>NC_090941.1:984590059-985190446 GCF_040938575.1 Ambystoma mexicanum
TGAGCACGTCCTGCAGCATTGCCACTGCAATCTTGTGAAATTCCCATGGTCTTCCCCAGTTAAACCGAACATTTTCTACCCATAACTGTCTCCCCAACCCACCTCCAAATACCCAACTTCACATGGTGTCTTCTTTCCCACTCCCAACCTCTAGCTTGATGTGATTGCTATTGCTATTTCTATAGTGCCTATGGCCAGACAATCTAAGCGGTGTAGTTCAAAACAACCAGTGTTCCCCTAGGAGTGACTACATGAACAGAAGAGATTTGTGTCTCTTTCTGAAGTTGAAAAGGTTATTAGACTCTCTAAGCTTGATTCCAAAGCCTGATGGCATCCTTTTTCCACCTCCAAATGGCATTTTGAGTTCATTCATTTTCGCCTTCTCCCAGTATTGTCGCAGGAATCGCTTGCAGCGAGCAAAACAAAATGGCAGATTTCATTTCTGAAAAGCCTCTCTGCTGCAAAGCAACAAGGCTGATATATATAAAGTTTTAAGAAGCAGTAGCGCCTTCCTTTCTCTGTCGAATATTTTAAAAACTACTGGATGATTTACCTCAAACCAGTCAAGGAAATTAGGTCAATGCTTTGCGCCTAAGTTGTTTCTTATTTGACCTAAATATCCAAATCTGCCCAATGTTTTCTGTGCTAAAGCAGTTAAAAAACTGCACTTTTCCTCTGTGGGAAATTGAATGAGAGCAGACTGTAAAACATGTTTTATTTTCTTAATAACTTTTTCATTTTTTAAAATATTGTTCCCAAAGCTTCCTATTTGGGGAGCCCCTTGACGAACATTCTACTCGGGACATGTTATCCAAATCCATCCAACAAGTCAAATGTTATTAACCTTTCTCAGCATCTCTGCTGCAAAGCACCAAGGCGGGTATACAGGTTTAAAGGAGCAGGAGGCACCTCCTTCTCTGTTGACTATTTTAAAGACTACTGGATGGATTTACCACAAACCAGTCCAGGTAATTAAGCAAATGATTTGTGCCGAAGTTGTTTCTTATTGGGTCCAAACCTAGTGGTTTTTGCGCTACAGCTGTTGAAAAACTGCACTTTTTCTCTATGGGAGTAGGTTGAAAACAAAATGTGTTTTTTGTTTTCTCAATGTCTTTTTCACGTTTTAACATATTGTTCCCAAGGTTTCCGGTTTGTGTGGGGGGGCGGCCTAGACAAACTTTTCATTTGGTAAATGCCATCCAGATCCATCCAGCAAGTAAAAAATTATTTGCAATAGCATTTTGGGTAAAAATGACATATTTTCATTTCTGAAAAACCTCTCAGCTGCAAAGCACCATGGAAGATTTAGCTATTTTTTTGGGTGCACCCACTTCCCTTTCAAATATTCTGAAAAGTTCTGGATGCATTTACCCCAAACCGGTCCCAGAAATCGAGTCAATGATATGGGCCCAAGTTGTTTCTCATTTGGTCCAAATACACCCAACAGTTCGTGCGCTTCATCTTTCGCAACATTTGACTTTTTCTCTATGGGGAAAATGAATGTAAGAAGCCCAAAAACAGTATTTCTTTTGCATACTTAATAACGTTTTCATTTTTTAAGGAACCATTCCCAAAATATCTGGGCTGGGGAGGAGCATGCCAACTTTTTCAGATTTCCCATGGCTACAGGTATCACCTTAACTATAGGGAGATGACTGTGACCCTATGATATATATATATATATATATATATATATATATATATATATGTATATATATATATATATATATTATATATATATATATATATATATAATTCTCTTACAATGTTTGTGTATTGGGAACTGAGCATGTGCATAGCCAACTTTACCTTGAGTATTTGGGAGATAAAAATACACCAGTGATAAGAGGAACTTGAGGAAGAATCATATGCCCTCAGATCTTGAAAATAAAGGAACTATATGAGAAAACCTGACAGGAGAGTATACCAGGTGTTTTTCAAGTCTGGGACCCACACCCAAATTGTGTAAAGGAGAGAACCTGGCAGGGGAGTATAGCAGGTGTTTTGAGAGTTCTGCACCCAATTTGAGGTATCTTGAAAAGAGAATCCCAAGGAAGACTCATGCCCTTAGGATTTTTAATTGTATTTGTGGCATTTTGAAAAGCAAATCCCAAGAAAGATTCATGCCCTTGGAATTCTGAATTGCAGTGAATTTGTAAAGGACCTGGGGAAGGGAGTCATTTCCCCTGGAGTGGGTTGCAACACCAAGAGGAGGGTGTCATCCTCTTGGGCTACAAAGAACTTGGTGTTCATTTTGAACTTTTGTTTTGGTGAAGAGAACCCTGTGGAAGGAAATCATTCCCTGGAACTGTGAACATTATCCATTTGAAGCATTTGCTGAATTTCTACCTTTTGTTGAACTTGAACATTTGGGCACTTTCCAAGCCAAAGACAATATCCTTAACAGCTTACAGCTACTTTCAGAATGAGAGGTCTAGGATAGGATTTCGCACACAGGATATTTTTGCTTTGGACGTCTTCATACAGGACAGACCCTTAGCTCAGGTTGAGGTATGGAAATACCTCCTAAATTAGGGACACAGAGGCATTTTACAACCCCCTTTATTATTTAATAAAAGTTTATGCCAATCACTATGGGTCCTCCGTGTCCGTGTCTCGTTCCTGGTGCCTCACAGACCCAAATGGGGTGACTGATGTCACAGCCATTATATCCCTACATTCAAATCATGAGGCTGTCCGAATCAAAATATATGGTACAAAGGCGACATCATTTTAATGTTAGGGGGAGTGTTGTTTAAATGGGGGGCTGATATCTAGCTATCAGAATCAATATACATGGTTTATTGTTCGTAGATGTTTAATGTTTGTTTGTTTGTTTAATCATTTATAATGCGCTCCAGACCTTGGGATATCACGGTGCAACAGTTACAGAATATGTGAAGCTTGAATACAGACGTAAGTGATTTCAACAGCTTTGAACAGCTGCAGGCAAGCAAAAGCAATGATTTAATCAAAAGAAAACAATTGGAATCTCTAAGTCAAAGCAGAAAATAATTTAAAGCTATTCACACGTGTAAAACTTTTGCTAACGGTAAATTCATGGCAAACTTTTAATTATACAATATTTGATGTAACGGGTCAACAGCACTGTTTCGCACTGCGAGTATGAGTTGTGAATGTAGCTGAGGATGTTAGGTACAAGTGGAAGTTGTAATTTTGCTTCTATCTTAAAAACCGAGGGAGTTATGGAGTTTGTAGTGAGAGGTGTTTTTCGAAAATAAAGACACAAATTTGGACAAGGACTTCAGTTTAGCATCAGAAAAATGGCTTATGCTTTTACTCAAGGCTAGAGCATTCAGGCTAGGCAACCAAGTCGGGACAAAGTAATCTCTGAGACTGATTCATGACTTCAGTAACAGATCCCCATCACCTTCCCCGGTGGCACCAGTCCAAAGACTCAAAGTGGGATTTATGGATCAGAGTTACACAAATAGAGATGACTATGCAAATGGTGCTTTAGCGACTAGACAGAATAAAATAGCACTAAAGATTTTGACACTGTTAATGGTTGTGAAAGTAGGATACTTTTAGAAATTAGAGAGGAACAAGCTAATGCAAGGTATCCAATAGTTCTCTAGCGTCCTATTAATACTCACAATCCACTGGGATTTAGACAGTCACGGTTCTGGTCAATGGATTGGGTCTATCAAGGAAAGACAGCACATCAGGTGCGGGACTGGTGCTACACTGGGTTGTGAAGATAAGTTTGAGGATTGAGGCCTTGCTGAAAATGGTTCAGCTATTGCTTGGCCTGGTCCTTGGCATCTGGATCTGGAAGGATGTTAAATGCTGGATGTTGAATGCTGGACCAGAGTGCTTCGCTAGAATCAGAAGAGTGAGTCCCTATGTTTTGTCAGCTGTCTCTATTTATCCTTTCAAATGACATCACAAAAATGGGTGCATGGGCCGGCTTAACTAAGCCTGCCCCTGTGAACTGGGATTGGATAAGAGCCTCATCTCCACCTTGCATCTGAGTGATTGGTTCAAGGACAGATGATGTCAAATTTATGGTATGGTTTTTACAATCCTTAGAAACCTCCCCTAGCCACTAGTAACAAAATCGAACTTTGTCCTAAATACATATTTCTACATTTGTAACCTCTATGCAAATTACACCCAAGGATTCCGTATTTTATGGAGTATCAGTTCATCAAAATCCCGCTGCTGTGAGATCTTGTTTCGCCTTTCTGCAGCATTTTGTACATTTCACCATGAAAACATTTTCCAAATTTTCTCCAAATTTCTACAATTATGTGTGTTTACCATAGGAATGTGTGTGCAAAGTTTAACAATTCTAGCACAAATACAGTTCCCATAAAACCACATATGTTGCCATTCCTGTTCCAAATATGCTACACAGCTCCATCACATCTTGAAATGTAGCGCCAAAAACGAGACTAACGAATCTGCCCTTTTTATATTTTTCACCATTCCTGATAAGAAGTTATGAGTCTCTAAAAATTGTTCATTATATGTTCTTAGCAGCAAATGGTCCGCCTTTTGTCTCTCCCTGGAGCTCAAAGAGCAGCCCCCACCTTTGGGAACCTTCTGCAAGCCAAATTTACAACCTCTTCATACATCCATTTCCTGGCCTGGAGGATCTGCCATTGTTCAGTCTCTTGCTGCAGATAAAAGTCTGTCCGACCCCAAAATTATCATATGCCAGTGAGTATCTGCTGAGAGGAAGGCCGTCCCCTTTGGTGGAAAAACCTGTTTTTCAACTTCTGGCAAGCCCAACCAGGATAAGTTTCTTGACTTAAAATCCAGCAGAAAACAAACTTGTTGCATCAGATGACATAAGTAAATTACATTCTTAGATTTAAACCTGTGGGATCAAAAACAACTGAAATCTGTGTTTCTTTCCTCAACAATCCTTTTATATTTGCTAGTAGCAATATGGTACATATACAGGCTTCAGCTTTGCTCATGGGATCAAGGGACAGAGCCTCTCTGGCACACCAGCAGTTTCTGAGGTTTGTATTATAAAAAGAGGTTAAAAAATGATTAAAATATTAACACCTAACTATTCCAACTTTTACAACGATACCCTTCTAAGCAGCTGCATTCAAAATAGAAAAATAACCCTTAAATAATGTTGAAACTCTAAACAGTACACTTTATGTAAAATATATTTACACTAGGTCCTGATATGTGAGGCAGCGTCAGCATGGCTGCCTGAACGTCCAAAATAGCTGTAGCTGCCTCTCCTCCTTCTGGGTCTTAATCTCCGTAAATGTCGGGAGAGACTCCGGGTTGTATTGCAGTATAAAAGAAAAGTAAGGGAACAATGTTCCCTCTGCACCGGACCCCTCTCAACACCCCATACTCTCCCTCACCCACCCAATTCAAGCCATGTACCTGAGCCCTTCCTTTACTCCACTCCACAATGCTATGCTCTACAATTGTACTATCAAGGATGAAGAAAAGAAAATGCTTTTAACTGACCACCATTGCCCACACGGCATGCAGTCTCCCTTTACCATTCACCAACCCATTTGCTCCTCTTACCCAGGACTATAGAGACACCCGCCTCCATTAACTGCAACATCCCCTGCCCTACAGCAATTCACAGACAGATCGTTGCTGAGCTGAGCTTTTTGGCGCCTTGGGAATATCACTCTCGTCAAATAAACCGAGTGAAATCAACACCTCCAAGATAGCATAGTGGCATGTACCAGTGGCTCGTTGCTCGTAACCTTTAGTTCCTACCCACTTTGACCTCTGGCTGACATATCCTCTCCTCTGGATGCACCATTCAATGAGCCCAGGTACAGCCAAGGTTGATATTCTTTGCCCACCCGCCTGGCAGGCGGCACTACATATGTGCAGAGAGTCCCAGGCCACAGAAGTGCCACATTGTGCAGCCATCCTCCTGGGGCAGAGAGTGGACCCTTCAAGTCCTGTACTGTGGCAGGGTATGTGGCACCTATCTTGGAAAGCTGATGAAGAGACAGCATCAACAACGTGTAATTTCTTAGAGGAGCAAATCTTCAGAGTATCCAGAATTCGGCCTCCCACCTCGTTTTTGGCTAAAGACGTTCTTCTTACATTGCCATCTCTCCACCAACGCAGTGGGTGAAATTCAAAATTCTCTGCAGCGACTTCCACTGTCTTGTCGGCTCTGCTCCTTAGATCTTAAGAGGATATTTCTCTACCACCTGTTAAGTAATCTACCCTCGGTTAAATGGGATCACCTGGGGGGTCCCAAGATATGTTTACTAGACAGAGGTGGCCTTCACATTCTGTCATAGCTCTTTCCCTATGGAACTCTCTGCCTACTGAGCTTCACATCTGTCCCTCCCAACCCCCCCAAAATACTTTTCAACATTAACTTGAATTCTGGTTTTTCCTTTAAGCTTTTGGTTGTTATCTTGTATCTCCCTCTTGCTTTTTTAGCAGTTTGCTGCATGATTCTCCTTATAGCCCAGGAGCCCCTTACCTGTGGATCTTCACACTGTAAGTCAATGAAATAGAACTAGAACTAGGAAGTCGCCCCTTTCTGTGTTGGGAGGAGGTTGGAGGAAGTGAGAGTTGCACTGTGTTGCTACTTTGGGGCTCAGTTTAGCTGTTTGCACCCCACCCCAAACCTCGTACGTGGAATTGCTACTGGTACTTCCTGCACTGTGGCCCAGGCATGCCCGTGGCCCGGTTTATGGTCATTCCATCGGATTTTTACCATTGAATGACCATTCCATCTAAAAAAAATCATCAAATAAATTACCATCGAATGCATGTGTTTTCCTTTTTTTTAAATGGGGGTCATCCCCCAACCCCCTGTTTTTTACCCTTTAAACCCCATTATAAATAACACTAGCCCCTTTACCTTGAAAAAACATGCATTCGATGCATATTTTTTCGATGGTAATTTTGTGGATGGAATGGCATTCGATTGTAATGCTTTAGATGAAATGACCAGATACCACGTGGGCCCTATCTATTTTACTGTGTTTTCCTGCTGCATCTTGGTCCTTTTCCATTGCACTAATGGGACTCTGCTGTATCTCACAGTACCTTGTTATTCTGGTTTCCAATATGTGCCCTTTGTATTTACCTATTTCACAGCCCCCTTGCACTGATCTGACCGGAAGGCTGCAACGCTGTGAGAGTCATTGATGTTGTAGTTGTTGTTTCCACCCACCTTTTTTGTGGTTGCACCACAATGTGACTGTGTTCACCCCTGCTCCTGTGAAGAAGTCAGCTGCCTGAACTTGCTGGTCAATTATGGGGTTACCAACGGGGACAGGTGCCACCACAAGTCATATGACGCTACTCCCGGGCGTTGGCATGAGGAGGATCCCATGGCTACCCACACCATGTCACACTTGGCGAACATGGGCATGTCACATTGCCCCCTTAGTTGCTCGTAGCTTTTTAAGGAGCAGTGGTCCCACTGAGACAGCTGTGCCTTCAGGCTCAGCTTCCCTTGCCCAAGTAAAGAAATCACCTATAAACCTATCACGAGAAAGATTGACACATGAACTATGATGGGATATTTCAGTGACAGCCAGCCAATCACTGCACATTGCTCAACCAGTTAAGACCAGATAAGTTAAGGAAGTCCCCCCTCATGGCAGGGCCAGGACGTGACCATCAGAGAGAGAAGCACAGAAGGGAATGGACTAGCCAACCTCAAGTCCCACGTCAGGACTGCAAGCCATCCACAGAGGTCAGTCCCATCATCCAACCGCTACCCTTGCTATTTAAAGACACAGGCCTGAGTTTCTTTGCGCCAGAGAGCGGCTGGAAGGTGGTTCCAGTACTGTATAAAAGGGACTGTGAGAGAAGGCTGTGGGAGTCCAGATTAGGTCATTTGGGGAGAGCTGGAGAGATAATCAGGAGTACCTGGAGCTGCATCGGGGGACAGCAGGCCAGAGAGGGGCCCTAAGAGGCTGGGCCAGGAGGGATGGGGTAAGGAAGACATTGGAGGATGGGGAAGAAATACAGTGCATTGGGGAAAGTAGACACAGGAGAAAGGGGTAAAAGTAATTACAGGATATTGGCAAAGGAGAGACTCAACAGCCTGACAAGAGAAAGACCATGGATGAGGGGCAGAAAGAGTCCCAGGAAGTGGGGTAAGGAGAATATAAAGAGCTGGAGGAAAGAGAAGGGCTAAGACAGCTGCGGCTAGACTATCCCAGAATACAGGAAAGACAGTGACACAGAGGGCTGGGATCAAATGGGTCCACATGGCTGGGAAGAGGGGAACTCAGATGTCTCTGAAAGGAAAGACTCAGCAGGAGAATGCAGAGAGGAGGAAGAGTTGCTTGGCGATGAGCAGACAAACAGTGAGAAGAGGTGCAGTTAGAAGGAGAGGGAGAAATTGGAAAGGGAAAATAAGTTGGTAGAAGAATTAGTGCGATAGGCAGAGCTAGAGCCAGAAGGGAGTGGAGGTGGTGATAGAGAGAAGTGAAGAAGAGAAGTAGAGTTACATCAAAGAAGTAATGGTGATGGAGGAAGAGACTGATGAGACAAAGGAGAGTATTAGCATTAAGGGAGAGGAGGTTTACTTTTGATTGAGATGGTGGGTGGAGGATCGAGAATCGGGCAGAGTTGAAGAAGGTACGCCAGGAGCCAGAGACAATATGGAAAAGATGCTTGGGTATGGACTTGAGGCAAGATGGCAAGAAGCAGAGGCATTGGGGATTGGAAAGGAGGGACCCAAAGCCTTGAAGGAGGGTAGCTGCAAGAGCACCAGTGTATGGTGGTCCCTAGTCTTCCTGTGGCTTTGAGCCTGGGCAAGGCCAAAATAATCATTAGGCACTGGGAGGTACCCAGAGGAAGAAGGAAGATGAGTGCAGAATCCCCATGAAGCTCAGACTGTGAGTTTGCTGGTAGGGGTCCCGGAGAAAGCAGTAAGGAGTTTATGGTAACCGCTTAAACCTAAGTCTGTGAGGGTGCTTCTTGAGGTATTAAGCTGCAGGGAAAGACAACGTCACCAACTTAACGAAAACAGAGAGTTTTTTTGGTTAAGCACTTTTTGCACTCTCCTGAGAGACACTGGGTCTCATTACGAGTTTGGCAGTAAATCTGTTGAAATACCACCACTAAGCCCTGAGGCGAAAGGGCGAGGCTACACTGTTTGGCTGTGGCGAGCGAGCGCTGAGAGGAGCGGAGATTGATGTAGCATTGAAGGAGACTGTCACTTTAAGGAACTGTACCAACTTGCTGTGTGCTGGTCAGCTGTGCATAAAAGACCGCCTCCAACGCCCTTGCGGCATAAGCCCTGAGGAGAAAGGGCGAGGCTGCACTGTTTGACTGTGGCGAGTGAGCGCTGAGAGGAGCAGAGATTGCCGTAGCATTGAAGGAGACTATCACTTTAAGGAACTGTAACAGAGTTCTGTGTGCCGGTGAGCTGTGCATAAAAGACCGCCTCCAACTCCCTTGCGGCGTAAGCCCTGAGGAGAAAGGGTGAGGCTGCAGTGTTTGGCTGTGGCGAGCAAGTGCTGAGAGGAGCGGAGATTGCTGTAGCATTGAAGGAGACTGTCACTTTAAGGAACTGTACCAGAGTGCTGTGTGCCAGTCAGCTGTGCATAAAAGACCGCCTCCAATGCCCTTGCAGCGCAAGCCCTGGGGAGAAAGGGCGAGGCTGCACTATTTGGCTGTGGCGAGCGAGCGCTGAGAGGAGCGGAGATTGCTGTAGCATTGAAGGAGACTGTCACTTTAAGGAACTGTACCAGAGTGCCGTTTGCTGGTCAGCTGTGCCTAAAAGACCACCTCCAATGCACTTGCGGCGTAAGCCCTGAGAAGCAAGGGCGAGGCTGCACTGTTTGGCTCTGGCGAGTGAGCGCTGAGAGGAGCAGAGATTGCCATAGCATTGAAGGAGACTGTCACTTTAAAGGAATTGTACCAGAGTGTCGTGTGCCGTGTGCCGGTCAGCTGTGCATAAAAGACCGCCTCCAACGCCCTTGCTGCATAAGTCCTGAGTAGAAAGGGTGAGGCTGCACTGTTTGGCTGTGGCGAGTGGACGTACACGACAAAACTGTCACTTCTATCCACCACTCTGCACGCTACACACCTGCTTAACGCAGAACCTGCGAAAGATGCCCGGCGTTCTACATGAGCGGGAGCTCGCTACTACTGTTCCTCTAAAGACGGGAGTACAGAGAAAGCGCGACATACTAAATGAAGATCCAGTGGCTGGACAGCGGTCCCGACAGACTCAAGTAAGTTGTTACTTCTCTTGCGTGTCTGAGTCAAAATATGGATTCTGATCGCACCATGCAGTTCATCACCCTTAAACAAAGTAACTGCTGGTGCAGTGGGGAATGTTGTTACTTCGCCGTTGCCGATGACCTCAAAGCTAGCTGAGGCTGCACTCACTTCAGATACTATTGATAACAATGATGTGGCCACCGGGCGCCTGGGCTCTGACTCTGAACAATGTAGTCGGGGCCGGAAGCCAGTCCCAATTTCTGCGTCTAGAGAGACATTGTTAGAGACACACAGTGCATGGATGCTAGCAGAGACCCTCCTGAGGTTGTCAGGTGGCACTGCTTGTGCTCCTTTTGCCCCCTGCACTGTTGGTGGGGTTGGTCGAACGCAGCCTCCTTCCTTGTTCGTTTTGGCGTGGCGTGCAGGCATCTCGACCTACACTAGTAACGGTTTAAGCAATAAGGACACGAATACTGACATGGGAAGGTTGAAGCACGCCGTGGAGCTGCACCCAGAAGCATCACAAACTGAACTTGGTATAGATCGAGTGGAGTGGTCAGTTGCTCCTGATAACGACTTCACTCAGTCTGACTCTCAAAACAACCTAATTGATGACAACTTGTTAGGAAGCAATTCGGAGTCCATCTGCCAGGTGGGGGTTGTTAAAACTGGTGGCAGCCAATCTAAAACACCAATCATACCCAGACTTAGTCCCGTGGCTTATGTGATAAACACATTTACTGATACAGAGGTAAACAATGATGTCTTCGGCGCACGGTTGCCAGTTGCTAAGGCCGCAGTGGATGTTCCCTATTTGACTAGCTAGCCTGCGGCCGCACCAGGCAGCAGTAGGTCACCTGGGACTTCAATGACGAAAGGCGTGAGATTTGACAGGAGAAATTCACTAGAAGTGGTGAATAAAGTACTGCAAAACATGGTTCAGATCAACGAAGCACATGCTACAAAGCATCTGCAAGAGATTACTGCAGAAGTCGAGACCCAGGAAAAAGGGAACCTAAAGAGAAACAACAAACAACTACTGGACACAAATGAGGACATTTGGGCGAGTGTGAAATATAAACAAATGGGAATGGCAGAAGGGACCTGCAAAGGTGACTCAGCGCAAGATGTCTCCTGCACTCTGCCAAATTCTCAAAAAAGAACAAGCGATAAAAGGAGTTCAGAAGCAAACTTGTCAACTGATAAAAAAAAAGGCTGCAACAGCATACCAGTGATGATTCAGATTTGGATGACATTTCAACCTCAGACTCATCATTCATGGAACGTCCCTTCCCCAAAAACAGGAGGGTTAAGGCTGACACCGTAAGGAGCGCTCGTATAATTAAAGAACAAAATACTGGCACAGGTTTGTGTCCGGTTGTTTGCGATCATGTGCCTATAAATGAGTTGCAATCTGTCTTAATTTCCTCAATGGCTATTTCACTCGTGCCTTTTACAAAATTATATGAGAACATAAATGAAAACACTAAGGACTTGACGACCTTTGTGGCATTCATGAATTCCAAACTCTTACATTTAGAAGTGCTATTTGGCCGGTCTAACAACAAACAAGATGAAGGGATTGAAAGGATACAGTCATCACTCAAACTTTTAAGTGAACAGAAGCGAAACGATACTATAGATAAAAAAATTGTTCGCGGAAGTAGCCAAAGAGGCCTTGGCTTTATTCAAACAGGAAAAGACAGAGGCAAGAATGAATGTACAAATCCAACAATCAACTGACAGAAGAGTGTCAACAAATGTCTCAACTGTGAGTCACAATGCAAGGGTCAACATTGCAGCTAATAACATTTGTGCTGAGGAAGCTAAAAGAAATAGCTCAGGCACAAACATGGCTGCTCAAAGTATCAATCTGGGTAACAATTTGCAGGAGCTGAGCATTGCGACCTTGGTAGACGGCTCTGTGCGTACTGTAGAAATGAGGAAGTCAACTGAAGAACACCAGCCAATCACCTGTAATGATGGAACTGTACCTGATAACTCACCAACTTATAACATTGCTGAGATTTCTTTTAACACAACTTTTGAACAAGTCAAGACAACCTGGCACACTTAAATGAACAAGCAGCCAGGTCTTCACGCAATCAAAATCATGGCTTGGACAATTGTAGCGAAGACAAACTAGCACTTGATCCCCCAGTCAATTCAGCGGGGGTCGTCGCAATTTTCAACGGTGGCACTCATATTCCCAAGAAAGGCGTAAAAGCAAAACAACGAGTCGAGCCCCCACTCAAGAAATCCAATAACCTGCCAGGGAGAAAAAATACACAATTAACAGGGGCAAGAAAATGTTTGCGCAACATAAAAGTGGTACATGTGTTGGCGAAGGATGACAACATGACTTTGCGTTCAAACTTGCAGAATGCTAAAAATCAGAAAAGCAAAGAAGATCTGTTAAATAAATCACAAGAGGGTGAGGTGCTGTGTATTGACAATCTCTTACACGATATTCCATGTCGATCCCCTAAACATGTCAACTTACGATGATGCAGAAAGCGTTGAGCTCGAAGGATCCGCCATACTAACTGGGCCAAATAATAAAACTGACAATCAGAACACTCCTGAGTCTCATGGTGACGGCAAGACAAATGAGTTACATGAGGGTTTAATTGGTCAGGCTCTAGTTGAGGCAAAGAAGAGCATGTGCCAAAGTGCTGCAGGCTCAGTGGGTTTTGTGGTTAAACCCAATGTTAGAAGAACGTGTGTTATCATTGCAAGGCCTGACGACCTGTCGCTAAAGAATCTGGCTCCCCCAAGTCCAGTGTTTGTCACGCTACACGAGAAAAGAGAGAAATGCTAATGCTAATGCAATCTACTAGCATTCTGAAGACAAACCACAATTCAGCGAATATTGCACTCTCTGCTGAAGACGGTGGTCACAAACCACTACAGGTCTCAACAAAAGAAAATCGAGTAAAAATTAAAAAGGAGAGATTACTAAAGAAACCAACAAGCAATGGCTCTGTTATGCTCAAAGGGAATGAATCAAGAAGAAGTGACGAAAGGTATCCTGTGTATAAGATCGCGATAGAGCGAGTGGATTTCAGTGATAGGCTGATTCTAAATCGATGTAACGTGATAAAACTATTTCATCATGTTCCAGGCCTATGTGCAATAAACTCAAATGACATAAAAATTGTAGAGTTTCCTGATGAAGGGCGGGACGACAAAGTGGTGTTGTACTTAGTATCAAACATAATTGCAGCAACCATTTTAGAAGCAACTGACGCCCTGTTGTCATTGGGTTTTGATGTATATAAACTCGACGAGGTAGCGCTTACAGCGAGACTCGATGAGAACGTTGAAAGTGCCACCATGATGACAACGATTAAGGACCCACAGATGTCTTCAGTTACATGAATTGCCTTGGACAGTCCATAAATTCAGTACAGAAACTAACAACCTAGAAAGACACGATCAAAAGTCGAATAGAAAACTGGAGAAGCGACTCACAAAGTCAAGTTTGTTGGAGTTGATCCTGAGCCAAAAGATAACTCAAAGGATAAAATCAGAATAACCATAAAAGGGTCCAATGGTGTTGACGTCACAAATGGAAAAGCTGATAAAAGCCTTAACAAAAGAGAGCAAAATATCGAGTGGCAATGGCTGGCAAAGTCTTTGAATAGTAAAAGCCTAACGTAATGCCAGAAGGAGAAAAATGTGCATGTGTGTCTAGTTGCCTCCTGGAATACGAAGGGGCTTCACAAATTTGTTTAACTCAAATTGGCTGGAAGGGCTACAGATTGTATGTCTACAAGAAACTTGGATTTGTCAGGTACCGGTTGTGGCAGAGTTTGAGCTTGCATTTAATCCAGCCATAAAGACAGATAAGGGGCGGCGCATGGCTGGTCTAATAACTCTAGTCAAGCGAACTTCTGGTTACCGCATTATAAATATTATAAACCACTCGCCCTTTATCCAAGTGTCTGTGATAGGAAAGCCTGATCTATTGAAAAATTTCACTGACCAAGTAACATTAGTAAATCTCTACTGGAAACACAAAAGAGCAGGAAATTACCTGTACGTTGATCAAGTATCGTCAATATTAGACGACCTGCTAGAAACGGTAAACCGGGCAAGCATAATTATCTGTGGAGACCTGAATATTGATTATTTTAAGAATTCGCACCCTGAGAAAATGAAATTAGCAAACGAATGGCGTGAGGAAATGGACGCATGAAACATACAGATGTTAAATGGATGCACCCTCTGTGATATACCACCAGCAACAACATGGCGTTGAGCCGAACATACGTCAACTTTTGACTACATGTTCATATCAGACGCCCTTCACCCGAGAGTGAAATCTTTGAAGGTTACTCAAATGAGCAACAGCTATCATGATATGTTACAAATGGAGCTTTCAACCTCAGAGATTCAATCAAGTGCAAATTGGTCCCACAAAGTTACAGTAGAAGCTAATAGAGTAAGACTGAGGTTGGATGAATCTGAAGTCTCTCAGTTCTCAAAACAATTTTGTATGGGGAGTTCGTCAGTGGAATACGGATTTCTGTTAACACAATTCAAATAAAAAAACATAGGACTTAGACACCTGAACTTTGAAGGAAACATTGCTTTGATCTGGAAGTTTTGAGACAAAAGCGCCAGATGAGATGTGAGTCTTGCAAGAATCAAGAATTAGATATACAAGTAAGAAAACGCAGAAATTGTGCGGCAAAACAAAAATGTAAAAATTGGTTAAAAGCGCATAAACATCTAATGCTGTGAAACAATACTGAACAGATGCTGGAGAGCCTAAGAAATAAAAACACTAGAGACTTTTGGCGTCTCATTAACAACACACAGGCACCACAAAGGGCTTTGCAAACTTGATTGGTGACTGAGGCTGAGTGGATCTCACATTTTGCGGACTTATATAAGAAAAACAAAGTCACGAAAGTATCACCTGAAGCAAATAACACGACATGGGCTCTAACCTTTTCAAAAGAAGACATCTCAAGGGTAACAAGAAAGGCAAAAAGTTCCAGAGACCCCGACCCGGACGGGCTCACAAACTTTACGATCAAACAACATCCAGAAATCTGGGCCGAAGTGTGTTTGGCATTATTCAAAAGGATAAATGTGCAATGTCAGACGCTGAAGTCCTGGAAATCGGCGGTAATCGCTCCTATTTTCAAAAAAGATAATAGAGCATGCACCAAAAACTACCGCCCATTAGCATTACTGGATGTACTTGGTAAAATATAGACAACCTTGTTACAACATGAATTGGTTGAGTGGGCTATAAAATCTAACCGCGTAGATGTGAGACAAGTGGGCTTTGTTAAAAAACATAGGATGCTTGCTTCTGAACTTGGTCAAAATGGAGGCTCTGCGAACAAACAAGAAAGTTTACCTTGCATTTATTGACTTTTCGAATGCCTTTGATACCATTGACCGCGAGATTCTATGGAAAGAATTGCGAGCTTGGGGTTGCCTGGACGGATTGATGGCAGTGATTAGAGAGTTACATACAGAGACCTCGATCAGAATTCGTCTAGATCAGTCTGGTATTTTGTCTGCAGAGATCAAAACCTTTAAGGGAGTGAAACAAGGCTGCCCCTTGGCTGTGGCTATATTCAGTCTATTCATATCAGACATTGGTGCTGTGATAGATGCGGTGAAATCTTTGCCTCCTAAGTTACACAATTCACATCTTAGTTGGCTACTATATGCAGACGACTTGATCCTGCTGGATGTAACACCTATCGGTCTGCAGAGAAAGCTTGACGCCGTCAAAGAGTACGTGAACTTGAACCACTTGAAGAACAGTACAAACAAATGTGAGATCCTGCTCTTTAAAAATCTTAAAATAGCAAGAGGTGACTCTGGCAAGAAAAGTAGCCTTGGAAGTTGCGGCAGGAACCATTGTGCATATCAAGCAGTGTAAAATACTTGGGCATGCTGATAATCGCAAGCATACACGATGGCCCATGGATCATAAAGACCAAGAGAAAGTGTAGACAACTTGCCAGCCAAGTGTTTTCTTTGAATAAAAAATTCAGAAAGTTCTCTTTAAAACCGGTGTTGAATTTTTACCAACAAAAGGTAATCCCGGTTTTGACATATGGAGCTGAAAACACGTTGGGTTGTCCACATGCCCTATGGTCCACTTTTGAAAACATCTATTGGTTGAAAGTATTGGGTCTACCAAAAGGCATGTAAACGGCTTGCATAAGATATGAGTTAACATTGATATCTATACACGCCAGAATTTGTTGGAATCTGCTGTCCTTATTTCGGAAAACAAGACCCTTAGAGCAAATTCCATAATTTGAAATTCTCCACAGTGCTTTATCGAACAGAAACGACATCACGTCGATGTGGATTAGACGAGGTTAAAGTTTTCTGGTAGAGTTCGACATCAAGTTGGAAACGCTACATGAAAACCCAAACGCAGCTAAGATAAAAATCTGGCTGGCTGACTGGAAACTGACTAGCTCACAGAGAGCTGCAACCAAGATGATGGTCGACACACGGCAGAAGCCAGGGGTTTTAATAATCTTCAACGATATGTTGAATTGTTTCCGGACTTGAACGCAAGGAGATTGTTCATGCTTTTTCGCTTGAATGCCTTCAAGAGAAAAGAGCGTCTTTGTGTATGGTCGAGTAACGCAAACCTAAATGCAACTTGTAGATTTTGTGCAAAGGAAAAGGAGACCCTTAAACATCTGGTGTTGGTTTGCTGTAAACTTCGGTCTGTGAGAACAATTCATTTGGGACCTTGGATCTTAAAACATCCTTCTCTGTGTGCTGACGAATGGTGGCAGAAAATGTTTAATGGCACGGACATGAAATTGCTAATTCCTCTAATGTTTCTGCTATCTGAGATCGAATGTCTGCTGAAATTGGACTCATTATAGAGCAAAGGAAACATTAATCGCAAAGCCTGGGTGGAGGCGTAATGAGTGAGAAGTGTGGGGATGGATTGGCTTAAGTTGTGTTTTGTGTTCTGCCATATTTTATAGGTTTGTTTGAAAACCATTTAAAATGTATAAGCAATAAAAAATAAATAAATACCACCACTTGGTCCTGTGGAGTGGTGGTAATTCCACATTTTTGGAGTCCATCGGACTGGTTGGGGATTTTTGGAAAATTTACTGTGCAGTAAATCCGCTGATTTTTGGAGGTAAACGGGCGATTTTCCTCCACCTTTCATATAAAAATCTGCGGATTTACCATGTGTTTATACTGCAGGCAAAAATATTATTTGTCGGTGCAGGAAAAGTGGCAGCAATGGAATTACTGCCACTTTTTCTCCTGCACCGCCGACTTGCTAATGAGGACTACTGTTATTATACTTTCCCCAAGAGCTGAGTTTACCTCCGAACACACCAACCACAATTTGTTATTTTAGCTACAATTTGTGCAAGGTCTCTAATAAATCTTTTGATAGCAAATATCATTTTGTCTGTCCTCAATTCTAAATCAATAAATAAATAAATAAATAAATAAATAAATGAAAAGGGCATGAACCAAACATATAGACACAAGATAGAAGCAGGCCGCTGCTGGCTCGTCTCCGAGGGTAAATCAGGCAGGAACATATGCACATGTTTACAAAGCTATAGAAATGAAGTTTGTGAGTATATATTTTGTAACACAGCCCTCTACCTGGCCTTCAGAACCCGCAGTAGGGTTGTCAGCGTGGCCAAGCGTCAACCATGCTTGTGGATTTTGGGCCTGGAGGAGACATGATGGGGATGCCCAGAACCCTCTCATTGGTTCCCATCTTAAAGCAGAAGACAGCACGGGAAGGCTCCCTACCTATATGCAGGCCCTCCAAAGGGATAGTCACAGAGGCAGTCATAACCCTACTGCTTGTGATAACATGCAAGACCGCATAGGGGGTAGCCACAGGGATCCTTACCTGACCCTGCCAGTGACAGACACAGGGAGGGGCTCTCTCCCAGTAGGTGAACACACCTACAGAGCCATTTAAGCTCCCTACCCATATCCACACATCTAGTGAAGGAAAGAAAGCTTCTCTCTTTAAGGGAGAACTGATCCAAGATTTCAAAATCCCCAATGAGTGAGGAAATACATTTTCTCTTTGGCACGAAAGCAGCAGGACATATTTCCCATTGTGACTCATATTGCTGCAGACCGCAGAAGCCCTGCTCGAACAATGAGGAAGTGATCTGAATGGATTGTGCGAGCCTGAGAAAAACAAACCCAATTCTCTCAGTACTGCAGGGATTAAAAACTTGCAAATGGCCTACAATGAAGGCAGCTTAAATGTAACAGGCCAAATCCTACGCTTACAGGAGGATTTCCTAACTGTAATTTAAGATTAACAGAGCAGAGGGTCCCACAGTAAAGAGGGAAAGTACAGCAGCCAGCACTTCCGGGGATGAGAGGGAGACTTCATTGCTGCCTATGGGCCTTCCGTAATCCAAGATGGCAGCAGTTTTTCAATTAACCTCTGGCCAGCCCCCATCAGGCCACACGACCCACAACCCAGGGCCCCATCACAAAAAACACAACTCTTAGTGCAAAAGTGTACTCAATATCATGAAAACACTACCCAATGAAATGATAACACTATAAAAATCATCTAGATCACTCTGACGGGATGGGTAGCTAAGTAGGAGTTTGAGGGAGGAGTTTAGTAGGGAGTGGTGGGGGGACAGGAGTAAAGTGAGGAGAGCAGAGGGAGTGAGGTGGGGTTAGAGAGAAAGTCTAGAGGTGTTTGGAGGAAGAGAGAAGTGTCATTGGTGTGAGGATAGTTGTTGGGGAGTGGAGGAGGCGGACCATCAAAGGAGGAGAGGGAGTTGGGAGGAGGCTGGATGAAGTGAGAGTTGCCAGCAGGCGGAGGAGAGTTATTGTGGAGAGGAGGAGGTGGACTATCATAAGAGGAGAGACAATTAGGAAGAGGTTGGAGGAGAATTGATGCCATCTAGATGGAGGAAAAATACTATCAGTAGACCCACTATCCTGAGGAGGAAAGAGATGGAAGACTTTAACATTAGTGATGGAGTGAAAAGAACTAGAGCAGGAGATACCACTGATGCACCATGGGATGGGCAGTAGAACAGGTGGGTGCAGGGAGGTTCCAGTGGACCAGGTTGGTGCAGAGCAGAAAATAGAGGTCATGGGATGGTGCAATTTCACTGAGGTCCAGGGAGCTCATGTAGTGGGGTTAGCAAGGAGGTGGCAGTGGGAACAGGACCCTACAGCAGGCAGGTAGTCAACTGGGAGAGTAGATCAGTCCTGGGGCTTGCCCGGGTCTTGCCCCCCGGAGTAGACCTGCCTTCTTGTCCAAGATGGGAGCTGAAAGGCCGCCAAACGCATACATTCATACTCAACCAATAATGATTTGGGAACCTGGCACTCCTGAAGACTCATGAGTAAGATCAGGGATATGAACCGGACTCTCAAGCAGGGGTGGATGGACTCCGTTGCTGGAACTGTTGTAAGAGAAATTCTTCATGTTTTCTAACAATTATATTATTTTGCAATTCCTTTGTTATGGTAGTGACCAAAATAAACCCTCTTCTGTTACTGAAACCTACCCTTGCATCAGCCTCTTTTGTGAATCCCTCTTAGCTGCCTTGTCACACTATTCACTTCTGCTCCTAAATTGTCACTGGCAGTGGTAGAACTGTACAGAAAAAAAATAGTGGAACTGTGGTCTCGGCAAGGGAGAGAGTAGGCAGAAGCATAGACCAACATGTAACAAGGTGTTGCGGCCGGGGCATTGCAATAGTCTAAGTGATTAGTAACTAAGGCTCCTATTACAACTTTCCACTTGCGCAGGGACATGAATGGACAATTACTATATATAGAAAGGTGAATATGGTTGTAAGAAATAGAGGAATGGTAAACAGAAAAAAAAAGTAGTGGAACAGTCTCCCACTGGTCACTAGCTTCCAGAAAGTAGCAACATGTCAACTCTACTCTGCATAATTTTAATAATGGTCTGTGCTTTCTTTACAACTATAGTTACAGGCCTTACGTTTACAATAGAAATGCAGAATATATGTTTGTTCATCAATTCTTTGCTTAAAATCATTGTCCAGGCTCTCCGTGTCAAACGTACTGTATGTTATTAAACATTTTGTGTCAATCAGTGGGTAGAAAATGTACATGTAGCCGTATTGTGAAATGCAATAGGTACACCATGTAAACATTTCAGACATCAGGAGGATAGCTCAGGGGCAACGCGCTCGCCTTTGAAGCAAGACAACACAGAGCAACACAGGTTTGATCCCCGGGTCCGCGCTTAGAAGCCTCTGGGTAATAAACCCGTTACAAATAACCAATTCAAATTAAAATAAAAAAATACAGACATGCAATTTACCACACCCCCCAATAGTTAGCTACAACAGGTTTGTCGGTTGCGAAAAATACTGGCATGGGGTGACGTATGTACTTTGCTGTGTATAAATGGTACTTTACCTATATAGGGCCAGCTCAGGGGAGATATTGAATGATGAGCTGCCAGCCAAATGGATCCATTTCAGTTAGAGGCATTGCTAGATTCATGCCATCGTCTTGAATGGTATCAGGCTCACCATGTCTCTTGTCCATTACGTACATATTTGTGCAGGTGCATGAGTAGATGTTATCTGTGAGGAAATGTAAATAAGGGTCTGTTTTTCTTTTTTCAGGAAGCACTCCAAGACAGATCTGGGTCCCTACAGATAAGTGCAGTGCTTTACGCTGGTAGTGGTCACAGTCTGATTTGTCTTGATTTCCATAAGCCTGCTTGTGTGCTCAGCTCTGTGACAATTTCAAGGCCTGTTAATAATATGATCCCAAACTAGAGACTTAAATTGAGCAGGTTAAATACTGTCTGACTATTTAATAGGCAGATATAAATAAGGTTACGGCCAAGAAACTTACCATTACCGGAGGGGAGTGCTCTACCAGAAGCCACATGCAAGACTGGAAAGAAAGAATTGCAAAAGGGGAAAATATGGATGCAGCGTGTTTCCTGCTAGACACCACCCTGTCTCTGGAACAAGTGACCAATGCAGGTAAGACTGACCCCATCCATCCTACATTTCAGGAGGACCTGAGGGCTCTACCCTTCAAAGAACGTTGCTAATCATCTATTGCTCCACTAATCCCTACTGCTCCTCCTCTGGAAATCACACCCTCTCCTGCTCCCTTCACCCATCCCAGCTTCACTGTCACCTCTGTTCCTTACTTGTAACTCCATGGGTGCATTGTCCCATGTACAGCCCTCTGTTGATTCCCATCTAGCCTTACTCTTTATACATCCAATACAAATGTAGAGGAGCAGATGTATACATCTGCAGGAGACCCCGCCCCCTAACCCCTTTGTATTGGAGACATGAGACTGTGCCTTGCCTGACACCAGCTATCGTACCAATACTGCACCAGTATTTCGAAGGAGATATCCATTGAGACAACCCTATCGAATGTACCCTCGAGTTGATGACAACGTACAGGAGGAACTCCCTGAAGGAATATGAAAAAGAGCAAATAAAATGAACTTATGATGTCATAAGAAAGTGTGCACAACTTCCCGAGATACTGAATGAAGATGATGTATGGATCCTAGAGGACAAATGACGAAGTAAAGAATCGAGTAGACTATCAAAGTGGAAAAGAAGAAGATTACATGTTAACAAGGTGCTGCAGAAAACAGAGGTTCAATGAATGTACAGTCGCTGAAATGCAAGGTAGATCAAGTCATCGTATAGGCTAGCTATGAGTAGTGAATACAATGCAGGCAAAGCCGCCATTGTATAGAAACTGGACATTGGTATCATGATATAAACAAGCCAGTAACCATGAAGCAGGAATGAAAAGCTGCGTCGCAGTAGAGTAATGGGTTGGTAAAGCTGCGTGGTGATGTTGTCTAGCCCGAAGTTAAGATCCTAGTTTAGTTTAGTTTATTATTTGATAATGCGCTCCAAACCTGGGCACAGTGGAAACAAGCATATTTAAGCTTGGTTACATACATTAGTTACAGTACATGATAATTACAATATTTGCAGTACATATATATGAGATATGGGTACATCACATCACAAAGAAAGAGGAGAGATGTCTGAAGAGCAAGTTTAGGAGAATCATGATAGTTACAAACAGAAATCCAAGATCAAGTGCGGGGGAACAGTTTAATGGGCGTCATTGGTCCAGAGCCAGCTTTTCACGTTGCATCTCAATCTAGAGTAGGGCTGATCAGCTCTCAATGCAGTGGGAAGTGCATTCCATGCGCGAGCAGCTCTGACAGGGAAGCTAACTCCACCCGCTTTAGTGTTTCTAAATCTGGGAGTTTCTAGTAAGAGGTGGTTAGAGGCTCTGTTGTGGTGACTGGAGGATTTTCTGGTCAATGTAGCGGAAACATATGGAGGCGCAGTATTGTTCAGTCCTTCATAGGTGAGAGATACCGTCTTGAGGAGAATTCTGTCACTAATTTTTCACCAGTGGTGGTCTTTCCTGATATCAGATATATGCTCTCTATGGGGTATGTCCAAGGCTGCTCTAAGAGCATTGTTCTGCAATATTTGCATTTTGTTTATGATGGTTTTGTTAGTACCTGCATATAGTGTGTTGCAATAGTCCACCTTAGACATTATTAAAGCATTGTCAACAAAACAGGTGCTGTGGGCCTTGAGTGAGGTGGGCCGGCTTCGCCTGCCGGCAGCCAATGGGAAGGTAAATTGGCAGGGCAGCCTATCGGGGCTCAGTGGAGATTGCTGGGGCCTGGTCAGGCACTGAAGTCGGGCATCAGAAAGCGGGTGGCCATTTTGGAACGTTTAAGGAGCCTTGTGTGTCTCAATGGCATTAGTGAAGCGGCAACAGCGTTTCAGCTGTAATCAGACTGCATGGCAGCCTAGTCGTCCTTCAGTGATAGAGATTCCACATATATTGCAGACAAGATAATTAAGAAGGGGATTTTTGGAGGGAAGCGCTACAATTTCAGCGGTTACCTTAATTCTGCCATTGGTAAGGTTGTCTTCATGCAGGGTGCCCGCTGCTCCTGCAGGGGCGGATCCTGGTCAAACACCAGGTCGGGGGAGCTCCTGCTCCTCTGATGTGATGGAGTAAATGGATCCAGGCAACAAAACAGGTCCTAGAAATCGAGGTCAGCTATCTACGCTGAAGAAGAACCAGTGTGCGGATGACAATTCCTCTCACGTTAAAGTGCAAGAAAGAACACAAAGGATGCCAAGTTTTAATTCATTTAAAGCATTTAAAAGCTGCATAACGGACCAAATCGTGGTCTCTTGTCATGTGAGCCAAGGATAGAAATAGAGTTCAAACTTGGAGTTCCAGACACGATAGCGAGTGCCCTTACTCCTGTGTATTACCAGGATGAGAATACTCTGCAAGGCCAAGTACAAAGACAATTTCATGGCAGAAGGCATGGGTGATGAGAGATGTTGGGCTAATTGGGTGGTAAGGTAGCTTCATGTCCTATCACCATGCACCTGGTTCTTGGCTTATGTGCTGCTAAATGAACCAAATGTTCTAGACATGGCACAAGTGTGCCAATCAATTGTATTAGTCCATATAATAAAGGACCTTATAGCTTAGAAGACCAATGAAACACAGTGTAACTATTTTTTCTTAAATTACATGTTTGAATAGGTAGGCATAAGGTGTCCACCTGATAAAGGACATCCAATAACAAGCCTAGCTCCTATATGATTGTATATCTTGATGTTTCCCTTACCCAATCAAGTGTATTTTTTGTGGAAATCATTGCGAGACTGAGCGCACGTCTATTGATGTTCATTGTAACCTCCCTGTTTTAGATCATTGTTAATAAAACAGTAATTTGCCATCTTCATGACTTTGTCTGGTTATTTCGACTCAGAATTATTCTGGTGTAATCCCATCCATTAACAGAGTCATGTGCCAAGGGCCTTAAGCTCACGTGGTAGCAGTCTGGATGGTTCCACATCCAAATTAGTTTGACTTCAGAGTTTCGGACGATCTGGCATCCTCCGCCAAATTATTTTTGTGTAATCCCATCCATTAACAGATGCACGTTCCAAGGGCCTTAAGCTCACATACATACATACATACAAACATATATACATACAAACATATGTCTGCCATATAAAGCGATTTGAAACATTCCTTTTCTATTGGTTGCTTATAACCATTTTACAACTTCTGTGAAATATTCACAGACATATTATAAGGCCCGACTAGGCTGAGACACGTGTCTGGGGTTGCTGTTGGTACTCTTGTTCAAAGGAAGATTGCCTAGCATTTTGGTGCTTGATTGCTCATTTGGGTGGGACAAAGACTGATATGCAAATGGGTATTCCTCCTTTGTGAAAGGTACAGTGAGCTAAAACATGTGGCTGTGGATTCTGAGAGGGTATATTCCCACAGAAAAGGTTACCATGCCATGTTCTTTCTTGCAGATGGGCACCCTGACCTCTTTCTGAATGTAAAAGGAACTTGGGGTTGGTCACCCTAAGTTGCCTAGGGTCATCCAGACGTGGACACCTCACTGATGAAGCCCGACTTGGCCGAAACAAATGTCGGGGGTTGCTGTTGGTACTCTTGTTCAAAGGACGATAGTTTAGCAATTCTGTGCTGGACTGATCTAGTGGGCGGGACAAATACTGATATGTAGATGGATAGTCCTCCTTTGTGAAAGGTACAGTGAACTAATACATGTGGCTGTGGACTCTGAGTGGGTATGTCCCCACAGAATAGGATATAATGCCATGTTCTTCCTTGCAGAGGGGCACAGCACCTTTAACAACCTGTTACTGGGATACTCACACCCAATGGCCAATGGAGAATGTGTGCACATCTAAGGGAGTTAGGGTCCAAATGTCAATATGGCCCCTTCCCTACATCAATCATGGACTGGCCCAAAGTTGGATACCGACACTGACGTGACCAATGGTTACTGGACAGTAACCGTGAGTAGGGAAGACCAGTATAAGCTTGCCTTTACCTTTGGGGGGCAGCCATACATGTGGCCCTGAACCCCCTTTGGATACATAAACCCTGCCAATGCAATGTAACATCTTCCTACATAAAGTAATCCTGATTTGGGCGAAGGGGAAACCTGTCCTAAGTAGATGATGTCTTAATCAAGAGCTCAACTGTGGAGGAACATATAGCAGAAACACGCTACATTCTGACCCATTTGCAGAAAGCCAGAGCAAAACTGTCCTTTCGAAAGGCACAGTGGTCTGAGACCCGTGTGAACTTCTTAGGGCACGAAATCACCCCTGAGTGTCTCAGTCCGAGGTGAAAAAGGTGGAAGCATTATTGAAATTGAAAGACCCTACTACTCTTGTACGCAGAGGTCACTCGGCTCTTGGTCCTTTTATTAAAGGCTTTGGTAAAGTGGGAGTGGCGTCTGGAACAATCTGATGCAGTAAAACAACTAAAGAGAATCCTTTCCCAAGCCCCTTGTCTGCCTTGCCCCATAAGGAATCCAGAATTCTTCTTGGAGACAGCGCTATTAGATACTGTTAGATACTTGCTTAACAGCGGTATTGTTCCAAAAGCACTACAGGTCAACAATGTAATGTTGTACGTGCGCAAAACTTTGTCCTCTGGGGAGGAAAAATTCAACGATTGTGAAAAGGTACTCCTGGCAACGGTATGGGCATTGAAGAATTACTGCCCATTCATCCACCGGGAGCAGATCATTGTTGAGACTCCTCACCAACCTTTGCAATATCGCCAAAGTGAAGGACTCTGAACAGGGAATGTGAGTAATTCCAGAATTACTTCCTGTATTCTGTCCATGCAAGTCTTTCCTGTGGAGGTCAGATATGGCCAAAACAAGAAGAGTCCTCTAGAGCAAGGATTGACTGACTTGCATGACTGTGCTCAGGAAAACTGCCTCGAGGAGGAAAGTTTAAGGACCAATGACAATATGGAGGCACACCTTATTTCCCCGCAAAAAGTCTATGAGGAAGACACGTGCCAGGGGATACCCACAGTTTATGTGGATGGGTGCTCCTACCATGTTGACAATCACAGGGAAAAAGAACTAGTGGCTGGCATTGGGAATGCCTAGGTGAATGATGCCCCGGAAGCCTGTGCTTTGTAGAAAATAGGTCCTCGAAGTAGGCAGGTGGCAGAGTTGATGGCGGTACATCCAGCCATCTTCACTGCAGCACACCACCAATTCAAACAATTGTTCATAATTACTGACTCTGAATATGTCAGTAATGGGTTCATGGAACACCTAATTAACTGGAAAAAATCGAGGCATGCATGCTGTGTCCAAACAAAAACCTGCTAAAGCATGGGAAATTAATTAAATCAATTGATAATCTGGTAACCTCTAATGAGATGGCCATCTATTGGAAAAGATCAGAGGTCACTCCAAAATGGAGGGACCAGACAAAACTGGAAATGACTTGGCATACCAGTTGGCCAAAACCATCAACCATTCACTAAGATCTCATAGAAACCAAATCCCCATTGGGGAAAATCCAGGTCACTGCTGTCACCAGATCCCAAACCCATGCCAATAATTAACTCTCAACTACCCAGTGGAGTAAAGAAACCCCAGATGCAGATTTGATTACTGCACAAAAAGAGGACCTAATCATTGCTACATTTTATCACCTTATTGAAGACCCCGTGAATTTTCCTCTGACAAAAACTGATTATACGGGGAAGGAGGATCTTCGGGTGTTGAAGAAGTTTTCCAAAATGTTTTTTGGTACGGAGATCCATATCTGGATGTGACCAGTGGGTGCTACCTATCTCATTCCAAAGCCTGATGTTAATTCACGCCTATGACGCGGCCACTGCTGTGTGTGGTCATAGGGGGTTCAATACAACATTTGAAATCTTGCGCCCCACATGGGCTAGGAACACAACATCTACATAAATGGGTGTCATGTGTGTGCTCAGTTTCAGTAAAGATCTCTCTCACACAGAGCTCCCCTACAGAAAAGGGGCATGACACCTACTTGTTTGGATTTGCAAGTCGATTTCATTGGACCAGTGATTCGCTCCTCTAGAAGAAACAGGTACATGTTGACCATAAAATGCTATTAAGTGGGTAGAATGTCTTCCGGCCCTGAATTGTAAGGTGTAGACGACTACCACAATAATGATCAACCACATCTTCTCTCTTTTTGGCCTTTCCCAAAGGATTGATTCAGACCGACAAAGTCATTTTACCAGTGAGGAGATGACCAAGATGTGGAAGATACCTGGGATAAAAAGGAAAACTCCACATTGCCTACCACCCAGCCTCGGGTGGGGGAGTTGAGAGGTAAAATGAAACAATTGTGAGCATCTTGAAGAATTTCGTAGTGGACTCCAGACCAAATTGGGTCATCCGATTACTGCTTGTCCCAATGGCCATTAGGTCCATGCTGTCTTCTGCAACCAAAATGTTTCCATTTGAGCTCATGACTGGACGAAAAATGGTGCTACCTCAGTATCTACTTTAGAGAACTCAAGAGCAGACCCTGATCAACTCGTCCACTACCCATGAGTTCATAAAAAATTTACAGAAACACCATCAGCATACTTTTGCTTATGCTCTGCGCAATTTAGAAAAGTCGGCAGTAGGAACTTAAGCCCACTATGACTTAAAAACTACCAAGAAGGATTACAAAGTAGGAGACAGGGTCTACCTGTACAATTTCCAAATGAACCGGACCAAAGAGCGGAAGTTCCTCCCCTCCTGGCACAGTGCCTTTGAAATTGTCGATAAAATCTCACCTGTCGCCTATAAGTTCTGCATCCCTAAAAGTGAACAAATGGAAGAGAAATGGGTTCATATCAATCAGTTGAAGAGCTGTCACCCCAGACAGACTTTACAACTGATTGAAGAGCCCAGTGAGGGTACAGCCCAGAAAGCATCTGAAGACTGAAAGGAAAGGATGGAAACCCGGATGAAGAATATTGCACATTTACAGGGAGTAAAGGAATGTATACTCACAAAGAATGTATACAAATCAGGATGAAAAAAAATAAGATGTGTAAGATAAATAAATGTCAATTTGTATGTGGTGTTGTTTTGTGTTTTAAGTTGTATTCCTATTTACCAGGGAAAGAAGTACTTCATAATATACCTAACATCTCTTTTACTCTCTGCAGACTCAAAAACTCCTTACAATCACAGCCTGGGGGTAGGAGGTTCCAAAAAGGGAGGGGTCCGAGGACCAAACCCCAAAATCAAAAAAGCGTGGATTGCAGACAAGACACCACTTCCTCAGGACAGGAAAAGAGCTGATGTTCTCCAATGAGGAAATTAATGGAATGAGCCAAAACAAAGATAAAATAAAAAACCCGCTCTCCCTTGCTCTATTCTATGGGTCATCTGAGTCAAAGACCCAAGAGGAGGGGGCCTGTGGGGTGAAAATATAGCCCAGAGTGACTGAAATGGAGAGGCCATGCTAGGCCCCTATTGTGAGAGTGAAACTAGCTAATGTGGAGTCCTATTGAAATATAAAAGCCAGGGGGCGCTGTTGTGCAGCTTGTAAAATGGGCACTGCCTGAAAGGCTCAGGTGACGGCACTGTAATCCTACAAGAAAATCCTGCGTTCGGCAGCCCTGTTCACCACCAGGAGCCTGTATACACAAGTGTGAAAACCTGGAGCATCGAACGAGTCTTTTAAACCCCCAACAGAGCACCCGGTGAGCAGTTCAGAGCACTGCCCCAACACGGCCTCATCGCAGCCCTTGAAGACGTGACGGGGATGGATGAACCCGCCGCCCTTGGGTGCACGCTGTTATTTACAGCTGAGCCCCACATTGTCTGCTGCCGACTCCAGCGGAAGCCTGATCCCCATGGAAAAATCAGAGACCTAAGAAGCAACGCCTCTGGGCTGCTCCGTGAGGCACTACTACCCCCGTTGGAGCCCCGGCGGCCGCACCGCGGCACTGAACACGGGCAGAAGTACTCGGGCCTCATCCAGAGCAGATTCACTCTGCATGCTTCACACAAGGCGCTCTGTACACCGGAGCGAGTCCTAGCTGTGGGCGCAACACAACATGTAGCCCCCGTGGTCTATGCGGAACAAATCATCCACCCAGCAAGAGTATGTGACAATTCATTGTCTTCCCGCTGCGGCAAGCCATCTCAAAGCACTGTAACACAGAACACAACCACACTACGTTTGGATTTCGTGCTGGCTTGCAGGGAGCCCTCCGCACAGTGAAGCGGACACCGACGGAACAGCAACGTACTACCCTTACATCACCAGAACCTGAGGTTAGACTGTACACATCCCAACACAGCCAGTGGAGGAAATATACCCACCAAACACACCGAAGTAGGCGACGGCCAGAGAGCGCCCAGTGGAGGAGAGTGCCCCGCTAGTGCAGCAGATGGTTTGGTTACGGAACCCTGCCAAACCCGGGCCCTCTAAGCTGCACCTAAAGACACGCGGTCTCCCCGGGGTCCCGACAACGTTCTCCTATGGTGGGAACATGAGCGGAGCCCCCTCCTGTGCCCCACCCAAAGCCACACCAGCAAAAGTGCCCAAACTAGGTGCTCCACGCTAAGCAGTTGGCACCCCACGGATCGTGGACACAGAGAACCTTGGGGAACGGAGTATCCTATCAGTGTCTGGGCACCCTCCCTGCTTCCCCCCGCTGTGGACTGCATTGTATTGATCAAGTGCAGTCAAACACCCTCCTACTATGAGGTCATAACCTCTGGGCACATCCACTCTGCAACTAGTGCCCGAGCATTCCCGCACATAGCTAGTTGCACCGATTGCCGTGAACCGCCTGAGCAGAGGCATACAAGTCCTGGGCCACTGGCCCCTAAAACAACCTGCCGCACTGCCCGCCGTGCTTTAAAGGGAGCCACGACCGTTAAATACCCCAGAGCCGGGGTCAGATGGGAGAGGTATCACATTACAGCGACAGGCAGAGACGTGGTCAACCCTATATACCAGGTGGGTAACACCTGCTTATAATCCATGATACCCCGGGACAAGTTGAGATACCCAGCCTGGTACTAAAAGTGAGAGGGGTGATCCCTTTTGATGCTACACCCTGGTTGTACACAACTGCTCCATCTGCGCTATATCATACAGGCTGGAAGAAGCGCCAGATAACGAGGCGACCAGATCCTAGTGACCCCTGCAAATTAATCACTGCTCCCCGGATCTCCCCACCAATTGGAACGAGCCCTGACGGAATCAAAGGACAATGTAAAATTGATCCGGTGAGGCTGCCTCCTTGTGAGACGGCGGACTAAGTGCGTGTGGGACTGCGACATACCCAGAAGGGACGATCCTCATTGCGCCCCCCTTTGGAACTGCTATACGACTCCCCCAAATGGGATATTGTAACAGGTGAAGTAGCAACTGAGGAATCATAAGCAATGGGGACGCCCCAGCTGGCCGGCAGGTAGGCTGCTGGCCACATCCGGATCGGGGGATCCCACATCCTATCCCATCACCATACTGAAACCGTATATCATCCAGAGAGAAAACGAGGAGGATGGCGCTATGCAACAATGCAGGGGGTAAGGGTCTAGCCCCTGTCCAGTTCAGATTATGCAACTAGCAGAATAATCTCGCTACAACAGGCAGACATTGTTGGCTGATTGCGAACCTGCGACGGGTGACGAGACACAGAAGCTTCAAAGTAAACACGACCGGGGAAAGCGATACGCTGGGCAATCGTACAGCAATGGACAAACAGAAAATAAAAACAGACCTGGACCCATAGCAGAAGAGTAAACGACCGGTGAAACACACCGCATTGCCATAGAACAATACTGCTGTACTGGGAGTCCCCTGGCTTGATCGGCGACACCGCTGAGACAGGTCACACTGCAGACAGCTCTATTATGGTTAAGCCCAAGAAACAGGCCAGGATGGACCAATTTGCAAGATCCGACCAGCCCCATTAGTCGCCATCTCCGGTCCCAAGCCAACTTCCATGCCAGATAGATGTTGTGGCCCTGAACCAAATGCTGCTGGCGCTGAAGAGCCGCACAGACAATCTTAAGGCAAAGATTGATGCCCTGACATGCAAGGTAGACATATCAGCTATACAAATCGACAAATTATGCGGATGCATGTCGGAGGCTGAGCAACGGATTGGGGATGGCGAAGACAAAGTGACCACCCTGTAACGAGAAATGGCTGAACTACAACAAGCCGTTAAAAAAGTAATTGCCAAAAACGAGGACTTGGAGGGGTGATCCAGACGGAACAACATTCGATCTTTTGCGTTCCGGAATCAACCCCAATCGACAATATGGAAAAGTTCACAGAGTCTTTACTGGTGGAAATCTTAGGCAATCCCGGACTTACCTCAATGTTTATGGTGGAACGGGCACACCGATCGCCAACTGCAAAGCCACCTCCAGGCATCCCTAAATGCCCGATCATAGCCAAGATCTTCAGCTACAGGGACCACAACATCATCCTCCGCCAAAGAGAAGGGGGAACTTTGATGGGAATCCTCCACTATCCATTTGTTTCCAGACTGCAACCCTACGGGGCAGGACCAGCGTAAAATGTTTCAAACTGCCAAGATCACCCTGTGTAGAAAGGGTATTCAATACGCAATGCTATACCCAGCTAAACTATGTGTTCAACACAATGGTAATACTGTGTTCTTCACCTCTCCGTAAGATGCAGAGCGCTTTGCTACGAACATCCCGGATCCTGGGGGCTCCCCTAATCCGCTCTCCACATCACCCTTGAACGATCATAATACGAAAACGATTGATGCTACATGCCCCGACTAAGGTACAGTGATGGCTCCGGGGACCAGGGATGGGGCCCAGTGACAACAAAAAGTTGCCTTAGTCATTGGGAGCATACTAGCCGCCCATAGTGCTCCACTACCCACAGACACTGCACAGTTGTTACATTGTATTCATGAGGGAAGTTAGGGGTGGGGAGAGGGACCGGGCGCCGGTAGATTATTGTTTCTGGCGTGGGTGGGCACAGGGAGGGGGGAAGACATGGCTCTGGTTGTTAGGTCCAAGGGCAATTGTTTTTTGGGGTATTAGAATTAGGTTAATGACTCACACGAACCACAAAAGGCTAGCCGGCTAGGCCAGAACTGACATCACAATACTTGTGCACACTACCCAAACCATGACACCAACCAACACCACACCACTAGTAACCTGACTACAACCACAGTAGGGGGGAAGATGGAGGTGGGTTCTCTCAATAATATCTTGGAACTCGAGGGGATTTACCAACCAGAAAAAATCCCATCTGATTGCAAACTATAGTAAAAACCACAGAGTAAATATATTATTTCTACAAGAGACACACTTGTCTCGAGGCGCCCCTCGATATGACTCATCCTACTCCTCACACTCCAGAGGGATTGCTACCTACATGCACAGCACCCTGCAATACAGATTACACAAGCAGATTAAAGATGAGGAGCGATTGTACATAATCCTAGCGGGGGAGCTATCCGGCAAAAGGTTCTTAGTTATAAACATATGCGCTCCCAACGCTGACTCCCCAGAGTTTTTTTCGCAAATGCGACAAACATATTCATAGGTTCTCGGCTCCAAGATTATATGGGTAGGCGAATTTGACCTGGCCCTAACGCTTGAACTGTACAGATCCTTGACCTCACAACAGACCCTGCCACAAGCAGCCGGGGCATGGGCCACTGTCTCTGCATATCACAACCTTCACGACGTGTGGCGAGGCGAGCACCCGGATGTTAGAGAATATACTTTCTTCTCCGGGGTACACGATATCTCATCCAGTATTGATTATATTATGGCCTCCACCCCCACTGTCAGGAAACTGGTAGAAGCCATCATTCTCCCCAGGACCGTCTCTGACCACTCACCTGTACTGGTCCGTATCTCGGACCTCATGAACCCCCTGGACAGCTCAGATGGCGGTTCAAAGCCACAGCCCTTGAGGACGTGGCATTCCGTGATGAAATAAACCAAGACATATGGACCTACTGTCAGGCAAACGAAGGGTCAATACCCAACCAAGGCACGATATGGGAAGCCTTCAAAGTATATATCAGGGGGTGCTGCATCTCAAAAGGGGGGTACTGAAAGCCTACGCAGGTCCATGGGGGTACCGGAAGACACTATTCGGGAACTGGAGAACAATCAGGGTACCTTAGTTACCCCCAAGTTTCACCCAAATCTGAATGCACATAGAGAAGAGCTCCTTCAGCTGGCATCCAGGGAGGAGAGGTTTCTGGGCGACCCGATACTAGCAGCAAGATATGGGGAGGGAGACCGCCCAAGTAGAACTCTGGATTGGGCCATTAGACAGGAACAACATACCACTGCCATAGCTGAAGTCGTAGACCAGAATGGGGTCCTTATGAAGGACCTACAAGTGATCAATAACGGATTTCGGAGTATTACACCCGGTTATATGCATCTCGACCCAACTCCGGACACAATGTACTGACACAATACCTAGATGAAATAGCATTGAGTTGACTAGACCAGGACCATGGTGGCTCTCTAAACGCCCAGATAACTGAGGAAGAGATCTGCAAAGCAATAAAAACCTTCCCCAGTGGCAAGGCCCCCAGGATGGACGGAATAACAGCAGAGTTCTACAAGGCGTATGTGGACTTGCTGATCCCTCACCTCCTATGTATGTATGAGGGAGTAATGTCAGGAGGAACCCTCCCGGAGTCGACCAGGTGGGCGTTAGTGACTGTACTCCTAAAGCCCGGAAAGGACCCCTAAAAGTTATTGTCATACAGGCCATTATCGCTGATCAATGCAGACAACAAAATTTTGGCCAAGATACTAACAGATCGCCTACTCCCGCATATGTCAGCACTGGTCCTTAAAGATCAGGCTGGTTTCATCCCCGGCCATTCCACCCAGAATAACCTGAGAGGCTATTGACCTTAATTCATAATGTGAACCCGGAGGTGCCGATGGTGATAGCAGCCCTCGACGCCGAGAAGGCCTTTGACTCTGTCGAGTGGCCCTTTCTCTTCGAGGTACTTTGGCTATTCAGGTTCGGCCTAACATATATTCGCTGGGTTCGATTATTGTATACAGCCCCCAGAGCAGCAATATACAAGAATGGCATGATCTCCGAGCACATCTACCCTACGTGCAGCACCCGCCAGGGCTGCCCCTGCTCCTTGATCATATTTTCCCCAGCTTTGGAGCCCTTAACCTGACACATCCAGGAACTGCATGCACATCGAGTGATTCATGTACACTCATACATTACTACCATATCCTTGTAGGCTGACGATATCCTTCTTTATGTTAAACACCCCAGGCAGAACTTAACCCCCATGACTCAAGAAGTTATCAGATTTGGTGAACTATCCAGACTCTGAATTAACTGGAACAAATATGAAGTACTCCCCTTGACCCTCGGAGTGCAACATACGGATGTGGGCGTTGACTTCTGCTGGTGCCCCCAAGGGCTACGCTACCTGGGTATTATGGTCTCCACAAAAGTGGATGAGTTATATAAGAATAAATATATTAAAGTGCTAGAGGCCTTAGAACAGAAGGTAGAGTCCTGGATATTGCTCCCTGTTTCCCAAGCAGCCCGTATTGCCCTTGCTAAAATGGTTATACTGCCTAAATTACTATTCATCTTTAATAATGTCCCAATATGGCCCCCCGCCAAATAATGGACCCGCATTATGAAATTGATGATAAAACTGGTGTGGGCTGGTAGACAGCCCAGGATAGCATACAACACTCTTGCAGGCCCATACGAACATGGTGGCCTGGAATTCCCCAATGTACACTTATACTACCTGGTAGCTCAAGTTCAATATATAGCGGGATGGAATCCCCAAGGCCCTGACTCCCCACACTCCCTATTGGCTAAAGCAATCGCAGGCCCAAATGACCTGAAGGGTATGATCTGGGGCAATAGAGGTAGAGTCCCAAGGGGCAAGATTCAGCCTATAGCTGTGATGTGCAAAGTATGGGAGCGAGTAAACCAACTACTAGAGCCGTCCCCTTCCACCTCCCTGACTTACCGATATACAATATTGTCAGGATCCCACTCCCACACAAAATATCCTTCAGAGAACACTTCCAAACACTGGGGTACAGACACTGGGAGAGCTGGTATGGGACGGTCGGTTTGTGCATGGGAAGAACTGCAATCCAGGGGAGTCCACAATGCTGTGACTTTGCTCCATTATTATAGGCTCAGGGGGGTACTGAGGACCAAATAGCCCGGCTCTCTGCGGGCCCCAGTCCCTCATCCGGCTCAAGAATATGTGTTCAAGCCTCTATCCACCGAAAAATTGGTCTCGACCATTTATAAACTGATTAGAAGTGGGAGAGGGGCGAAGAGACAAGCATATCAAAATGTTTGGGAGGGCTCTCTAGATGGCCCTCTGAGTGAGGGTCAATGGAAACTCGTCTGTATGCAAACCCATCCCCTTTCTCTAAATTGTCGATACAGACTGATTTATTATAAATGTATACATCAAGTCTACTACTCCCCCTTAAACTTCATAGGTTCTTCCCGGAGAGAAAATCTGCCTGCAAGTGATGTAGTACGGAACTAGCAGACTTATCATGTAGCCTGGGCCTGAGGAATGTTTCTCAATTACCTGTTATAATGCGAGTCGTGTGAGGGGGTGGGGCAGGGAGGTGGTTATAAGGGGTCAAACGTGGGAACTGTTGATTGTTTGTTAATTGAAACCCAATAAAGAAAGTTTCAAAAAAAGAAATATAAAAGCCAGTACAAAGCAGTGATTTCTGACATAAGGCTTAGTGAAATTAAAAGAAATGAGCTAGTGCAATTATACTAAAATGGACAAGCGTGCAAGTAAAAGGGAATCTACGTGAGAGCTTAAAACTGCTGGATATGCCCAATGATTGGGAAAAGACATGTGGTGCTGCAGATGCTGACATCGTATGAACTGGGAAAAGGCACTTTTTGACAGATTCAAAACAGCAACAGGACACATGTGAAAAGATACATTGAAATGCCAGGCATGTGGAAAATACCAAGGAGGATTTGTGCCTTACATTTAAAAAGTGAAGCCAAGTGACAATATTTCGGAGAAAGACACTTATTTTTGACAAATAAACTGACATTTAAATGGAAAAGCTAACTTGTTGGAGAAGTGAACAATAATGTGTTATGTAACTCTGGCCTATGTGTGAATATTACCAAAAGTGAATTTATATCTGTCCAAACCGTATGTAAAGAAAGATTGAATTATAAACAACATGCACAGATATAATGTTACATGTAGGCACATCTTGCTGATTTACAGCTGTATTTTCTGAAGTATGGATGCAGCCGGTGTTTTCCCCACTGAACTGAAAGGTCTGTGCATTTGAAACTTTGAACTCAACACATGTGGCCTGCGCCCCCAGTGAAAGCAGGCCTGGTTCAGTTAAAAATACAAAGAAATAACAGATAATTAAATCAAAATTGTGGGAGTTGCAGAAAACGCAGCCAGCAAAAATGATCTTTAAGGTCTGGTCTCCCCTTTCCCCTTTAATTGTGCATTAGTGGCCAACGGAAATGACATTTTCAGGGCTGACTCGACCTCAAGAAATGGCTTCAGAGCCACAAATCTTCAAACATTATGTACGAAACAGGCCCTACTGAAAAAAGGTTGGGGCTATTGTGTAGCTGAGGGGCACATGTGATGCCTTGCCATATGATTAACATTGGGCCACCTTTACTTTAATTATAAGATAATTGTGTGTCCCAGTGAGCATATCCTGGACTCAATTAAAGTGGATAAGAAGCCCGCTGGTACAATGAAAATATGAATCTTATGTGATGTATACAAGTTGAGTTATGAAGACAATTATGGTTCCGGCCTTCTCATTATTCTGAGGGAATTGAAAGTTGGTGTGATGACAGGGTATGGAAATAAGGTTTGAAACTTGAGGGGTCAGATGTGTGACTATTTTGGCTCAGGAGTAAATCGATAAAAACGGTAGCTCCTCCCAGGAAGGGCTTGCCAAGATATGATTAGTATTTAACGACTCACTATAAAATGTGGAACTCAAATATATATATATGTGGCTGCAGTTATCTGAAAGGGTAAGGTAGTTGCCATGTTGTACGTTTTAAGGACACTGGAAAAAGTTAAACCTACTTGTCATTTTGGGATGATGAATCTTTCTCCTCCCTCAGCCTCCATCATCCACACCTCCCAACTCCTTGTCCTATCAGCAGGCAGTGGGCGTTTTGGGGAGGGAGGGAGCTGGCTAATCCGTAGCGTGGGAATTATGATAATAATGGAGTGTCACTGGCCCTATAAGAGCTAAGTTTTTGATCTGAGTAAACTTCCTTGGACTTTTTGACTTTTTGCCTTGACTTTTCCACTCTTTTGATGGAGGTAGTCTACTTCTGGATTCTTGCTAGGAACAACTAGCAGAGAGACAGGGAGAGAGCTACCAAGAACGTAAACATTGCATGGGAGACGGAGATTGGGAAATGTAGAAGCTAGCTGGGCTTGCCATTTGAGGAGCCAGAGGATGCCTGTGTGCTGGTGACTACCCTTGACCGAAGCCTTTCTGTGCTGTCCTCAGAGGAGCCCTGATATTTTCCTGGATGCCCCAGAACCAAGGCCTACCCTTCAAGTAGATTAATCCAAATGCCACCTCGTTTGGGGGGGGGAAGTATTCCCTGAGTTGAGAGAGACTGCCTAATAAATCGTGACAATACCACCCATAGTCATATGTATGGCCAATTTACTAGACTAGGAGATTTAAGTCCAGGTAGGACCACTTTACTGTTGAGCTTGCCCAGAGTCATGTATTCTATGTTCCACATTTGAGCGATACATAGAAATACAATCACACATGGGATTATTTCCATGAAGGGATGGTTATGACAATATCAGTATAATTATAATAGTTCTTTTATAATGTGCTTAATACCAATGAGGGGTTTCTAAGCGGGGGATCAAGATTCGAACCTGTGTTGCGCTGCGATGGCTTGCTTCCAAGACAAACGCGTTGCCCCTGAGCTATCCTTCCTCCCATCCTTCCTCAAACTTTAATATGTGTTTTTATGTGTGCTAACTGCTTTGATATCTCATTTTTCTGCAAAAAATACTTGTTGTGAGTACTATAGGGATAGTATGAAGGGTGACCCATTGTTTTTCATCTTTAATCTTTCAGTTAGAATTCTTGGTAATGCAGGAATTATTCCCACACTGGGGGTTACAGATTGAACAGATCCTCCTATGGTGTGTTCAACAGTATGAGCCTTAGTTATGGCCTCTGGTAGCCAGTGCACCAGTGTTCACAGCTTAGTCATCTTTTCATGAGATTTCTTATGTGGAGAATGACCCTATGACTAACACAGAGCAACATTTACATCGAGCTTGGCAATAGCTGTTATTATTTCTTTGAAAAGCACACAATAATTTGATTTGGACCTCAGAGATGTGTTGGCATAACGAGTCCAGATGTTTTTGGACTATATAGAAAATGCACTATGGCTTAAAGGAGGCAGTGCGCTCGCACTCACGGCAAAGCCGTCTTTGACAGTGAATCCACGTCAGTGCGTTGATGACATTGCTTTTAACTAGTGAGGGACCCGCCTGGGGTAAAAGTAATACAGCCGTGAAGATTGTGTAGATTGTGTAGATTGTGTAGACAAGCGTGAGCCCGGTCGAGGGTTGTCCGCAGTGGGAAGTTCTTTAAAAAAAGGACATTATGACCCTTGACTATTGCAAGCTGCATTTGAAAGGCCTTAGTGAACCTGACGGAGGGAGGCCCAAATTGCAAAAAGGATCTGAGCCCGGCGGAGGGAGATCCAAGGGGCGAAGAGCAATTGCCCAAGATACCTTTGGTTTATTTGTTGTTAAGGAGGAGGGCTTTAGAATAATACACCCAGGAACAGTGTGGCGACCCAAGTGAACCCGTTTGAGGGTTGTCCACAGAGTTGTATGCTTGAACGGACATTAAAGCTCCTGAAGGTTCCGAGCTATATGTGAGAGGCTGTAGTGAACCCGATGGAGGGAGGCCCATTTTGCAAAGAGGATCCGAGCCTGGAGGATGGAGGTCCTTGGGGAGAAGAGCAATCACCCAAGGGTACAAGGTTACCGAAGAAACTTTTGTTTGTTGTTTTGATTCATCAGGCCCTCTAAGGCAAGAGACTTTGCAGAGAAGAGTCTATGACCCCTGAAGGTTCTGGTCTCGTTGAACTGAAATTGTGAGCCTTGTGCTGGCGAGGCCCAGGAGTGTGCTGTGCTCAGAAGTTCCGCCTTGTCCCATGCTAAAACCGTGGGGCAGGGAGACCCAGTCATACCAAACTGACTTATCTTTTTGTGAACACTTCTTTCTTTTCTGGTGAACATTATCCCACACTGTTTTTTGTAACTTAGTAGTAAGAATTGGCAATAGATTATTTTAGTATAGGCCCTTTTTTATTTGACAAGACACTACTAGGACTACCTTATTATTATTTGATGGTCGTAGCTTGCTCCCATCTTAGCTTTAGGTTTAGTTTAGGTGTTTTGCTCACCCATTATAAAGTTCAATAAACACCCTTGAACTTTGATCACTAGTGTCTGTCTTTACTTTTGCCACCATGAGTTCATTATAGTCTCCCTTTCCTCATCGTTGCTGAAACGTGCTAAACCCATCTTTACTTGGACTTCCCTTAAAGTGTGCCTGTCCTCATCTCTGCATCTCCGCTCCCTAAGGAGTCGCTCTACCTCACACTTTCTCTTGTCCTTCTTTATTTGCATTTGCCTTTACCTCTCTTCTTCTGCTTTTCTCTTTGCTATGTTCTCAAGCTCTCTCTGCCTACTTGCTTCCAGCTCTCTCACTCTCTTTCTTTGACTTGCTGTTACTCTCTACGCATCCTTTCATTCTCTTCCCTCTCTTCCCTTTCCCATCTTTCTAACTCTTCCCTTATCGCTGCCCATTCTCTCGCTTCATCTGTGTCTTTGTTACCCCCAACTTCCTGTTTGTGCCTCCCCTCCCTCCTGCTATCTTCCCATCTGATTTAAGCAATATCTGCCCGCCTACCCATTCATTCGGGACTATGGGCTGCTGTCCCTCAAGGCCCCTTTCCTCAAGTCATTTTCTTTCAACCTTGCCTGAATCTCACTATGCTCCTTGCTTTCGCTCGCTGCGCTCTGCGCTCTCTTAGTCACCTGTTCAGTGTCATCTTACCCCTCCCATTTGCTATATGCTAGAGGTGCAAATATGGGATTGTTATAACTGGCCGCTTCTCTTAATTTCCTCACTGGGTATAATCCCTGGGTCCCCGCTGCTGCTTCTTTGCTTTCGGTTTCAGGAGGAGGATGATGACGATGAGGAGGAGGAGGAGGGGCTGAGGGAAATTCGCACTCCGCCTCTCGCTATCTCAGCAGCCAGTGTTGTCATGCCAGGTTCCCTTAGTCCTCCTAAAAAATCTTCCATAATTCAAATATGTCCATTTATTTGCTCACCTTCTTCCCCTTGTAAGCCTTGTGTTTATACACGTGTAATTGTTACTGCACACATTTAGAGAAACTTCCCTCTTTTGGCCACGGCTTTGGCAATTTACCCTCTGTGCCATATGTCCGAACCGCATTACATTTACAGATCTTGTCCTTATAGCGTGGAAGGAATATATATACATGTGTTGTAGGGGTGTGTCCCTCATAATTTTGCTTTACTTGAGTTAATTATGTCAATACTTACTTGACCCCAAATCCGGATTTCGACACTTGCACCTTTACCAAATATATTCACTTTCTTTCAACGTATTTGTCAGGATTAGGGGTTGTTCGGGACTGAAGAGACGCCAGAAACTGAACAAATAGGGCAAATACTACAAATCCCATGAGAACTTGTGGAAACTGGTAGTTCACAGCTTTGCGCGTGTGTGGCCAGCTGAGTTTGATTAGGAACGGTTTATTAAGACCACACGGCGTACGGCAGGTGTGGCTTATTGTGGGTGTGTGCGGAGCTCCATGTCGGAGTGAATTTCCACGGAGACGGCGGCGGGCGGTGACCAGGCGGTTCGAGTTGCAAGCAAGGCTGGCGCTGTGAAGTGCTGTTTCATCCAGCGTCTTGGACGGCTTCCGAGCCTCCCGAACTTCAGATAAGTGCCTCATGAGGATTTCTCCACGTTTTTGAGTTCTTTGTACCACAAACATTTGGTTATTGAAAGGTTGGGAGGCGGCGGAGGGGGCGGCCATGTACTCCACTGGTCTGGTACTGAGTCTGAATTACAGCTGCATTGTATATGAACATTGTTAGGGACTACGTCCTGGTATGCCTGGTATAAGGAACCAAGTACTCGAAGTCAGTACTATTGTGCACATGTGTTTTCATGTCATATCTTGTTGATCACTATTGCTATGTCCTAGCCCAAGTTGGGCCATGTGTTCTGTCCTTCATGAGGAGAGTAAGTTTCTCCAGTGTATGTTCTATCCTGCTTGCTTTAGGTAGTGTTTTATGTCAATGTGCATTGTGGTACATGTATTAAGATGTGCTGTGGTGTTCTCAAGGAAGCTACAAGTATGTCATGTTCAGGAACTATGCAGAGTTAGTAGTGTAGCGTTTTTTCCTGTTGCTTCCCTCAACCTATCCACACTAGGGTTTCCTTCAACCTTTTCCCGGTTTCCCTATATCCCCCACCCTGTCCACAACCTCTTCCTAACCCTCTTTCCCCACTGGCTGCCACGTGGTGTCCTGTTCACTATACCAGGCACCTGTGCCAACCACGGTGGGAGGGTCGACTTCATTCGGCTTCTGTGGTTCGGGGGAGAGTGTCGACCGCTCTTCCCTATTTGGTTGTGTATCGTGACAGTATTACCAAATAACAAATAGTTCTCAAAGTCACAAAACGTAACTTCAGCCTCTCCAGCTCTCAATCAATACCACAGGTGTGCTGCGCAGACCGTCCTTCTGCAACTCCCCGTCTCGAAGGCTCAACTGATGCCTGCGCTCATGCGCTCACCAAGCCCCGCCCTGAAGATACGACAAAATGTTTTTTTATTTTTTATCATACCTTGATTATCGTTCGCATGCCACCCAAAGGTGCTGATAAGGATTTGGGACTTTTTAGATGTGAAAAAAAAACTCCACACCACCTACCGACTAGGATCAGGAGGGGGTGTGGAGAGATTCAACAAAACAATTGTGAGTATCTTCATGAAGTTTGTGGTTGATTCTGGACCAATTTCGGACATCCATTTGCTGCTCGTCCTGATGCCCATTCGATCTACCCCTTCTTCTGCTGCCAATATGTCTTCATTTTAATTAATACATTAAGAATGCTTTGAGCACTTGAGGAAGCTCCTACAGCATGCTTTTGAATATGCACAGCACAATCTGGCGAAATCTGCTGAAGGAACGAGGACGTACTATGACCTCAAAACAACAAAAACGGAGAATGAGGTAGGTGAACAGGTTTATTCCCGAGTGTGCAGCTGATCGTCGGATGGGCAGGAGCCCATCCCCTGCATGCCGCAACTCAGCTGATCGAGCCGACGAGGCCCAGCTGATTACTACGCTACACCGTCCATTGAAATGACTGGAGTCCTGCCTCAAAGAGGCAGAGGCTTCCGGGTACGTGCACCCAGACTAAAAGCAATCTTTGTTTCCAATGCTTTAGTTGTGCATTTTCTGCTTTTACACGGCTCATGACCGCGTGGGTCATTCAAGAAGGGCAGTGTCAATTTTAGGTGCTGGAAGGGCAGGGGTTTTGTTATTGCTAGCCTTGGAAATTCTGTCAATAGTGGGGTTGTACAGGTGGTAGGACCAATGATGGCATCTGGAGGCTAATCTTTGGTTTCTAACTGTGGTGATGCAAGGTTGACTAGATAGGTTTGGTGATGTAGGTATGGTGCAATGCGGCAGTGGGGGACTAGCAGCAGTGGCGTGTGCCTGAGATAGAGACGAGCGGGAGCTTGAAGCAGTGGGCACAGTATAGTGTCTGTCTGGCGTAGCTATGTTGTTGAATGTAGTAGAATGGCAGGGTGGCTGGTGGCGCAGGCGCGAGGCGAGCCTGGAGTTTCTAATGAGGGTGGGGCATGGTTGATTAGGGGTAGGTTTGGTGGCAAAGTGAAGTAACCACAGAGCCGGCATGTTTAGATAAGGATTGGGGCCTGTCATGAGGAAGGCGAGAGATAGATCATGTGGTGATGTTGTGCAAGTTGTGGGAGAGGGTGAGACGTGGTGCCGGTCAGTGATCTGGAGGAGCGGAAACCAGGTTAGGGCCTGAATGGTGAGTAGTAAGTAGGTGGCGGAGAATAGAATAGACAGGTGTGCGTGCTTTAATGTACAAACACATGAGGAGGAGTAGTGAGGGTAGCTACCGGAAGTATAATGCATTTTAGAGGCTAAGTCTGTGGTGGAGTGAAGTGGGAATAGACTAGAAGCAGTCCTAGACTAGGAGCAATCAACCTAATCAGGGATCAGTATGGTGACCAGGTGAGTGCAGTAAGATACATGATAGTATGGCATGGAAGGTGCCACTATAGGCAAGAAAGGGCAGCCTAAAAAGGCCCGGTGCATAGGCTATGCAGGATGCACACAATTACAGGTGCAACAATCAAATGGCGGTAATGAAATGGTGGGCTACACAAGGGTAAAGTACTAACAAATGGAGCCTATTAAAAAAGGGAAGCCTAAAGAGGCACAGTACATAGGCTATGCAGGATGTACTACAATTACAGGTGCAACTATCAAATGGCTGCAATGAAATGAGCTGCACATGTGGTAAAGCACTAACAAATGACGGCAATCAGATGGAGGATCACAAATAGGTTAGATGCAACAATCCAATGGCGGTAATTAAATGAACTGCACATGGATAAAGCACTACCAAATGGCGGCAATCAGATGGAGGATTACACATAGGTTAGATGCAACAATCCAATGGCGGTAATGAAATGAGCTGCACATGGGTAAAGCACTAATAAATGGCGGCAATCAGATGGAGGATTACACATAGGTTAGATGCAACATTCCAGTGGCGGTAATGAGACGAGCTGCAAATGGGTAAAGCACTAACAAATGGCGGCAATCAGATGGAGGATTGCACATAGGTCAGATGCAACTATCAAAATGACCCCTTCAGTACAGTCTCGTGTTGAGGTACATATACATGCAATCAATGGGTACACGCAGGTGTTGACGTGAGAGTGCGGGCAAGGTGAACAGTGGAAGGCAGGGCTTTTAAGGAAGCATTCAATGGTGTTACAATATTTACAACGGTGGATTCCAAGCAGCAAGTAATGACAATCCTGAGGGTGTGTGCCGTGGCTGGTGCAGACAATGTTTAAGCGCGTTGTCCGTCATCTATGAGGTCACGGGCAGTGTTCGGGTAAAAGGAGTAATTGGCCGACCAAGATCGCCGAAAAGGGTCTCAAAAGGGTACAAGGAGTCAGGTGGAGTGTCAAAGGTGGGAAGGTTATTACTGGACAGCTTACTGGATACTTGGTGGTGCGGTTGAATCAGCCAGGGTTTCTGGCCCTGGGCACTGGAATCACTGGACAGACACAGGCCAGGCTACGTGCCTTAATATGGTGCCTTGAAAGTGGAGCCGGCTCACGCCTTCCGGCGGTAACATGCAGGAAAAGTAATCAATGTCGGCGAATCAAATGAGGAGAGCGTTGCTGGGCGACGGAGTGCCCAAGCTCAAAGGGGTGCTCATCAACGCACGTTCCGTCCTCGCACATGCCCTAGATATTGCAGACCTCATTGTCACAGAAAACTTTGACTTTCTCGCTATTACGGAAACTTGGTTGCATGCGGCCTCTGGCCCTGCCTTGACCCAGGCCATTCCTGACAAGTACTCCATTATCAGGTGTGACAGGGACACCAATCAAAAGAAGGGGGGAGGATTAGCCTTCATATTTAAGAGCTCGCTTAACCTCAGACCTGTCAACTACTCTCCATCAAACTGCCAATATCACCTAATCACACTGCCACAGTACATCTCATCTACAGGCCAACTGGCCCTACCTCTTTATTCGTAGAGGACATCTCATCTATCCTTGCTAGGAGTACCAAGCCCAACTCGCAAATCATCATACTGGGCGACCTCAATTTAGGTTACCTAGACCCAAATGATGCCAAAGCCATTGACTTAGCGAGTGTTCTGGCCGACTTTGGCCTCACCAAACATATTAGTGAGCCTACCCACATCAAGGGTCGCACTCTTGACTGGGTTGCATGCACGAATTGTGCGCTTAACGTAACCTCTGTGTCTCCATGCGCCTGGTCTGATCACCACAAAATACTATTCTCTATTAACTCTAGTCCACCTTCAGATAAACCTAACCTTGCACCCCCCACTTACACACGCAACAAGAAGGATATTACGGCTGAGAAATTACTCCCACTTATCCTCCCTCTACTCAACATGGCGTCCTCCACCTGTGCGGATCCCACAGTTCTAGTTGATATCTACAACCGTGCTATGCTAAAAGCTCTCAACACCATTGCTCCTCTCAAACTGCGCAAACAAAAACCTTGCAACCACCTCAACTCCTGGTTAACCCCTCTCTTACGCGACCTACGTAAAGTTAAAAGAAAAGCTGAAGCTCTTTGGAAAAGCTTACCGTCCCTAGTTAATAAAAATAACCTCACCTTAGCCGCTCCCTTACCTACAAAGATGCCATCCTAGCGGCCAAAAAGGAAGTGTACAACAAAAGGATCATACAAGCCCAATCAAATACCAAGGAACTCTTCAAGATCCTCAAGGAACTAGAGTCTCCTGTTGCCCGCTTGTTACATGCACCCAAGACACTGAGTGGTGCTCCAACATTTAAAAGGCACTACTAGACAAAATTGCCCTGCTCCAAGCCAAAATGAATACTAAAAAAAGCCACCTCTCTGATGCAACAGGTAACCCCCATCCTACAAAACCCCCTCACCAACTCACTCCTTCAAACCTTTTAGCTTCACACCCCTTACCGTTAAGGAAGTTGAAAATATTATCATGAAGCTTAAGCCTTCCAATTGCCAAGGTGACGCCTGCCCGGCACCGGTCATACAGGAAGCCGCACATGATCTTGCCCCATTCATTACATCATTCATTAATTCCTCTTTCAAATCGGGCACTGTACCTGACAACTTCAAGGATGCCTGGGTCATCCCTTTGATCAAAAAAACAAATCTTGATCCCAGCAACACCGCCAAGTACAGGCCCATTACCACGGTGCCATACCTTCTCAAAATGTTGGACCGTGCAGCATATCTTCAAACCCAGGACTACCTCGAAACCAATAATCTATTAGGGCTTAGACAATCCAGTTTCCGTCCCAGACACGGCACCGAGACAGCCTTAATTGATTTGAAAACCCAAATCGAGGACCTGAAAGACAAGGGCAAACAGGCGCTCCTGCTCCTCCTTGATCTTTCGGCTGCCTTCGATCTGGTGGATCACCAAATCCTCTGCCACCATCTCAAGATTGCTGCTCTCTTCTCCGACGCAGCCACATCCTGGATCAGCTCTTTCCTGGCGAAAGAACCATGAGGGTCTTCTCTTCCTTAGCCACACTGATCCAGCACACATCCCGTGCAGAGTCCCACAAGGATCTTGTGTATCTCCCACACTTTACAACGTGTTTACTAAACCGCTCTTCGACATACTTGACTATCTGGGTGTCTCATACACCAATTATGCGGACGACACCCAGATACTCATCCCTATCACGGGCGACTATGTAACCGATGCCAAAGCACTCAATGCAGTTTACACAATTATCCAGGCCTGGATGGCACATCATGGGCTCTGCCTCAATGTTGAAAAAACGGAGTTACTCATCCTAGGTTTTCACGCCAAACTCACTAAACTTGACCTCAAATACAAATCCTTTATTATCGGCAAACTGATCACAGCGTGCCGCCCCTTCCTGACTTCGGGCAACTGCCTGATCCTCGCCAGAACCCTCATCATGTCCAAAATCGACTATTGCAATGCCCTCTACCTTGGGACCAGTCAAAGTAACCTTGATAAAATCCAGGTCACCCAGAAAAATGCCATAAGGGCAGCCCTCAACATACCCAGGCATTCTCACATCTCTAACGCCAGACGCAACCTGCATTGGCTTCCCGTCACTCAGCGCATTTCCCTCAAAGCACTTGTTCTAACTCACAAGGCCCAGACCAATGCAGCCCCTGCCTACTTATCCACATGCTTTACACAACACACAGCAATCAGACCACTGAGATCTGCTCAGGTTCAAACACTGACTATTCCTAGTTTCAAGCTGCAGACAGCCAGAGGCTCGAGCTTCCCATTCCTTACAGCTAAGCTTTGGAACACCCTACCCAATGTTCTCAGAAATGTCCCTCACATCCACTCCTTTAAAACGAAAACCAAACTGTGGCTTCGTGAACTGGAGGCCCCAGCCCTCTTGCCATAAGCCACACTGTTGCCATTCCTCCACCTACGAACTGGCTGGCAATGTCTATAGACTCCTCATTCTGTATACTCAGGCCACTCGCCTCTTCGCTATGTTATGTGTTTTGCTTGTAAATATGTTTAAAATTTTTAAAATGTATCTTTTGCTAGAACCTGTAATTATGTATCTATTGCCGTAACCTGTAACTGCCTGCAAAACATGTGCCCAGATGCCCCGGGGAAAGGTGTGCACTATAAATGAAATAAATACAAATACAAAATATCTATATCATTTTCAGAGACGCCAAGCCAAGGAGAAGCAGCTTTTACCTGCTCGGTGATGGGATTTTGCAATTATCTATAACATTTCTCCGACCACCTCTAAGATCAGAATTCCAAAGAGAGATCTGATTGAGGAAAAATGTGTCCATATTAATCAATTGAAAAGCTATCATCCTCGACCTGCTTTCAGAATGATTGAGTGAGGAGCCATCTGACACTAGTAATAGGTAAGTAATCAACTTAGAGTGTGAGAGAACGAATGGTTTAAAACATTAGTATTCATTAATAAGTCATATAAACATTCCATGATGAGAGGTATTGTGTTCATAAAAATATGTGTCCCTATGTATCACTAAATCAGCATTTCTACCACTCTCTGTAGACAACTAATGAAGAATTCTTTCTAGGACCTGTGGACCAGGAAAAGGAATCCCAACAAGGAAAAGAAAACAACAGAGAGTGGAGAAGATCCAGTTGGAAAAGAAGACTACTGTCGTTCCTCGAGCGGAAGGTGAAGGCACCATAACAAACGAATCCAAGATGAACCTGAAATGAAAAAAAACATTTGGATCAACTCCCTTGTCCTCCCCCTTTTGCTGCCGCAAGGGGTCAGAGCAAGAGGGTGGGTTTGCAGGGAAGTGTACATCATGGGAAAAGATGCAGAGCAAGGCGTCATTTGAAAACAACACGTTAGCTGGGGCCAGCACACAGCGTTTGGAAAGCACACGTGAAAAAACATGTGCAATGTTTTGCAGTCAGTAAAATAAAACTATAATTGGCTAGGCCTAAGATGAAGATGTACAAAAATCAGAAAGTTTCCTCCAATTATCAAAATGGATAAAATGCATTCATTGGAATATATAACAATGAAAATGTAACATCTAAGGGCTGTGACGAATCATTACATGTTGTCACTTCTCCTCGACTGGGAGCCCCTTCCCATGAGGCCGCTGCCTGATAGTCTCTCTGGTGGTGGTGCTCAACAGTAGGTGGTGCTCTGGGTATCAGGGAGGACACCTCAGGGGAACGCGGTACAACACCCCTCACCCTCCAGCCACTTTCTTTACCTCCGCTCAGTCCCTGAGGCCCACCTTCTCATCCCTCACTGCCATACCACACACTTCCATGTATATATGTGAGACTGTATATTCTACAGTTACTGAAATGAGGAAGAGTAGGGATGACCTAATGAAGATCTCCTTAACAGGTACTGAGACGAGGAATAGGTGCAGAACAGTGAAGAGTCCGTCTGAGGACTTAAATGAGCATTCAAGCTGTCATCACTTATTCAACATGAAGATGGAAGAAGGAATTGCCTTTGTGTCAGACCGTCCCAGAAGAATCTGCCAGTCTGGAGGGCGTCTAGCGTGGAAGAGAGAGGCTGCTACTGACCGGGACCGGTGCAAAGAAGCCAAGACATCCCTATCCGGTCTGCCGTGTCTGGGCAGACCAAGGAACTGGAAGAGTGGAGGTCTGGGTGGAAGTAGTAACCAGACCGTGTGGGTGTGGCAAGATGTGCAACCCGCCCAGAGAAAAGCACTGCAGAGCTGCTGCAGACAACACGGAAGCAGCGTAAGAATGCGAGAAGCAGTGCAAGAACCGAGAAGCCAAACAAGATGTTGGAGAAGCATACGACCAATGGAGGAGAACGAGAAAAGGGGCAAAAGAAACCTCAAACCGAGGGTCTGGGAATCAGATATACCCAAGTGCAATATCTTAAGCAATTGGCTATATGATAGCACCTGGCAGGAGAGTGAATCAGGTATATCAGGAACAAAATACAGAGTAGAAAACAGGATTGAGGACCTGCAACCTGAGGAAGAGATCCTCAATAGCCATTTTCTTCATCGCAGTACCTGGCAGGCGAGTGAACCAGGTCTGCCCAGATGAATCCCTAAAGAAACCCGGGTCTCGGATCTGCACCAACAAGTGTGTATTTGAGACCAGGGGAAGGGAGACATTCCACGTGGCATTGTGAACTGTGATAAAAAGCCTGAGAAAGACATGGAGCATTGAGTCATTCCCTCTGGTGTTGTGAACTGTAAGACTAACACCAAGAAAGTCCAGGGCAAGAGAGTCATTTCCCCTGGTGTTGTGAACTGTGAAAGCAAAAGCCAAGAGAGTGTGAGAGCAATGCCAAGGAAGGCCAGGGGAAGGCTTAGTGTGGGGAAAACACTGAGAGACAGACATCAGTCCTTCCCCTGGTAATTGAGTTTACAAGGGGGATCAAACCAGTTATCCAGAGGAAAGGAGTTATTCCCCCTGGAGGGAAGAAATAACAAACTGGTTGATGCAAAACCAGCAATCCTTTGCTTTGCAGGGGAAGGGATTCCCCCTGGTGAGAGACTTAGAAACATAATTGTACCATCCAGTCCAGTAGGAGGGAGTCATTCTCTTGGACCAAGAAAATTGGTAAAACTTTAGTTTAGTTATAAGTGTAAGGGACAGAGATAGTGACGTATGACACAGGACAGTGGACTCATTTTAGTTGCAACAACATCCTGACAGATCCATTAGCACTTTTAGTTGAGGAGTAGATTCTTTCTTTATTTTGATCTTAAATAAAAGTCTATGGCAATCAGTACAGGGCACAGAACAATGTACTTTAAAAGTGGCAATGGGGAAAAAGAAACCTGAATCAAGCATCATCTATAGGTTTGAGCTTTGACATAGGTATTCTGCCCATGCCACCTCCCTCAGAATGAGAGGTGAAAACAGATCCCATACTGTCTCACCGAGATGAAATGGTGTAGGCTCAGCCATGAAAATAACAACTGGCCTGCAACTTAGTCACACAGAGGATGAACCTGATATAAATCTTAAGCCGCGTTTTTATGGGTTGCATCTGTGTATGGGTTTGGGATTATGAACTAATGGGGGTTCAGCAGATTTGTGGTGCCTAATCTGATCTTTCAATCCTCCAGGCCCTAATGAAGGCAGAAAAGGAACATACCTGGAAAAACAAAGGTAACTAATGACTTTGAACTTCAAAGACTTTTTCAATGTCAGGGCTCTGGGTCATAAATATTAGCTCTGAACTAACAACTAAAGAGTTGAAGACTCCATATGCATTTTTCCAATGCAAAAGATTAAATAGCATCTGCAGTTGGATAAACGCAGATGCTATTTAATATTTTGATTTGAAAAAATGTATTCTTTTTTTATATTGGGATTCACTATTTCACCCAAAATTCTTGAACAGAAACTCATAGAAAGTACATTTTTCTTTTGCTATGTTCAGCTAGAAATGCTTGATTAGGTGGTAGAAAAACAGAATTTGTGTCAAGTCATTTTCAGTATGCGAATATGGAGCATCTGCATTTTTTCGCAAAGAATTGGCGCATGCTAGTGTTTCATCTGTCATAGCATCCGCAGGGACAAGCTTGTCACTTTGAGATGAGAAAAGAATATGAATATAATTGTGAAAGTGAGTTAAATAGAAAATTCTATAATTCAGTACACAGTCATGCTATTATTATGAGAATTGCAGTGCTTGATTCGCTTTAGAGAGAGGACTCTGGTGAGCAAATTAGCAAAGCTGTCATACGTGTGAAACTTACACATTTGGAATGTGGCAATATTTAATACAAGAAATCCCTGCAATTACATCACATTAAATGAGAGGGAAACTGGGTTTAGAAGTTGCTCCCATCAGACTGCCCTCTTGATTATTATGCTCAATGACTACATATGTGAATGTCCACTGTGATGTGACTTTTGGAACAAAAGCCTATTAAATACATTGACCAATTAGATTGGGGAAAGTATAAACACCTCACAAAGATGTGGTAACTGTTTTATATAAGATTCTACACACACACTCACTAAGGGAGGGACTGACAGACCCATTTACTCACTCAATGGTGGATGGAGAGACAGTCGAATTGATAACAACAAGAAGTATAAGGAATATATTGCTCTCTTTTTGGACCCATTTTGGATTATTACTAGGGTTTCCTATTTTAGAGGGTTATTTTTCTTTCTCTCGGGGGGGGGGGGGTTCCAATGTTCAGAATCTATGTTTATCAGTGTTATCCCATTTGCTCCTTCATGAAAATCACAGATTACTGTTTTGTTCCATTGTATCCATTGTAAACACACAAATATTTTATTGTTTCATTGTGTGCATAAGTATAGTAATATCTCTCAGTGCAAGATGTTATGAACACTTTCAGGAGATTAAAGATGAATGTCTTAATCCAGTAATTTCTAACATTTCTACAAGTCCAAATGATTGTAGTAAATCATGCAATACTTTTTCTGGGATTCTGCCCAGTGGGAGAAACCTAAGGGTATTCTCCCTAGCCAGCCCAGAGAATCCCTTATTCAGGTGGCTTGAGAAGGGCCAATGCTCTCAGACTCCAAGCCCAGAGCTGGATGGAAGAGAGAGAGTCACCTGAAGAGGGGACTCTGAGGTTGTGCTCAAGGAAAGACCACAGTTGAGGTGCAGTATTATACAGAAGAAGAGGGAGAGGAAAACAAGACTTCTGACGCTTTTATAGGCTATATGACATCTAGCTCCCTTCCTCCCAGTGAATCCTTCTGGCAGAGATACAATGACCCCTCTGTGTATAGCCAAGACACTAGGATTACAAATGTCAAACACCCCAACTCAGAGAATCCTCCTTTTTCCATTATTCCCCAATCTAATGATCCTTCCATATCCAGCAAATGCCCCAGGAACCCAAACCCTGTAACATTCAAAAACAACACTCCAATAATCCTTGTGTTTCTGTTTCCTATCTGAAAGCTCCCAGTCATTCTTCTCCACATCCCTCTGATTATGTTTTCTCACACTCCCAGTCTATTTGGATCAATCACAATCCCCCCGTTTATTTTCCGACAATAATCCTGGTCATTCCCATTTGTTCCATAAAACCCCCTTTTCCGACACAAACATTTTTCCACACCATAACAGACAACAGACTAATAAAACTGTTTACCTGACATGTCCCAAACCAAGGGTCAGGCAATTGACACCAAAATCAGCAGGGCATTTAAAGAGGAGGAGAAAGACGGCGCATACTGAGACAGTGACAAGGAGAGAAGCGACCTTGCCCTTTCCGACCAAGGCCTTTGAGACCTCTGCAGAAGGAATTGTAAGACCACGTACAATAGCCAGAGTGTGTTGCAGCAGATGTCTATGGTACACAAGAGCCACCTCCACTGATAACCAAGCCGTGGATAGATACTTGTCTCCGTGGTACCAACCTTGACTCCGAGGAGTAAGAAAGCCAAGCAGTTTATCACAGCCGGTAAGTCGAGGGGAGAGTCGATAAGAAAGCAAAAAGAACAATTGTTGTAAAAGGAGAAAAAACCAGCAACAGAGGATTCCGACACCGAGGGGGTGCTTACTCAGGAAACTCTGGGCAATTACCCAAGTATTGAAACTACCGTAACCAGAAGGCCCTGGGAAAGGCGAGAAGAGGGGTCAAAGTGGTCATACAGGGGTCTTGTAAAATACTCTGTACAGTCGAAAGTCTTTGACCGACAGATGATTGTGAAGCCAAGGGAAGTGAATCCTGCATCGTAAGAGTTGAATGGAAAAGGCTAGATTGGGAAGAATGAATCCGAATGAGGGATGCGGTAAAGAGGGGCGAAGTCTAAAGTCTCGAAATACAGTGTGTTGTCAAGAGTGTACCCGAATGAGAGATGTCCACAGTGAACTGTACAAAAAGATATAAAGACTTGTGAAGAACGCCATAGTGCACTCGAACGAAGAAGGTGAACAGCCGAGAGGGTTCTGAGCCTGAGGAGATCCAAGGGGTGAAACGTCATCACCCTAAGATTTGTGAATGCCAGAATGGTCTGAGCTCAAACAAGGGAGATACAAGGGGTGAACAGTTATTCCCTGAAGATTTCTGAATAGCAAAGGGGTCTGAACCCAAACGAGGGAGATCCAACGGGTGAGCAACCACCACTCGTGGATTACATGCAAACAGAAAGGAACTTTGAACTTTTGCTTATTATTTTGAGCCACATGCCCTTGAAAACATAGCTATCGGAGGTCCTGATTTCATTGAGGAACTTTCTAGGGATCTGTGCCAAGAAGAGGGGGATCCAAGCATTAAGGCATCACCCAACATGCAAGCAGAAAGAAAATGAGGAAGAGGGATGTGGGGGATAATGACATGGATTAATATTGGGATACTGGGACGAGGAAAAGGGATGTGCGGGTAATGACGTGGATAACTATTGGGGTACTGGGACGAGGACGAGGGATGTGGGGGTAATGAAATGTATTACTATAGGGGTACTGGGATGATTACAGGGATGTATGGGTAACAACATCGACCACTATTGGGTTACATGGATCATTATTGTTGTACAGCTCCTGGCTGACAAATACAGCAATCGGAAAATGCGCTTTGACATCTGCAGTTGTCTGTGTGTGTATCACTATTCCTTTGAGACTTGCGACCAGGCTGACCTGATGCTCTGCAATGCCTGTGAGAATCTCTGCCCAGGAGGGTATTTCATTGTCACCACTCCAGATAGCTTTGAGATTGTATAAGTGTGCTCCATTTTTCACTTAACGTGTGCCACTGAGTGCACCACGTAGCTTCAACAAGTGCCTGTCAGATGATGGGAACTATGCACATGTGTTTCTTTTGTGCTAAATATCAGTGCATTCCAGCTCTAGGTAATTCATCCATGTGATAAAAGTGAAGTTGTAAGCATGTGGGATATTGCAGTGCAAACACAGAACATGTGTGGTTTTGTATCTTTTTTAGATCATATTTTTTATATGCAGAAGTAACCTATTGGTTAAAGGTGTTTGCAGCAATAGACAAATACATTTTTCTTAAAACAATCTGACTGTGTCATGCACAAAGTGCCAGACAGGAGGAGTAATGGAATATCAGGCATTAGCCACAATTAGCAGTTAGACAGTTTGCAGGATTTCAGTGATCTGAAGTGGAGAGGTGGTGGAGGGAAAAAGAAGAGGAGTTGGAAAGTGTTAGGAAAGATTTTCTTTTTGCGCTTTTCGCTATTTAGATTCCTATGCAACCTCCAATCTTTTGCATATTTTTTAACCTTATCCTGACTTTTGAAAGTCAGTGAAACCTTTTGCTTTACTTCCTTGCCCGATTTGTTCATTCTTATGTGGAAACGGACTAGCCCCTAAGACTGCCAGTACTGAGAGACATTTTTGGCCTTATTATGACCCTGGTGGTAGCTGTGCTGGTAAAAAGCATGGCTGCCGTCGGAGTCATTTGTTTACCGGCACCCAGTAATGGGGAATTACCGGCCCATTACAGCCCTGGCGGTCCCGATAATTCCCCATTGCCGGGTGCCTCTAAAAATTACTCCCCATTCCCATTTGAGTCCCATAGGACTCAATGGGAATGAGGAGGACGGATGCACCGGCACCATTCATGACCCACTCGCAGAACCCGTAGTTTGCTGGTCCGGTAACAACGGTGCTGGTAGCTTACCAGCACCGTTGTTACCAGACAGTCAAACTTGTAGTGAGGCCCTTTGTCTGTCTTTTGGAATTCTTGTATTTTTGCAATAGCACACATCACAGTGAAGTGCAGTTAGGATACTTTATCCTTGTCACGTTTTTACCTAATGGCCTTTTGGTTATTTTGACAAAGTACCTAAGGCAAGCTGGTGCCAGCTGTGTGATTGTTCACTGAATTTGTGATATTTTTCTCATGCATTTTTGTATTTACTGCACATGGCTACTGTTAGGGGGTTTTACAAATGTACTGGCTGAGACAGCACTTAGGAAAGCCCACCTTGAGTGAACAGGATTACACTACTTACGTTTAGCCTGAACCACACAAGGGGTTGATAGAATGGTGAACAGCCAGGGTTAGTATAAGGAAGGAGGAGGGCTATAGTAAGGTACAAACAACTCAGAGCATACACTTAGTCCAAGAAAACACTGATACACTCAGAAGTTATATACAAAAAAGTTACTGTTGTAACTTTCAAGTCAAGTAAGAACTATAACACATTACTACCCAGCAAGGGTCAACCAGAATGCAACATGCATTCCGATTGGCCCTCGCCGGGGCATTACCCGGCCGGGAATCCCTTACACGCTGTACATGCCTTTGGTTCCAGGCGGGGAGCGTGGCCGCCCCTTAGCCAATGAGGAGGCTCAAAACGGGGCAATCCCCGCTCCGAGCCTCCCCATGGCTGGAGGCTGTCTTCGTCCCCCGCCGGGGACTCAGGTAAGTTATTTTTTTCCTCCACCCCCCTCCCCTGCAAACTATCTCCTCCCCTCCCTCCCAACCCCACTTACCTTCTTTTTTCTTATTTTCTCGGGAGCGGACGTTCTGGGAACAGTGTTCCCATCGCGCCCGCTCCCAATGGTTGCCGTGGAAAGGGAAAACGGAATATGTTTTCCCTTTCCCAGCGGCCATTTTTTATGACTTTTTTTTTTCTGTTCCGTGTTTCGGATTAGAAAAAAAAGCAATTAGTACCCCGGTCTAATGGGCCGGGGGACTAATGGCAATAAGCCCCTCGACGGTGGGCCAATACCGCCCACGGTAATGCCCCCGGGGCTTCGTTAAGGCCCCAGGGGCATTACCTGGGGCGGTATTGGCCTGCCGTCTCGTGGCTTATTGCCACAGTAAAACATGTGCAATATTCTTTGCAGAATAAATCACAGTTGTAGTCACACTAGAATAGCTTTTTCAGTAAACAAATCACAGAGTAAACCATCTGAAACATATATGTAAACTTTTCCAAACTCTTGTAAGTTTTCGTAACTTTGTTCCAAATGTCTTCCAAGCCTATCACATGAGAGTCTCACAATGTTCAGAGGTGACACTGGGCCACAAGTGACCAGGGGTTGGGCAGGAAAGGCTGGTAAACATAGTTAAAGGTTCAGAATGGAAGAATCCAACAGGATCTCTCCTTGTCTTTGCAGGTAATTAAAAGGTAGGTTTCACAACGCTCAAAGGGCCCCCTTCAAGGGTCTCACCAAACTCATGTCTGGGCCCGTGCAACAACATCTACGCACAAATGAAGATCATGACCACGTTGCTGCTGCTGCAGGTAAGCCCTTGCTGGGCTCTACATTACATTTACCGAGCAGTCTGTTCATTCTATGATGGCTGTCACATTTTCAGCAACACTCCAGAGGCCCTCCCTTCTGAAAAGCCCACCTCAGCAGACAGCAGATTGACTGTGGCCTTGAATAACTGCTTCCTGCCCAGGGAGCCAGCAAGCGAAGCCAGCCCCCTCAAAGTGCTCCCTTCAAAAGTCTCACCAAACCCCTGTCTGGGCACGTGCAATGCCTCGGCACAAACCCTCATTGCTATACCCCATTTTCATTGTCAATTCACCATGCATCTACATGAGATTGCTCTCTAATGCAACACTGTTTGCCGTTCCTACCTCGATGAAGCAAGGTAAGGAGGATCTTACCTCCGACTCGCCTGTCATTTGCCTACTGGTCTAACTATCTGACTCTCCCCCACACCATCCACCTCTTATCGGGAACTGTTCCGTGTCTGCCACTCCACTGTACCGCACAGTAAGCACTTCACTTCTGTCTTTCCTGTACTCACTTGACTTCCCTGGACCATACCGTCACAGCCGTTGCTACTGATGTAGTTCCCTTCCTCTCAGGGTGAGGCTCTTCCGGTTGTGTAGAACGGTCCACGGACCCACTGTCCCCTTTCCTAGCTGTATCAACTTGGACCCAGTAGGCGGGCTTGCAATTTTATATTGTCACACCTGAGAACTTAACCCCGATCTCTATCTACACCACAGTCAGATTACCTTCCTTGTGCTGGTCTTTGGCCTATGCTATATGTTAACCTGCATTTACAACATCTACTCCACCTCCCTCAGCTTGAAGCAACACCTGCCTAGACTATGAATACACACTTACATTGTCGCATATGCTTGATTGCACGCTTGTAGTAGGCCCTCGCACCATGAGGTAAGATTTTGCCAGTCTGTATTCTCTCACCTATTTTGTCTCATATGCTTGATTGCACGCTTGTAGCAGCCCCCTTTTTACATGAGGTGACACTTTTCCAGTCTGTATTCTCTCACTTATTTTGTCTCAAATGTTTGATTGCATGCCTGTAGTAGCCCCCGTAACATGAAGTGAGGCTTTGTCCGTCTGTGTTCTCACACCTATTTTGTCCCATAAGTTTGATTGCATGCCTGTAGTTGCCCCACGTAACATGAGGCGAGGCTTGACATAGCGTGCTTCTAAAACCCACCATTACTCTGTAATCCATAGGTTTTTCCTGCACTTTATGAACTGTACTATGCACTTTCTGTAACTAGTGCCTAGTTGCCTCGGGGCTATGTGTGCTGAAATAAATGCAAAAATAAATAAATACTTAAACGAAGTAAAGAGGTTTCCTTGAAGCGATTCCCCAGGAACAATGTCCTAAGGCAGGATTACAGTACAATGGGTTGTCCACCCCAATGTAACTCTATGGAGACCTGGAAGGGAGCAGGATACAGGCTAAAACCCCCTAGGATCATTGGATCAAACAAGCATACTCCAGGCACGTTTACCAGGAGTAGGACAGTACCTTCAAGTGAAGAACACGGTTTTCTGCAGGATGGTTCCAGCGGTGAGGTAACAGCAGGCCCCGTCCACTGGTTTCTCGGTCTTGGCAACAGGAGAAAAGGACCTCAATGCATCTGGTGATGGCTCTCATGCAGACGGATGTCCAGCAAAGGATTTTTTCGCGGTTCTGGCTTGTTCGTGCCTTTTTCAAGCTTCGATGAAGGATGCCTGTTGCAGCAGGATACTTCTCCTTTTCTCAATAAGGGTCTCTGGTGAGGCGACTTTGGGGAGCTGGCTTGAGCTACTGCAGGCTTAGAAGGATGCTCACAATGTTCCAGGTGAAACAGCACTTCAGGCAATGCTATAGAGCATTGCAGCACAAGTCCTCTGTATTGGTGAATTGCAGGCGATGGGGGACGTAGCTGTTCCAGGGATGGCACAAATTGTAGTTTGTCTTGGGACTGATTAGGCCCACCAGTCCAAGGGAGGAAGTTGTGTTTGGATCTTCCCTGTCACTTAGAAGTTGAGGTCGGGGCAGCATCGGTTAGTCAGCAGGCTCTGGCGGTCGCTTTAGGTTGCTGGTGGCGTCCTTCTTTGGGCTCTTCTGTTCCATTGTTCAACTCTGAGTTTCAGCTCCAGGACCTCAGAATTTATCCAGAAACACCGGCTGAATCTACCAATCATGACCCAGGCACCATTCAAACTTGGGGGGGGGTGGTTGTCCAATGGGGACACCTAGCATCCCAGTCTGAATGGGTTTCGGTCAGCCACACTGCAAGACAAAGAAAAAGAATCGGGGAAGTTTCAGTCACGTTCACCAATTCCTGTCCAACCAGTCACTTAGAAGACCCTTTGCAGGCTTTCCTTGTAAAGCCCTGTGAAGACAAAGGGGCCAGAGGATCCACCCTTACCCTGAAAGGTAGAAAAAGACATCAGAAAGGACAAGTCATCTTGTTCACGGCTTAGAAAAGTACAGCCACTATTCTGGGTAAATGGTGTTCCTTGTGTCCCTTACGCCACGTGTAAAGACAGCCTTTGACAAATGTCCACAAACGTTTGTGCAAAAAGGTACACTGCCACAAGCCTGAATAGAGACCTTGTCACAGTAACCAAAAATATACTGTAGAGCCTAGAAAGGGGATACAATGGATCAGCTGAGCACTCCACATAAGGTGGGGTGTGCTGATCTTGCAAAAGAAAATATAGGTAGGATAAAAAGTATCCCCATGCCTTGGTAACTGAGAATTAACCAAGGGAAAATAAAAGATACTGAAGTGGAAGCTCTAGAAGCTCCCAGCAACACTGCACAGAAAGTGATGTGTGCAGCTTTAGTAAAATGTAGATGCCAGAAAAGTTGGAGTAAAGCTAACTCCAATACGAAATACCAAAAAGAGATAAAAGGGGTGCCAAAAACCAGAGTAACAGAGTGGGTGAGTGTGGAAAAAGGTTCCCACTCACTCAAGAGAACTAGACAAAAATACAGTAGTCCAGCAAAAGGTGCTGGGGGTTCACAGGTGGAGCAGATTTCACACAAAAAGGAGAGATCTACTCTAACAGATCCCTCCATCCAGGTCTCTCAAACCTAGATGTTTCTACATTTACTGTTGTGCCCCATTTTAGCCGTTTCTCCCTCCATCCAGGTGTCTCAAATCGCTGTGTTTCTGCATTTACTGTGATTCTACATTTACTGTTGTACCCCCACTTTAGGCATTTCTCCCTCTATCCAGGTATCCCAAATCTAGGTGTTGCTGCATTTTCTGCTGTGCCCCCCTTTTAGATGTTCCTCCCTCAATCCAGGTATCACAAATCTAGGTGTGACTGCATTTTCTGTTGGGTGCCCCTTTTAGATGTCTTTGCCGCTACCATGCTATTTCAAATCTATATGATTCTATCTCCACAGATGCCTGCAGCATTCGCAGCAGCACAAAGTGATACATTCGCCCCTCACCTCCAGATGGCCGGACATCACACCTCTATCCCTCCAAGCTCCTCTCCCACTGCTCAGACTCAGTCTAGGGAGACCACAACTTTCGAGATCAGTCAGTCGCGTTGGACCTAGAAACAGACATCGAAGACAAACTCTATCCGAGTTTAAGGTATGTATACCTTGCAACACGTTCTGTGGACACAGGTCACAGGCACGACCCCCACCCATGCACTATAGAATGCGGCTATGGCTATACATTTCCGGGGTAGCAGTTCGAATAGCCATCCACACTGAAACCCCCGACGTACCTCAACACCTCTGCAATTAGTATACAGCAACGCCTTACGAAAAGGTGCAGAGAAGCAGCTGAATGCCTCTGCAAGAAGTCCTGCCCCGACCTCCTGTATGTTGGAAGTCTGAGATTATGCCATGCTTGACACCAGCAGTTGTGACCATATCCCGGCGAATATTCTAAAGAAGGTACCCTATGAGAAAGCCCTATCAAATGTATCCCAGAAGAGATGACAATCTGAGGGAGGAACTCCCTGACGGAATGTGAAAAAGAGCAAAAGAGGAGCTGGTGACATCACAAAAGATGAGCGTGATGCCCTCAGAATATTGGCTGAAGAGAATGCATGTACCTTATAGAAACTGATGACGAAGTTAAGAATCAAGTAAACCTTCATATGCAAAAAGAGGATTGCATGTGTGTGACGCACTGCAGAAAATGCAAGCCGTTCAATAACTGACAGATTCTGTAACGCAAGTAGACTAAGTGATCATAGAAGCTGGCTATAGGTAGTAAATAGACTGCAGGCGGAGCTGCCATTGTATAGAAACTGGACATCAGTGTCATGAATTTAGTAAGCCCGGACCAATGGAGAGGAAAGGCCAAGAACTGTGTTGCAGCAAGAATAAAGCTGAGATCGTGAAAATGAATGGCGAGGCTGTTTGGTCTGATGTCAAAGCTGAAAGCAGTCAAGGTCAGTTATCTATTCTCAAAGACGGTGAACATGAGAAGCTGAATCATCCCTTGTTAAGTTGCAAAGAAAGAACACCAAGCATGCCAAGTTTTATTCATTTAAGAAATTTAAATGCTGCAAAATGGACCAAATCGAGGTCGCCTGTCACGTGAGCCTAGGATGGAAGTAGAGTTGAGCATGTAGTCCTAGAAGAACGATAGTGCATGCTCACACTTCCATATATTCCCAGAGAGAAGAAAACTCTGCAAGGCCAAGTTCAAAGACAATCTTCGTGGCAGGGTGATGAGAGACGTTAGGCTAATTGGGTGGGGAGGTTAATTCACGTCCACTCCTGGCACCTGGGTTTGAGCTTACGTGCTGCTAAGTGAACCGAATGTTCCAGACATGGCACGAGCATGGCAACCAATTATAGAGGGCAGTATAATGAAGGGCTTTATAGTTTGAGAGCCAATAATATACTGTGTACTTATTAGTGTTGAAGATTAAATGTTTTAGAGTTAGGCATAAATTACCCACCTGACAGTAGATATCCAATCACAATCCAACCCCTTATAGAAAGTATACTTAGATGTTCCCCATGAGCCTATCACAACCCCTCGTAGGCTTTTCTCATTTGCCACATAGTATGACGTCACCTCTGACAAATTTTTATTATATAAATATGTTTTTATGATCATTTCACTGAGAGCTCGATTGAACGTCTGTTGATGTCCATTGTAACTCCATGTTTTAGACAATCGATATTTAAACAGTAAACTTTGCCATCTTCCTGCGTTGGTTCGATTATTTGGTGTCAGAGTTATTCTGCATCCCCATCAATTGCATGCACCCTATCCAAAGGGCCTTACGCTCAAAGGTTTCAGTATAGCTGGGCACACATCTAGTTTCCAGCACTGTATCCTAATCCACCAACAGCACCCGCCCATGTGCCTGACCTCCGGATTGCTCCTAAGTACTAACTTGGCAAAATGCACACACGCATCTTAAAAATGAATTCTTAGAATCTCCCACACATGGACTTCGGTCCCCAAGGCCGTTCCAACCACAAAGTGCAATGAGGCCATACAAATGGGGAAAGGGCACTATATGAGCACTATATAAATAATGAATACAATACAATACTGGGACGAGGAAGAGGGATGTGTGGTGTGGCGGGTCAGACAAAGGGCGCGCACACTGTGTTGACATTTCGAATATGTGTTTATTAAATAATAGGAATGGGGCCTGTCTTTCCCTAATACTATGGGGTGTTCTTTACCTATATGAATAACTAAGGTGCTTGTCAGTCGTAAGGAAATCACTAAATGAAAAAGTCTACTGTACAAAACTCCAACCCTAACTGGCCCTACCACTAAACTATCAAACCAATGGCAGGCGAATGACTCCCTTCTCCTGATGGTGCACCTCTCTTCTTTATAGCGTTCCTCTCAATATCCAATTTTCAGCTGGTCTCCGGTCACCTTCTGTACCAACTCTGTTTAACTCTCTCACAAGGGTTTTGGCTTTTTCCCCAATATTTGTGGACTGCCCTCCACAAGTCCTTTCTTGAACTTTCTTTGCTCCTTTAATCTAGGATTTTGTGCCTCAGGTATTTGTTTAAGTTATACTCTCTCAGATGCAGCAGCTCTTCATGATAACTAATGTTCCCTCCTTCTGAGCTGTGGTATCGCCTGTGTACCTTTTATCTCCTAAGCTTCTCTTGCTTTCTGGTGAAAGGTAGCTTGGTTCATAGATCACTCGGAATCCCATGTGCAAAAGGAACCTTTTTTACTAGGTTACAGTGCAGATAAGAATTTGAATTTGAACTTGTGTCATTTCTTATGCGCACCAGGCAGAACACTGCATTCAGGCGCAGATGTTAACTAGAGAATTGAGCATATCACTGTGGAAGCTTGAAGTAGATAAGGGCACAGGTTACAGGACTCAGGTGCATTAGGACACATCCCCAGGACACCCTCTCTCTAAGCCCGCCTCTCATCAGCTGTCATTCAAGGAACACTTGGCAGAGAACACTCACACAGCATTCTACTTCCAGGCACGCATGACATCACGCGCATACTGAGCAGAGTAGATAGGGAAGAACGTAAGGCACAACACATCTCCCCTTATGTGAAATGAACATACCCAAAAGAGACATACAAACAAATAAAGCAGCATCAACATTGTACATTCCTCACAACCTTCCATTCAATTTCCACCATGTACACTAAGAGTAAACTCCACTCGGCACTGCACCCTAAAACCACCTTAGACTCCAACTAGAACTATTTTAAGGCTTACTGCCAAGTAACTACTCTGAGTGGGCACCCTCTAGGCACCGCAGAAGTACAAACATGAATCTCACGCACATGAATCAGCCACACATCTCCTTTTACAGTATAGAACCCCAAAATACCTTCCAGGCAACCAACACAACACACATCCACTGTGCGAAGTCCAATTCCACTGCGACACAACCAGTGTCGTCCCCACCACTTAGCAAACATGGTGTCCATCTCCACAAAAAAAACAGCACCAAGGTGTCCAACACCTCTTCCACGAACCAGTAACCAACATGGTATCCCACACCACAATAAGCCAATAACTAGGTATCCAACAACTCTCCTGACTCCCAACACCTCTGCTCCAAATACCGACCATACACTCCACCTAGGTATCTAACACCTCTTCTTCATAAAGCTCTTACACCACCTAGGTGTCCAACACCTCTTCAGCTGGTGGTAATAGGTACCCCGCACCTCTCCTGCACAAAAATGCCCCAAACATCACCTAGGTGTCCAACACATCTTCTGCAAAAACATTCCTGCTTGCATTGCATTTGTTTACACCAGACATATTAGTATCTCCGCCAGCTCAACATGCAAAATGTAGACATTGAGGGTGTCCAGTCAAAGTATCGAACGATAAAAGGATCAAATGACCTTTTTTTGGAATCCAAAAGGATCGAAAAAAAAGGGTTGAATGCTTTTTTATTTATTTATTTATATTTTTTTCGTTTTGTAAGTAAAAAAAGGTTTTTTTAAAAAGAGAAAATGTAGGCCTTTACTCAGCATTTAACAAATCCATGCCCTATCTCTAACGTCTGCAAAAGTTTATTGTCCATGTGGAGAGAACATTGTTACCAACCATTGTTAAAAACATATCCCTAAGCAATAGGGCAATGCTTAAAAATATCTTTTGTTGTTTTAAATAACCTACACAGAGGCCACGACATGCATCCAATGCACGCGCACATATCACCATTCCAACCGGCCTCACATCACCTCAAGAACATTCCGTGCCTAGTCCCCCCCGTGATGAAATCAGTTCTACCATAACATTGGAACTCCACAGAAAAAAAAACATACGTTTTACAACTCCAAGCCATAACGGCACAAGAATACCTCCCGTAATGCGCTCCGATGCTTGTCCAGCATAAATGTTCCTTCAACTGCTAGAATGACAATTACAGTTCTGCCTACCTCCTCATATGTCATTGTGTGCACATCCAGCATAAAAGCTCCTCCAACTGCTGGACTGACAATTGCAGTTCTGCCTACATCTTTGTGTGCCATTCCGGGCACAGCAATGGACCTCCTGCCGCCCAGCCTGAATCGTTACTTGCTCCGTACTCCCCTATCCACTGGGTGCTACACAGTTCATGGAATCCCAATCCATTAAGATGCAAACAGCCCCTGGCCTGCACTCATGTACAAAAACAGAACCCTAAAATGTGGGGCCTGCCACATTCTACACTTACCCGTTGCAGCAGAGCGTTCAGGAACACCACAGTCTCACACGTCATCACAAGAGCTCTTGACACTGTAATGAACAGAAGAAAGTAAGGTACAACCCCTTCACTTAGTGGTACTTTCTCTCTTCCACTGGTAGTGTTACCCCAGAGTTAATGTACTTATTCTCTGGTGTAATTGGGTTTCTCCTACTCAGATTATTATAGTTCAAGGTCATCAATTTTATATTCAGTGTGTTGTCAACCTCACTGGGACAAGTTTCTTTCCATCCATAACGAGTCCTCTGTGGCCTCCCGGTCCACCTGAACTACCCATTACCTCTATCCTTACGGGGGAACGTCTCAGGGGCCTGCAGTTGGTCAGGACCAGTCTCCTCTTTCCATTTCTTTGCCTGCTCGCTCTCCCCGGTGTCCTTTTCTCATTTTGCTTGATGTCTCAGTATTCCTTTTGCCACCGGAACAGGTTGCTGCACTGTCAACTGGGTGGTATTTTCATTGTTGATCAGGCAGCCTGCACACCATGGAGTCTCCGTGGGTGTGCAGTCATAAAATCGAAAATAAAATGTCGAAAGTCAAAAAAAAATCGAAAACATAATGCCGAAAAAAAAGTCGAATGATTTATTTTTTTATTTATATTTCTTTTTTGGCTCTCGCATGTAAAAAAAAAAGGTAAAAAAAAAGCTACACAAAAATTTAAAAAAGGGGGTTTGGGGGAAACCCCCCATTTCGAATAAAAAACATAATAAAAAAGAAATGTGACTTTTTTTTCGACATTTTTTTTTTGATTTTTTGACTTTTGACTTTTTTGTTTTCGATTTTATGACTATAAGCCGTCTCTGTGGTCACGCCACCACCATACCTGGGTTTTCCTTCTCTCAACTTCTCTCCGCCTGCACATGCTGGTTTTCCAGCATCTGTCTCTCACGTTCAGAGTCGATCTGCACTTTGCGGGTTCCACGGCTCTGCCTCCGTCAGATCTTATGCTAAAGGGGGGCCTCCCCTGCTGGCATATGCGTTCCTCTCGTTCCCCCTCACGTGGCATGTCCTCTCTCTTCAATCTCCTCGTTGCATTTAACTGTAGGCTTTTTCTTAAAGTGACATAGCCTTTCTCTTGATGAAAAGGACATACTTTATTATCATATTCAGGCAATGTTTGAAAGTGGTTGTGCTTTGCCTATCAGATAATCCCATGTATGCTATAACGGGGAAAGGCTTAGGGAGTTCTTTGGCGGAATGGGAGTCCTTGTCCCCCTATGGGGGAGTCTCTCCCAGTGATGTATCACTTGCTGGACCCCTAAAGAGGGTCTTGCAGGTTGGGTTCACCTCAATAGCCTCAAAGGGGGAGGCTACCCCCTGGGGAGAAGAGTCAAATTCCCTCGATTTGTCACAGCGTATAATAATATTTATTGCTATTGGGGTACAGGGAGAGGAAGAGGGATGTGGAAGGTAATAAAATGGATTACTATTGGGGTACTGGGACGAGGAAGAGGGATGTGGGGGTAATTACATCGATTACTATGCGGTACTGGGATGATGAAGAGAGAGGTGGGAGTAATGGATTAATTGGATGAGAAAGAGGCAAGTGGGGGTAATGTAATGGATTGCTAATAGGGTACTGGGATAAGGCAGGGGAACGTGGTGGTAAAGATAAGATTGCTAATGTGGTACTGGTACAAGGAAGAGGGAGGTGTGGGTTATTGAACAGAATAATATTGGGGTATTGTGACAAGGAAGAGGAATGTGGGGGTAATGTAAGAGAATAATATTGGGATACTGTGACAAGGAAGAGGGATGTGGGAGCAATGGCATGGATTATTATTGCGGTACTGCGAAGAGGAAGAGGGATATGTGGGTAATGACATGGATCCCTATTAGGCTACTGGGATGAGAAGGGGAAAGTGGGTAATGCCATGGATTAATATTGGGGTACTGCAACAAGGCAGAGGGATGTGGGAGCAATGGAATGGATCATTGTTATGGTACTGGGATGAGGAAAAGGGATGTGTGGGTAATGACTAATATTACTATTGGGGTACTGTGACAAGGACGAGGGATGTGGGAGCAATGGCATGGATCATTATTGCGGTACTGGAACGAGGAAGAGGGATGTGGGGGTAATAACATGGATTACTGTAGGGATACTGGGTAGGGATACTGGGACACAGAAGAAGGCAGTGACCGTAAAGGTAGGATTACTAATTGAATACTGGGATGAGGAAGAGGGAGGTGTGAGTAATGCTGTGGATTACTATTAGGGTACTGGAACAATGAAGAGGGAGGTGGCGGTAAAGGTAGGATTAGAAACAGGGTACATGGACTAGGAAGAAGGAGGTGAGGATTTCCATCGGATTGCTATTTGGGTACTGAGACAAGGAAGAGGGAGGTGGGGTATGCAACGACTTACTATTGGGGTAGGGGGAGGAGGGATTTTGGAGAGATCTTCACTGCAACATGCATTCACTGTTAAGTCAAATGAAAAGATTTTCCAAACATAACAAAGGCTACCACTTCCATCGGCACTACTCGACCATCTGTGACACACTTTGTATTTAAAGTCATGATCCGAATAAAAGCTTTTAAAGCAAAGCCAACGCCCCCAAACAGTAATAGCATTCTATTGCCCCCTCCCACACATTTTAGGTGAATTTAGGAAGCAATCCCTGTAAAAAGAATTATAATAAAAACAGAGATTGCTTCCTAAATTAACTTAAAATGCTCTTCTTCTCCTAACTAGCTAGTTACTGTGATTGCCACATCTAAATATATTATATTTGCAAAGTATTTACTCTTTTCCCACTTGAAACAAAAAGAGATTAAGATCGAGATCTCGGAAAAACCCTTGGGGGGAAAAAATGAAATCTATACTATCGCCAGACCCTAAACTTCTCAAATCTTCTTCTCTACCCTACCGATAAACTCATCAACATGAAAACTACCCTTCTCGTCACACCCTGTATATCATTTCAGAGCAGTTTCCAAAAAATTAATCTAGATCTGAATATTCAGCTGCATAATGGTGGATTTTCAGAAATGAAAATGATTGGGTCCTGCAATGCATCATGGGAGATATGACCAGTGGTCAAAGTGTACGAAAAGAAGTAGTGGAACTATGTTCCCTGCTGGCCTGCACCCACTCCCCACAAACCCCATTGGCACGCCCTCTCCCACACACACTACAAACCCCAAAACACTTGCACCTCCTGTTCAAGGGAATGTTCAGTGCAGTGCACTGTAAGTGCAAGCTGTAAAGTCTTCCTACACTTTTATTTTAAAACGAAACAATTCCGGAACGGTTTCTTTTTAAAATAAAAGTATACGAGCTGTAAAACGTGATTTAAAAAAGTAGAGGAGCACCGCTCCCGACCGCTCCCGCTCACTTCGACCACTGGATATGACTAACTTTTGGGGTACAGGGGCACCCTGCTCGCTGCAAAATTGAAAAACAATTACTGGGCAGTTACATGCCAAACCAACAAAGGATTTTCTTTGAATGCTGTGTGCCCAACTAGTTTCTAATTTGGCAAAAATTCATCCAGCAGTTTGGGCTATGCAACTTTTTTTTAACCTTTATTTCTTTTGAACCGTAGCACAGATTTGCACAAAATATTCCAGTTTTTGGAGCCGGGCCAGATATCTTGTTTGGATAATTTAATGCTGATCTGTCCCATAGCTCAAAAGGAGTTTGATGGAAGAAGGCCCCCCTGAGTTCAGAGGATCTCTGAGACTGTGCATATTCTCACAGATGGATGGGAGCACAGCGCTGGGGACAGCGTGGTGGACTCTGTGCGGTGGAGACTCAGGCGGAGTAAAAAGACCACCAAATAAATGTAGGCTCTCTCCTGTCTGTGGACAGCCTTCCCACCTAAGTTTGTTGTGATCCACAGAGATGGAGGATGCACGCACCAGTGCAGGGTGAGAAATGTAGGGAGCTGGGAGCTATTTAGCTCCTGCTTGTAGCCTAGAAGAGCCTGGGTAGCTTGACACCAACATTAACCAGCAGTTACTTTTGGCTCCCTATTCCAATGCAGAACAAACACACTTAGACAACCATTAGGAAACATCGATGAAACATTTAAAGCATAAGGGATCATAAATAATGGAAAAAAGGATATTTTGCATCTTATTTGAAAGTTAGATTTGCTGAACACTACATACTAGCGTTGTGTCCCGCTGTGGTCGCTCTTGGTCGCGTGTTCATGCTGGATACCTAGAAGCCGCTTTCAGCTCCAGCTAATCCAATCTCCATTTTGATTCCTGCAGTGTGAGTGAATGCATGTGTCGTCTGGCTGTGGAGGAGCAAGCCGACCTGCCGTGGCCCCTGGAGTTTGGTGGTAGTTGTGATGTTGAAGAGGACTTTGCTGTGCACAGGTGGAGCCACATGCTCGTGGGGCCTATGGGAAGGCATAGTCATGCATAAACGTTTTCAGATGCATTCCTAAGACTGTGCTCAAAGGCATGCAGTGAAGGTGCAGTCAATAGCCATATAGATTGTCCAACTCCAGGTCTCGAATGCCGGATCCATGCCAGGTTTTCAGGATACCCCTTGTTAATATTCATGAAATACATTTTCATGCAATGATTCTAAATGTATGCACATTTTCCCTCATGATCATTAATGAGGGGTATCTTAAAAACTCCTCAGGATTACGGCCTTCGAGGCCCGGAGTTGGAAAACCCTGTCACCCTGAATCCTTACCGATGCTAACTGATTTTTCGTAGAAACACACGTAAAGCCCGCTGGTACAATAGCAACTGATTTGAGAACGATCAATTTGAGGGTAAGATGGTATTAGTGGGGGCCTGTTAAAGGACTTACTGGTTGAATTTTGCTTGCAGAGTGAGAGACATCTCGCATGCTAGTATTAGGACATTCCTTTGCAGTGTGACTGCTCTGTTAGGGTCCACAAAATATGGGAAACTATAGAAAGCAAGAGAAAATTGATGGATTTATAAAACAAATATAATCAACTAAATAAAAAAATAAAATAAAAATAAATAAACAAATAAATAAAGCTATATAAAAAATAAATACAAATGCAAATACAAATATACAAAGTAGACAACAATGAAACATTGACCTCCCAGCAGGAGTTATAGCACCACCCTGTTCCTTGCACACACGAGATGTAGAGAAGGTTCGGCAGGTACTCAAATCCCATATTGATGTTATGGGTCAGTACATTGACTGACTCATTAAAACAAAAAGTGGATTTTTCTTCAGTCCCACTGGAAAAAATGTCTGACTGAGAGACAAAAGCAGAAAAGGGACTCACCAGCGGCGGCGATCACTCGACACGACTTGACGAAAACCTGACAAAGCTTAAGGCAGAATGAAAAAGGTGGTGTCCAAGAATGAAGATTTAGTAGGAAGATCAAAAAGGGTCAAACCTTGCTTCAATTGGGTTTCCAGAGTCAACACAAATAATTGCCAAAATGGAGACACTTGTGGACTTCTTCTAAATGTTCTTGAAAATCCATCGGTATCACAGCAGCCTATGGCGGAATGGGCACATAGATCTTTGGCTAATAAACCCCCCCCTGGGCATTCCAGCTCGACCAATTGTTATTAGGCTATTACATTACGCCGGCTGCAATGCTTTATTTGCTGCTGTGAGACATAAAGACATGCTAAGATGTATTAACTCCACCCTCTCCTTGTTCCCAGATATCTGTCCTCCAGTGCAGGATGCACACAAATCTTTTCCACGAGTCAAACAGAATCCCCGTCATACAAATTTAAAATATGCTAAGATGTTTCCGGCCAATCTCAAAATCAGAACAGATGAATAATCGTACATTTTTACGGACCCTTATGTTCATATGCGGCATAACGTGAATGAAAGGTGTAAAAGCATTGAGTAAGGCTTTAACTCATTCCATTCACGCCAACCACATATTCAATCATTTGTACAGTAGAGAGGAGGGGCGGAACGCAACTTCCTTCCTCTCTGCCAATCAAATGCTCCAGCATTTGCGCTGGCATGGATTTTCATGCCAACACAAATAGTGGTGATCCCTATGGAGTCCACCTTATTTATGCACCAGCATAAAGAAGACGGATCCCTTAGGGATCATGTATAAACAGGTCAAAAACCCAGGTTTGCACATGGCCTAAAAAAGCTGCAGAACCTTCCTCTCTACTGTCTAGATAACAATATAATGAGTATATGACAAAGAAAGAAAAAACTTCATTTGCAAGCAATAAATGCTAATGGGCCACATTACAAGTTTGCCGGTTCGGTAACTATGGTACCGGTAAGCTTGTCGGTACTGTAGTTACCGGACCGACAAACTACGAGTTCTGCTAGTGAGTGCCTTTTTGCCTGCCAGGTCTGACCTGGCGGGCGGACCTGCACCCGCGAGCAGAGCATGTCAGATGCACCGGCACCATTCTGAATAGTGACAGTGTATCCGGCCTCCCCATTCCCATTGAGCCCTATTGGGGCTCAATGGGAATGGGGAGCATTTTCTATCGCTGCCCAAGAATGCTCTGATTACTTACCAGTAATCTTCATTACTCCTACCCCTACTCTTCCTCATCACAGTACTTACCTCATGAGGCCCCTGTCTCTGGCACAGGACCTTCTTTTATTTCTGTTATTCCTATAACTCCTCCCCCACACCCACGTTACTCAGTTTCATATTACCAAGCAGTATCATGGGACCTTCCCCGCAGGGAGGGTGAGGAGAGTCATCAGTACTGTGACAAGGAAGAGTAGGACTAGGAGTAATGAAGATTACTGTTAAGTAATCAAAGCATTACCTCCACATCCACTCTTCCTCATCCCAGTACTTACCTCATGAGGTACACCAAAGCAGCAACGGAGAAAAAGGTCCCAATTAGACACAGCCAAAAACAGTGCAGCAAAAACACACACCTTTAATAACTACAAATTCACATCCCCACAGACAAAACTCCAACCCCGAAGGAACCAACCGCCGAGTGGGAGACATTCAACCTATAGTGTTTGATGAAAGTACTTTGATCAGCCCAGGTGGCAGCCCTACAAATCTCCTGCAGAAAAGCCACCCGTGCATTGGCCCAGGAAGCCGCCAAACCTCTGGTGGACCGCCCCTGACCGTGCGCAGGCACAAGCAGGCCAGAGGCCACATAGGCCATGGAGACCACAACACAGATCCACCGGCTAATGGAAACCACTGATGCCTTATGCCCAGCACCAGCCGACCTAAAAGTAATCAGAAGACCATCGGAGTGGCGGAAAGGGGCAGGCCTAGCCAAAGGAATTTAATGGAGGCCCACTGAGATTGAAGCATGGAACCTGCCACACCCTTTTCAAACCCGTCCCGGAGGAATTGAAGGATAGCGGGGAGGCCAGAATTTAGGGGAGGAATCCCAGACCTCCCACATCAGTCCCGGAAATGGCTCCAATGCCTACCGTAAGCCTCCAGAGTAGAGGGCCGAAGAGCATTCATTATGGACTCTACCACAGGACCAGAGAACCCCTGAGATATCAGCCTAGCCCGCGCTTTAGCCACACTGCCCATTGCATCCGGAGGACTCCCAACCACAGATCCCCTTGAAGGGGACAAGGCCACTTCGGAGCCATCCAAGGTTCCTGGGACTGAAGCTCCAACAGAGAGGGGAACCAACTCCGGCGGGGCCAGAACGGAGCCAACAACACAGTGACCCTGGACACTTTGATGCACTGAACCACCCAGGGCAGAAGGGGAATAGGTGGAAAAGCATAAAGGAGACCCCAAAGCCACTGCACAGAGAGGACGTCCACCCCCCAAGCACCCTCGGCCTGAAAATGAGAGCAGAAGAGGGGAACTTTCACAGAGGCCGGAGGTGTAAACAGGTCCAGAACAGGGGTCCTGAACCTGACACAGATCTCCTCAAAGATCTGGGCCGACAGGATCAGTTCCACAGAGGCAATTTTCATGTGAGTTTGTCTGTGAAATAAGGAGGGGCTTGCTGGTTGAGTGCCTTGTGAGTGAGGCAGATAGGTTTTAGGTCACATTTTTCATGTGTAGAGAGCCACTTGTGTTGCTTTCTAGTTACTGATAAGTACTCTCTTCTGGAGATGTTTAAAGCCGCTCTAAGCGCATTGTTTTGCATAATCTGCAATTTATTTATAATGGCTTTATTGGCACCTAGGTATAGGCTGTTGCAATAATCCAGTTTGGATTGTAGGAGAGCTCTCACCAATGTGAGGCAGCTGGTGGGTGATAATAAGGGTCTACGGCCCTGATCAACTTGCCGGTATGTGCTCCAACGAAAACTAGATCCTGAGAAGGTTCCAAGTGCGACTTCTGTCAGTTCACCAGGAAACCCCAGTCCTGCAATGCCTGGCAGACCAATCGGATATGGGACATGACAGTCTGCCGGAAGGATGCTTTGATCAACCAATCGTCCAGGTAGGGAAAAATCTGAATGCCCCGCAGATGTAAATGCGCCACCAGGGGAGCCACCAGCTTGGCGAACTCTGGGGGCCGATCGCAGTCCGAACGGGAGCACTCTGAAATGAAAATGCCGGGATCCCACCGTAAAGCAGAAGAACTTCATGAGCCAGGGACGGAGAGCCATGTGGTAATAAGCATCCTGGAGATCCAGAGATGCCATCCAATCCCCCTTGAATAACATTGGAAGAATGTTCTGTAAAGTTTCCATTTTTAAGTGTTCCTTCTAGACAAAGCAGTTCAGGGCTTTGAGGTCCACAATCAGGCGAAACTTCCCCAAAGGTTTGGGGATCAGGAACGGCCGTGAGTAGAAACCCTGAATGTGTCCATGGCCAACCTCTTGATCCGTGACCTGGGAACCACAGTCCGAACCATGCAATTCTGGACTGGAGGATACAGGAAATGCACCTGATAACCTCTCCGAACCGTGTCCAGAACCCAGGAGTTGGAACACCACCTCTCCCATACCGGAAAAAACTGCCAGAGCCGCCCGCCAACCGGCATGACCAAACCGTCAGGACTTAGGTGCCAGCCCAGGATGTGAAGAGTGTGGAGGACCCCGACCCCCCCTTGCTCTCTGAAAAGATTGTGACGAGGAGCCAGGGAAAGACCTGCCAGTCACTGCACTAGCACTAAAGGAAGACTTCATGGTCGTCAAACGAGGCTTGCATCAAAGTTTGTCAGAATGTTTGTCCGCCCTAAAAACTATGTGCACCTTATCTTCAAGAGAATCCCCAAAGCGTCTGGACCCATTGAAAGGAAGTATCAGGGCAGCAGCCTTATGAGATCAATCAGTTTTCCAGTCCCTCGGGTGCACATGTCTCCGGGCAGACACGCCAGCCCCCATGGCCATGGCTGAACCACGCACTCCATCAAAAGCCAGATCTGACAAAAGTTCAACCTGTCTCTGCATGTCCAATAGCAAAGGGGCACAATCAGAACCTCCATCGACGGCCTTCTTCAATTTCTTGAAACCATTAAGCACTGTTTCAGCCGCGTAGGAACCATAAACATTCGCCCTAAGGGCCAGATGCGCCCCTGCATGAACTTTCTTAAGGCTGGAATTAACCCTGCGGTCCACCGGATCCTGGACAGCCGCCTCCTCGGCCGACATTGAGGAGCGACCCACCAGGCTGGCGGGGATACCTTCTACTTCAACCAGATCAGACAGCAAAGTCTCACCCCTCAGTGGGTAAAGTTTGGACATAAAGCGGGACATTGCAATCTTCTCTGGGTCATGCCATTCCCGAAGGATTTTGTCCCGGATATCAGACACCAATGGCAATCCCAACCTAGGGGTATGCCTATACTGGCAAATAGAAGGGTCGGCACCCTCTACCGGCACCAGAGGTTCTGAAAGCACCATGCATTCCCCAACTTGAGCAAGCACCTCCTCCACTCGCTCTCTGTCCAGGTAATTCCCTTCCGCATCAGCCGAAGAGGAACAAGAAGAGGAGGAAGACTCAGTGCCAGAAGACGAAGAAGATAAGGAAGCCAGACACCTGCGCTTGTGTCCATGTGCATGAGCACACCTCCTTCCATGATTTTTAAGCAGCCTCTTCAACTCCTGCCTGGACAGGGAAAATGCTTAGCCTTCTTCTTTCTCTTTCTGGAAACCTCAGGAGAAGAGGAAGACGACGATGAAGAACACAGGACCAGATGCCTGCTCTTCGAGGAATGTTTACCCATAGTGTTCTCAGAACGCTGGAGACCAAAAGAAATGCCCAGTCCTCTTCATGCAAACTAAACGCCAACCAGCCGTTATATCCCAGGGAAAAGCAAACCAACCAATAGGAACAATACAGAAATCCCTATGGCAACCCCACTCACAGCACCAGAGGCGGAGCCCTGCCTTAGGAGCAATGTAGAGAGAGACCAACACGTGTAAAGCCGCTCACCAGGACGTGAAGAGCAGAACAGCGTTAGGAGAAAACATGCCCACAATGGCTTATGCCTGACAGAGGAGCCACCAGATGCCTGCTCCACTCCAGAGACCCCATAGAGGAGCCAGCAGACTCCTGCACCATCCCAGAGTCCCCTCTCCTTACCTGCACCCGGGCCCGTTCACCAGGACCCAGGCCGTAATGCCCTGAACTGGCCATAGCCCTCCCGAAGCCAGGCGAGGTAACCCACTCTAACGGGTCCCGAGCCCCACAGGGAACCCAGGAGTATCACCGCACCTGAGGGAGCCAAAGGCCCCACCACACAGCCCCACCAGGGGGCCAGCAAACATCGCTCTCCAGCGCCCAGCGCCGGGAAAAACAAGTCTAACCTGCCAGAGGCAGGAAAAATTAAACTGAGTAACGTGGGTGTGGGGGAGGAGTTATAGGAATCATAGAAATAAAAGAAGGTCCTGTGCCTGAGGCAGGGGCCTCATGAGGTAAGTACTGGGACGAGGAAGAGTGGACGTGGAGGTAATGGGCAATTTACTGGGTCCGGCGTGGCCGTAATAACCCAGTAATTGCCCATTCCCGGGTGCCGGTAAAATTCACAAGTTTGGCGGCAGCCTGCCGGTTTTACCGGCAAGGCTGCCGCCAAACTTGCAATGAGGCCCAATGACTTCCATCCCAGCCCCTACTAGTTAACATGGTAAAGCAAATTCATTGTTTTTTAATTATAAAATTCATATAGAAAACAGAGGTTACAGAAAATGTCACATCACAAAAACCTCACTACACCTAAAGACATATATTGCAACCATTTCCAATAGATAGAAATACATTTACAATAATGCACAAAAAATCATCAAAACACAAGTAGGCCCGAATCCACTTCTATACTAGACCAAAATAAGTTTTTATATAAACTGCCCGACATGTTTCATTCCTCTCACATACTTATTGGGACATCTTCAAGGGCTAAGCCGCAACTTCTAAAATGATTGACGGGTGGGTCTGCTGGTCTCCACAACGTAACAACCACTCCACAAGCTGTTTCCTGTGTTTGGTATTCTTTTTAATGTGTAGATACATTCATACTCCTTTAGAGTCGGACTGAAAGTCAATTACGATAGGGCATCCAAGGATTGCCCACACCACACCACTTTATGGTGGTAACAAGACGCCTACTTATTTCATCCATACTTCAAAAACTCCGATGGTTATCGTTTCGCTGTCTAGATGGTTCAGACATTCGCGCAAAACGCTCCGAAATCTTGGAACCCACAATTCAGGCTACCGGACCACTATTCAGCCACTTGTATATAGCTGGTAAGAGCGTCTTCAAACACTCTCTTAGGGATCCATTGTACAGGTTACCTGCCATGTTTGCTTGCATGGTAGGCTGCGTGTACAATTACAATTAAATGCTGCCCAACATGCTCGCATATTGGTCAGCATTTACTTGTAACTGTGAATGCTGCTTACTGTGCGCGCATGGCAAGCAGTAATCACATGTGAAATTAAATGCTGCCCGACATGCAAGCATGTTGGGTAGCGTTTCATTTTACTTGCACACGCTGCCTGCAATGCGAGCAAGGCAGGCACTGAGGACAATTAATTAAAAGTAAATGCTGCCTGGCAACGTTTATTCAATTGCACGGAGGAGTGCAAAGGTGTAGGGCAAAAGGCAGCCTTAACCCTGCACAATTTGTACTGCGCCATGAAAATGACAAACATTTGGCCTTTTATCTTGCAGTGCTCCCAATAGTGCCATCAGAATTGTTTACAAAATTCTGCTGTCTCAAGGAGGACACTCTGAATAATAACAGAAGGTGATGCTTGAAGCACGCAGGTTATGCTATGGCGTTAGGTAGGGCACTAGAGTGATACTATCGGGGGGTGGGGGAGGTAATGAGACCATGGATGGTTGCTACTCAGAAGTTAATATTCTTTTGTCAACGTGAAGTCATCATTGTTTGCTATTAAAGGAGCTAAGGACTCACGAACAGTCAGGCAGATTGCAGAATACTCCAGAAGACAGAAGGAAAACATCATAATGTTACAGGAGACACGTAGTCATGATTGGAATAGTCTTTTGCCGCGGTCTGTTGATTGCACGCAATAAATACCAATTTCAAAAGCACTCTCGCCCATTCTCTAGTCTAGAACGTAGAAAGACTGCTTCAAGGACATTTCCCCTGAAAGCCATTCTGGAGCGCCATGACACACACAAGTGCGCACACGGGCTGACAGGCCCTTTCCGTGCCCTCTGCTAATCAGAGCTGCCCGTCTCCGCATAGCAGCCTGGCAGAGGGCATTCCCGCAAGTAAGTGTGTACGCGCGCGCGTGCGTGTGTCCGCGTGTTTGTGTGTGTCCGCGTGTGTGTGTGTGTGTGTGAGAATGCGTGTGTGTGTTTGCCTGTGTCTGTCTCTGGGGGAGCACAATGTTTGTGGCAGCTAAGGGTGGGGGAGAGGGTGCGTCCCGAAGAAGAGCTCGTCGGTAAAACCACACAGTGGAAAGAAAATCCTGCCAGGCCAAGAGCAGGTGATCATGGGGGCAGGAAGTGTGTTTGCTAAGGATGGGGTGCGTGGGGGAGCAGCTCCAAGCAGGGTTCATCTCCCTTGATGTAAAGCTGCCCGTTGGAGGCTGCTCCAAGGCAGCCTTTTTTTGGATCGGCCATCAACAGGCAGTTGAACCAGAACTACAAAATCACACCTTGCTGCATTGAGCATAATCCTTATTCTTCATATTCTCTAGAGGGGTGTCAATGGTGATGTATAAATCACTGGAATTCAGTTATATATGGCAGAACATGAAAATAGCCCGGGTCTCTGGAGAGATGTAGGATTTAAACCTACCAATATAGCAGACATGCTCACAATTTGGATAACTCATAGATGTTTTACAGGGAAGCTTGAGAGATGTACCAATATCTTGACTATGCGCTTATTTGGGGATAATATTGGAACATGAATTGCTCGAAATTAAGATAGGGAAAGCGGTAGCTAAAAATAGCTCCTTTTCACCATTAACCAGTGACCAGGAGCTACCATGGTGGGACAAGGAGCTTGTACATAGCGGTCTGCAAATTTAACTCCCACATAAAATGAAAAATTACATGTGGCTATTTTAATATGGCCCCTTATGCTTTGAGTGCCATGTAGATGTATCCTAATGCTTATCTGTAGATTGTACCAAACGCACAGAGTTAGTGTCACATACAATGTTTGTTTGGCTTCAGTTTGTCTTGGGAGTCAAGAGGAGTTCCTGGTAGCAGTCAGGCTAACCAGGCTCTAACAGGGTACACACGCAGGAGCTAATTAGCATCCAGCCGCCCTCAATTTTGAACCCTGCTCACTATGGACCTGCAGTGAGACGGATCCATGACCACTCAGCGGTTAACTCTATGTTCTGTCTAACAAATTGTGCAAATGGTTTCCCTTAGAGATGTCTGGCACAACTTGTATCCTGGTGCCAGAGAATATATACTGCATTCATCAGTACACAATGTGATGCGCTATAATGCATCACTTATATAATTATCTCTATAGCAGTGTTAACCAATGCCTATCAAGGTAAAACCCAGAACACTATCCAATCATTCACCAGTGGTTTGGTAGTACACTCTCCCCTAAATCATTCTGATGACACTTTAAGCATAAAGAAGTGTGAGATTCTGTATACAAGAAAAAGGATTTGCGGGCGATAAAGGGGTTATTCTTTGAAACAAACGTGGGAACACTGGAGGATTAAAGGAAATTCTGGGAAGCATTCAAGTCTTTTGTTAGGGGGTATTGCGTCCGTCATGAGATTGGTGCATTTAGGAGTATTGCAGATGAATTTGGAAAGTTCAAAATCGATTTAAGGCACACAGAAACACCATATGCAACAACTGCAAAATAGATCCCTAATGGGTGAAATTATGGACAAGCGGAAATGCTTTAAGGAAACAGTGGATAGAGAAGTCAAATACCTGGAGCATGAGACCCCAGGCAGGCATGATGGATAAGGTAGGCAGAAGGCAGAATTCTCGACTGGGTAGCAACTCTTAACTGCAACACCACCTGCAAGGACCCCCAACCTCTTACATGGACAGATCACTACCTTATCCCACTCGAAATTCATACCAACCAGGCCACGCGCAAGAAACGCCCCTTGGCACCAGCCTGCCCAACCAGAAACAAGCGCAACATCACGGCCGAAGCCCTACTACCTCTGGTCCTACCCACCCTCAACGCTCTACCGGACAATGCTGACCTTAACCTACTAGTCGACTCCTTCAACAACTCCATGGCTACCGCCATTGATACCATTGCCCCTTTGAAACTACGTAAAAGTAAACCAATAAACCACCTCAATTTGTGGTACACTCCAGAACTCAAACTACTCAGGAAAAAGAAAGCCAAACTAGAACTTTTATGGAAAACTTACCCATCTCCTGAAAACAAATCCAATCTTAAAAACATCTCTGCGCTATACAAAAGTGAGATAATTTGCACCAAAAAAGATACCTATAACGCCAGGATTGACCAGGCAGGTTCTTCCACCAAAGAATTATTTAAAATTCGAAAGGAGCTAGAAAACCCCAATCCCCCTCCAGACAACTGCTCAAAAGATAAACCCTGGTGCACCAGCATCCAGAATGCCCTCAACAATAAAATCACAGGACTCCAGACCAAAATCGAGAACAAATGTCAACAACTCCCCAGCAACAAAACCGCCAACCCTAGCTTAAACCCACCAACACCCAACAAAGCCAATTTAGGCTTCACCTTTACGAAAGTGACCATCCTAGAAGTCGAAAAAATCATCACTTCCCTAAAACCCTCTAATTGCAAAGGCGACAGCTGCCCTGCCCAAATAATAAAAGACGCTGCCAGAGACCTCTCCCCCTTCATCACTAAGTTAATTAACCTCTCATTTGCCAGCAATTCTGTCCCCAACAACCTAAAACAATCCTGGGTGCTCCCTCTCCTAAAAAAAACAATCCCTGGACCCAGCCATACCAACAAATTATAGACCCATCACTACTGTCCCTTTTCTGTTAAAAATCGTGGACAGAGTCGCCTACATCCAGATTCAGGAGTACCTGGAATCCAACCAACTGCTAGGTATTCGGCAATCTGGCTTCAGAACTCAACACGGAACTGAAACTGCCCTGGTTGACCTCAAAAGCCAAATTGATGAAATCAAAGACCAAGGAAATGCAGCCATCCTCCTTCTCTTAGACCTCTCAGCGGCCTTCGACTTAGTCGACCACGAAATCTTATGCAACCACCTCTCCATCGCAGCGCACTTCTCCTCCTCTGCCTCCGCATGGATACAATCCTTCCTGGCGAATAGAACCATGCGAGTCTTCTCCACTACAGCTGCTGCTGACCCCACCCCATCACCTGCAGAGTCCCACAAGGCTCCTGTGTATCCCCCACCTTGTATAATATATTTAGGAAGCCCCTATTCGACAAATTGGACCTTGATGCCAACTCCAACCTCTCCAAACAACTCAATTCAACCGCTTCAGCCACTGCCTATACGGGTAAGCTAATCAGGGCAAGCAGACCCTTCCTATCCCCCGACAGCTGCCTCACTCTGGCCAGAGCACTCATTCAATCCAAACTAGACTATTGCAACCGCCTGTACCTAGGAGCCAACCAATCTGTAACTAACAAACTCCAGGTTCTCCAGAACAATGCTCTACGCGCAGCACTCAACATCCCAAGGCGCGAGCACATTTCCACAACCAGGAAAGCGTGCAAATGGCTCTCCATACAGCAAAGAATTGACCTCAAAACTATCTGCCTCACCTACAAGGCCTTAAACAACCTAGCCCCACCATACCTCTCCAACAAACTTACTCTAAAATCCACATCCAAAACCACTAGATCATCCAACTCCCTATGCCTGCTAGTGCCCAGATATGCCTTAAAAAGAGCAGGAGGCGTGAGTTTCACTGTACTAGCCTCCCAACTCTGGAACACCTTACCACTTAAAATTAAAACCACTGAGTCCTTCCCGATCTTTAGGAAACTTGTTATTGGCTGGTTACTGAACAAAGAGTAGCATCCACCATCATCCCGAATATCTAACAGCCGCAACCATACCTACACTATATGTAAATTGTTGTACTATGTAAATTTTTTGTAAATTGATGTACTTGTAAATGTAAATGCATATCTTTTGCCTGTAACCGTGTTCTTAAGCGCCCTTCTACCCACGGGTCCGGAGCGCTCTACAAATAAACTAAACAAACAAACAAAACATAATAGGCTAGGGGGGCTGCTTGCATGGGTTATCAAACAAGAGAGGGATACTGCTATTGTATGGACATTGGAAGATGGTGAGGGTAATAGGCATATCATAGGGAAAAAAATGAATACATAATTTGTGACTCATTATAAGCATGTGTACACCTCTAAGTTTCCCAGTCGTGATGAGAATAGACTACAATTTCTGGGCAATATTCTATTGGGATAGTTGCAACAAGAACTGGGAGAATATATTCATTTATTTATTTTGGATTTGTAGCGCGCACTACAGCCCACAGGAATCGAGGCGCTATAAGGATATTTACGAGAGCTTGCTTGAGGGTTACAGGAAGTGGCCCATGGACAGGTGCTTAATACAGTGTGCTTGGTTACAGTTGGGTCGGTTACATGCTCAGAGGTTACATTGCATAATACCGTGGATGGGCAAATGAATGGTAACATATACATTGCATAGCATAGTGTGACAGGCCCATTCATAATACAGTAGCAGGGCGAATGGATGGTTACACATATCATAAATAGCGTGATGGGACGGGCCTTTCAGACAAACAGCCTAGTTTTTATGGCCTTGCGGAAGGCTGCATGAGAGTCGATCATCTTGATCTGAGCAGGGAGGGTGTTCCAGAAGGTCGCGGCCATGGTTGGGAAACTGGAACCTCCAGCACGCACTCTGCGTGTGTGAGAAACAGTAATACGATTAGCATATGCAGACTTAGAGAGTCTGGATGCGGTCTGTTTGGTGATCCTTTGTGCTAGGTACAGGGCTGCCAAGCCATGAAGACATTTATGTGTAAGGGCAAGTGTTTTGAAGACAATCCTTTCCTTAACGGGTAGCCAGTGCACCTGTCTCCTGACCCCAGAAATGTGATCCCTGTGTGAGATGCCTGTTGCGGCCCTTAAGGCATTATTCTGAGCTATCTGGAGTTTAGCCAGATTCTTTTGGGAGGACCCAACAAGGAGGGCATTGCAGTAGTCCAACCTAGAGCCAATGATGGCCCTAGCGATGGTGATGCCTTCTGTTGGGAGAGAAATGGCCTAACTGCACCGATCAGTTTAGAATGATAGGCTGCAGAGGATGCAATGGCTGTGAAAACAGGAAAGTAATATGAGGCCGGGAAGCCCAAAAAGAAACACACCAACACAGGTTACAAAGAAACATACAAGTGCTTTATTTAAAGCTACAACAGTTACCAAGTCAATTGACAAACGGATAGCTATTCGGCTCTCAGTATAACATAACGAACTTCTACGAGGGTTCGATGTGTTAGTGAGAGACCGCATATTGGAATACCCGGGCCTTTTATACAATTTGTCCAGCCCTTGGCCAACTCTCTTGCGGGTTAACCATTCTGCAAAATATTTAATTCTGGTTTTAGGGTTCCTTGCCAGGTCAATCCTTTAATATATGGATTTCGATTAGTTTCACTGCTATAAGTAGTACATTTACATATAGGTCAACGGTAGGACAAGGTCTCTGTTCGCGACCCCGACAAGTGGCCTGCAGGCATATTAATTATTCAGTTGTACGGAGGTCACAACGGCCAGAATCTTACTCAGAATGTCATTTGGCCTCCATTTTGATGTTCAGGGTGACTTCTACATAACAAGAGAACCTAAAATGGCGGCTCAATCCAAGATGGCGACTTACATTGGTTTCTCTAAGGTCAAGACCTTGCCGTGGAGTTTGTTCCCACATGATGTTTAGACAACTTGGCGTAGGCCAATACACATACAATTGTTACAATAGGAGGCATAATATTGTTTCTATTCCGACAAACCCTCCTTTTGGCCTATGTCAAGTGCTAATACCATTTCTAATGTCTTTGTAAATAACTCCATGCATTGTCGTCCATACATCCTGAATCGCTATCTGTAATATCTATAGCCATTAGGTCGTTCACCAGAACCTCTTGCAACACAAACTCTTTAGATGCTGTATCTGGGGCATACATTTTGTGCCCTATCGTGCTCACTGCCTGAGCGCAACATCCCCCTAGCATTGCACATATACTCGGTAGACATTGGATACAGCAACAAGGGAATAGCAGGATTCCTAAAATAACCAGTATGACAGAAAGCACCTTCCAACCCCAGGATCGTAGAGAATCCCAGAACCAAGCACTAATACTCCAATCTCCCACAGGAACATGCACTTCTGAACTAAGGACGTGCAAGTGCTGTATTGCTTTGAAAATTGTTAGTGAGGAATCTGGTACGAAAACACAACAAGCGGACCCCACTAATTTACATACTCCACCACTTTCTGCCAGAATGACATCTAATGCCATCCGGTTTTGGAGCGCTACCAATCTTATTGCTTTCTGTTCCAGTGTCATATTGTAGAGTATATCCGTGGTCCGGTTGATGGTTCTCTCCAGTACTCTTGCTAGCCCCCTAATATTTTCAGAATTTGCTATCTGTCCCCAAAATGGCACAACTGATTTTGTTATATCTCCCAATATTTGCCCTGGGGTATCTCCATTTTCGTCCCGCCGTGGGCGAGCCTTAGAAACTTCCAATGTGCTAGCTATGAATAACTCAGGTAACAGGATTGCTAAATAACAGGTTCCCTGCCAATCCTTGGGCAACCAGGGAAATGCTGTACTACCGCAAACGGAATAGACAGGCCCCCCTACATACAGAGGCCTGTTCTCTCCGGTCAAATTTACAATGTTCACACAACCTTCAAAATCTCTGATTGACCGAGTGCCATTTCTTTGTACACAGAAGGGGACTGAATCGGGGCTATGGTTAATGGAGTAGGAAGGAAGCACAGCATCCTTATTGCCTATCGGAGCCATTTTAAAGGAAATTAGAGTTTGGAAAGGAAGAGACAGTTTATCAGATGGCCTAATAGAAGCAACATTAGGCTTACTTTTATTTGCAAAAAGCGAGCATCCCAGGGGAGTCAATTCACGTTTCTCAAAATTATTTAAATTAGTGCTATCAAAGTTCCCTGAGATGCTGTCATTCCAACGGCCAAAGAATAGTGCTCTAAGAGAGGCATAGCAAGCAGTCGTTAAAGGTAAAGGGTGAATATACCATCCTAGCCCCTTGTTCCCATGTTGCGGTAAATGGGTGCAAATCCAGCAATTACTCTTATTAAAAATGGCATGCGTTGAATTCATTAATATCATTAAAGTGTTATTATGATACTTTCGTCTATGCTGGGAGTCCCTAGGTGACAAAGTATCAAGGTGTACAGAGGGAGTCAAGCAGTAGGTACAATTTCAATTGGCAGAAGAGGCTCTAGAGGATACATTTCTTCCAAGTACCAGAGTCCCATGGCAGTAACTATACAAATTCCAATTACTATTATCACAACACAGCAATACGTTTTCAGGGCCCAGGCACATTGTTCATTGTCCGAGTTGGTCACCCCCTTATTTACAAGTCCAATGCGAGCAGCAGCGGTGGAGGTGGCAGGCATCGTAGTTTCTCAGTCGACGACCCCAATGTTCGTTGCTGGCGACACTACGGTCGCTCGACTTCTTAGTCCTTCCCCAACCCTAGCCAGCAGAATCCCCTTTCTTTCAAAAACTTTCCTTGCAAGAACAAAACTCTCAATGACTCTTTTTCTTCTCCAGATGCACAGAAAAAACCCGTGCCATAGTTCTATTTTCTTCGTCGAAGGTCGTACCTGGTGATTCCCGGTACTGTTTGATCCGGAAATAAGGTAACGTCACTTCCTGAGGGAAGCAACGTATCAGAGGCGACGGAAGTCGCAGAACTTGAAACAACGTTTTCCGGAAGTGACCTTTCCAAAGAGTGTGGAGACAAAATGGACTGTTCCCTAAGCTCCACGGGCTCAGAGAGATTCTCTGACACACTCACAGCGCTATTTGCTACTCCAGGATCTGAGATTGTAGCATCAGCGAGGGGTTCTGCTTCTTCTGTAACGTGTGGCGTCGGGTGAGGAAGTTTCTTGACATGCTTCGTGTGGATCCAATGCTTCTTTCCAGCCACCCGCACTGCTGTCTGGGTGACCAACAGCACCTGGTAGGGTCCCCGCCAGCGAGGCGCGAGGCAGGAAGACCTTTCGTAGGCCTTCACCAGGACCCAACTTCCAGGCTCAATATTGTGTCCTGGGCCCGTAAACCGTACAGGTAAAGCTGATTGAACCTGATGATAAATGAGATACAGATTTTTAGTCAACTGGTTAAAGTAGTCTACAAGCAATACATTTTCAACCTCCCTGAGTGCTTTAGGCTTCGGAAGACCCCAAATATTAGCAGGTCTCCCCATCACTACCTCAAATGGAGAGAGCCCAGTCTTAGTTTGAGGTGTGGCATGCATGGCTAACAATACAATAGGTAAGGCGTCCGGCCATTTCAGTTTGGTGCCGGCGCATGTTTTAGCAAGCTTATTCTTTAGGATACCGTTATGTCTCTTTACCAACCCAGCACTTTGAGGATGTCTAGCAGAGTGAAATCGCTTTTCAATGTGTAACGCTGTGCATATCTGCAAAATTACTGCTGCAACAAAATGGGGACCGTTGTCCGACCAAATTACTCTTGGCAGCCCAAATCGTGGAAAGAATTCCTTTACCATAGTCTTCGCAGTGGTCATGGCAGTAGCATCCTTAACAGGGAAAGCCTCAACCCATATACTAAAAGCACAAATGATCACAAGGACATATTTTAGATTGTTACACCGTTCCATCTCAATAAAATTAAAGTGGATGACCTCGAAGGGAACAAAAGGAGGCCCAAAACTACCCCTTGGAGTTACTGTCCCCTTCCCCACATTGCGCTGTAAGCATATCATGCAATTTTGGACATGGTGCTGCGCGATCATTTACCCAGACTTGTTCTAACATTTTCGTGATCTGCTGAGCACACACATGCGTAGGACCGTGTGCCATCGTAACCATCGCCAGCACATATGAATCAGGGAGCAACCATTTCCCTTCAGATGTATCCACCCAACACCCATCTTCATCTAGTTTCCCCATCCCTTCAGCCCACTTCTTAGACTCTCCTATCGTGGCATCAGCTTGGATATCTCGTACAGACCCAATACCCTCATTAATTACGTAGGCATCTTTTATTTCTCTTAGAGCATACATGTCTGCGCTAAGGTCTGTGGCCATTTGCCTGGCTATCTGGTCAGCAAAAGCGTTCCCTTTTCCCACATCATCTATGACCTTACGATGCGCTGCACATTTCATGATCGCTAACTGACTAGGGAGCGCGAGTGCCGAGAGCAATTGCACTATCAGGGGGCCATGCTGAATCTTGGTCCCATGTGAGGTTAGGAACCCTCTTTCCGACCAGAGCCTCCCAAAGTTGTGAGCCACCCCAAAGGCATACTGGCTATCAGTATATATGTTTACTGTATGCCCTTTGGAGAGTTCACAAGCTCTGGTCAACGATATAATCTCTGCGGCCTGCGCGGAGTTATGCGGAATTCTCTTAGTTTCAACAACCGTACTCAATGTAGTAACGGCATAGGCAGCTGTAAATGTACCATCCGGGAGTTTGAAGCAGGGGCCATCACAGAACAGCTCCCCTTCCGCATTGCCCAAAGGAGTATCTATAAGGTCTATCCTGCCCTTCGTTTCCTGTTCAGTTGTATACAGGCAGTTATGTGATTCTTCGTCACCGCAAACAGTGTTTTGCGGGAAAGGTAGAAGTTCAGCCGGATTAAGAACACAACACCTCTTAATTTGAATGTGAGGGGCAAACAAAGTTAATTCATACCTCGTCAGCCATGCAGAGGTGAGGTTCTGTGTTTGGGTTTTATTCAATAGGACATCTACAGAGTGAGGTACCATCAGGATTAAATCATGGCCTAGGACCATTCCCTCACTCTGTCTTACAGACGCGGCAGCAGCAGCGACAGCTCGCAAACATCTTGGCAAAGCGCATGCGACAGGATCAAGGGCGGAAGAGTAGTAGCCGCACGGTCTATTCTTCCCTCCGTGTTCCTGTGTTAACACAGCCAAAGCACATCCATCACATTCATGCACAAACAACACAAAGGCCTTATTGTAATTTGGAGTACCCAGAACCGGTGCAGAGCATAACGCGGCTTTGAGAAGCTCAAATGATCATTGATGTTCCGACTTCCATGGCAGCGGCAAAGAAATGCCCTTCTTCCTCAAGGCCAACATCAGTTTTATCACTAGTGAGAAGTTCGGGATCCACAGCCTAAAGTAAGAAGCCATACCTATTAAGGCTCTGACTGCCTTCTGTGTATTTGGAGCAGACATGCCAGAAATGTGTTTTATTCTTTCAGGTGTCAATCTTCTCCCCTCCTTTGACAGGAGATAGCCTAAATAGGCGACCTCCTGACAACAATATTGAAATTTCTTAAGCGAAGCTTTATGACCATGTTCAGCCAAATGAATAAGCAAGCCTTCTTTACAAGCACTTTCAAAATCTGCAGCTAAAAGCAAGTCATCGACATACTGAAGCAGTGTACAAGTAGATGGCAATTCAAGGGTGTCAAGCTGCTCTTTCAAAGCCCTACTATAAATGCTCGGACTTTCAGTATAACCTTGAGGTGCACGAGTAAATGTGAACGAACGTCCCCCCAAGGTGAACGCGAACAAATATCTACTATCCTTGTGTATAGGAATACTGAAGAAAGCATTCTTCAGATCCACAACACTAAAGTGAGTAGCTGTAGCAGGGATCATTGTTGGTATCGTTGTCACATCAGGCACAATTGGAAATTGTGGGGCGACAACTTTATTAATAGCGCGTAGATCAATTATGAAACGGAATGGGATTGCATTGTCGCCTTTCTTATACACGGGTAAAATCGGGCTGTTACATAAACTACCTGCAATCTCTTCAATCACTCCTCGATGCACAAAATCGGAGACAATGCACTTCAAAGCACGCTCGCCCTCAACTGATATTTTATATTGCGGAATGCGTGGTAGTTTAACTCCATGTTTCAAAATTATTTTAACGGGTTCAACCTGTAGTACCCCGACATCATTGTCGTCAACCGCCCACAAACATTCCGGGACAACGCTAAACTCAGGAGGCAGTGGTCGAGTCAAAAACTGGGAACTGGGAAGTTGCTGTGGTGAAACTGTCAGTCGCACTCCGTCAGAGGAACAATGAATTACTGCATTTAGTTTCTTCAACAGATTTAACCCCAGCAAATTCTCTCCACAGTTTGAAGTCAAGAGTAATGGACAGTGGTCCGTGAAGGGACCCAAAGAAACAGGCACCGGCGAAGAAACCGGACAAGCAACTGGTATACCAGAAAACCCTACAGAAACATTAGTTTGCCCTGACAGTGGAATGTTTGGAACCCGAGAATGATCAATGGAGCACTTCTGTGCTCCAGTGTCTATCAAAAACTGATGTTTCCTATTCCCCACTAACAATTCAACGTAGGGACTTTTTTGACTAACGGGAATAGGTGAAGGTTCAAAACCCTGTTTCGGGCAATCCTAACGAAATAAAATGTCGTCGGAAGGAAGCTCTTCAGAAAGGTAGGCAGCAGAAGGGTGATCAAATATGTTTCTCGTGTCCACACTCGAAGTCTGATTATCCCGTGAAAAAGGTTGCTGAGGATCTTGCGAGAACTGACCTCTATCAGGGCCCCCCACTCCGGGGCGACCTCTAGGTCGTCTACCCATACTCCCAAATGTGTTGTTTGACCTCTGTCAAAGGACGGGGCACTGTGCATGCCAATGACCTTCCTGGCGGCAATAGGCACATTGATTAATATTCACAGGACCCAAGGGAAAGTTCCCTTTCGGAACATACTGACCTCTGGTCTGTGAATTACCTCCTCTGGGATTTCTAACAATTTGCTGTAACAATACTTTAGTCTTCAAATCTCCTTTCCTCTTCTCTATTCTCTCTTTTTCATTATTAACACGGTTCTCATAATACTGAGCCATGTGCAAAACTTCAGATTGGGATTTCGCCTGCCAAGCGCTCTCAGAGGACATAATCTGTGACTGGATGTCGGGCAGCAATCCACGTACAAATGTGTCCACAAACAACCTTTTCCCAGACTCTGTGCCCAAGTCCTGTCCACTGAAGTCAGAGAATACCTGTTCGAATCTATTAAAGAATTTGGTGGCACCTTCAGTTTTTCCTTGAACACAGGTCGTAAGCTTGTCCCAAATAATTCTTTTCTCAGGAATTATGGTTTTCAATTTTGCGACAATTCTATCAGGCAAAGTGAGTATTACCTGAGGTGGTTTCTCGCCAGCTGGTCTTTCCCCATCAAACCTAGTTATGTTAGCCCACGTATCTCCCAACCCTGGCACATCGTTTATTGTTCGAACCTGCTTCCATAAATCTACGGGCAGGAGTACAGGGAATAGCAAGTCAATATCACTTAGGGTGAACACAGAAGATTGTAAAACGGACTCTATCTCTTTGTAGAATCCTGTCGGATATTTCCTAATATCGGGAATTGATTGTCTAATAGTGTTCACTTCCTGTCGCGAAAACAGAACGTGAACAAATTGCGATACATAATGTGCAGGGATGTCCACAGCGGGTGCACCTGTCCCAACGTTAGCGGGAATCTCAACCTTTGGGACAAATGTCGGAGGAACCTCTCTCATTGGCAACTGAGATATAGGTAATTCTGATCGCTTACTAAGTAACAGAGCCAGGTCGAGCGCCAAGGTAGCCGAAGAAGTGTCTGGCGAAAAAGCCCTCCTACAAATACCCAATAACTCTATGGGACAACTAACCTTCTTCCTTACACATTCATCCTGCATGTACTGTATCATTACCTGAATCACCTTCCTCTGCATTTCTACTGTATACTGACTATACGTGTCATATACTTCATCCGGCGGTATCGATGAATCCGAGATCCATCGAATCGCATCTTTGGTACAAATTCGTACTTCCTCAGATGCCGATTTACGACACGGAAGGAATCGTTTCTGTACATACATACTGTCGTCTTCACCATCCTCATCCCGTAATCTTTCTAAGTCCCTCCTATACTCAAATAACCTCTCAACATGACCATGTACTTTCTCCTCAGTGTCCCTCGAAAGCGCTAAAGTATTTAGATCCCTCAACCCTTGTGGTAGATCCGTATTATGTAATCTACCCAACATTACACATAAATGAGTCCCCAAACCTTCAATAAAAACATTTTTCTCTGGAAAATTACCATATTTGATAATGTGGAGAAAACGTCAGCTTGATCACCTCTCTCCATACAATGCTTAGCCCATGCAAATAATTCCCGTTTCTTTTCTGCAGAGACAGTATTTCGAGTAACAATCTTTGACCCCGCACCCTGATCAACTTCAGTCAGTACAGAACCACTCTGGAGCGGAGGTGCGGGCAAATTCAATGGAGGTGCGACTATCAGCGCAAGAGGAAGGGGTGGTAGAATAGGTGGAGGAACAACAACTAGAGGAATAGGAACAATAGGTTGTACAGAGGGAACAGGACTAACAGCAGGAATAACAGCAGGAATAACAGCAAGAATGGGCAGAGCACCAGGGAGAGGATCATACGGAGGTGGCGCAGAGGCACCAGGCCTGCGTTCGTTTAACAATTTATCAATAAATTCTTCGGAAACATGAAAATCTTTAGAGGGATAGATTTTCTGGATACCGAGTGAGAAAGCCCTATCCATATTCTTGACTGACTCTGAATGTTTTTCCTTATCATATAACCACGCCTTTTCGGCATTCGTTTTATGACGGCGTGCATGTTTATCCCTACTTTTAAGCTGCTGCAACGCTTCTTTTTTCCAATTCTGCAAAACATCAAATGCTGCAGGTCTGGCCTTCTTCTTTAGCAAGACCGATTCTAGGTATTCAATACGGGGGATCTCGAAACTACCATTGATTGGCCACTGAAATTCGGAGGCATGTCTGGTTTGTCTGTGCCAAATATCATTAAATACTATACTTCCAATGCCATGCTTACAGTACATAGTACACGCCAGCGACCCCTCCTGTGGTGCCGGGTGGCTAAATTCCAAAGATTGTCGATCGCTGCGGAACAGAGCCCTAAAGCAGCTAGACAATTTCCCAGGCATTTCACAAAAAATTGGTGTTACCTGGTCAATAATTGTGTCTGCAGATACAATACGCCAAATTCAAATTGTCAGGGTTAAATTAAGAGTCGGGTCATGACTACACCTGACCAAACCTAAGGAGGACCGTACGGTTTACCAAAAAACTTACCTAACAAATTTTACCTTGTGTTTGGTGGTTTCGACAAATCTGCCTGCCTCAAAAATGGACCCTCATCAAGATGCCGTGTCAGACCACAAGACTATCGTCCAAGGATCGGATCGTGCAGCGCTGCCGAGGTATCGCGTCTCGTTCGGTCGGGCCTGCAGTATCACACCGTCCGATCCCGGTTCGATAGTCTGCGTCAATCCTTCAAGGATCCGGCATCAATCTTGAGGGACCCTATTCGGGCGCCAACTGTGAAAACAGGAAAGTAATATGAGGCCGGGAAGCCCAAAAAGAAACACACCAACACAGGTTACAAAGAAACATACAAGTGCTTTATTTAAAGCTACAACAGTTACCAAGTCAATTGACAAACGGATAGCTATTCGGCTCTCAGTATAACATAACGAACTTCAACGAGGGTTCGATGTGTTAGTGAGAGATCGCATATTGGAATACCCAGGCCTTTTATACAATTTTTCCAGCCCTTGGCCAACCCTCTTGCGGGTTAACCATTCTGCGAAATATTTAATTCTGGTTTTAGGGTTCCTTGCCAGGTCAATCCTTTAATATATGCATTTCGATTAGTTTCGTTGATATAAGTAGTACATTTACATATAGGTCAACAGTAGGACAAGGTCTCTGTTCGCGACCCCGACAAGTGGACTGCAGGCATATTAATTATTCAGTTGTACGGAGGTCACAACGGCCAGAATCTTACTCAGAATGTCATTGGCCTCCATTTTGATGTTCAGGGTGACTTCTACATAAAAAGAGAACCTAAAATGGCGGCTCAATCCAAGATGGCGACTTACATTGGTTTCTCTAAGGTCAAGACCTTGCCGTGGAGTTTGTTCGCACATGATGTTTAGACAACTTGGCGTAGGCCAATACACATACAATTGTTACAATAGGAGGCATAATATTGTTTCTATTCCGACATGGCATTGACCTGTTATGCCCATAACAGTGAAAGAGCTTTAAATGACATATGGTTCTTTCCCCGAGACCACTAGAACAGCATTAATCACTGTCTAGTTTAAGCCTAATATGTCCCCCAAGATTATTCTTCCTGAAAGGTGATATTGATTAACAAAGACAATAAAGTACCGCAAAACTTTGGGCTTCTTGCTCGCATCACCATATGTTATTCCTTACAATATCGGATCAATCCAGCTTCAAACCAGGTAGAGCCACTCAGGTCAATGTACATCGTCTATTTACACCGATGCATGTCATTAATCCAGAGATTCCAGCATAACTTGCTAAGTAATTTTGATTCGCTTGAGTGGCCTTGCATTTTTGACATCCTCTGGAGATCAGGTTTAGGTTCATGATGTGCTAAGATGATTGAATTACACTACACCTTCCCAATAGCAATAGTGATCACCAATGGTGCTACTGTTTTTTTCTGTTCACACTGAGGAGTTGCGTGAGACAGGGGTGTCTTCTTTCCCGGTTATTGTTCACCTTAACATTTGAACCACTAGCCTGTCCTCTAAGGCAGAAACATGCAAATAAGGGATTCAGATGTACTTGAAATACAATATTGTATCATGCACTCCATCCATAAATAAAAAGAGAACATACCAAATTACATTTCAATTGATTGTTTTATTTTGTTTCTGCAGCACAATATAAATCCTTCTTTCAATTATATATATTCATTAGCCAACACATGTTTTGAACTCTCAGTTCTTCTTCAGTACAAAACATCCTAATGAAATTAGTAACATGAAGTGTTCTTAACAAATTTAAATTATACCAATGAGCTTAGAGCCCTTTCGATAGCACGCATGCAGTGGATGGGATGCAGAATAACTCTGTCATCAAATAATCAAACCAACTCAGGAAGATTGCTGTTTTATTATCAATTGTTTAAAACAGGGAGTTGCAACGGACATCAACGGACGTTCGCTTGAGTCTCTAGCCACATTTTTAAAAAAATCACATCTTTATACTATATATTCGTCATAAGTGATGTCATACTACGTGGCAAATAAGAAAAAACCTACGGGGGATTGTGATACGTTCAAGGAGAACATCTAAATATACTTATTATAAGGGGTGGGTTTTTGATAAGGTGTCTACTGTTAGGTGGACACATTTTATTTCTGTGCAATGCTAGCTTGGGTACCTGGCGTTGCCCGTGTCCTGATTGAGTGGTGTCTCATGTGCCCTGGAGGATGTTGCTCTTGTCCTCATGTCAGCAAGTCTTGCTTCAGTTTGCTATGGTATCTCATTTGTCCTGGAGAAAGTTGCTCTTGTCCTCTGGTCGGCAAGTCGTGCCGCTGTTTGTCGTGTTTCAGAAGCTCTTGATATTGATTTTCGCTTTGCATCAGATGGAGCTTTTCCAAGTGATATTAGTTTTTTGTGCTGCATGTTTCAGTCCCTCAATGGCTTCAGCACATTTGAGAAAATGTCCAAGAAAGATTGATTGATTGTGCTCTCTTCTCGTGAATGACCTTAAGTAAACTGTAACTTTGCCATTACCCATATTTGGAGTGGCGTGCACCTTTTTTTTTAAATTACACTTTAGAACTGTATACAGTAGTAATACATTTCAAAGGAATAACCAACACATCGAACATTTAGCTTCAGTCTCTTTTCCAAATGTTGCCTGCTTCTAGTACCTACTGTAGTGAATCGGGGTGAGCATCAGTAAATGACGGTGTCTACGGTGTGAATTTTTTGCATCCAAACATAGACTACAAATGCCCCAGACAAATGTGGAATCCATGCAAAATTTGGTAGCAGTGAGTTCAACGGTGTTGAATTGTATAGCCGGACAAAAATACACACACACATCCAAAATCTTTTTTGCAAATAATATTTTTGCATCCAAACATAGACTATGATCTTGGCCCAGACAAAAGAGGAATCCATGCAAAATTTGGTAGATGTGGGTTCAACTGTGTGGATGTGTATAGCCGAACAAACATACACACACACATACATACAGCTTTATATATTAGATTGTACCTCTCTATGTAGACAGTCTCTTGTTATATCGCAAACATTCTGAAACAGATATGAATAATTATGGTGCATTGGCAGCTTTAACAATTATGTAGAATAAGTCTGAAGTACTTCCTCATACCAATTGCACGAGTAGATGTAGTTAAGACCTGGGGTTCAGATTATAGCCAGAGACTATAAAATACTTAGAAATTGAAATTGTTTTCCATACTGACAGATTATTCTTGGAACATTATATAAAACTAGCCATTCCCGGAGTAGCATAGAGCATTTTAGCATATGTTAAAGGTCAATATTGGTTGGTAATCCATAGGGTCTCGTCTGTCCCCCTTCTTAAATATTGGAATTACCACCAATCACTTCCAGGAAGGGGGCGTAGGTCCCTGTGACTAATTAAGGGTCATTAAAAAGGCTAAACCTATAGGTAACTGTCTTCTTTGGAATTTGAAAGGCATATTTGTATCAGATGGAATCAGAGGTATGTGTTGTATAAGAACAATATCTAAGTTGCTTCAATTACACATGCCTCTATGATGTGTCTTTGTAGGCACGTAATTGTCAACCGTGTTCCATTGTGGAGTACCCGTGATGGCATAAGATTGTGTCATAGCATAATTACTGCACCTACTTTCAGTTTTAGCTTGTGAGGAGACATTCGTCCTACAGCATTTCGCTCTCTAGAGACTGAAACGTTGAGCGGGTAATTAATTTTTCATTGGCACTGGAAGCGCCGTCCCCTGTGTGAATAGATGTGGGGCTGGAAAGAAGTAACTTGAAATTATTCCGAGTGTTTGTGATAGTGAAAGGTGAAGGTGATCATGTAGAACCGTGCTCATTCGGTTTGTTAAAATGATAGCTGTTGTTGAATTGTAATGGCACAGAGAGGTGCACTTTGCCATTTGGAGAGCAGAGGGCAATCTAATACTGTTAAATTGCTTCAGCTGAGTACGGAAACATACCTGAGCATTTTATATATATATAGACTAGAGAGTTTAGAAAAAAAAACAGTTAACAAAGAGACACAATTGCAAAAATCCATTTAGGGAAGAATGTAATTGATAAAGATGGTACTTGCTCCCAAATTGCTATATGTTTTCCCAATCCTTGCAGTTATACCACTTGATATACCACTTGATACTTATTTTAAGCACCCTACACAATGACTTGTAAAACGATCTGACCCTAGTAGCAACAATATGTTGCACTGGATACCACTGTATGCTCCCGTGCTGTAATTGTGAGTATACTATAATGTAGCACAGGCACAATTTGCAGTGTGTTAGCATCTAGAATTTTCAGCAAAAGGCCTCCAGAGCTCCAATGTCTCTACAAACTTTGTCAAGTGGGGAGAGTAAAATAATACCAGGAACTACAGTCTTGTCTAACAACTTGGTTTGCGATACAAATGAAAGATAGGGTGCAGACTTATCTGATTGTCTATTCACCTAAATTACCCTTAGAGAATAGGGCTGGTCTCCAAATAAACTTTGAGAAACAATTTCATATACATTTTCTGCAGAATAATGTAAAAACATTATGAGGGCTCTATGAAGGTGGCATTTTTATGACTCTAAATCATCTACATGAGAAAGGGTGATCAATTCCTTGGGGATTTTACTATGTTTTCAACCACAACAAGTTTTAACACAGTTTTTTTCCAGATTTTCAGTCTGAACATCCTGTTTGCAAGATATTTGAATACATCATTTCTCTCCCTACATCTAAACAATTAATCTCCAGAGCATATGTCAAAGGTATGATATTGGGAACACATCTGATATCAATAGCTAGGGCCAGATATGAAACATAATTGAATACTACCCTCTCTTAAGAAGAATAGAACATAGCCTGTGATCAAAAGAAAAGAAATGTCACTGAATTATCCACATACATTAAAACACTACAGGGGTTTGCAACCGATATAGGATACTCCTAATACACTGCACTCCGACCTACCTAATCTACAGACAAATTTCAAAAGTGAGGTGTAACCCCAGTGGACTGCCTACATTTATCATGGAGCTGCCCAAAGATACAGGAAATGTGCGTTCATGTTTGTAACAGGGTAATGGATATAACAGTTTTAGAGATTCCACTTGTGCCACAATGGTAGTTGTTAGGGATATGGCCATATCACAACCTGGTGAGTTTGTGTCTGTTGGTGGCGGTGGAGGGGGGATTTTCACTGCGGTCTGTCTGAGAAGAGTTTATGGCGTGAGTAAGACAGCAAAATAGACCCCTGGGTGAAATTACCAGGGATTCAAAGTCCCTGCCCGACCAATGCCTGACAAATGCTTTTATTGTACTGCCCGAGACGGACCCGACCCTAACGGGCAGAATCCCCAGCAGGCCACTGAGGATAGCTCCTGAGCATGCTAGAAGGAGCTTTGAGGTATCTCTCAGCCTACAACCAGCATGCTAAGCACAGCAAAATGGGTGAATATAGCCCCACATTTCAGGTAGACCTTTCTCTGAACCAAGGGTTCAAGCCTCCCATAACCCTTAGCTGTTGCTTATGGTAATTGACTGGAGTATCCAAACTCAGTAATTCCACCAAAATCCCTATGGAGTCTTATGAACTCCATTAAATGGGGACTAACACTGTCTGCAGCCACTTGTAATCCAGCAATAATTCTGAAGGACCAAGTGGTGGTAACGGTAAATCTGTTTACTGCTGAAATACCACCAAACTTGTAATGAGGCCCAGTGTACAACATTGAGAGAGTGACAGAGAGAAAAGAAAGAGAGAGCGAGCATGACATAGAGAACACAGGGGCAGTGTGAGCTAGTGAAATGGGACCTGTATGCAAGAAGCCATTGGTGGGAGTGCAGGGTTGCCGGTTGTTTTACCTTGACTACATGTTATTCAGTGTGCATGTGTTCTGCATGTAAAGTATAGCAGAGCCCTCTCAACTGTAGACAGTTGCCCTAGGGGTTGATAGACTATTTATAATATCCAGTCCCTCTCTTGCACTGCAACCGATAGACTAAAGCTGAGTCACACAAAACATACAATCCAGCTGTCACATGGTCAATGACATAACAGCGCCTGAATACAATGTTCTGCATGATATTTATAATGTTTTAAACTAGTAATTTCTACTAGTAGTGTAATAGTCATCTAATTCTAATTACTATTTGCATGCAATGTAATGCTCTTTTATTTCCATGGTTGCACAGACTGCGGTCTTCCGAAGGGCTTTCCGCCCACGGTGCTTCGAAGCCATAACAATGGCAGTAGACGCTATATCAATACCAAATAAAATAAAATAACATATTTTCTATAAAATGTACAATTAAACTACAGTTAATTCATTGATTAGATTCTCTGGAAAGAAGAGAAGATACGGTTTCACTTGGAAATCGGGAACCAAGCGTCGCGAGGTGGTACAAGCAATCAAATATCTGGGCTTGCAGCATATCATAATATACCTGGAAAGTCCTGTGTCGATTTAAACAAATTAAGGCATCTTCAATCAATATCCTTTACTATGATTTCAAACAACAGATGGGTAAAGTAAGATCTATTTCACATTAGAAATGTTAAATTTGAAGCCTGAGGCTTTGGAGTGTAAAAATAAAATTATATGAATTTGAATGGTGTAAAACCTGTGATGGTAGGTAAAAATATAAATTGTATAATTCTATGCTGAACGAAAAGAAACCTTTCAGCACACTTTCAAAATATCTATATGTCTTTCCACACATGCGTTATAGGAGCCCTTTTTGAGATGTAGGCTAAACCTAATACTTACTAAAGAAATCTTGGCCATAAGGACCGGTTTGCCAGCTTGTTGACAGTGTTGTCGCTTTTGTGAGCTTTCTCAATTCGTGGAAACTATAAAGCACATTGTGATAGGCTGTCCCCCATTAACCTGCCTAACTAAGATCTGAATGTGTATTGGGTACGGTGAACCTTGGTGCATTATTAAATGATGATGAACTTTGGCGCAGTTTGTATAGGCGGAGCAACGTCTAACTAACTATGGCACTTATACTATTTTAGTAAAATTAGAATTGGTTGATTTTAAATACTGATGATTTGTAGATGTTTATTTTATTGTAGGGAAATTGATGAAATAATTATTTATTTGTTGATGTCATTTGGATGAATGTGATTGTAATTTTAACATTGTTTATATCCTATTCATGTGGAAGGTGTGAACTAGCCAGCCCAAAAAGAAATGTAAAAAGAATTACAGTTCTGAAGTATTGCCTCGGTGATAGCCAAACATATGGTTGCAATACATTGGGGTAGAGAATCAGTCCCAACTATAGATAGCTGGCTAAAAGATCTCATATAGTGTAATACAGATGAAAAGGCCTACAGCCTCTGCTTACCATCCGTATCCCAGCTGAAAGACATCGAGGGGGCTGGGGGACAAGTCAGGGGATGGCAAGGACCAGGTATCTGCAGCAAATGCTTAGGTGACTATCAGATTGTGTACAAAGATATGGGTTATTGATATGCTGGAGCAGCTCACGAGATTAGACGACCAGTAAAATGGATTGAGGAGTAGAATAATGGTCGTTTTTTAGTTTGACCAATTATGTGGCGCCCTTGCCCCCCCTATAAGCTGAAAGTATTGCATTAGAGTACAGATAGGGAGAAATGGCATGCGAGGAGGGACACTATGCGTGTAGGTGTTGTTTGTCTATTTCCCACCCATTGACTGCCCATTGCCATGCTAATTCCCATGACCATTCCCACCCAGTTCCTGCCCCTCCCCGCCCAAAACACAGCCTCATGGAAACTCTCTAAAATCACTTTATTCAAGTCTTACCATCAAGCTGTGCACTGAAAGTACCTGACAGTGTTTTTTCAAAGCGATCTTCTGAGAGATCATGACTTTGATGTTTATGATTCTTATCATGTTTTTGACACATGGACGTGACAGCAATACTAGCTCTTATAATTGACATGGGAAAGATACATCTTAATTAGGTGAAGGGAAATGCATCTTTATGATGAATTGCATTTTAAAGATTTTATACGTGATCATGACGTAATGCTGTTATTACATTTCTATTATGTGTACATTTTTATACTAAATCACATTCAATATAAATAAATGAATAAATAAATAAATAAATAATTACTTAATTGGAGTTATAAACCGGCTACTGGTTTAATAAAAATACCTCGACCGGGTCTGCCTCTAGCCACTCCATGTATAAGTACTATGTGTGTCCTTCACTGAAGTCCTGTTAAAACAAGCATTGGCGAAGCCAACAGTTTTGGCCTGTGCATATGTTGTGTGCATTTGCCAGGCAGTGCTACTAGATGCCCAGCTACTCGCACCATGTTGCACCTGCTACCAGCCATGACCAGGTAGTTCCACTACAGCAAGTCCTGGCAAGTGCCTTTGCCATGTCTACACAAAAGTCCAAACTGTTGGCATTGGCAATGCTTGCCATTAAGGCGTGGGACGGATGTGACCTCAATCGTCATAGTCATCGGTAGTGGAGGGATTAGGAGCAGGAGAAAGAATCACGTCACTCACAGGAGAGGGAGGGATCATGTTGTCTACTTTCACTTTTGAAAAGACAGAGGGGAAATAAAGGCGGTGTTCTCCAATGCCTCATCCCCTGTAGTTTATTTCGGGGTGTAGCTCCAGATTACAATACTACCAACATTTTAGCTCAGTCTCAGAAAAATGCATCGTGTAATACATCTGTTTCCTTTAAATTGCTCTTGGCTTGTTACTCGCGTTTTGGGGGTGGTTAATAAGTGGATATTTTGAGATGAGTTTAGCATCAAAGCAGGACAGTAATTAGTACCCACACCCCACCCTCCTAACCCCTGGTGCCAAGTGGTAGAAGATACCAAAAAAAGTAGTGCAACTGTGATTCCACCGGAGTTTGGGGTGATCAGGAGTGGGCAAGGTGCAACACATGCCCCAAAGGGTTCTGAATGGGCCAGGTTGACAATCAAGTGGGTGGAACAGGCAAAAAATGGCATCTGTCGTTTTTCCCAATCGTTTCTCTGTCAGTCAGAACATGTATATCTGTGGTTGTGAAACTGATTTGAGATTGGCTGTAACCAGGGGTGTTGCTAGGTCTGGAAAAGATCTGAGGCTACACTAATGTCGGGACTGTAGGGACTCGGGCTAGCTAGCCTTTTGGTTGTAGCCCCTGAGCTTCTATCTGGGCAACAACCAAAAGACCCGGGGCTGTAGCCAGGGGTGTTGCTAGGTGTGGAATATGCCTGGGGCTACGCTAATGTTGAGACTGTCGGGACTCAGGGCTAGCTAGCCTTTTGGTTGTAGCCCCTGAGCTTCTATCTGGGCAACAACCAAAATACCTGGGGCTGTAGCCAGGGGTGTTGCTAGGTGTGGAATATGTCCGTGGCTCCGCTAATGTTGAGACTGTCGGGACTCGGGGCTAGCTAGCCTTTTGGTTGTAGCCCCTGAGCTTCTATCTGGGCAACAACCAAAAGACCCGGGGCTGTAGCCAGGGGTGTTGCTAGGTGTGGAATAGGGGTGTTGCTATGTGTGGAATAGGTCCGGGGCTACGCTAATGTTGAGACTGTCGGGACTCGGGCTAGCTAGCCTTTTGGTTGTAGCTCCTGGGCTTCTATCCAGGCTACAACCAAAAGACCCAGGGCTATAGCCCCCTCAGCCCCCCCCTAGCAACGCCTCTGGCTATAGCCCCCTTATTCCCCCCACCCCTAGCAACGCCTGTAGCTGTAGCTGCTGTAGGGTGGTCAAATGAAGAGGTATGTTTTAACTTCAAAAAGAACCCTTCTGGAGGGGTGAAATAGTTGTAAAATGTATTAACAGTAAAAAAAAATAGAACTAACGGTACTCTGTTCCGGTTAGCTCCTGTTCACTTCAACCACAGCTCGTGCCTGCCTTTGAATCGGGACTTAACTTAATAAAAATAAGTGCCCTTAAGGAATAACTTCGCTTTGACTCGGCTGTAATACTGAGGTTTACCACGAGGGGCCAGAAGCACATAAAAATGTGGTTTTCCCTCAACAACCAAGTTCTCTCTTAAGAAACATCAAAAGCGGAGAACAACGCAGGGACTCATCAGAAAGTTTGCACTGCCGGCTATTTCCAATTCTGTGGGAAAGCACACATGCTTTGTTTGGGATCAAAGTAAATCACATCGTGCAAATAACAACGATGGGAGGGGGTGGCGGCATCTGTAGGGAGGGAGGGGGTGCTACTGTTACAACTTGTTAGAGGGCCCTGCCCTCTTCTTGTACCACTCCCACATGGGACGCGTTTTCCAGAACTCCACTCCGGGTTTTACCGCCCGCCGGCCCGAGCCGAGTGAAGGGATTTGATTCAGGCAGTGGTCGTATTTTACTTGCGGAACTCTCGGCCGCAGGCTGCATTGTGTGCAGATGAGTTGAATAAAGTTGGGCTGGAGTTTGAAGAGTTCAGGATGCACGCCTACGCTGAGCTTGGGGACACCTGGACCGTCCGTCCGGCGCCCAATGGTTTCGCATGGATACCGTACCTCCCTGCAGGAAGAAGGGGGTGATCGGCGTGCAGGACCCCGGGGGGGATCTACGGGGCGGTGAGTTCTGACAAGAAATGTCTCCCTCTTCCCGGGACGGCCCCCTCCCGGAGGAAGCCCGGCCCCTGAGGGCACACTTCTTGCACTCACAAGAAGAGAGGAAAAGACCCGGCGACGTGAGCTCCAAAACTTCCAGGAGGGGAGCCAGAACTCTGGCGGGCAATGCCTGAAGCCGCGGGAGCAGATGATGGAGCATTTGGGGAAGTGAACTGGAAAAAAGGGCAGGCTGGGAGCCAAGGCCCCCCCAACCCTCCTGGCATCAAATGCACAAGAACTTGGGGCAAGGCGATGGATTTCTGGAAACAAAAAATGGGACGCAGATTGGGGTGATCTGGTTGTGAAAGAGGTCAGAGGTGAATGAAACGTTGGTTGAACCCCCCTCAAGCCAGGAGTTTCTGGAAAAGAAGACACCTCGAGCTACTTTTAGCATTCATTGTAAAGACATGGCTTTTTATTTTCTACTAAGTGAACTTGGACTGTTTATTTGTTTTTAAACATTTTTGTGTGTACTTTTGGATTACAAGGAGTTTATTTTCCCGCTGGATTTTGGGATTGCGTTTTTTAAGTCATTGGAAAGGGGTGCTGTGCTGGCAGGGTCGGAAGCAAAGGGGGCTGTTTTGAAACATGGCAGAGGGGGAGGCCGGGGGAAGATTTCGCATTTACAGGAGCGTCTCCTTCAAGAGGCTGGAGAACTGGAGTGCCAAGCGAGCCCTGGCAGAGGGAGGGGTGCCCGAGGCTCTCGTCCAGCCCCCATGTGAAAAAACGCACCGGGCTCCTCTGAGGTCTCCAAGTGTGTCCAGAAAACTGTCCAAAATCTCCACTGCCAGCGGCGGCAGCACTCCCAGCCCGGAGACCAAGCGGCCGTCTCGCTCGCACTCCCCGTCCGTGAGACAGCTGTCTGAGCGTTTCAGCGGTGCCCACAGGGCGGCACAGGGCCGCGTTCCAGCGGCATCCCCCTGTGTCTCGCCAGAGCCCTCTTCTGCCTGCTCCCCAGTCGATAGGGCCCGAAGCCCCGAGAGTCCCGTAGATGAGCTGGCCGCGGAGACGCAGCGCAAGGCGGACCCCAAGGAGGCAAGCGCCGAGGCCGCAGGCCACTGGCCAAGTGTCACCGAGATGCGCAAGCTGTTTGGGGAGAGTTTCCGGAGGCACCCCAGGGCGACGGAGGATGGGAGACCGCCCTGGCAGCCTACGAGAGACCCCTATCCCGAGCACAAGTACCAATGGGCAGAGTGCGCCACCAGCAACCACAGCTCGGAGGACAGCCTGCCAGGGGCGGTCTCTGCCAGGCACAAAGGGTTGGAGAGTGAAGGCAGGGGATCTTCCAACAGCAACACACCTGAAGGCAGCCTGTGCAGCAGCAATGACCCTGAGCAGAGGGGGGCAGGGAAGCCCAAGCCCCCTCCTCCGCCTCCCCGCAGCTGTATCCCCTTCACCCTGAAGGCACACTCTCTGCCATGCCCTGTACCCAAGCAGGGGTCAAGTATGTCGTCACATGGTTTACATTCCTGGCATAGTTCTACCAAGTCGCAGGTCTCGCCTTCCCCCACTGCCAGTCTGGGGCATAGCTCCAGCGAGGAAGAGCTGCACAAGAAAGGTACCCAGCACCACAGGAATGGCACCAGGGTTAAATCACTGGACAGGTCCTCCGGATCTGAGAATGAGGGCCACCATCGTGTCCTCAGGGAAAATATCAGGAAGCGGTCTGTGCGGAGGAAAAAGAGGGACGCGGGGGTTACAAAAGGCGACGAGTCCGATGACAGCGATGGACAGGCTATGGCTGACTTCATTGGACGGCACCAAAGAGAGCATGATATAAGGTCCCCAGACCAGCTTCGTCACACTGATGCGATGAAATCCTCCTCCGTGGGTAAAACCTGTGTTACAGAACACAGTGGAGGAAGTCTAAATGCTGCCTTTCCCTACGAAACCAATCAAGGCCTTTCCCTTGTGGGGAACCGCCAAGGAACTGGGCAGCACGAGATCCACAAACATGGCTTCAGGGGACCCTTGGAATGTGGCGTCCCTTTGACTGCTGGTCCCATCCCGTTGGGTTCCACGCTTCCAGTGCCGATTGTGTCGCGCGTGGCCAAAGTCAACATCCCGCCCTTCATGCCTAGCCCATGTGGCTCCAAGAACAGCAGCCGATACTCCAGCACTGAGACTCTCAAGGATGACGAGACCTATTTGGGGCCGAGTAGAAGCTTCCAGGGTTCTTTTGGAATGTACAGGTCGACAAGTTTTGGCCAAAGTGATAGTGCCTCAAGGCCGCACATGCGGAACCGGTCAAAGCTTCCTGTAGAAACGGTCAAAGTAAAAAATGAAAGCCTGGGCCGAAGCCTGCACTACTCGACTGCTGTTGAGCATGAAAAATCCAAGAGTACCAAGTCTATGTCAAATCCTGACATAGCATCAGAAACTCTCACGCTCCTGAACTTCCTCAAGTCGGACCTTTCAGATCTGAAAGTGAAAAAGCAAGGTAGAGGGGCCATTGATCAGGATGGGTATGCCCTCGGTGGCAAAGGATATGAAAGCTGTCACGGTACTACTGGGCACTCTCAGGTAGGGAGAAACCCACTACAGGGTACACACCAGTTGGCCGGAAGCAGTCGTCCAACGCTAAAAGATCTGACTGCGACATTGCGGCGTGCCAAGTCCTTCACGTATTCAGACAAACCAGGATCGCACAGACTTTATGTTCAGAGCACTTTAAAGCAAAGCTCCTCGGAACTAATGTTGGCCAGCTCCGAGGATAACGATGCCCTTACTTCAGGTGTGGGCATGGACCGAAGGACCGAACGTGATCTCTTAGCGGATGTCATTCAGGATCAGTACGTCCAAGAGGCAAGGCAGGTCTTTGAAAACATCAGCCTGATTGGTACAGAGCATGATTATCAATTTAATACTGAGCACAAGGACAGCAGAAGTTTGAAAACTAAAGATGAGTTCATGGAACGGCGAAATAAGTCTGATGCGGCTGTTTTTGATGATGAGGATCACGATTTGTTTCTAAAGAAAGCGGACTCTGAAGAGAATTTGTCCTGTGGGAAGTCTATGGAAGAGTTATCTGGTCATGAATCCAGTATGACAGATGAAGGGATTGTCACAGAGCCTGAAAGTGGCCCTGGTAATAGCGAGTACAAGGACAGTGGCCAGCCCCTTACTGTGTGGACAGTGGTGGGTGTTGCTACAACGGAGGAGGAACCCTATATCAGCCTCAAGAAAGAGTTATCACCGCTGATACCTGTCGCTAGAACACATTTGGAGAGTGCTGCAGGTGGGGAGGAGTCTGTGTGTAAAAATGTTGCTCCAGGACAAATGGAAGCACCATCAACACCGGGTACCATCCGCCGTAGGAGAAAATTCCCATCCATTGGCACCAACGGCTCTGATTCAAGCAATGGAGAGTCAAGTGGGGAAACCTACAGATCTTTAAGTGACCCGATGCCTCACAGGAGGTGCTCCATCACGGATGAGGCCAAAAACTTTTCTGTGGATAGCAACCTCCTTGGGTCTTTGAATTCGAAGCCCGGCATCCCAGAAACATCAGCCACTGCATTGTCCGAATGCACGGGAAGTGCGGCTAGTGATCTGTCTGTCTGCAGCGATGGCTTAAAAGATTATAACGCAGTCATGCAGAACATTGTTCGTCAACCTGGCACCATGGACAAAGTGATTGACGAGAAGGGCAATGGTAAGACCATTAAAAAGAAGTCCTTTAGCGACCCAAGTCGCCGAGGAGAGTTGTCATCGGCGGGGTTTGATGGTCCTAGTGAGCCTATTAATGAGATGGACCAGCCCATCCCTCCCTCCAGCAGTGAGCCTATACTTTCGGAGCAGAGAGATGAGTTGGGGGAACTCGAAGAACTGGGGAAGATCTCTGTAAGGCCGCGCTCCCAGTCTGAGCATGTCTTGCCCACCACATACTCTAGTGAAAATGAAGCAGGAGTGAACCAGAACTTCAGCTTTGACCCCAAGCTCGCCGAAATCCTGTCTCCGAGGATGGCTAGACGCAGCTCAAAGAAGCGTACAAACCGCGTTACTCAACAGGAAAGTGAAAGAGATGAGACTTTGGCTTTGAGTCAGACTACCCTAGGGAGGGCAAGACCCGCATCCAAGCACGTAAGGCACACAAGCGAGCCCGCAACATTTATGCCGATTGCATCCCCTGGATCGGGTGTTTTTGGAAATCCAGGGGTCCTCGTCGGTATCCCAGAACCTTCAAGGCCATCAATCAAGTCTTACCCTGTTCTCCAAACCCCCACCTTGGAGGATGTTACTAAGCAGTACATGTTGGCTCTTAACACCGCAGACTCTGAGGCCCTCAACTCTCTGGATATGGCCCGGTCTACCCCTTCCACACCAACCACCGAAGCGCCCAAGCTGCTTAAGTCCCCTAAGCAGCTTGAAGAGGCTACCACCACTTGCAGCAAAATCAAGCCTCACGTGGTAAGAACCGCCAATTGGCAATGTTTTTCAAGAATGTACGCGTAATGCGCGCACGTGCGCAGTTTAACCTACATGTGTTCTGGTACCAATTCAGTTCATTTTCCAATGCGGAATTAATTGAAAATGGTGGCTTTCAAGAGGTTTTTTTGTGTGTGTGTGATTTCCACACAGTGACCCTGTGTATTTGCAGACATGGTGTTGTGCAAGTTGGATACTCATATAAAGGTGTCTTCTACAGAATGCTATTTGAATGCTGGGTCTTTCATGTGCTTGATGTTAGGAAAGTAGTGGCTGCAAATGCTTGGGCCTGCCTAACCATTGCGCATAGCTGGGTGTAGCATTCCTTTGTTTTTTGTAGCTCTCCTTTGCCATCACTTAAGAGGAAAGACCATGTGCAATTCCCTCGTACCCCTGAAGGGAGCAGTGCAGCAAACCTGCTATGCCAGGTTTCCTGGCATCCAGCACAGTTAAGGCTTAAGGGTCATCTATGTTTTGTTGGTCCGCTTATCTCTCCCTTAAAGAGAAGACATTAACAAAAAAAACAATGGAATTCTACCACGTGGACTTAAGGACTGGCTCGTCTATTCCTTAATCACGTGTTTGTTTCCTATCTGGATGCTATTTCCGCCTTTTGTCAATGGTGTGCTTTGTGGTCTTGTAGTTGTAGCACACCAAAGGGACACTGGTGTCCGGGTCATGCATGTGTAGCCCTCGGTGGAGGTTGAACAAGTGGTTTATTTGTGGTGTCAGACTTGTTGCTCTGTTACCGAGATGGCACGGTTCTGGAGAAATGCATTTAATTTTGTAATCCGTCCACAATGCAGAGGTTTGGTCACTTAAACTTAACCAGTTCGTTTTGTTTTGAAAGCGAGGCGCCAACACCTTTAGTGGCAAGGACGAGTATGCTCGTCCTTTTTGCATAGACTTGCATAATAGCCTGGCCGTTTAGCTGTACCGGGGTGTGTCCCTGTTGTGCACATTTTTTGCAAGTGCTCCGATGCCAAGAATGGTTTTATCACCACGTACTTTTCAATCATGAGATTGTCATGTGGGAATCAGGAATTGCAATGTTTATCCAGAGTGAAGTATGACGGTCTTGCATGTTATAACCTCGGAATGTTCCTGGGTTATTGTAACCAATGGGGGAGCAGAGGTCCTTCCTTAACCATTGTTAACAAGTCTTGCTGTACTCGCCCATCACTCTGCATCTATAGCCCGTTGGTACTGAGGACCTTCTCCAACTGTTTTCTTGCACACCTGTTTTTATGATTTTGCCAAATTGTACTGGAATTGCAGCCTGAAGAGAGCGGGGGAGAGGATTGGGGAGGTGGAGGCATGACCACCGCCCCCAACCCCCACTTCGTTATCTGCCCTAGGCTTTCCCTCGGGCACATTACTTGTGTGAGGGCCAATAACATGTGTTAAATCCCCATGCCTTGACTGTAATGCTGTATTGGAAAATTGAAAAAGTGTGGCCTGATTTGAAGAATGAGTAGCACTGGGTCTCCTAATGGGAGGTATGTGTGCCCTCTGTGCCAGCATCAGTGTTCCTCCTTTTGGCCTTGGCTCTCACTCTTTCTTTTCAGGTTTGAGTGCTCGGCTCGCAATGAGTGGTCTCTGGTAACTGCGTAGTATAGTTCCCCCCCAAGAAGGGCATAGGTTCAGTAATATGTCAATCTCCTCGTTGTAGACCCTCCTCTTCAGCTTGGGCATGTATTGGTCAGTACAGCCCTCCACAGAAGGCACTAATACTACATTAGCATGCAGGCTCAGTAAATGCCTTCTCCAATGTGGTCTCCTTGCTTACTCCTGGTATTAGGATTTCGTAAATGGTTATTTTCACACTATAAAATGAAAGGTTTTAGCAACCCCATTGTGTACGGTTAGTAATGCTTACCTGGCAATGTAAATGCGTAGCCCTTACTTGCTGGGAGTGGGTGGAGCTTACAATGACTTGCTTTGTAATTTAGGATGAAAATATAAGGCCTTGCCACCAGAGCTGGCATTGAGGCAGGTTGGGGGGCCGCCCTGCCATTATACCCCCGCCAGACCCACTCAGGAGCGTCTTTCCCGGTTTCTCCTGAGCTGGCGTGGTGGAAGGTGCGGCAGCCACCCAGCCGAGCGCATTTAATAACAATAGGCAGGGCTGGTGTTCAGGCTGGCTCTCGCTGGATCCGAGATCCGGCACCAGATGTGAAGCCGGATCCCGGGATCCAGCCAGAGTCATCGGTGGGGGAAAAAAACAAAGTGTCCACGAGCAATCTGTAACTTCCTCTGGTGACACCATGCAAGGGGTCACAAGAGGAAGTTAGTCCTCATCCACGACCCGTTTTTTTAAATTTAATCATGGTTTGTCGGATACATGGATCCAAACAATTTATTTATGAAATGTTTGTATCCGAATAAATAAATACCCCTATTAACATCGAAGCTATCACACACGATGCAGCCACCCAACTGCTTTCAGAGGGGAGCTGCAGGAGCTGTGCTGTGGATCAAGTAAAATAAAACATTGCTTATGGCAAACAGAATTCACCCAGTTTTAATAGTACACAAGGGAGAGTTTAAAAAAAATAAATGGGATGCAAATTGTGCATTTTAAAGAATATGTACTCCGCAACACTGTTCAAAACTATTATCTGCATAGCGGAATAACTCCTCACCAATGCCGTGGAAGTGGTTTAAAGTGGAATTGGCTTATAGTTTGGAAAAGTAGCAGCATGAAAGAAATAGTTTAAAACAGCGCTGCTATTTTTGAAATTTTCTTTGATCGGAGGTCAACTGCCTTCTCGGCACCCCCAAACTCCACCCCCACACCAGTCGTTGTGGGATCGCCCACCCATTAGTTTTTATTTCCACCACTGACAATAGGGTGCCTGCCATGCCTATTGAAAAATGTGGTGCTCTTCTGACCCCCGGTTGCATGACTCGGGCCGCGTGCTGGGGGAGATAGGAGGAGGAGCAGCCTTTGATTTCCTGCCAGGGATGCTACGGCTCATAAGGCCATCCACGCTTGTCACTTATGGCTCACCAAACGGAGATAAGCCATGTGATGTTGTAATCCGTCCTTAGGTAAGCAACCCCACAGACTCATTCTGCCCCAAGTTTTTTGATTCGGACTTTACTGTTGTATAAGAGTGCCACGTTCCCCCAAATTCTTCTTGGCACTCAAAGGAAAAAGTACAAGCGGGGGTCTGGTCAGGGCCGGGCGAAGCGGGCAGCTGCCTGGGGCGCAATTGCCCCGGGGGGGGGGGGGCATTCGCCCTGGGAGGCGAAATTTCACTATTGGGTGTGATTGCTTTGGAGGGGGGAGATTTGCCCGTGGGCGAGTAGAGGGCAGCAGGTGCTGCCTCTCTGACCCAAGTATCGCGTAAGTCAGAGAGTCTCTGGCAGCAGGTGCTGCCTCTGCCTCTCTGACCCACGTAATGTTACTTGAGACTCTCTGAAACCGGGCCACCATTTGTTGTAGTGTTACACCGAAATCCTTTGTGATGGTTTCTGGAATCCGACACTGCAGCCGTATTGATCAGCCCTCCTGCACCATGATGCTCCTTTCAGATGAAGTAAGTGTTTGCTTCATAAATACTAATAACGTTTAAAGAGAGGGGGTGGGAAGGGTTCTGCGTTGGTTTGAAAGTGTGTTTGGATTCCACCGTGAAGAAGAGATAACTAATTGATTTGATAGTAATCGGCACTTTTCAGAGACCGCTGCAACAGTTTTATTAATGGTGGTGTTCCTTTATGTCTTTGCAAAATCTTACTCCAGTCCCTTTCCACGCACCCCACTGTGTCACGATCGCAAAGGAGGTAGTATTTCTACAGGACAAAGGGGAACGTGGTGTTTATTATTTCAGTCACTGTTGTAGATCGCCAACGTTTCCCATATCAACCTTTCTGGATTTTGTTTTCTTTTCTTTTTTTTTGTTGGTGTTACGTGGATTTATAAACTGAAGCTGTTGCAATGACATACCGCGAGGAGCGCGATTGGTTGTGAGGAGGAGGAATACAGAGTTTGTGGGTGGGGTTTGGTTATTCACCCACCCAATGCCGTGCTAATCCTTGTGATCATTCCCACCCACTACCTGCTCCTCCCTGCCCAAAATAGGTCTTCGTGGGATCTATTTGAGCTAGTCCTATCAAGCCATAGCATTAACTGAGTGGTTTAGGGCCTGCTAGTGTTCTTTTTTAATACTTTTCTGAGTGTTAATGGCTTAATTGTAGTTGTAAATGTGCTATTGGTGCAATAAAAAAAGTATTCACAAGGTGTGCCTTCGGCCACTTGATGTATATGCAGGCGGTGTGTCCTCGCATCTGTTCTTTGCACTGAAATCTGGGCTTGGGTATAGGAATTTGCCCACGTACTCCTAATTTTCCAACTGTTTCCATTTTATGTCTTAGCAGTAACGTTATGGCCCTGCTTGGCAAACGGAGCTGGAAATGGAAAAATGTACTCTGGGAACCCTTTCCTCCTGCGGTTTTGGGGGGTAAAGGTAGGGAGAGGAGAATGTGGGGAGAAGTAACTTGGCCAGAAAAGCAAGGAGCATTCTGGAAACAAAGGCCCAGGATTTTTCTTTGAAACCTGTCTTTGGCAGTGATTCAGCAAGAAATCCTTTTTTTTTTTTAAGCGAGTAATCGAAGTTGCACTACGCTCTTATTTGGTCACAATACTCGCCCTACATTTCTGTAAATTGCAAATCATGTATACAAATTTGGACACCTTCTGAAAAGGAGGTGAAGTTTTGGCTGTTTCTGCATGCCGAGTCTTCTGAAGCGTGGGCAACTCGCGCGTGAGAGCTCGACATGGAATCCGATCTGGGAGTTTCCTAGGCTAACCCCCGAGCCTCATCTCCATCTTGTTCAGGCTCATTTCCTACCCTGCTGGCAAATGCACATTACAAGTCGTCACAAAACGAGTGGTTGTTCCTTATGGAGCACACCACACAAACCCTTTTGGTGCTTAAATAATGATTGTTAGAATTAGTCAACTCACTGGTGGTCACTTCATTAGCCTGAATAGGTTGGAAGCAGGGGAGTTGCTAGGTCTGGAAAAGACCCAGGGCTAAGTTGATGTCGGAACTGTTGGGACTGGGGGCTAGCTAGTCTTTTGGCTGTAGCTCCTGAGATTCTATCCGGGGCTACAACCAAAAGATCAGGGGCTATAGCCCCCTTAGCCCCCCCCTAGCAACGCCCCTGGTTGGAAGGCTGTGGTTCAAAACGGACCTATCGTTACGCACAGAACAGATCGGTAGCGAGCACTCACCCGACAAAACCATCTTCTGGCTAAAACACTGGTGCTCTAGTAGAATGGTCCTTTGCAGGGCATACTACGGCGCCTGCAGTGCTGCCTTTCCTGATGCTTTTTCGGGGGGCCTTGTTGTCAGTCACATAGCCTTCGCTGTGATCCTTCTCCTGTTCTGGGTGCCCCTACATGGACTTTGGTGCAGTTTAAGGTGCCACTTCAGAGGTCCTGCTACAATTCACTGCTTTGGTTCGGGTCCACTGTCGCGCAAGGAACCCTATGGCCGTGCATTCATTTAAAGCACAAGTGCTGTTGGGGCGCTGCTGCAGCTCAAGGTGCCCATCTCCAGCTCTGGGGACAAAGTTTCCTGGGAGTAAAATTGAACCGCGTGAAACAAAAGGGAGGGTCAGGGGGGGAGGGTTATGGAATTGCTTGTGATGAATGTGTTGGATTGCACACACCCGTTCATTGTGTATCGCCACGAGGGCATGAAGAGATCTTCTGCAAACATAACATGACATACTCTATAAATGTGGTGTGTGCAGCAAGCATAAACATTATGCACGGTTGTGCGAATTACCCTAGCTCAACCGATGACTGCTACAAATGCCGGAGCCATGCCCTACCTGTGAATAATACGATGTCTCCCACAGGAAGGAGGATGGCTGTTGGGTATGGAAGCAGTAGAGCGAGTTTGCATGTGATTTTAGGCATGTCCTCCATTTACAATGCTGCATGTCTCTCAGCTCAAACCAGGTCTGCTGATGCCCAGGTCTGCTGATGCCCAGGTCAGCTGATGCCCATTCTCAACCCACCTAATCAGTGGAGTAACTTTGCTGAAAATGTTCGAAGGGACATGACATCTGGAGAAAAGGTGCCCCAGCCAAATGAATGGGGACAAAATGGTGTGCTATGAAAGTTGGGAGGGGGGTGGAGGGACCAAACACCCCCGTCCCCCCCACCCCCCAACTTTTTGCTAGCTTTTTTGGCCAAGTTACTTCTCCCCACATTCTCCTCTCCCTACCTTTACACCCCCCCCCCCCAAAACCGCAGGAGGAAAGGGTTCCCAGAGTACATTTTTCCATTTCCAGCTCTGTTTGCCAAGCAGAGCCATAACGTTACTGCCAAGACATACAGTGAGGCCCACTTAAAGACCTGGAATACTATCAATTATGTGGGTCTCTTGAAGAGGAAACTCAGATGCCTTCAGGCACAATGTCACACTCCCATTTTCCTGCAATTGAGATGAAGCGATGATGATGATGAGGAGGAGGAGAAGATGATGTAACAGGAGTAGGCAACAACCGTGACGGAGATGGGTGTGATCGAAATGAGGGACTGGCAACGTGAGATGCGCTAGTGAACAATGTTTTTTAATTAAAGTGACCTTCCGGAACGGTGCAAGTGCACATAACGGCCAGCGCCACAGGTGCGCACGGAGCATCGGCCAACAACGCGGCACCCACCAGGCCTCAGAGAAAGACATGTTTTTGTTCGTTCCAGGTACATTTTTAAACGTTATCAAAATAGAGAGATTGCAGGTCCAGGAGGCAGGGTCTGGGGGAATCGATAAGGAGCCGAGGCTTTTGGTGGGGTGAGCAATAAATGCTTTTGCAGCAGCAAAGTCAAGGAGTGTGCCCTTAACATAGACCAACAATTGACACAAATCTTTAAAAATCAAGACTAGTGTGTACTGTTTATGTACTCGACTGTGTCTGAGGAATTACTGCAAAGTTATTGAATCACAATGTAATAAAACCTGTTATTTGTATAGCAATGATTAATTGACGCAGGGTAGAAGTTACTTAACCCTGCAGTGTAGTTGGGGAGTGGCTCATGTTGCGCACGGAGGTAGGGGGGGGCGCATTTTAGTGTTTCCCCCTGGGCACCAAATGGACTAGAAACTGCCCTGGGGTTGGTTACAAAAAACACGGGAGCACCAATAAAACGGGACCATGATAAACCAACATGATGCGCCCTAGCAGTCCAGGTGAAGGAGAGCTGGCTTTACAGAAGAATACAGTTGAAATGAGGGTCCTTCCACCATAAATTGACCATAAGATATCATCTAAATGGCCCCCACTCCTTCAGCGGGTCACGTGGAGTTCATGTTCTACACAGCTGATTTGGCCTGGTAACGGCACGTGCCCTTGTGAACACCTGCACTGCGCCAAGGACGGCCTCCTTTGCGAGTTCTGCAGGCACCGTGTATAGATGAAATTACCTGGCACGAGTCCTGTGGCAGCCCCTGCGACTGGGGGGGGGGTTCAAGCCGTGTATCGGGGTAGTGCCTGGATCGCGTGGAGCCGACTGTACTCCTAGCCCCCTTTCCGCCTTGTGGTCTCGCATGCGTATTTGTGATTGTAATCGGCTGGCATTGGAGTCTCTCGCACATAATCGCAGTGTCCTCTATTTTTGCCATTCTCTGTGACTCATGTTCCCAGCGCCAGCACTCCGTCCCGATTGCCTGTTAGAAAATGAGAAACCCAGTGCCCACGATTGACCATGGAAACTGCAGGAAGTTGAATTGGATGAGCGGAGCGCCAGCGGTGCGGTGAATGATGACGCGACTGTGCGCAGTGTTCTAGAAATGCGGACTTGCTGGACTGCTTCCTTCCTGGAGCAGATTAAAACGCGTCTGCCAGCGTATTGTCCTTTTATGGCTGGGATCTGCCTGGCCTTAAATATTTACAACATTAAAGACTTGTGTTTGGGAGTGGAAGTTTTTCCCCTGGCAGATGGGAAGGAGGTTTCTTCCGACCCTTGGGAGCACCTCTGTAACTCGGGGGATGGCGTGGAAATTGGCGAAACGAACCCGCTTCAATGGTTTCTCTGTACTCGGCGTGAGACTGACTGAGCTGTTTGAGGGAAACTGGCTGCGCTGTTTGGGTGTGCTGTTTGAGGGAGACTGGTTGAGCTGTTTGGCTGTGCTGTTTGAGGGAGACTGGTTAAGCTGTTTGGGTGAGCCTGGCTGAGCTGCTTGAGGGAGACTGACTGCTCTGCTTGAGTGATGAAGAGTGGCCTGTGCCTGTCGCTGCTTCATGCATTTACGCACAGGTCTCAATTTTAAGCGCCTAGCTCGCTCTCTCCAGACTGAAGGTGGGCAGTGCTGCAATTGTCGAAACACATTTTAATTGCAAGGATGGAAAATAAGATTGGATAAGCGAGTGCTAATAGCAGCCCCTTGGCCTCGAGCATTGGAGCTACCATCTCAGAACGAGGAGCTCGCGCATAGTGTTCTGCAAATCTAACCTCCACATAAGATGCAACTGTATCCTTGTCTTTTATGTATGAGCCCCTGTGCTTTAAATGTCATCTGGAGGTGTCCTGGTGTTCATTGATCTGTTTCCCAAATGCGCAGAGCTAAATTCACATCGGTGTGTTTGCTCCGCGTCTGTTGCACTGGCGAGCAAAGACTCGCTCCTGGCAGCTGTTGACGTCATGCTAACCAGGCTCTTCTAGCTTACAAGAGGGAACTAAATAGCTCCCAGGTCCCCTCAATTTCGAACCCTGTTTTTGCCTCTAAATGGCCAATCGAGAATTTCCTGCAACCTGTGGCTCACCAGGTGTTTTGGACTCTGCCTGTCATGACCCCTTATCTTCCACTATGCTTGCTAGGGTGTTGGGAGTGGTAGTCTGAAACCCCGGAGAGCCTAGGTTTGGAGAACCCTGTCCTATAGAGAACGCATGGATCGTGACAGTAAACCCCACCCCCCCTCCATGCTCCCACCAGTAGGCTTTCATTCATCAAATGTATTCCCTGGTTTGTTGCTAAGAGGCTGCCAAAACAGCAGACGTAGTGCTATACAACTCTACTTTACATTGCACAGAAAGCCCTCATGTGAACTCTTCACAGCACAGACTGACTCTAGGGATTTCAGGATCAAAGAGCCAACCTTTTTTTCTCGGATGGTAACCAGGTTAGCTATTGAATCTGACATTAGTGACCTGATGTCACGGCAGACATGAACCATTGGTGGTGTTTAGACCTTTATGGCGTGGTGTTGTGTCTAACCAGGGTGCAACATTTACAATTGCCCATTGGCTAGTGATATTTGACTCCTGGCGAGTACGAAAAGTGTGTGTGTGTGTATGTGTGTGTGTATATATATATATATATATATATATATATATTTGAAGAAAAAAACAATTCCCAGATCCTGGAACGAACCGGGAAAAAAGTCAGCGGAAATGCACTCCCAAGAACAGTAGAGAATGCCTGAGTGGCTCTCTACAAAGAGGTAAAAACACACCAATGTTGATCCAGACTGACAATGCTTTATTCTTTATGTCAGCATGGTAAGGAAAAACAACCAGAAAACGACGCGTTTCACGGTCCACAGACCGCTTGATCACGTTAGAAAGTGCAAACATAAACAAGGTGACTTTAAAAAGGGTACTTAGTCTCTATGATCTCTGTGTCAGATAGAAAGTATCCCTTTCTAACAATGTGGTTGAATTGCATTTCAGTGGCAGACATCTTTGAATGTATAAAGAAGCTCTGTGATTACCACAATGTTGGAGCACATATAAAATGCTACTTAGTATGTGAATTCACTTTCCCAGCGATAACACATGCATGATTAACACTTGCTCAGTCGTTAAACCGAAATGGACAATTATCGAACATCTCACATGAATATAATTTACATAACCAAATGGATAATTAGCGCTTAGTGCGTCACGTTCCAAATGGGAGAAAAAAAACCATATTAAGAGCATGTTAAAATCCAAAATGCATATAATAATTCTCGTTTCGCATACATAACTATTAGTAGCAACCTCCAAGATATATGCTCATTCAACACCCCATGTGTATATGTCATTTTACTGCCATAGCTTAATGTCTTGCTAGAGAGACCCATTGTAGGCAAAGAAATACACAAACAATGTTACATGCAATTCTCAATTAAACATATGCTGTGTGACTAAATAGAGTTGGGTGTATTGCCCTATACAAAATTATAGGACTACACCAACCTTAAAGCATGGTTCCTAATGAACTAGTCCTGATCTCTAAAGTGCTAGTTGCCTTGCTGCTGTAAAGTGCCAAGTGCATGTCCTGCATAAAGTGCCAAGTGCCTAATGTAAAGTGCATAATGCCCGTAAACTTTCAACTTGTGCAAAATAGCAAAAAATTGATTTTCAATATACACATTAAACTAGAGATTCAATCTTTAAAAATATTTCACACGGTCAGCATAGTGGAAAGCAACATACTTGCACAGCATATAATAATTGTGGGTCTACAATTCAGAAAATCATTTGTTAGGTGCAAAAGAGATATATAAAAAGGCAAGAAAAGAAGGGGGATAACAAGACAGAGACTGGATAAAGGATACCCAATTATGTATGAAACCTAGGCGCACTTTCATGAAACAAGATTAGAAAAAGATATGATGAAAAAAAATATTACATCACATTTCTAAAAACAAAATATAACCTCTGCTGTACTAGGGGTAGGGAAAAAGAGTACGTACTCAAATGAGCCCTATAGAATAATCTATATAATAAACCCAAAAGGGGGGGGTGCCCCTAAATTAAAGCAGTGCGGAATCAAACAATGCCTCAAACCCTAAGGGGAAAGCACCAGGACCACTGGCATGTACAGGTTTCCGTGGTGTTGGTAAGACAAAGCGGAAGGTTTATCTATTGTGCATGCCAAAAAAAAAAAAAAAAAAAGGAAAAAAAAAGAGGGGGGGGGGAGGAAAGAGCAACTATATAGCTCTTGATAACTTGATTGAGGGAAGATAAGTGTTGTCATTAGGTCCCTAGAAAGGTATGAAGTTCTTCATCCAAGTTATGACCTCTTGGTTTCTTCGTGTCAAGATCAAGAATGCATTTAGTTTCCAACTGTCTCAGTGCCAATTCTCTATTTCCACCCCTGGGGTGTTTGGCTATGGTGTGAATGCCAAAGTATGTCAAGCCATCTAGCTTACCAACATGTACTTCTTTAAAGTGTAAGGCCATAGGATATGATGCATCAACATTTTTAATAGCTCGAATATGCTGCAACATCCGCAGCTTAAGTCTTCCTATGGTACTCCCAACGTACCACTTGCCACATGGACACGCGAGCACATAAACAACGTACTCAGTGTCACAGGTGATTCGCGATGTGATGGGAATACTTTTGGCCAAAATAGGGTGAACATAACTGGAGACATTCTCAGCAAACAGACAGGCCTTACATTTCCTACATTTTTGAAAGCCTATATTTGATGTATGTAGCCAGGTAGAGCCTCTTGAAAGCGAGGAAGGACTCATAAAGCTAGAGACAAGATTGTCTTTAAGTGAGGCAGAACGTCTGAATGTAATGTTCATCCTCTCTCCCAGGATCCCTCCCAAGTGTTCGTCCAATTGTAGAACATGCCAGTGTTTTCTCATAATCTGTCGTATGTTCTGAGAATGCGTACCATAAGTAAGAATAAGACGTGTTTCACTCTGACATTCTTGTGATGATGGTGACACTGTAGTTGTCAATAATAAAGAGCGGTCTTGGTCCCTTGCTTTGTGATATGCTCGTTCCAATATCTTCTTGGGGTAACCTCGCTGTTTAAATTTATGAGCCATATATCCGCATTCTGCATCAAAAGTCTCCAGTCTAGAACAATTCCTTCTTATGCGAATAAATTCGCCATATGGTATAGACCATTTCAGGGAGGTGGGATGATTACTCTTCACATGTAGTGGTATATTGGAACTTGTCGGTTTCCTATAAAGTTCCGTCACAAGTTCCTCAGAGGCCACTTTAACAAGAATATCGAGAAACACAATAGCAGTCATGTTGTGGCATTCTGTAAACTGCAGATTTAGTTCATTGGTGTTAAGTTTCTTCACAAAATCTGACCACTCGGAGCTGGTTCCATCCCAAATAATGAATAGATCATCTATATACCTCAGCCAGAGTACAATTTTAGATGTATAGCCATTGTACTCTGGGCCCCAAGCTACAAACTTCTCCCACCAACCCATGAATAAATTGGCGTACGAAGGAGCAAAAGTTGTCCCCATTGCAGTGCCCTGGAGCTGTATGTAAAACTCTTTATCAAATATAAAACAGTTATTGGTTAAACAAAGGTGAATCATATCCAATATCATGCGACTATGTAATAGAAAATTCATAGACCTAGTGTGGAGAAAATATTCACAGGCCCGTAACCCATCTTCATGTCTAATGGAGGTGTATAGGGAGACTACATCTAAGGTGGTGAGCAGGTATGTTGATTCCCAGGTGATTCCATCAATCTTATTCAGAAAATCTTTGGTGTCTCTCAAATAAGAAGGAAGCATCGTTACGAAGGACACCAAAGTCTCGTCCACAAATTTTGAGGTGTTCTCATATAGTGCCCCACAGAGTGTTACAATGGGGCGTCCTGGGGGCTTCTTCATATTCTTGTGTACTTTAGGTAAAAAATAGATTGTAGGCATTATTGGAAATTTTGGATGCAAGTACTTGCACATATCTTCGTCTAGTAAGCCCTGGTCTTTATATGTATTCAGCAAGTCAAAAAGTTTCATATTCATACCTGCAGTGGGATCCTTACCCAATTTCGCATAGAAGGATTGATCATTGAGTTGTCTCACCGCCTCTTTGATGTAATCAACACGGTTCATCACCACAATATTCGTGCCTTTATCAGATGGTTTGATAATGCAGTCTGACAACATACTAAGATCCTTCAAAACACCGAGTTCATGATGTGTGAGGTTATCCCTGTAGTTGTATTTGGTCTTTCTGATTTTTCTTAAATCATTTATGACTAAATCCTGAAATGCTTCGATGTGTCCTCCCGGATTAAACATGGGATTAAATCTCGATTTACACCTCAATTGACTGGTTCCTGGCCAATCCGTATGTATATTCATGGAATGCCAGTCTAGATCTATGTTGTCATCAGATGGTGCACTACCCAATCCCAGGCTTATGAGGTTGCCAAATGTGGTCATGTCTTGAATAGAAACAGATGTGTGACCCTCTGGAATCTCTGGACTTGTAATTTTAGACGGGTTGATGGCAAAAAACTTTTTGAGCCTAACTTTTCGCATATATTTGTCAAAGTCTATGCGTGTTTCTGCATAGTTGTAATGGCTTGTCGGGCAAAAGTTGAGGCCAAGTTTCAGAATTTTAAGTTGGTCGTCTGAAAGAGGGTGGGAGGAGAGGTTGATGATGGACTTATCTTGTTCTTCCATATTAGTTGTTACAAATTCTTGGCACCAGAGCGGGTCTTGCGTGCTGTCTGGTCCTTGTCCTTGGTGTCTGAGCCTGTTGCTCCTCCTTGTTTTCTTCCTCCTCTCTGTCCCACCGATTTGCCTCTGCCTCTTGGTTTTTTGTTGCTGTTTCGTGTGTCCATCCCCAGCAACTGCAATTCTTCTAAAAAATTCAGCTTTCGTATGGGTTGCTCACTTTCACTTTCCGTGGTATCCACTTCCGAAGATGAGCATGCAGCCGGAAGTTGCATTGCTGATGAATGAGGACCAGTAGGTAGTTTAAGTCTGAGGGTATCAAAGCGTTTGGCGAAGGTAAATACCCTTCCTTTTTCGTAGTCTTCTTTGTCGCGCAAAAATTTACGTTGTTTGCGCAACTTAATATCATCTTCAAATGCTTTGTGTCTTTTCTCCATACTATTTCTCATAGTTTTCCCCTCTTCACTCGGATCAATGATGTTGAGCTGGTCCTCCACTTCCTGTATTTTAGACAGTATTTTCTTTGTCCATTCCTGCATATTTGATAAGGATCCTCAGAAAAGAGACGGAACACAAACCGCTTGCTTCTGCCCATTCATGTAACATTGCAGGGTCTTGCTCATCAAACGTGGGTGTAGTCAATATACGTAAGCCCCTCGGCACTCTCCCCACATCTACATAATTCTGTAGTGAGAACTCCTCCCACCATTTTGAAATCTCTTTGCGCTGCAATTTTTCCAATTCTCTTAGTAATTTAATTTCTGTATTAGGCGGTGCCTCTGCCTGTGGTCCCGTTGGTTTCCCCACATCTGAGGCAGTTTGGTTCTCGCAAAACAGGGAAACTGCTTGTTCCCTTCTGGCTGTTTCCTTATCCTTTTGTGACATCATAGTGTAACAAGTTTAAGAGTGGTCTGGCTTTGGTGTGTTCCTCTCCTGGAAAACAGTATCCGTTCTTGCAATGATGAGCCTTGAATGTCCCAGGTTCATACAAATCCCTGCGACGGAATATCCCAAAAGTAGTGTAGTCCAGGAATCTTTGTCAGACAACAACTCTTCACAGCACAGACTGACTCTAGGGATTTCAGGATCAAAGAGCCAACCTTTTTTTCTCGGATGGTAACCAGGTTAGCTATTGAATCTGACATTAGTGACCTGATGTCACGGCAGACATGAACCATTGGTGGTGTTTAGACCTTTATGGCGTGGTGTTGTGTCTAACCAGGGTGCAACATTTACAATTGCCCATTGGCTAGTGATATTTGACTCCTGGCGAGTACGAAAAGTGTGTGTGTGTATGTGTGTGTATATATATATATATATATATATATATATATATATATATATATATATATATATATATATATATATATATATATATATATATATATATATATATATATATAGGCTAGTGACTTTCTTTTTTTATGGCTGGATAGTAGCATCCAATTTGAATTATTGCCCCCTGATGTTTGACTGATGCGCCTTGAGGGCTTGTGCGCTTTACAAATTAAATAAATACATAAGACTCTTGGCGGGGAAGAAGTGGTGTGCTGTGTGTATGTATGGAATTGAGGTGGGGAGTGATTTCTTTGAGGTTTTTTGTTTTTGGTTTTTTTGTTGTATTTTTTTATTTGTATGGCTCGTTATTGGCTTGAGTCAAGACCAAAGAATGGGGATCCCCGTCTTCATCGGCATCAGGGAAGCAATGATTCATATTTGATCCTTGCCTAATGGTGAAAAGTGTATATAACATTGTTTATGGTTGCTTAGTTTAAAGTTGTCGCATTTTTTTCTAAAATGCAACCCGTGTTTTAGATTGTTTATATGCAAAATATCGATACGATGCATGAACTCTTTAGTGAGTTTTTCTATAAATATGTGCCCTTGCACATGTTTATTTCACAATTTAAGCAGAGAATGAATTGCTCCTCAAATTGCACTGAGCAAATGTTTTTGGCTTATGCACTACATTATTTTTAGAAATTGTGACTGGTTTGAAAGGACATTTAGGGCTATATATCAGCCTTTAAAATAGTTTTTTTTAAATAAAATATGTATTTTTCTAAATAAAGAATATGGATTTTATTATGACTTAACTGGTCTACACTGACCCGTTGTCTTTCCTCGCTCTGTCTGGAGTCCAAAAAAATAAAGTTATCCATATGTATTCCTATGTTCCTTGGGGCATCACCCTTAGTTGTTTATATGGTTACTGGCTTGAGACTCGAAGTTTTGCCACCCTCTCTAACCATAACTGGGTGAGTGTTGGAACTTGTTGGGGCTCTCATAAAGGTCTGCAAAATAGTCCATGTAATTCGTCTGGGTTTTAGCCATTTCCAGAGTTGAGGACTGAACACTACGAAGGTTTGTCTTCCGTGCTCCTTACATTGGAATCTGGTTTTGATCATTACCATTATGGGAAAGATAGTCCGGGTACGCAGCACTTGAAGAGTAAGACTGAAGTACTAGCATGTGACATGGAGCCTGGGGGCCCGGGGGTCCTCCTTAAGTAGCTTGATCTTACACTTTCCATTGCGGTAGTAGCCAAAAGCAAGGAGCCCTGTCTGCTCACAGGCTGCATTAAAATGTTCACGAGAGCAACATTTCGGAATCCTACTGTAAATAAGCCCTTTATTTGTTCTCTTTTAGAGAAAATATGCTTTCATATTATTAGGTTTTGACTCTTAGGTGCGATTTTTATCAACCGTCAGTGGAGCAAAGAGTCAGTTGGTGTAGTTTTTCATGTCAGTTGTGTATGCATACATGTCTGGTCTGCCATAGCATTGATGTCTGTCCCCCCATTTGTCCCTGGAATTTTGATTTGCTGAAAGGTGAACATTTTGTGTCCCCCCTAAGAGGCCCAGATGTCCCAGGCTTGACGGAACAGTTTTATTTTGTTATACTTTTTTTGTGTGAGCAATGTGCCTGTTTTGTCTTAAGTCCTTAAATGATGACTTGTGATGCCAATGAACATTGCTGACCATTAGACATGGCATAAGTGTTAGTGAGCCGTTGGGCACTGTACCCAGGGTGCCTTGTTCACACTCTTAGGTAAAATGAGTACATGATGCATCATTGGTGCCATCAGGACATACTGTCCTGATGGCACCAACGATGCCCCCTTTAGCGCGTGATGGTCAGCGCACAGCCAATTTCAAGTAAATGAGGTTTCTGAACCACCATAACGCAAGCGGGTGGTGAGAGTGTCTCCTTCAGCCTGGGGGCGCCGAGTCCACGATGGTGTTCTGATCAATGTGTGATGGCTCGACTTCAGTCACGTGGCACGTTGCATTGAAATCCATGCTGCATGACTGGCAGCAGCAGAGCCGATCCAAACACACGTAGTCTCGCCTGATCAAAGAAAAACTGACTTAAGTGCACTCCTGGCGGGGAGGGGGCCCAATCCTGGTGGGGACAGAGTAGGAAATGGGCCAAAACAAGACTGAGTGGAGCTCCAGCAAAGTCGGGCTTGCCGAGCACTGCCTGGTCTGTCCCATGACCCAGGGGCTATCCCAGGAAACTCACAGGTATACTCTCAAGCTGAGCTCTCGCACACAAACAGCCAGGGCTACAGAAGACTGGGCATGGGAAATCGAAGGCAGAAGCCTCGCATACTTACTTTAAAATATTTTTTTAATGATTTGCTTAACAGTTTTATATACAAAACCTTTGCAAAAAAACCTCCACAAATCAGATTAAATAACATTCCAGATCATCCTTAATCGTAAGGGTACAAACTCTTCGCCTTTGCAAGATCTAGCTTCATCCATTAGAGTTGAAGCTTATTTTAGGAATTTTACAGCAGCCAGAGACGGACTCAGTTTTTTCCCACTCATCAACAATGTCCACCATTAATCTGTGGTTATGTTAACAAAGTTGCAGACACATTTTCCAAAATTATTTGTTCTCAGTGAATTTAGTGAGTTGCAATCCGAGAATAAATGTCGGAGGTTCTCCACCTGACCAGTCACTTTACAGAACCTGCAGTCAGTAGATACCATCTTCCATTTGTCCCACTTAGGCAATACCTTAATTAGATCTACACAATTTTTAGTCGGATTCTCATGAAGTCCGATCTGTAATGTGGATCCAGGAATTTTCTTAAATAGTCGGGCAGAGAGCCTCTTCTTCTTGGCTCTGTAGTGGCATCGTGGTACAGTTTATATTCAGTTAACTCGTCACTGGGGATGATCCAATCCAGGGTCCATGGTTTCTTTTTCATCTTTGCCAGGGAATTCCAAAGATCTTCTAAGGAGACTAGTATGATATGCAGTTTGTCTCGGAATTTACATCCCCATTTACTCCAGATACTTTAATTCTTTCTCAAAATGGCAGATCTAATAATTGCCATAATTGGCAGTGCTTCAGGATAAAGACACTTGCAAAAGAAGTTTAGCTTTTTCCATTCAGCGGATGCTTGGTGCAAGCAAAGACCCAGCTCTCACCTTAGCAGTTGGATAGGGGTAGACTTAGGCAAGACCTGTAGATTTTTCCAAAAGATCCCCTCGAGAATGTTCCATTGTTTTTTCCTGAAACTAAACAAGGCTTCAGCTCCAGAAGTCCACGTCGGAATCGCCTTAGGTTTATAGATCTACAAGATGGATAACGTTGAGTATCGAGAGAATCTGTGCTTTACAATACGAACCTCATTTGAGAGAGCTGTTGCCTTTTCCCTCAGATTGGTCCAGATAGCTGATTCTATCCCACTTGGTGAGACATGTACTCGAAGATATTTCAAGGTTTTCACCAAGTCCAATTCCTCCTCATCGATGAACCATCGCAGCGTCTTTCTTAGCAGTTGATTTCTATTCCTAAATTGTAGGATTTTTGTCTTTGTTATGTTGATAGATTATGTTCAACGGCATAATCCCTCAAGGCTGTTGGCTGTGTTTGAAGACAGACTGCAGTTTTATCCAGTAAAACGAAATCGTCCGCATATAGCAGCTGGGGAAATCTTCACCCCCTCTATTGAAGGTGGAAAACATCTGACTTTGTCCCTGAATTTTATTCAGGTCAGAGATAAATAGGTTATAGATAGAAGGGACCAGTGGACAGCCTTGTTTTACCCCACAGTTTGATGAGCTTTTATCAGTCAGCTGCCCCTCGGTATTAAGGCAGATCTTGACTGAGGGGTTTGAGTGTATTTGGGAGACCAGATCTTCAGGGCATCCCCAGTTTATCAGTTTCCACCACAGACGTTTCCTGTCGATGGTGTCGAAAGCTTTCTGGAAATCCACAAATGCCAAAAACAGCTTGCCCTTTGCCTTCGGGATTCTTTCCTTTAGGATAGAGCGAATGCAGATAGGGACGGCAATGCCCAATCCCTTAACAAATCCGGCCTGGAAGACGTCCTATTGGGCTGATTCTTGTATCCAACATTTTAGTCTCTTCAATAGCAGAGTGCATACATTTTACAAAGGGCATCCAATGGAGCAATAGGACGATAGTAACTAGGGTCCTGTCTATTGCCATTTAAAAACAATTGGAATGATGTTAGCGATTGTCTAAGAAGTTTGGATCGACAGGAAATGACTATCTTCAGAATCATTTCGAACATATTAGCCCACTCTTCTGGATTCTGTTTCAAAACTGCATTTGATGACCTGTTCGGGCCAGGTGCTCGAGATGGGCTTTCACGTTTGATGTAGTAAATCAAGCTTCTTGGCCAAAATCTAAGCAGCATGGTTTACTCGTCCTCTAGGGTCAAGTTTAAACCAGAACATGGGGCGGAATATAGGGTTTGAAAGAATTCCAACCAGCCTGCCTCTGAGAAACTGTTGATCTGCGATAAGTTCGGGTCCAAAGATGCCCTCGATAGTAAACCTCACAATGCTGCTGAATTTTTAGAGCCGATGGTACCATCATTTGTTCCCCATCTAATTGCAGCAATGAACTCTTATAGCCTTTCACCCAGTTTGAATAAGGGATTTCTTTGATTTTTCTCACCACTGATTTCCAGTCTTTCAAGTATGATCTCCTTACTTGGTGGATGGCAGCTCTCATTTCCCTTTTCTTATGGACTAGCTTGTGATTATAAGTATGCAGCTGAACCTCAGAGATTTATTTATTTTTACCAATAATGGTGCGAAGGCATGAACATAGTTCTTTCCAGTTGAAGCAAGTTCAATTTTCGTCCTGAGAGAATTGGATGCTTTAATTATCTGTCCTTTCCTCATTCGCAATCTGCAGCCATTTTCAATCTCTGTCATCCTCATGGCTACTGTGCCAAGTCAATTTTAAGATGTTATGGTCACTGGTTGTAGAGGCCAATACTTCCAGCCCTTTAAATCACCTCGATCAAGCCTCTTGTTACAAATGTGTAATCTATTACTGACGCCTGGGACCCTCTTTTCCAGGTGTAGTTACGGAGGCCTTGTGGTTCAAAGTACCCATTGGTCATTTGTAGGTTTCTGCTTTTAGCAAACGGCATCCAAGCGTGACCTCGCTTCGCTTGAGCTTAAGAGGAAGATTTGTGAGCCACTGTCTTTCTGTTACCAAAACTGAAGGAGTTTAAGTCCCTCCCAAAACAATAGAGGTATCTCCTAGATGCCTTGTTGATTGCTGTTGTCACTGTCTGCAGCATTTCTTTTATGCAGGGTTCCAGTGTACGTTAATGATCATTAGAAACCTCCTCTCTGTCTTTTGAGGAATGACATAGCCTCTTAAACTGTAGATTTGTTTGCTGAACAAAATGGCCTCTTAATTTCTTATTTCCCATTCAAGGTAATTTCTTATCAAAGTTAACAGCCCAGCTTGGGGGCGACCGGGCGGGTCCTTTAGTGCAGGATTTAGGAGCGATGTAAAGCCATCCAGTGTTGAGAATTCGTGCAGCCAGGTTTCCTGCAGGCACACCATGTCCAACTCACACCAATTTAGTTCCCCCTTCGCGAAGAGATGCGATGATCCTCTCGTATTCCAAGGAGAGTGGCCTGTCGCTCTTCACTTGGGGAATTTTTGTTAAAAGACTGAACTAGGACAGTTGCTAACCAGGACCAATTTTCCAGATCTTACGAAAATGTTTGTGGGGCCTGAGTTCCCATTTTTGGTCTTGGACGTTCTAGCATGTTTGGGCCTTTAATTGTTTGTGTAAGATCAGTGAAAGACTTGAGGAGGACTTTCTGCGTAGCGTTTTATCTCTTATCCGTAAAGCTTATCCTTGGGCCCTGAGGGATTCTTTCCTTTGCTTAACGGGGAAGATGGGTTTTCCACAAAGGAGTCCGCAACTATACTGCCTCGCATACTGTTTAGCAGCTGTCCAATTTGCTATATGTTTTACAATGTGCAGACATTGTTTTTGTTAGGGTGAGTATTGTGACCAATGAAATGTCCAACTACTCACTTAAAAGGGTTTCTTGCTGAATTACCGTCAAGCATGTTTCAAATTTAAAATTGTGGGCATTATGTTCCCATAATGCTCTTTGTTTTTATGCAAATGACCAGTCTGGGGTTCTATGAAGAGCTACTGTTGCGGGGCCTCGGCCCCCCACTCCTCACCCCACCATCCCATACGGAGGAGAGGGATCCTGGAGTAAACGTAAACATTTTCCATTAGCACTGGGTGTGGATGCCCATCTGCGAAAGATATCAACCACTGGATGACAGGGCAGGGGCATCAGTTTTCTACATGTCGGTGGTGGACAATATGTACTTGTGTTAGAAAATCCTGTGATGCACAAAGATTGCACATATTTTGCACCCACATCCTACTTCACTCACCACCCTTAAAGGTAGACCATTCCAATTGCAGTACCAGCCCCACCCCACTTAAAGCCCTGCTGACACGATCACAGCATTGACTCTCATAAATTGGATTCCCTTGGAAGATGCAGCAACCTGGCCAAGTCACACAATGGGCAGCTGGACCCAATCGCACCACTGGAAATTGGCATTCTGAAAATGGCATCATCCTGGGGTGCACATCAGTCTTTATTGAGAGATCTAGAAAGGCAAAGAAGGCCATTTTGATTACTGCACCACCTGAAGGCAAAACTGTTGCACTGCAGTACTGCTGGGATGTGAGGATATGTGTTTGGTTATTTACCCACCCATAGATGCCTATGTCTACTATAAGCCCTAGGACCATTTCCCTCCACTTGCTCCCACTCCCCACCCACATAACAGCCTTCTATGATCTCTTTGAGCTAGATTTAGCAATGAGGAACATGAACATTTGTGCAATAGTTGTCTGCAAGTGTTCTTTCATAGCTGGTAAGATGGCCCAGAGGGTTGAGCGCTTGCTGCTGCAATCTGTGTGTGATCTGCAGGTCGCTAGTCTGAATCCATGCAAGCCCTACTCCCCCTTTAATCCTTTCCGAGGTCGATAAATGAGTGCAAATTTTGGTTCAGTGATATTGTATATAAATATGTTCTATGTAAAGTGCTTTGGAGAAAGCCAAAGAAAAAGGGGTGAGCAAAACCGGCTCGTCATGCGCTCTAGTCCTGGCAAGTAACTAGGTGTGCTGCACAACTAGAACCTTGAGGTTCTACTCTCAACCTCAAACAGATGCAGAATACTGGCAGGTTGGTTCTGGTTGTTCATGCTAACCTTAGTAATAATTATGATTACGATGACTTCACGAGCCTCCCGAGAAGTGGGACGCGAGGGCAAACTCCATACAGGATACCGTTTTCCATTAGGAATTTATAACCGAGAACAACCAATGTGGTGAGAAACACTACCTTGCTGTACCACTGTACATCCAGAGCTTCCAATTAAGGAGTGCCATTTCTCATTCACCTATCGTTTCAACCTGAACCTTATCCACCACCATCGGTGTCAGTTTAACACGCCATCATTGCCTTGACGAAGACCCAGTGTCAAAACATGTGTTGGCTGAACCACTCTACCCATTGTATAACAGGAAACCAAACTTTTCCACTGACCAATTTATACGATCATTGTAATCGTGATTATTACTAAGGTTAGCGTGAACAACCGGAACCAACCTGCCAGTATTCTGCATCTGTTTGAGGTTGAGAGTGAAAGCACTATATAAATAACACATCACTATCATCCTCTCAAAGCAATCTTCAGAGAGTTGATGGCTTAATTGCAGCTATAAAGGCACTGTTGGTATAATAAAAATGTCTTAAGCAAGTGTGCCTTCAGCCACTTTGTGTCCTCCTCGGTGCTCGTGCTCCGAGGTTTCCCGGTTGCCCTCAATTAACACAAGGAAGTAACTGCAGCACACATTCTAAACTCGTCTGATCAATTTTCCCAAACCTTGGACTACGGTCCCCGAGGGCGTTCAACCTACAATGCTTTGAGGCCATACTAATGTGATAAGCCGGTCAAGTGGCATAGCGAGTAGAGCACTCGCTTTGACATCCATGCCGTACTAACACGGGTTCGAATCCCGGCAGGGCCAAACTCAGCCTTTCATCCTTCCGAGGTCAATAAATGAGCACCACACACCGTGGGTAACAATAAGCAGCACTCAGATACCTGAGGGTTCATAGCGCTATATAAATGCAAAATTATTATTATTATGAAGGCGCTAAACAAATTACAGAGGAGGTTGGGAGGGAGCTCTAGAGAGCCGATTCTGAGGGGGCGCTGCTTCTGCCTATTGCTAGCACACTGCCATTGAATCGCTTTTCGAGCCTGGACCTCATTTAAACTGTTCAAAGTCCACTTCTCGCTTCACCCGACTGCCAATTGTGAACATGTTAATGACAGAGGAAGGCCCTGGTTTGACCCCTTACTGATGTTGTCCTTGCCATTTAAGTGCACACGTAAACTGATATGATAGGTTTGGAGTACAGATGGGGGAAGCTGCCCCCACAGCTTGTGGGTGCTGTTTGGTCATTTACCCACTTATTGACTGCCCAGGACTATGCTAATTTCTTGGTTCGTTTGGTCATTTACCCACTTATTGACTGCCCAGGACTATGCTAATTTCTTGGTTCGTCCCACTCACTACGTTTCTCTCCCCACCCAAAACATATCCTCCTGGGCTCGCTGAGCCAGCTTGAACAAGTTTTAACTTTCTAAGCAGTCTTCGGAGAGTTAATGGCTTGATTGAGCTGTAATATTGCTACTGGTGAACTGTGCCTTTCGGCCACTTGATTTAGATCTGTTCCTTGCACATGCTCACATGCTTGTAAACTTGGAGAGGAAATTTCCAGGCTCTGCCATCGCAGGCCCAGGTAACCGCAGCATTTTCCACCTGTTATCTTGTGGCCAAGTAGTACCAATTTGGCGGATCCTAGCAAATGCCTATCCGATGCTTGCACAAAGGCCAAAAACTGTTGGCTTGGCCAGTACTTGTTCATTATTGTTTTTTGTGTCGCCCTTGGACAATTCATTGCTATGTTGTTTCTTCATGGGAGCTATTCCTGTTTTAACTGTGTTTTGTTTTCTTCCCCAACTGCATCCTTTGATCTTTCTCTGGTTGTTTCTTCCCTGGCAGGAGGACCTGTATATAGCGATACATTTGAAAATGCACGTTTTAAACATTTAAGCGGGGGTCCGAAACCTGTGGTCTCCCAGATGTTTTGCAGTGCAACTCCCATGATCCTTCACAATTGGCTATACTGGGTAGAGCTAATGGGAGTTGTAGTCTAAAAAATCTGGCGAGCCAAAGGTTGCATGGACCTGCATTAAAATATGAAAACGTGAAACTTTGAAAGCCATACGTGAGAACATTTTGGGGTGGGAGGAGCAGTTGGTTTCAGGGGGCAGGGGGGGGCAGTGTCTTCCCTTTTACATATCGGTAGGAAACCTTTTTTAAAAAAATAAAATGGCTTTGGAGAAAGGAATAAAGGTAGGCAGGGCAAAAATGACGTAAGAATAGTGTACTCCGTGGTAAAGATCATAAAATGGGGGTGAGGAGGCAGTGGGATGTCGTGGGTAAAATGAGGAACAAGAATAGGCAAAAGCAAACCGTTTTGGCTTCTAGGCACTGCCATGATGACACTATGGAGCCATATGATGGGAACATCTAGAATGGGTGTGGGATCCACATTGTCCAGGAACTGCTAATACCTAGACACAAACCAAAACAGTTGATTTGCCAAACCTCGTTTCATCAGGACTTCAGTACGAGTATGCACATACTACTTCTCTAAATCAAGTGACTAAAGGCACACTTAGTTAAGATCGTTTTATTGCACCACTAGATCTTGTACGGAATGTTTGTTTTTATTGTAGGCTCAAGTATACTCAACATGCGGTTCTCACATACCCATTTTTGCAATCCCACCCCAAAATCGGGGCAAGCAATGAAAAGTATGGTATTCAAAAATCACAATTTATTTAAAAGTAGCTGGGGTACCTGGTGTGGCCCGTGTCCTGATCGAGTGGTGTCTCCTATGCCCTGGAGGATGTTGCTCTTGTCCTCTGGTCGGCACAAGTTCTTGATATTGATTTTCACTTTGCAACAGATGGAGCTTTTGTTTGTTTTTTGTGTGCCATGTTTCAGTCCCTCAATGGCTTCAGCACATTTGAGAAAATGTCCAAGAAAGATTGATTGATTGTGCTCTCTTCTCTTGAATGAATCCAAGTAAACGGTAACGTTGCCATTTCCCAAATTTGGAGTGTCCCTATTTAAAAAAAAAAAAAAAAAAAAAAAAAATTCTTTTTTTAATTCCCTTTTTAAAAAAAAATGTTTAATAAACACTTTCAAACTGTATGCAGTAGTAATACATTTCAAAGGAATAACCAACATATTGAACATTTTGTTTTGGACACTTGTCCAAATTGTGCCTACTGTAGTGAATCGGGGTGACCATCAGTAAAGTAGGGTGTCTACGGAGTGAATTTTTTGCATCCAAACATAGACTTCAATCTTTCCCTAGACAAGTGAGGAATCCATGCAAAATTTTGTAGCAGTGGGTTGAACGGTGTGGATTTGTATAGCCGGATAAAGATGCCCACACATCCCAACATTTTTTTGCATATAAGATTTTTGCATACAAACGTAGACTACGATCTTGCCCCGGACAAAAGAGGAATCCATGCTAAATTTGGTAAACGTGGGTTCAACTGTGTGGAGTTTTATAGCCGGACAAGCATACACACATACATACATACATATATATATTCAGCTTTATATATTGGATAATAAATGTAACTTCAAGTAAGATGGTCTCCAGCTTTACTCTGGAAATCGCTACAACGAGATTGATACCAAAACCAAATAGACAACAAAATGAATTTACTTGCCAGTATTAATATCACTGTAGTTGGTCCAAACAAACATTTGTTTTCATTCTGTAGATGTATTGCACAATATGCAAACATATATTGGATTTTTAGAGAGAGTACACATTTCCAATCCTTTCTGTTGCTTTTGCATCAATCTTAAACAACGCCAAATACTTCAATGATAGCATTTCAACATAATTCAAGTGATATGATATGTTATTTATAACGCGCTTAATACCCAGAGGTTTCTAAGCGCAGACACGGGGATTGAACCTGTGTTGCTTCGTGACGTCTTGCTTCCAATGCGAGCATGTTGCAGCTGAGTTATCCTGCCAAGTGTTTTAAAAATTCAGTTCTCTCCAATATCAAGACCAGTATGATATCAAAGAAAGTTACTTGGATAATTTTATAATAAGTTTGAGTCCTCTGTAGAAGTGTGAGGTTATGAATGTATTGGCTTATGTATACTTTATTTCAATGTAGACAGTCGGCTTGCATTTGTCCCCTGTAGGTTTGAACTTGAAGTAATGCTGTCGGGAGTTCTGTTTTCTTTATTCCAAGCCCACATGCATACTGTGTTCTCAAAATATATGGGTGCAGCTTTCTCTAAGCATGCATGTGTGACTTTCACTAAACCAGAATGTTACTTGCATTCTATATCTATGCATGTTTCCATTTACTTGTGTGTCTGCACTGTTTTTAATCTGTTTGCGTGTTGGACTGTCAATCTACAGGTGCATGCACAGCTTTTAGTATGTATGCATGTAGTTTTCACCCCGCATGTGTTTTTGGGCTGGAGTCTTAACCTTCTCCAGTAACCTGTACAATGTCAAACCCCCCCTTCTCTTCTATATTACACATAAATCTGTTTGTGCATTCAAAGAGAAGGGGCAGAAGGGTTTCGTACTTTGCACAATTCATATTAAGTAGAATAAATTCCTTATACTCGTTGTGTGCAAACACCTTATGAAGGACTATGCACCCTCCCATGGTTGCATTAATGCATGATATAACCCTAGGCAATAGTATTTTGCAAAGACACTATGGACCAAAATGACCCCAAACAGGTTTAATCAACTATGTTAAATGGTACTTAGGCAGTTCTACATTAAAGTGGCACAAAAATACATTTGGTTAAGTTTGTTTCTTAATACAAAGTATGTTAGGCTTTAAAGAAATAACTCACTTTCTGTGCCATGCAACCACGAGGACACAGTGCATTTAAAATATCAGCACCTGTGTTCCTGTTCTCAAACTGAATTCCTCTGGATTCTCCCTGCTCTTTAATTCCCCAGATTTGCCCTGGTCAATCCATATGGACAGTTTTGGGTGTATTGGCATTTAATTTACCTTTTGAATGTGGCTTCCTATTTTGGAGACTCAGCTGGGGACTCAGTCAGTCTGTGAGCCTCCCATCAGGAACCTCCCCTTTCCAAACATAGACTGCTCATGCATCTCTTAATGGCTGGTCTCCAATCTGTATGGGGTCAGTCCTTCACATGTTAGCTCTGCACTCTTATCTTCTGTTAATTCTAAAAATCCTCAATTTCCATTTCCCATAATTCATAATAATCATTCTACTTTGTGCCCTGCATGCATGCAAATCTTTGATTCCTCCTCTGCTTCATGAAAGAGGTGTGTTTTTTTTCCAGTCTAAAAGGGTAGGGGTCCAAACCCCTCCTATTGAAGAAATACCAATTTCGTTTTTGAATCCTTATTTTTATTAAAATATGCTACCTTAAGACCGATATCACTGTAATCTAAATGTCCGTGTGCACAATTCGACTCTCGAATGATTGTGTTGAGATGCAATTTGGTAAAGTTATGCGTTTTTTCCCTTTTTCACCTTTTCTTAACGTGGACTGTATGTGCTGTTTTACATAATTTGGTAGAAATTAAACCTAGCTACAAACTGGGAACATTTTGTGTCGCAGCATTTTAATGATTAAGCATTTGCTTAAGTTTTACCTCGGTTACCTACTGTCTGTCTGCTTTCAATACACATTCTGTGTCCTGCTGTTTTCCTTCTCTTTAGTATTTACAGTAAACTGTGTTTGATAAAGCAACAGAATGAATCAGCTAGGTCCATTCTGAAGACTCTTTCCAATACAATGTTCCCATTTGCATGCACAACTATTTCAAATTCACTCTCTTAAACATGGCAGCAAGGAAAATGTGCAGTCTGTTGGCTGAATCCACAACCACCAGTCTGGCTTCAGAACAGCCAGGGGCACGGAAGCTGCTCTCATGAACACCCATGTAGGCTTGCTCTCAAATCTCGATTCAAATTCTCCTCCTGTTCTCATACTTCTGGATCTTTCCTCTGCCTTTTTATACGATAAATCGTCTCCGATACCCTTGGCATCACGGACCTGGCACTGTACTGGTTGACGTTCTTCCTAACTGACCAACCTTCCCAGGTTCAAATGGTCCCTTTCCTCCCTCCACCACACTCTCAACCGACAGTGTTCCTCTGGGTTCTATCATCTCACTGTGGCTCTTGAACATCTACCTTGCCCCTCTGATATACTTGATTTCCACCTTCACTCCTCACTTTCAGTATTATGCGGACAACACACAGCACTTCTTCAAGCTTCCCTCCACTGCCCCTGCTTCTTCCTCTCTCATTCTTGACTGTCTGACTGGTACTCAGGCATTGTGCATTGATAACAATCTTTGCCTTAAGGTCAGTAAGACTGAGAGCCTACTCATTGGGACCCCTGCTGCCTCCTTTCCTCCTACTCTCTGGCCACCCTCTGTGGGTCCCCTCCCCTCGCCCTTCTGTGAGGCTAAAAACCTTGGCGTCCTCTTCAACTCCCCTCTCTCTCCCCTAACATCGCGGATCTCACCAAGAAGGCCCACTTTCAGCTGGTCTTCCTCAGAGGCCTTCTCCCCTCACCTTCCCCCAGAAACTCCATATCTCCAGAACGATGGTCCTCTCTAGGCTGGACTACTGCAACAGCCTCTTCCTCATTCTGCCAGAATAGGACTGCAAGACTTCTTGTTGGCCTCAAGCCCAGGGACCGCATCTCTCCAGCCCTAAAATCTTTCTACTAGCTCCCAATGTCTGAGAGGATCAAGTTCAAGACCCTCTGCATCATCCACAAGGCTTTCCGGGGCCTGGGACCCTGCTACATCCAACTCTCACTCTCTAAATACCTCCCTGCCAGAGACCTTTGGTCTTCTTGCTCCAACTTTCTGCAGATTAGATACTTTTCCAAGCAGAGAGGGGGTGAGGGGGAGTTAGATCTTTCTTCGGCAGGAGTCTCCCTCTGGGGCCTGTGAGTTCTGCTCACATTGTCCAAATGTGACACGCGCCCTCACTAGGGTCAGCCAGCAGCCCAGCCCCCCAACAAACATACATAAACACAATTAAAAATTATTAAAACAAAAAAGTACCTCTGCTTTCAAATGCCACCCAGGCCACGTCTCATGTTACACCGACCTAACCCATTCGCACTCACGCACCTCAAGACAGAAACAAGCAAGCTGAATGAGCTTCCTAATGCCTGTCTGTGTGTCGCACGAAAACAAAGCCGGAAAATGATTCTCTGCGCCGCAGCCCCTGCAAGTGCTGCTGCTAGCGTGGCAGCACAGGCGCCAGGCCCTGCAAGACCCAGTTCAGCTCCCTGGCTGCTGACTTTGAGTCAGGCCAGCCAGGGTGAGGGACTGAGCCACGCAGGGCATCCCAGCCCTGAATGTTTTGCAGTGCGGCTGCAAGGCATCTCAGCATTATGTAATGAGACTGCGCAAGCCTTGCTGGGCACCCCAGCCGGGCTCACGCGGTCCAATTACATAATTGGATGATTGCGGCACCCCTGCCCTACCTCCAAAAGATGGGGGGGGGGACAAAAAGGCATGCCACAGAAGTTGGGGGGGGACAAAACACCCTATAATTACGCCCATGATAATTAATGAAGAATATGATTTTGCATCCTATGCGGAAGCTATATTTACGGAACAATGTGTACTAGCTCCTTGTCCCGCCGTGGTAGCTCCTGTTCGCAGGTTAATGCTCTTTTAGCTCCTGCTTATCCAACCTTCATTTCGATCCCTGCAAGGTGCTCTCTTCTCGCTGATTTCTGCCGCTCCTCCTTACCGCTTGGCATTGGCAAGTTTCCGGTGACTCCTAGTTTGCAGGTAAAGCATGCTGCGTCTGGAGACCTCCAGTGCCTTCCACCTCCACCTCCACTGTTTGTTGTCTCTTGTCTCCAGGAGCCACTGATACTCTGTGAACTTGCCAGCGCGGAGAAGGATTATTATTTTACATTTTGGGGGGGGGGAATTCTTTTCAACAATGCAACTAATATGCAATTAGAGCCATGATAATGAAGAACTGCCTCCCTGTCCCACATAGCTTTCAACTCTCCACATCCCGTAAAGTAATCCATTCGCTCGGCCAGGCTACATAGCCAGCACCAGTGTGGGTTATTGGACTTGTCGTTCTGTACTCCTCAATGAAAAAGTAAGACCCCCAATGCCGCTCTGCTGAGCGCAGTTGACCTGGAAACCAAGCTGATTAAATGTAGCCTTGAAACACAAGGTAAATTGCCAGTTCTCGTCGTACTTTGTACCACAAAGTGCCTGCCATGGCACCACCAAGGATTTCAAGTTGACCATATTGGCTGTTTAATGTTCTGCCGCTCTGGCCTTTTTTTTAGATCACATCTTTTTGTGGTACTGCTTTTTTATGCAACCTGTGTGAGAAGTAAAACTACAAGTACCAGAATGCAAAGTCACATGGGAAAAGTCTGTATCAGCTGAATTTCATCCCCCCTGCCCCGCCCCCGGATATCAGACTGTTCTGATGATGGTCATTTATTGAAAGTAACATATGGTTTGACGTCCCGCCCTCTCCAGCCACTTCTTTTACCTTACTGTATATACACTTTAAAGGAAATGTTGCAATAACGTGTAGTACTCGTAAATGTGTTTTAACTGCGGACCCTGAAAAATAGTTGTTGTTCTATAATTACACTATGGAGGCCACGTGGCCCCCACCTTTTACATTTATCAGATTCTTTTGTTACTTGCTTTTTAACAAACTCCACTTTCAGTTCCCAGTTCAAAAAATGTATTTGTTTTATTTATTTTTATTTATTCCTAAATCCAATTTGCTGTTGACGAAAAAAGGCTAAAATGCACGGCCTGGATGATGTTTACCTTTAAGTGGCAAAATGATTATTTTCAAAACGGAAGCTAAAAGCAGCTCATGGGTACTATCGCCCCGTAAGTAGGAGCTGCCCCTGGAGAACGAAGAGCTAATGCATTGAGAGTTGCAAATTTAACTCCCCCCACGCCCCGTGGGAGGCAAACTATAACCTTTTTTCCGTTCTATATGGTGCAAGAAGATTTAAATGTCTTGTAGGTTTGTCAAAATGCGCTAAACACCCAGAGTCAATGTCACATGTTTGGGTGGCACCAGTTGGTCTTGGGAGTCGAACGTAACTCTGGTAGTTGCTGGGGTTTAGCTAACCAGGATCTTCTAGTCTACAAGCACTAGCTTAATGGTTCCTGCACATTTCAAACTCTGTCCTTTTGGCTAATGCAAGCGCTATCGTGGAGGAGTATGACCTTCACACCAAAGCTCATCTTCAGTGTGTTGGCTTGATCATAAGCTCCCTACTTCACCCTGCCAGCAGTTGTCCTAAAGTTTGGACATCGTGTTGGCTCAGCTCTACAGCCAAATGTAAGGAACTCATGGTGGCAACAGTAAAGATGGACACTAGTGATCACAGGTCAAGGGTGTTTATTAAACTGAGTAAATGGGTGAGAAAAACACCCAATCTAAACCTAAATCTAAGATGGGAGCAAGCTACAACCATCAAATATTAATAAGGCAGCCCTAGTGGAGGCTTGTCAAATGAAAAGGGTCTATACTAAAAAAAAATATTGCCAGTCCTTACCTCTAAGTTACAAATAGTGTGGGGTAATGTTCACCAGAAAAGAAAAGTGTTCACAAAATGGTAAATCAGGATGGTATAGCTGGAGTCTCCCTTTCCCGCGTTTTTCGCACGGGACAAGACAGGACTCCTGATCACAACATACAACTGGGCTTCTCCAGCACAAGGTTACAGTTTGTTTTAGTGATATCGGGGCCTTCGGTGGCCAAGTCTCATTCATACAAAGTCTCTTACCGCTGAGGGCCTGATGTGTCAAATGGCAAAACAAAAGTTCCTTTCCGTAAACTCTTACATTGGGTGATGACTCTTCACCCTGGATTTCCCCTCAACCGGGCTCCAATCCTTCTTTAATGTTAGCCTACCTCAGTCAGGTTCACTACGGCCAGATGCACAGTTCACTTTGCTTCATCAAAATGTGGAATTCACTTGCCTTAGCTTTCCTCTTGACTACTAGCTTTCCTCAGGGGCTCCCTTCTGTGGAATAGCCGCCCTCTCCCTCTGCGTCTTGCCTCAAATTCCGAAAAAGCCTCAAGACCTTTCTCTTTACCTCTTCCTTCTCCTCCTCTCTTCCCTGCTAATCTTACAGTAGCATGCCTGATGTGCAGGGCCTTATGTATCCTCATGGCCCTGACCCCCCACATCTCTTATCCCAGCCGCTGTCTTTACTGCACTTTAGTCCCCCTCCCCCCACAGGAGGTTGCACTTACGTTTTCTCGTCTTAGCACTTTACTCCGAACACCTCTCCATGTGCACCTATCCATTACCCCCCTCCCCTCTGCACTTGCACGTTCTGAACACTCACAGGGCATCGTAAGTTTGTCTCCCCTCCCTTTTATTCTCATGATTTGTTTGTACTATTAATTCAATTATTTATCTTTGTTGTAATTCATTGTCTACCTTCTACTGTCCCCACCCTTTTGCCCTGTGGACACTTAGTTTTGCTAATTGTACAAGCGCCTAACAAGTGACCAATATAAAGACTTTCAATTGTAAAAGGGGTTTTACTCAACTCTTGTATGACCATTTTGACCTCTTGAGTCGGGCTCTCATAGGGCCTCCTGGTATCTGTAGTTTCAACAAAAGGGGAACCAAACAGTCTTTTGAGTGAGCGCCCACATGGTTACCGGACCACTCTGCAGCTGGTCTTTCCCTCAGCTTTCTTAAAAGTTCAGTAACACACAATTATTTTGTTCACAAGTTCTTTCAGTTCATATCAAGTTGCCGTTTGCAACCTTCGCTCAACCCAGTCTGGTTTACTATTGGTTCTCCCTTCCAACTTACCAGCTGTGGCGAACTCCTTGGCGTTTTTTGTCTCTTGAGTCAAGGACGGTACCACGGTAGCAAGTGTGTCTCCCTGCCTTGGTTATCAGTGTGGGAGGGCCCTGTGCACTGTTGACATCTTTTACACCACGCGTCAGCTGTAGTTCCCGGTCTTATGATTCCTTTCACAGAGGCTTTGCGGGTTGAAAGGGGCAAGGGCACTTCCTCCTTGTCGTCCTTTCAGGTCTCGCTGCCTTTCTCCTCCGTTTGAACTGCCGTCCTGGAATAGCTGCTTCCTTGTGTGTTTTGCCTTGCTCAAAGTGTGCTCTCTTGCGCCTCCTTTTATCCCTGTGGGGAAAGGAAAGGGCCGTCTGGTGTGTGTGTAGTTATTGTCAATTGCCTGACTTCACCCGAGTCTTGTGGTGGGACATGTCGGGTAAATGGCTCTGGTGTTATTCCGTTGTCTTTCACAGTGTAAGAAAGTGTTTGTGTCGGAAAAGGGGGAGTGGGGTAGAGCTTCTAAATATCCTACAGGGTAGGATGGGGAAAAAGGTGTTATAAGGAAGGGGTACCGCGTCTCACCCATCGGTGTCCCACTTCCACTCCCCGAAGGCCCCCCCCATCCAGTTGATCCACCCCCAGGAACCGCATCCAATAGCAATGGCTGTTACCTGGCCACCTGGATGACATATCTCCGGGGACTAGCGGGTGAGACACCTTCAGGTTTCTCACACAACACACATAATCAACATGTTAGCGGGGGAGGGGACAGTGACTTTCTTGCTGTGATGATAGTACAGTTGCAAAAGGGTGTTGTGGGATGGAGTGGAGTAAAGCACAGGTTTATGTGAGGCGGGAGGGGGTGGGGCTTATCTGTCAGTGTGAGTGGTTAGGGATCAGTCCCAGGGGTGGTCTGGGAGTTTGGTGGAGCAGAGAGCAACAGGGTCCCTGGTGTGTGTTTTTTTTTTTTTTTTTTTTTTTTTTTTTTAAATTTTATTTTTTTAAATGTTTTTTTTGTTTGGGCTAGTAAGTGACGCTTGCACCTCCTATACGCCAAAACGATTGCATTTAGAGTGTACAAAGGAGAGATGGCGTATGAGGAGGGACACACAGCTTGTAGGCACTGTTTGGCTAGTCGTCCACCCCTTGACTGGCCATGCTGAAACCTCTATGGCCGTTCCCACCCATTTCCTACCCCTCCCCGTCCAAAACACCTCCTTGTGCGATACTTATGTGGATGTTGGTGTTTCATTTGCATTAGTGGTGTCTTTAGAAATCTTGCTCGAGTCCACGTCATGTGCTTTTTTGTTAAAGGCAGATCCCATTCTGAACCACCTTCTCCAGCGGGAGAGCAGCACAGGCGTGAACTCCGCTTTGGAGGAGCAGCGTCGGCTGTCCTGGCGAGCGTCCCATCCAGGTGTTATCGGAGCCGGCCGGGTGTGCATGAAATGCCAGTGCTCTTGTGATGGGGAGCGCCGCTGCTTTCCGGCTCAGTAACCTCGGGGAATGGCACTTTCCCCCTAGAGCGGTTTATTATGCACGCTAGATGCCAGCCCTGTAGGGGTCCAGCAGTGTTTAAATGTCAGAGTCCTGTAACCAATGACTACCGCAGTGAATCGGGTGTAGGCCCGATGCAAAGTTTTACGTTTCTATCAAACCAAATTTCTTATAGAAGCCGAGTTCTGCCGCTGGTTAGCAGAAGGACGTTTCTTTCATTTATTTATGCTGTGGCATCCGTTTCCTTTGATCGCTTTCTTTTTATATAGTGCTTCATGCGCACACTTTTGCTTCGAACTGCTGTAATCATTAGTGTTATTACCAAGTTTAATGGTGCCTCGTGTCTCAACCTGGAAGGAATTAAAGGGCTGCGTTGGCCTTGCTGGGATTCGAACCTGTGGCTGCAGGTTGCAAATGTCACTGAAGTGAGCGTGGCCTGCTATTGGCTCTCTTTTAGATCAGAAAACAGAAACGTGGAGTGCTCGAAAGGCCATCTATTGCCCATGTCTTGTCGCTGGTATCGAACTGTCCAGTTCATTTTTATCCATGCCTGCCTTTTTATGCTGCAGACCTGGGACTTGTCATGTAGAACTTTTCATTTGAAGTTTGAGCCGACACGTCCCAGTATGCAAGGCCCCGATGGCTCGGTAGAATAAACCTAGCTGGATCAAAGATGATGCTTCTGACCAGGGACCAGTATTTCTGCCCACGCTCTTACCCACTGAAGAACAGTGAGCCAAATTTTTTTTTTTTTTTTATAACACGCTTAATACCTGAGTTTGGTGAGACCCCTCCACCCCCATCATTCCTGGTGCTAAGGTAGTAAAGACACGGACTACCTTCCAGACAATAGGAATATCCAGTAAAGGCTGTGAAACGTGGACCCAGTCCCCTATAGCCCCTGTATAGGCTGTAGTTCGGTGTATATGGGTTGCCCTGACATCCTAAAGCTGCATCTGCAGTAAGTGTATGAATGAATGGCGGACATTTGGTCTTGCACCTCCTGGAGTGTGGAGCTCGATCCCCCCAGGTCTTGGCAGCCCCCGCGCTGTTTCTGACCTACGTGCACATTTGGGCCTGTTCTTTGTGGATTACTTTCAGCGATGCATTGTTAACACAGTACTTCCTGATGTTAGTACTTTGCCTAGGGCCTGTCTTCCGGTGATGGTTGAGACAGACACTCTGGGCATTTAGTCACGTGGGGCTCTGCTCATCCTGGCATTCTAGTGACGATTAGTGGCAGTTGCAACAAAGACTGCATGGAGCGGACAGCTGCCCGCTGACGACAGTGGGGCAGCGGCGCAACTCTCTTCCTAGCTGATGGAGAGCAGAGAATCCTGCTCACAAAAACCTACCTTGAATTCCAATGGGTAATGTACATCCACAAGATCATTCCCGCATGTGCCGCGGCCAACCGGGCCAGTCCCCTTCCAGCTAGAGTGAAGTTCTCTCCAGACGTGTTGCCTACAATCCTGTCTACGAGATCCTGTTCTGTTGGCTACTGAGCGTTGGTAAACCCTCTTTGTTGGCTATTGAGCATTGGTAAACCCTCTTTAGTTATTGCCCAATGTTCTTATGTGCCAAGAGCACTGCTGGCAATCTGCGCCTGCTCAGTTGGAAAGAACATTATGCCACAGGCAAGTAGTATGGGTGGCCATGAAAGCAACATTGGCTAGTAGATCAGACTGGTTGGAGCACTTCAGGAACTGCAGAGCGTGGGGCTCTGCGTCCCAACAATCCCCCTCCCCCCTATTAAATCCCTCTGGCAAGAAGTACATTTCTTGTAATTGGAGATTCTTATTGGCGGAAAACTTTGAACCTGGAGTTTCGACGTGCTCGACATTAATGTCTTCGTAATAAAGCACATCTGATTCACATCGCTGCTGGTGAAAGTGTGTGGAATAGGACAATTGCTCAATCACACACACGCTAGGATTACTTTTTTTTGGAGTTGTCCATCAAAGATTGCAAGAGCCATAATTGGGTCTCGACTTGACTATTGAAACGCCCTCCGATTAGGCACCTACGCTAAAAACATCAAACTCCAGACTGTCAAGAACAATGCCCTCAGGGCGGTCCTCGGCATTCCCAAAAGGGACCACCTCTCCGAGGCCAGGAGACAAGCTCACTGGCTTCCCATCAAAGAGCGCATCATCTTTAAAACTCTCGCCATCACGCACAAATTTATACACAACACTGCCCCTTTGTACCTGTCACAGTGAATCACCAAACCCATCACCCCCAGACCCACTAGGACCACACACACCAAGTTAATCGCAACGCCTAAGACACGGAGAACTCGAGCAAGAGGCTCCAGCTTGCCTTTTATGGCAGCGACCCACTGGAACGCCCTACACCCCACCCAGAAGCATAGTCCCACCTAGCGTTCTGTAAAGCTGTTAAAACCGTACTGTTTGTATGAAAGGGCCGTAGCTTTCACCTGCAATGTATGTTACTGTATCCTGTTACCGCCATCATGTATTGTCTCGAAGTCTGCACTGTATTTATTCCGTCAAGGTCACTGTAACCCAGAGCAAAATACTGTCCATGTAACTAAGTCACTCTCCTGCAACAGCGCCTCGATGCCTCTGGGCTGCTAGTGCGCATTACAAATGTAAAACATAAATAAATAAAATAAAGACGGCAACTGAATGGCCTCTGTTTGCTGCATAATCCCCTTCATTTACTTTGACTGGGCATTTTGCAGTATCAATGCTAATTTCAGCCTCTGCTTTTGATATGATGTGGCATTTGTAACGCGCCTATAAACAAGTGTTTCAAGGCGCGCCGATGCGGGGGGGGGGGACAAAGGGAGACAGACAACAATCCTACTAGGCCAGGTGTCATTCAGATCGCGCAAGTGCAAGGGTAGGGGGACTGGGAAAAGTGCAGGGGAAGGGGAGAGGGGAAGTGCAGTACATGGTTAGTAGAATACAAGATAAATAATAGGGCCAGCTGGTGGCAAGTGCAAGGAAAGTGCGGTACATGGTTAATAGAATACGAGATAAATAATGGGGCCAGCTGGTGGCAAGTGCAAAGTTAAGTGCCGGGAGAATTGGCTGTAGGATACAGAGACAGTCCCGTAGTGCATGTAGGCAGTGCAAGGAAGAGTGGCTGGGCCAGGACATGAGATCAGTGAGTGGCCCAGTTGCAGATTCAGTGCAGGTTCAGTGATTTTAGCAGGGGAGAGAGGGAGAGAAAGCGGAGGCAAAGAGGAAGGTTTTGAGATGCTTCCGGAAACGGAGATGGTTCTCCAAGTTTCAGGGAGGCAGGAAGGCTGTTCCAGAGGGAGGCCCCTGCTGCGGCGAGAGATCTACCCCCAGCTCGTTGCTTGGAGAAGCGGCTGACCCTGAGGTAGTTGGAGGTGGATGAGCAAAGGGCTCGAGAAGGAAGATATTTAGGAAGAGAGAGTTGCAGGTATTTTGGCCCAAGGCCCCAGAAGGCCTTGTGGACAATGCAGAGGGTTTTGAACTTAATCCTTGCAGCCACTGGAAGCCAGTGTAGTGATTTCAGTCCTGGAGAGATACGGTCCAAGGGCTTGAGGCCAAGGACAAGTCTCACAGTCCTGTTCTGGATGAGTTGCAAAGGGCGGAGAGTAGAGGCAGGAAGATTTAGATAGAGGCTGTTACAGTAGTGCAGCCTAGAGAGAACCAGAGCTCTGGAGACAGTGAGCTTCTGGGGGAAGGAGAGAAAAGGAAGGATGCCTCTGAGGTGGTGTAGCTGGTAGTGCGACTTCTTAGAGACGTCAGAGATGTGAGGAGAGAAGGCATGTGTGGAGTCGAAGATGACCCTGAGGTTTTTTGCCGTGCAGGTAGGAGCAGGAAGAGGGCCAAGGGAGCCCGGCCAGAGAGCTGCAGGGAAGGAGGGAGTGGGTGTGCCCATAAGTAGAATCTCTGTCTTACTGGCATTAGGCAGAGGTCGTTGGCGGCACACCATTCCTGGATAGCAGAAAGACAGTCAGAGATGAGGGAAGTGGAAGAGAAGGCCTAGGGTAGCCTGAAAATGAGCTGGGTATCATCCGCGTAGCACTGAAGTTGGGACAGAGAGCGGCGATGAAAGATGGCAGTGTATGCCGAGCGAGGAGAGTGCCTCCCGTGATGTGTTCAGCAGGATTCCATCTGGCACGGGTGGTCCGTTCTACAATGCAAGTGTTGTCTGTGCGAAGCATGTGGAGTGTAGGCTTCTCAGTGAAACAATACCACTATAAGAGGGCGAGAGCGACCAAGCACTTCTGTATGGCTGATTCTGACCGGGACCGCAGTTCTCGGTGCCCTGTATGGGAGCGGCATCTTTACAGGAGTAGGTTGTTCCTACCAGGATCCAATGAAGAGTTTGCAACTTCAGTAGGTACATCTGCTTTGTTTTGATGGGGGGTGGGGGCAGATGGAGGAGGCAAAGTAATGTGGGAAACAGATATTTCATCCAGGCATTCCTTTATGGTTGGAAGTTGCTCTTTCCCTCCTACTTGCGACAGTGAGAGATCCCTGCAGGGTCAAAAGGGGCTCTCGTTACTGAGCCCTCCTTTTATGAGCACTTCTGAGTTCTGCTCAAAGCCCAGATTTCTGACTGGAGGCAAAGTATTGGGGGAAGGGCCAGTGCCAAGGGCACAGTGCACCTATTTGTCCCCAGGACATTTGCTCCTTACCTTTCAGTTGCTATTCAGCAAATCCCGGGCGCTGCACATATTCTGAGAGGGTCTGTGAAGGAGCAGGACTTCCAGGTGCCAGCAGGATTAGAGTGTCTGGGTAAGAGTCCTAAAACCTGATCGTTTAGGGCTGTGGGGAAGCCCTGTGCATGGTAATAGCATATTTCATTCTGTGTAGCATTATGGTCTTTTCTGCTTGCCTTCTGTGTGGGTTCTAGAATGCATGAGCAGATCAGGAGAATGTTGCGCGTGTGGTGGGAAAGTGCTGCATGCATTTTCGTTGAGCCATGAATGGATGTGGATGGTCACAGTTTCTCTTCATAACCCGAGAGTAATTGGAACCAAATAACTGATGTATAGCAACACAAATGTTGGACCCGCGGCTCCTGTGGCATTTGTTGTGGGGACCCTTCTTGAGGTTCAACATGATGCTTCGTGAGAACCGTACTGCACTACAGCGGTGCATGTAGAGTGTGCACCATTCCAGATAAGATCCTGGGGGTTTGTTAATCTCTATTCATTTACACTGCCTGGAAGGGGAGTGCACCCTCCCTGCCCTGAGTGTGCATACCCCTTCATCTTACTCTGATGAGGAAAACGAGCTCTGTGCTCTGCTGCTCTTTCCTGGAAGTCCTCGCCACAAGGTGGAACACTCTATTCCACGGCATACCACAATCCTGCAGTCATGAGCAGGTGTGTGCTGTAACCCTTAGTCAAGCACATCTGGGACTCATTTTGCACTTTTTTCCAGACTGTTATGCAACCGGGATTCCCCCTGAAGGTCAGCTACGCTAGCAATGTGAATCGCAGACTCTGGAGTTTCTGCCTATTGGCTGTGATGGACGCGACCAATTCTGCAAATTGGTGGAAGCGGACGGAGCTATGATGAAGCAAAAAAGGGTGGCTGCCCCCCCCCCCCATGGTTCTGCCAGAGGTCGCCATGTCTGCTACCCTGCCTAAAATTATTCTGAGGTAACTTTCTCGTACAAACCTAGAATCGCTACAATTTCAACTGATTAGCCTGGGAGGACATTTGGTTGAATTTTCTGAAAAGTTTGACCACATAACTTACACGGTGACACATGGCTGTTAAGTCTCAGGCAGCTTTCAGACGCGCAAGAAGTCCTTGCTGGAGACAGGGTTAGGAAACTTGTGGTCACGGTTAAAGAACTGGCGTTCATTTTGAGTGGTTGAGTAGGGAGAGGGTAGTGAGTGACTGGGGATCCGGTCCAAGAGTTGAATGTAGGGTAGGTTTTGCTTACACACCAGTGTGTGATGCATTCCGTGAAGTGGGCAAACGACACAAGTACCATCTCTGGGGAGGAGGGGGACACGTCATTCATCGCCGGTTTCTGGGGACCCCTCTTGAGACTGATGACGTTGAGTGACACCGGGACAGAGATGCAGTTAATCGCAAAAAGGCAGTATTTAGGAGAGACACAGTTGCCTTATTTTGCTGGGAGGGACCAGCAAAATGCGGCAGCATCAGAGACTTGCTGAGGTGGGCGACTTAATAGTCAGTGATGGTGTTTGTCTATTGGAGTCTGCGCCTTCGACTGGCACCTGGGAAGAGGAGCTAGGAATACCTAAGGGTAGCTGGAGGGAGGGACCCACTCGCCTGATTTTGCTCGGAGGGAGCAGCAGACATTTGTAGGGTCTGGGGGGCGCACACCAGTTTGTGAGTGCACAATATATTCGGATCAACATGGCGGTACCCAAACAAGCCCAAGGTAGGGGGAGAGTGCTGTGGTCCTTTTCACTCCTACAGCAGCACTTGCCGAGTGCGCTGGGGAGACCAGAAGTGCAAATGGTCAATTGAATGAATACTCTAACTTGTGTTCTACACCCTCCTCACCAGTATCTCGAGGAACATTTCACCAGTCCAAGTGTGTTCCCGATCTCCCTGGGCTGCCTCTCCGTTCAGGCAGTGCTTGCTTAGTCTCGCTCCCTAAATTTCACCTTTTTAGGGTTGGGGTGCGTGTTTTCCCAATTGCCTTCGGCGAGTTGTGGAAAGCATTGCCCCCTGCTTTTGGGTGTATCCAGAATCATCCTGAATTCCGGCGCTCACCGAAGATGCTTCTATTTTAGGCTGTTGTTCTGCCTTGTTCTGCTGTGTGTTTCCTAGCGCCAAGAGGCTCTTGGGTGACCTGTGCTTTACAAAAGTAGCTATCATAACACATTGCACTATGACGATTAGCATCCACTGAAACCGACTGAGGAGGTAGCACGTTCAGTTCTGTCCACTATGATATGATATGGCATTTGTAACGCGCCTATACACAAGTGTTTCAATAGTGTAACGCGCCTATACACAAGTCTGCCCCCCCTCACTATCTGGGGGGGAAAACCAGCGGTGGCATGTACGTTTCATCTACTGAAGATCACAACTACGCAGCGTATTTGAACAGCGGGTGGAGTTTGAAAATCTCACTTCGCTATCCCTGCCGTGCCCATCCATTGATGGATCAGACCATCATGAGGGTGAGATGGATGATGATCAAGAGAAAGATTGATCCATCAGAAGCCAGCTGGCAACCAGCATTGCTGCTGGCACGCGGCGATACTGAGGGGCAAGAGGAGGGTCAGAATAATACCATAGCTGTAAAGGATGTCATTTTAGAAGCAGGCTTCCTGCCTGTGTACCCGCTTCAAGAAACGCCTTCCATTTACAGATCAGAAAGCACACCAAATCGTTATCTGGCATCTAGAACACCATCAGCCCCACAACCTCCAGCACCTTCGCACCCACATAAGTCCAGTCCGCTTGTAGACCCACAACAAAACGCACGTGTGGTAGTACTTCACATAGAATAAACTGCATCAGGGTGGGATAAAGACAAACGATCTGAGGTTCATCCCTCCCGATACATCAGTCAAGCAGCATCTCTCTACCAGTGCACACAATTGCCCTTGAAAATACTTCTGTTGTGTTAGTGCTTGTGACACCTAACTCTACCCCTGTACTCAAGCAGCCCATAGTAATTATCCCCCATTACAGCAGGCCAGTGTTGTGGAAGCATTTGACCTTTCCCAAAAATATCACATGACCGATAGCACCTGCTCGATGCTAACCTGACTATAATGCTGGCAATTGACTCTTGATCTACTATTTTTGTAGAAAACCCTGGATTGGTGCAGTTTACGGCAAAAGCAAAAGCTGATCGTGGGTGAGAACTTAAAGAGCAGTAGTTTTTTTATTTTTTTATTTTTTCTCTTGTCTAGCAGTACTGGAATTGTACATCATAATCGTTGTTCTAGTGGCGTGGGTACTATGGAAGTTCATGGGACAAAAAGTCCAGTTCACCATGGATATGTGGACCAGTGCTCAGAGCAATGACTATATTGTCCTCACAGCACACTGGATGACCGTTCCTTCTTCCAGCAGCTTAGAGGGTTCTAGAGTAATTCAAGGGCCACCAGATGTATGCAGTTCCGCATCAAGTAATACTGTGCTCTCACATCCACCCTCACACACACAGCAGGGTTTGAAATTACCAGGAACTGGGAGCTATTGAGCTCCTGGTTATACCCAAGGGGAGCGCGGTTAGCGTGAAACCAACAGCTACCAGCAGCTACGCTCGACTCATGTGGAAAGTGGTGCCATACAAACCTAGCTATGCAATATTAACTGTGCACCTTTGGGAATGTATATAAAGGAGAATGCACCCAACGGACATTTAGAGCATATCAGATAATATGAAATGGACAAAATGTTAGAGTTTGCATCTGGCGCAAAGTTAGATTTGCTGCACACTATGTACTAGCTCCTGGTTCTCCAGAGGTAGCTCCTACCTCACTGTTTATGCCTGATACCCAGGAGCTGCTCTTTGCTCCTGCTCAACCAATCTCAATTTCGATCCCTGCACAGCTGCACTCTTTCTGCTTGGTACAACTCTCACATACAATACCTCCCCTGCACTCTCATCCACCTTCTCCAGCTCTTCGCTCCACCGTCTGTCTTTCGACTGGTTTCTTGCTCCACCTCTCCTGAACTCGCGTGTACACCTTTCACTGGGTCTGGCTTTTACAGGTCTTTTAAACCTGTGACCTGCTATTCCAGCTCATGCTTCCCGTCCTTATTGCTTCTGTGTTTTTCACCTGACTGTAGGGCTTAATAACCCGCATTCTTTTCCCCTGGGGTCGGTTATCGTAGTGCAATGTTACATAAGCTTCCATAAAACCATCACCCTTTTTTGGTGCTCAGCAATTTCAACAGTCTATTTAGTTTGTTGGATCTCGTGTCGGTGTTCCTCTTTTCCCGAGCTGCAGTACGTACTGCTTCTCTCTTTCGACCAGCGCTGCAGTGTCAAACTCTGTCTGGAACTTCTGTTTTCTCCTGCGGTCTGTGGGACTCTCCTGGTACTGCATGGCATGATGGACCTTGTAGTTCTGCAATAAAGTAAAGGTAACTCTGGCAAGATGTAATGGTGCAAAGCATTGGGTAATTGACAGTGGTACCATAATCAATAGTCCAGGCACATATAGGGGGTTTATGGACTGGGCCCCCTCTCAAATCCCTTACCCTGCCTCAGGGGTAGGGTCGGCTTTGACATACAACCTGGTAGACCACCTACCCTGTGGCAGGAGGGTCACCTGTCCCTACCACCCCTGACCGGGTCAAGCCCCTGAACCTTTCACAGTATGCAAGGGTTTCGGGGCATAAGCCACAGGGATATTAACATCTGAGAAAAGGTGAAAGAGTTGTAGGCACAGTGGCTAAGGCTTTGCAGTTTGCATTTGGGTCCTATTGCAGTAGACCATGAATCAAATGTCCTCCCTGCCTTAGGAATCGGCAAGACCATGCACCTCTCCTGCTTTGCGCGTGACGCTGCGGCAGCATGATTTATCAGCAATTGTGAGCCCATGAAATGCTAGGGCCCAGAAGATTGCTCCTATTTTAGCTGGGCTTACGACCCAAAATGCACTGCTCCAACTGCAAGTGCACCACACGTTGGCACTGCACATCCTGCAGACCTCAGTGGCCACCCACTACTCTGCACATGTTGGAAAGGGCACGTACAGGATAAGCGAGCAGTGCAGTGTCTTCCTAGTTTACTGTAACACTCGCAGCAGAGCTCAAGATGGGACATTTATAAGATTGTGTCATTGCCAGCTGATGTCTGCTCCGCACTACCACCTTCAGAGGAGGACACCATGTGGGTTAGTCATCACAATGCATCCCTGAGTGAGGTTCTCCCTCTGGTGTACCTACTTGAGCTCAATTGAACCAACATGGTGATGGCCCGTGCCGTGGCAGGCAAAGCTGATATGGCACAACTTTTGAGAGACCTTCTTTCAACCTTGCTTGGACGTCCATGGGTAGTTGGATATTATTGCAATCTTGGGTATCTGCTGGCTTCCTTTATGGATCCACATTTCTACCTAAAAGGTGCTGCCTTTTTATATGCATGTCTCGGGGGAGGAGGACCCACAGCAAGTGTCGCAAGAAGAGACCTGTTCCAGATCTGCAGTGGTGCTTTGCTGTAGTACTTGGATCATCATTTGGAAATAGAACGCAGGCAGAAGAAGGAATGCCATCCATCCCACATTTTCCAAAGTACACAGGAACTTTATTATTTTATTTATTTTTTGCATTTTTAAAGCGCTCACACAGCCCGCGGGCATCGAGGCACTGTTGCAGTAATTATTTATTTTTTTTGTTGCGTAATTGTTTTGTATCAATGTCAAGATTGACAACATCTGCAAATACATCACTCATACCTGTTGAATGTTTTGCGAGCAGTGCAGATGCAGCCTACAGGGAGGATAGTCTTTGGGACAACCTCGCCAGCACTCTGTGATCTTGAAAACAGACAGGACATTGACAGGAACCATACTGCGTGGTCCACCTTTCGAGGCCCCCTAGAGACTGGCTAAGTCCCTTTTGCATTTCTTTCCTACGAGGCCCGTCCATGTGAACTCCTTGTTGCATTTGCTTCTCTCCCTGCTAAGTGTCCAGAGTGATTTATTTTCTGCATGTAGCTGTCCTGCTTTAAAGGGGTGGGTTTTTGATAGCCAAGTGTACAAATGATTTGTGTAATTAAAAGTATATGTTGTCACAGAACCTTGGTTTCCTCGTACTTTTGTCTTGGAACTGTTGTACTACTGGTGTTTGGGTTGCTACTTGCTCGCCTTCACTCCCCTTCTGAGTGCATAGCCTTCCATTGGCCTACGCTACCCCAAAAAGAGAAGGATCTTCCACTCTTAGCTGCGCCTCTTGCCTTTATGATTGGCATCGCAGACGCGTGGGGGCGGTTTAGCCACTACTCATCCTTGTACCCCTGCAGAGCAGAAGTCCTTTCAGCACACCTACTGCAAAACAGTTGCTTTGAGGGACCCAAATGCATGAATCACGTGATCTGACCACGATCTTGGAACAGAAATACCAAAGGCACACTGATGTCTGACACCACAAGGCATACTTGGACACACACAGAGACTGGGACTGATGCAAGTCAATGGTGTCCAAGCAGTCCCAATTTGGACAAGCACAGAAAGATGCACACGGGTGCCTACAACACTGCTTTGCTCACAAGTACTGAGCTGAGAAACCCATCTATAGGGCCGTCATAAAGGGGGTCTCTAGCACTTCCACCTCTCTAATGAAGGACGTTTGGGTCACTGCGATCACACCGACCACCAGTCTCTTGTGACCATCTGCCTTGGCGGCGGGTGTAGCTTGTGTAAGACAAAATTTCTGCAGCAATTTCACTGTTCAGGAATATTTCTTTTAAATGGTAGAGAAGGGAGGCTTAAAAGTCACTATGGTGCTTTCGGGCATTCCGAGGGCTAGGGCCTCTTTAAATACCTTTTTGTATCTTGTCTTTGTGGCTCAACAGCCTCGACTCGGACTTCTAGGCCCTTTGCTGCTATCAACCCAGAGTCCAGACTATTGAGTCATGTGGTCCCAATGGCGAGTCCCCATTAAGGGGTGAGGCAAGGGCTTGAGTTAAATTGAGTCAGCATTCGAGTGAATGGCTTCCAACATTTCCTTTCGGCTGTTAAATCGGTGTGAAATGCTGCTTCTGAGGAGTTGAGTCGGCATAAGAGATGGAGATTGGGAGGTTGCCAGCATGTCGAGTCTCGGGTCGCGTCCGGTGCTTCCCTGGAGTCGGACAGGTGATCGGGTTGGTTCAATGTGGTCCACTGCAATGGGTCGAGCTGGTGTCTGGATGGCTCAAAGAGCAGGTCAGTGGTTCGAAGAATGTAGAGCGCCAAAAGCAGCACCATAGGTTCTGTAGCGTCTTGTAGTGAGTAGAACTTGGACGAGTCGTTTCAATACAGTAAAGCAGGGCTCCAGCTGTTTCTAGATTTCTGGGGTCCTCTGAAGCTCAATCTAGGGTCTCCTGGAACAAAGGTCCTCATTTGTGCACTTCCAGTGTAGGAAGTTGTAGGACATCTACAGGGGGAGTGGGAGATTTTCCTTCAGTGTGCAGGATCCTTATTTCAGTGCACAGGAAACAGGGAGGACCTGGCCCGCTGCAGTCTCGCCCCCTACTGTTCTCTGGGGTTGTTGAGGGATCAGATTTTTCCTCTGCCTTGGAGAGCAGTCTTTTCCTCTATTGCATAGGTCTTTGGAATAGATTGCATCCCCAGCAGAGTTCCAAATTAATTCTTCATGTTCTTGGAGTCCAGAGATTACTCAACGAAGTTCAGAATTTCCTGCCCTTATATGGGTAACCTGCTTCAGCAGATTGGTTCAAAGCAAGCCTCTTGCCAGGGGGGCCACTCGAGGCTGTTGTAACAACTTCCCTTTTCCTTCCGACATCATACTCCGAGTGCTCGGCCTGCAGGAAGTGGAGTGTGCAGGAAGTTGTAGAGAGCCCTAGCGAAAGCAAGATTTTGGAACCCTTTCCTGGAGGGACCCCTTCCCATGTCTGCTGACTTCCAAATGACTCTGTGCGTCAGCACTCTGTAAGAGTGACTTTGTTATGCCAGGGCTGCCTTTGAAGAACCGGTGCCCTGCGGACCTCCCGGGAGGTTTCCTGGCCCTCGTCCGGAATTCGGCATCTTTCTGACCATTGTCCCACATGGCTTTTGTGGGGGACAGCCAGGATAAACCGCTAATGCGCAGCAGGCCTGTCAATGATTATTATCCTGCTGATGCAATACGATATCCAACAGGGATAGAAATTAAGAGGGGGGTAAGCAGGAGCTAAAAGCAGCCCCTGGGTATCCAACATTAACCAGTGACCAGAAGCTACCACCAGGGAGCAAGGAGCGAATACATAGCGTTCCGCAAATCTAACTTCCACATAAGATGAAAACATATTGTGTCCATTATTTATGACCCTACATGCTTTAAATATATCTATGTCCTAATGTATATTTAGAGATTGTCCCAAACGCAGAGTTACATTTACATAGGTGGGTTTGTTTGGCATCAGTTGGCATGGAGAGCCAAACGTAGCTCCTGGTCGCAGTTGGAGTCAAGCTAACCAGGCTCTTTTTGGCCATAAGCAGGAGCCAAATAGCTCCCAGCTCCCCTCAATTTCGAACCCTGTCCAACCCTGGCATGGCTTACATTTACAGTTTCATGTGCTGGCAGTCTGACTCATGGAACATGAAACTGTACGCTATGAAGTTTTGAATCGGAGGTGCAGAATTTAAAAGGCCACTTCCACCCCCTGTTGGAATTTTGTAATCCAGCAGATGTAGTAAATGGTATTGCGTTTTCATCCCCACCTGTTTTTCTATGTAATAATACATAAAAAGTTACATCGAAAAAAACTATTTGAAATATTTGGGAGAGGGTCAGGGTTTATAATTAAGTGGAAAGGGGGGTGGATCCCCAAATAAAAAAACAAGTACATTTTGATGAGTTTTGTTTTTTAGTTTTTTTACTCATGCTGATGTAGGGATTTAGAACAGTTGTGAATGCACATGTGACCTTTGAACTTGCCCTGCTGTCCCTACAGGGTTGTTGCTGTAGTTGTCAAGACACTGTAATGGCAATGGCACACGAGTGCCCTGTGTTTTTGGTATGGAGCATTATGAAAGGGGGGAAGGGTGATTAACACATTTCCCGGTTAAAAAAAACAAATTACCTGCAAACTTTAAAAAAGCCAAGTATTCTTATTCTCTCTGTCTTTCTCTTGATCTTTTTTTGTGGATTTTATACTTGCGATTTAGGTTTCCTGTTTTTTACAACTCAATGTGGTTTTGTTAAATGTATTTCTTCAGGCTTGGAAAAACATTAATTGCACAAAAAACGTCTTGGCTGATTTTAGATTGTATGAATAATTATTCTAAGTTTCCTATATGGGCACGCTTCACTTTTGGTTTTCCCCTCGGTGCATAAATATCCATGAATGTGAGTCTGTTTGTACATATATATGTTTTCTTATTTCTCCTGTTACTGAATAGGGTTCCACTACAACTTTGTTTGGAACATAAGATCATAGGTTTCTGGAAATGTTCACGCCTAATTTAGGGTGGCCAGGCTTCCCGGTTTTGCCGGGACTGTCCCGGAAATTGGAGCTCTGTCCCTCTTTGTCCCCCTTTGTCAAGATTGTTTCCATTGGAAACTGCAGTGGTCCAGGTTTTTGGTAGTAGGTCTTCATAGCTGGCAGGCACAGCTCACACAGAAGAAATGCTGCATTTTACAACTTAAAATAGTGTTAGTTTTTGATCAATTAATTATAATATGTATTTTATTTCAACAGTAACACTTAACCCTCTTCTCCAACCACCACTGAAGTGTACTGCCTTGACAGCCACTTTCAAGAGTCAATCGTATGTTCGTTGCCCAGCCCTGTTTTTTTTACTTTTTAAATCTGGTCGCCATAGCCTAAAATCATATATTTGGGGCTCTGTCAGTTACCTCTTTACCCAAAAGTAACATTCCCAGCTGCTCCCCTTTTCACATCTGTAACGTTAGTAAATTCATTTTTAGCTGTGCTGCATTGCTAAAATAAAACGATTCAAGCCCTTGCCTATGCACAGCGTAAATCAAAAAGTGAGCTTTCCAGGAGCTGTCCTTTTGATTTCCGCCAACCTTTTTGCGCCAATCTTGACCTTTGGTGTGAAATGCCTGGTTATTTCCTTCCACCCGGCTTCCCCGCGCTGCATTCTGGGCCCGGTTTCCCACACAGCTCTCTGTGTTTTGAAATCATGACCTGTGTTTGCAGAGCACTCGCATTTTCGTGTTCGTTTTGATCCGCTTGCCTGTTGGGGCACGTTTTTATCCTTGGCTTTACCTTGGCCCCTGAGGGTTCGTTCCTTGAGAGAGCCTGCATTGATCAGAAATGTTTTTAAAAAAATGAATCAAACGCGTACATGCCAACATTCCGATGCATCTGGGAGGGAGATTTCGTCAGAGAAATCGGGAGACGTACATTTTCCCATAGGATTACATTGGGGCCAGAATTTCTTTAGGTGGGAGAACGCGAAAAATAGCAATATTTTTCACTGAAAAGTACAGGAGTCTGTCTCCTGCCTAAATCGGGAGGGTTGGCACGCTTGCACACGCCCCTTGAAATATTTGGGTTGGGTTTTAGTTTCTGGGAGGACAATATACGCTTAAGTATTAAGCCCTCCTGCTTCAGTGCGTCAGTACTAGCCCTCCGGGCTATGTTGTGCCCGAGCTCCACTATATTCCATGCTGGAATTCTGCATCCATATACCCTCTTAAAGTGACCATTAAGTTTACAGTAGTTCCTGCACCCCATGTACAATAATTGTAGCCCCCAAAAAAGAGCCAGCATTATGGACACTAACCTGAGTTCGGTTTTGTTTATTGCACAAACAGCAGTGTTTTTAAAATCTGTATTCGAGGGAGAGGATCTCATCTAGACAGTGCTTTAAATGGAAATAAAAGTGCAGGTTCTCACCAATCGAAGAAGCCGGACATTCTGGCACGACGCTTTCGGCGGCGGCCGTTTCGGCATGCCACCTTGGGCACAGGTCCCTTTTAGGCACACCCTGTTTGCGGCCAATGGCCAGTGAGGTTAAATTATGTGTCAAGGAGCACACACTTTAGTAAAGCAATGTATCTGAGATACTTTCACACAAACTTCCAGTTTGTTGTTATGCATTGTGTTGATAAAGTCTGAATATCTATATGAAATGAGACTCTTTTTTTGCGTATCAAACCAGCAGATATCGGAGCTGTAAACAAAGCTTCAGAAGGCGAGCTCTATTATTGCTCACTTTCATTGCCTAATGGGACATTCGGTAGTTAACTGGAGCTGTGTGAGAGTTTGCAGTCAAAAATGTTCCATCACAACTCCAATTGCTTAAACATGTACATATTAGAATAGGCATTGCTAATAACAAAGAAACACCTTTTAAAACTAATTTCCCAGGCTTTCCAAATCAACCCCTGCTCCAGCAAAGGACACCAATGGTAACAGGTGAAGCCCACTTAGCGAAACAGTGTTCTGCGACTAGTGTGCAGAGAGCACTGTAGATGCATTTTTGTATTTTCTTTTGCTCTGCAGGGTGGGCCCTGAAGGAGACATTATGGGCACTGCGGATGGTGGAGAGAGGAGGGAGAAGGAGCTGCTTTCCCCAGCAGAAGCACAGTCCTTAAAGGTGCGATAAAGTGGAATGAAAAGCTTTCATTTTCACCTCGCAACATAGTTGAGTACTGGTACTCTCTTACAGGCTTTGAGAAGTGTAATCTCTTACAAGCTTTGAGAAGTGCAGGTACTCAAATGCTCACAAAGAAGTGCAGCTACTGAGGGTCAGGTAGGACTGGCCCATTTGAAGTGCTGCATCTATATGAAATATCTTTCATCGGAATCCAGAGAACCAATCCCTATCCATGGCTTCCCGGACAATAGATCTTTCGTTCAGGGCTGTACAAGGTTGGAAACGCCTCCCAGCCCAAGCCTAGGTAGGTCCAAGTGAAGCTAGGGTTCTGGGCTGTTATCAACCCTGTGCATTCCCAACCACAGGAGTGAGAGCCACTCGCACCCCGGGGCTCCCTCCAGGGTACGATTTAGTTTAAAGGTATTTTGATTATGGGACAGAAGAAGGGCTCCACGTATTATGATGGCCTCCGTAATAGCAAATGGAAATGAGAGTAGGTGTCTATTAGTGAGGTGGCGAGAGCAGGGAACGAGTGCAGCAGGCTTTGAGGAAGAGGTCCTTAAGCCAGAAGGAAAGTCGGGTGGGGGTCATGGAAGGAGAAGGAGATGCGAAGAGGGTGGTGCCAGAAAAAAAAGTGGCATCTGGGAACTGATTTCTGTGAGCTGGTGGGTGGACATTACTATTTTCCGCTTGCGTTTCGAGCACCGGATTGGCTTTCCCTGGGTGTGAATCGCTGGACTAGCCATGGATGCTTAGTCTCCTCAGGATTCTGCGTCACATCTGTTGCCGCTATGTCCACTCCCATGCCCGATTCCACCCTTTCCTTCCCGCCACTCCCATTCTACCTCTGTCCTTCTGTGCACTGCCTCCCTCCGTGGCCCGCCACCTCGACTTACATGTACATACAATCTCTATAGTCTGCCTCTCTGCCTCACCACTTGCCTGTCACGTGCCACCGATGCAGGGACCTCTGCAGCCAGGCTGCCAAGCATCGGTTTCTCTGCAGCCATCTTGCAAGATCTTTCACACCCTTTTTAATATAAATTTACTGCACGTCTCTGCCTGGACCTTGGTCTGGTCTTAATAGCATAGTTGACTGGAATCCTGGGCAATACTGCTTATTAAGAGCCCGTATTCCTCCTTATGTGCCCTTGCCTCACTCTGGCCTAAAAGTCTGCTTCTGGGCTCTCGGGTAATTACATAATTCTGGTGAATTATTGATTACAACCAACCGAAAACCGGGATTACCAACCTGGCCAGTTCTAATCCATGTTCTTGAAACGGGCAGCTCCAAAAGCACAGCTTGTGATAAACTGTCCATGCAAAACTTGCTAATTGGTGCGTTTTCTTTTTTTTAGGCATATGTTCTCATCCCACTCACCCTGTCCCCCCAGAAAAGCAAATGGGAAGTATTCATTTTTTTGTTATTTTCTTTAGGGAGTGAAAGTGACTGGTACGCTGCCCGTCTGTAGGGCTGGTGCCATGTATCTCTGGGTTCGGGTGTCATGCGAAACCATTTCCACAAGCCTCCGATGAGCATTATTGGGCCACAATGAATCGTTAGCCAGTATATATCTGAATGATGTCTTACAGATAATTTTAGCTTTTATATAGAATGGCATCCACAAAGGTCACAGGTTTCTGGGCACTCAACTCCAGCATATGGCAATAAAGGCGATTAAAAATGCGGTGGAGGTCAAATGTATTTTTGTATAACCACCTTTTAATAATTCTAATATTTTAGATCTATTTCATAAATGTGCAGTTCTCGCAGAATTTCTAATTCTTCCTCTGGATAGTGCAAATATAACATACAAGAATTCTAGTGGTGCATAGTCCAAAAATGTCCCCATTGTTTGGTTCTGAACTGTTCTCGTCACTGATCCATTCGACCCAAAGCCTCTGTCTGAGGAAAGCACCAGTATAACAATCCATGGATACAGATGCCAGCACGCTGGGTATCAAGATGAAATTGAATATAGGCACGTGAAGCAAGTAGAAATGGTGGACCACTGGGGCTGAGCCAAGATTTGAGAAGACAAACTTCAAAGGAAGGGCAACACATTTTATCACTATAATAAGCAAAGAGAATGCAAAGACCAATGTCAGGGAGGCATGGTATTAAAGGCAGACCCGGGCACAATGGATGGGGTTTGGAAACTGCCTATCCTGCCCCAGCTCTAGAATGGGAGTAATCTAGACCAATAAAACAAACTAAATAGTCCACGTCGGTCTATTGAAACTAATAAGGCCTATACTAACAAAATCTAACCTTGCCCTCCTTCTCAGAATTATGAAATGAAAATAGTGTGTCAAAAATAAATGTCAGAATGGCTTCAGCACTAACTCCCTTCGCCAGGTTCAACCACACAGGGTTTAGAGAGTCTCTTAATAAACAAAGGATGGGTGGATGGCAGAGTTCTATCAGTTCTGCACACTTTGGCTTACTGGTACAATTCAAAAGTTCAATCTTAGGCTTTTCACTCTTGGTAGTTCAATATCTTTCTTAGGCTTCAGCCACCTTTCCATCAATACTTAGTTCATGTGCTTTCAATTTCTCCCAGTTCTGCACAGGCTTCCCTCTGCCGGCTCGAGCCGGTCTGTTCATGGGGGTTCCCTTTCACTGTTGAAGACTTTCAAAACGGCAAGGAATTTACATAGGCATCTGTATGACCACTTCGACCTCTCTTTCCACATTCCTTCAATTTCCCAATCTTTTCTTGCAGCACCAATGGCTCTTGGTACTTAAAGTTCTTCTCATTCACTTGCCTTCTTGTCCCATTTCAAAGTTCTTATGCTAGACTTTTGCCCTTTTGGCATATTCCACCACTTGCATATTTCACTTTCCACTTCTTCAACGTTTTCCTTTTGATGTCTGCTTGTAATAACTTTCACAAATAGTTCATAACATTTCACAGACTTTCAAATGGGTGACTTTCTTGTGCAGGAACACTTTGCTGCTTTGTTTCCTTCTCCTTTAACAATTGCCCTCTTCATTCACGTTTTATCATCACACTTGCAACCTTCAACTTTCAAATCACAGTCACTTCTCTTTAACATCAACCAGACTTTTGTTGCTCTCAATAACTCACCAGTTGTGCTAAATGTTATGCTTTAATGTTTTCCTGGCACTTCTTGGTTGCTACCAGTGCCTCCTATGCTCTTCCCCAACTCTGCCGTTCACCAGGGAGGTTTGCGTGCCATTTCCTGGCACCTGGAAGGTTTCTTGCCTCTGCTCGCATGGCTCTGCTTTTTAACACTCTCAGCTTCTCGAAAGCTTGGAAATTTTGCCTGGCTTATTCTCAATCCTCTCAAATGTTAATCAGCCCGTTGGCCTTCCAACTCCCACAACCTGGTTCGCATCAGCCTCGGAAGAGCTGTCCCTTCACGTACCCAGCCTCGCTCAATGTGTGCTTGTGCTCATCACATTTTATTTTTACAGGGTTCAGGTTCAAATCCCTGGTCCGGGCTTAGAAACCTCTTCAGTATTAAGTGTGTTATAAATAATCAATGATATTTTATTCATTTTAGCAGGTGTTCGTTATTAGAGCTACATGCCTGACTCTGCCTGGCCTCATTACAGGGACAAGGCCAATGCAAGTCAGGGGAGGTAATCCTTCTGACCTCCTTCCCCATCTTCTTTGGTGCAGTACTTTTGTCAAAACAAAATGGTAGTTTTGCATAAAATAAACAGGGATAGAGGTTAGATGGGTTGTGGAAAAAGGGGGATACCAAGTCTCGCCACAAGGTTTCTCTGCCACTCCCCAAGGACCTTCTACCCAGCTGATCCCTTGCCTGGCCACCCCCCGGGATCAGGATGCAAAAGCAATGGCCTTTTCCCTGGTCACCTGAGTAAGGGATCCCTGGGGACTAGGTTGTGAAACACCCTCTGGTTTTTCACACAAAGACGTTATCAAAGAAAAGTGTATGCTTATTAACAAATGTAGCCTTTTGTATCAAAAGATACGTTATGTTTTTGATTTTTCTAAAAAATATTAAAACTGATTTTCTTAAAAAGAAACATTTGAATTCTAGGATGGCCCACATGGACCAAATGCTAAAGATCCATCCCCCAATCTCACTGGTATAGGCAATGCAAATGTTTTATACTTCTACAATATGGGTACATGGTAGTCCAGCATGCCTTCTCCAAGCACATGCACCTTGCTTTGCCTTGTATCCTCTGATCGCAGGCATAGCCAATACTAATGCCCTACATATGAATAGCTTTGGTGTACTTGTTCCGACATGCAACACAGCGCTACATTTCTGTACTCTTGGACCCAGAGGTCCTTTAAGACAAGGTAACACTCTATAGGATGGATGCAGAAGTTATTCAAACATCAATAATGAAACGGACTCCGAAAGTTCGCAAATACTTGGCTGTTTTATCTTAAACGGGGAGTACAATGGACATGAACGGACTTTTCAGTATCGCTCTCGAAGTGATTTACATAAAGAACACACTTTTATACTACAAACTTGTCATCACGGACGTCATGCTACGTGGCAAAATAAGAAAACCTAAGTGAGATTGTGATAGGGCAACATCTAGGTATACTTTCTATGGGGTACGGGAGTGTGATTGGGTCTCTACTGTGAGTGAGTTGGTTGAAGAGCCGGTCGAAACACAGTGTCGACCTTAGATGCATCAACCAGCAACGCTGCAAACGCTACAGCAGGTCAAATACAAAGAATAAAGAAATTGAGAAAGGATCCTGGAAAATACCAGGATCTGGAAATTGTACACTGACGAGAAGGGTCTATGGGGTTCATAGATCATAACTGTAAACCTTGGTTCCTATTGTGTCGAACAGATATGCGCTTTCTTCATTGTTTAAAGATTGTATGAAGGCCCCTGTAGGCTAATGATTGTGTATAAATAAATTGTTTTTAAAGAAAATGTGTTCTCCTGGTACAAAATAAAAAAACTGATGTTTTTATAAGAAATGGCAAACTCTATGGTACTAGTTTGAATAACTAGATGTTTGGAGTGTGAGATAATGGCCTTGGTGATTGTTGCTTTTGTTTTGCTAATACTTCATATTATGCCACAGGTATATCCAATGCTAATATTCATTTATTCACCTCAGTTCATTTATCAAATTGACCTACATTATTAATTAGTATCAAGGGCCCCCATTGGTCTGAGGACAACCCGGGGATTTGAAGGAGCCCATTTCCTTTTGAAATCTTATTCTCATGCAGCAGACTAAGCATCATATGGAACAAGGTTTAATACTGGCTACTCCAGTAAACCTCTTTTTTTTGTCATGTAAGTGCTGAAATGGATTCTTTTTGGATTCACGCAGTCGTAAGAGAAAACTAGAAAACTATCCAACAAACACATCTGTGATTTAATGATGTCCTCCAAGAGTGATGGACTATATTCCAAACCCCTGTGGTTTTCATAGTTTTTCTCAAATCTATAGTCATGACTGGAAGGTTTTCAACTAAACAAAAATGAGACTACTGTTTTTTAGCTCCTCTTTCAATTATTGAAAGGGAAGGGGATGGGCTATTTGAAATGTAGGCTTGGACACAGCCCAAAAGGAGAAGTAGAGCCAGAACTGCTAGGTCACATCATTGCTGCACGAGGCCACAATCAAAAGCAGACCAGTTGTGGCTTCACTGGCCATCATCAGTGAGATGTAGCTTTAATTCATAGACACAGCAAGCTCAGGACCAACGTTTGGGCATGCCTGCCCCACTGTGGGGGGACTACTGCAAAACTAAAGAATGACTGACTGGTTTTTGATTTAATTCACACCAGAACAATGCAAGTGGTGTGTATAGTGGGAGGAAGGTCAAAATGGGGGAGGCCGTGTGGGAGACCCCACACTGGGCCACAGGTTTTGACCAGGGGGTCAACGGACCCGGTGGGGGTGTGTTGTGTATGCAGATTGACTGGGTCCCCCCCTGGCAATAACAGTCAGGCTGCACTGAAAAGTGGTAACACAATGAAGACACCAAAGTCTTTGTAGAAACCAGGAACAGATGAATTACAGAAAGAGGAGTAAACTCATTGCCAACGGAATAAATTGTACACACTGCACTAGCTAGGCACACCCACTGGCACGGAACCCGGGGCACTGGGAATACCCTTGGATGTAGGGCAGGAAGAGACCCCAATGGGGATATAGAAGGGTTGTATAGGGAATTGGAGAAGGGGGGCAGTAGGGATGGCGGAGGGGGGAGCGAAGGGAGCAGGTGCAGAGAGGCACAGAGAGAGAGACACACTGGGAGAAGGGGACAGGCACAGAGACGCATGGAGAGGGAGAGACTGGGGGGCAGACAGGCCAGGAGCCCTACTGGTGGAAATATGGAGCAGGTTGAGGAGGAAATGAGGGGAAGGATGCAGAGGCATGACAAGGGTACCTGTGGAAGGGACCTCCTGAGCGCTGCTGCCACCCGTCGGCACAGCACCATGAGTAACCAAGAAAAGAGAGCCCTGTGCTCTCTCCAGAGGCCTTATAAAAGGATGTCACTCCCACACAGGAACACGTGGTTGACAGGGATACATTTTTGTGTGGTCTCTAAGGAAGGGGAGACCAGGCAACGGTTTATTTATTTTATTTTTTTTCAGGGTCAAGTTTGCGGTTTCCAGGGGAGGGGAGATGAGCACACATTTTCAGGTAATTACAAGGTGGAAGGCAAGTGTACTTCTAAAGCCCACCCATTCCCACAATGGGGAAACTAGATACTGTGTGATAAAAATTATACAGTGCAGGGTATTTGGGTTTAATTGCAGGACTGGGGAATGGGGGAGGTTATCAGAAAGGGTGCAAGAGGTTAGGGGCTAGCTTGCTGGCTTGAGATAATTACATTGTGTGGGACAAGTGGCTTTCAAGAGCTGCCCCCCCATGATGAACACAACAAGGGGAACTAGTTTTGCAGGGTTCAAAGAGGCTTCATGCGAAGACAAAGGCGATATAGAAATTATAGGGTGGGGTGAGTGGGAGGAAGAGTTGAATGGGGTTCCAGGCTACAGCTGAGCAACAGGTAGAACTGGTTCTTGGAGGGATCATGGCTTGGGTCCACCCTCCTTCTCCTCCCACAAAGTGCAGGGGACACAGAGGAAAATACATTTGGGAAAAATAAGTCGCCCAATACTTTGGAAAATGAAGTTGTTCAATGCATTGAATACAGTGGGAAAATTGAGTCCTGTACTACATTGCAAATGAAAAGGGACATCAAAACTGCCATTTCCACACTGGCCAAAAGATTGTCCGTGTTTAGTTTCAGTACATGTAGCAATGGTTCTGTAACCAGAAAGAGCCCACCAGCCTTGGTAGCTGTGCGTTTACCTCTATGAAGCAAAATGGAACTACTTTAGGCCATATATTTCAGTTTTGCAGAAAATCTACATGAAATGAATGCAGCCATCCAAAGTCGTATTGAAATGTACACTACATTGAATGATAAACTCAATCTAGAGTGTTAATACTATGAAACGGGTAATATCATTGCTCTGTGGTTTCTCTGAAATCGCTTGTCTTCATGCGTTGCCTCACTTTCCCACACTTTCTTCTTGTCTAGGCCCGCACTGTTGCATTTTCATCCTTTTCTTCTTTTTGTTGTTACCGTTCTCCTTCCCAATTCTTGCTTTATCCCTTGCTGTATCTCTTCTCATAATTTTGATTCCCCACTTCCTTCTGTTTTAACATTTCCCCCATTCTCATTCTGCTCTCCTCTTTCTGCTGTTTTTCTTCCATTCTTGTTCAAACGTTTAGTCTCTGCCATAATTTCTTCCTGTCCTTCCCCTGCTTGCATTCCTGGGCACCCCCCCATCTCTCCATTTTCCCCCACTCTTCTCTAGCGGCTTCCTTTTCGTTCCAGTCTCGTGGTCATTCTGTGTCTGCTCCACGTTCCCTGCACCTGCATTCTCTGCTTCTTCTGTTTTTATTTTCCTCGTTCTGTTCTCATCACTTCAGACCCTACAGCGTTGCTTCGCGAGAGCCCCCCTTGCTATCATCCTTGCTTTCCAGTGGCCTCTGCCTTCTGATTGGCTCAATGATGCTTCCAATCTCTGGCCAACTTATTTCTCCTGCTAGTTCTGTCCATTCTGCTCTCATACATGTGATCTTCCACTTGTTGCTTCTCCACCACATCTTCCATGTGTGGTCCTATTTACTCTCTTCTCTTGCCTTTCATCTTCCCCCTCAAGCCTTTGTTTCTGTCTCCCATGGGAGCCATTTTGGTTTCATTTTTTGTGCCTTCTTCCAACCCCCTCCCGCTTTACTTTTTCATGTCCTATTGCTCCTAATTTTTCTACCGCCACCCCTAGATGCCCTTCCTTTGCCTCTCATCTTGCATTCACACTCCTTGTTTTACTCTCACAGATTTCCCTTATGCTCCTTTTTCCTCTGCCCCCTTCCTCTGACTCCATTGTCTGTGTTGCCTCTTATCCCACCCCATCTTTTTCCGTTTTAGTTCTTCTGTCATTTTGGTTCTCAAGTCTCCTCTTTTCTCCCCCACGTTCAGCTCCTTTCTCACTTTCCTGCTGCATGTGTCCTCTCCTTATCCATTCTGACCCTCCAGGCCCTCACCTTTGTTCATGTGTCCTTCTCTCCATTGTTTCTCCCACCTCTCCCCCCCGCCCGCGTCAGGAAACGAATTGGGCCAGAATATTTTACTGCAATGGTGACTATTATGACAGAATACATGAACCCCATACCGATGTGCATTTCATGCTCAGAAGGAATACATGTTTGAATTACTATTACAGACATGTTTGGTGGTCACTCTCATGTTCCCAAACTTCACTTTATTTTTATGCAAAGAAGCCAGCATTCTGTATTCCGGGCACCCACATTATTCAACATTTAGCTGACATTCAGCCCAGTCTCGCACCCCACCCTTACAATCCCTTCCCCTGTTCGAAAGGGGAGTTGTGGAGTTCCCCCAGTAAATGTCAATTACCAGCACTGCTCACTGTCTAACTTTCCTTCTGTGTCTTCCCCTCCCCTTACTCCAGCCTCCTACTCTCCTTCACCCTGTCTCGTTCTATACGTCTGGTCTTTCCTCTCTCTCTCTCCCTCCCTGTTCTGTTTTTATTCTTTGTGCCACCTGACCCCTCCCGTTTTCTCTCTCTGCAATCCTTGTGAACCTCCCTTTCATTCCTTCTTTCTGCATCTTCACTCTTCGGTTCCTGTGTCCTCAACTCTGTGCTCCCCCACCTTACTTCCTCTTCTGCGGCCTCTGCTTGCTGTCTTCTTCTTGCTGTTAGAGTTAATCCATCGGCTGTGTTTTTGGATACCGAGGCTTGAGCCTCATGACTCCATCTTCTCGGGTTGAGTATACAGTCGTGGGTTAGGGTTCTTCTTGGTCTGTGTGGTCTTGTCAGCATTGCTGGTTTCACAGGGTCTTCGCAGGGAGTCTGCGGCCTGTGGTGCGCTACTCGTCTGCTTATACTCGCCCTTTCCCACTGCTCCTGCCTCTTCATTTCCGGTCTCCTCCCCTCTGGATCAGGATGATGTACTGATATCGTGGAATGGCGCTTCTATGAATGACTTCCCATGGCATTTAATCTTTTGCAGTTCCACGGAGCATAATAAAAGTCAGATTGTGGGAGTTTGACGCAATTTCTAATCTATTTATATATGTATACCAACTTGGCAGAGGGCGCGAAAAACTCGCTCTCCCACATCTTGCTTTCTTTCTCTTTGCAGCAGGGTTTCTATGGAAACGAGTTCCAGGACGTGATTAGCCCGTTTGTTATTTGCAGTGCTGCTGGAAATCTATAATTAAATGGCTGCTTCAGTGGGAGAAGGAGTGAGGCAGGAAGAGTTTCCCTACTTTATTGATGGCTGCTCTGCTTACTTGCACTCCCGGCATTTTACCCATCTGCAGGGTGCAATAGACCCACACCTTGGCGGTGACCGTGAGTGACACGATTACGGGGATAGCAGTCTTCAGGCACCTGATCGTGTCCTCATTATTGTGCTGTGCTAAGTTGTACTTGTAAAGCAGAGGGTTCAACATGTTTACTAATTTAATTAATCATTTGCAATGTGCAAAATACCAGAGACCAGTCTCTAAGCGCAAGACCGGGATTCGAACCTGTGTTGCCCTGCATTTTCTTGCTTCCAAGACCAATGCATTGCCCCTGAGCCAGGGGTGCACTTAAACTAAAATTTCAGGGAGGGAGGGAGGGAGGCTAACCCTTAAAATGTTGGGAGAGACACCATCTTCAGCGACTGTGGGGGGAGGGGCAAACATACTTGTGTGAGGGCAGCTAACTTCTTTTCACATTCTAATTTTACTATTGTAGTGCAGCTTCAATGTTACAAGCAGTTAACTCTTTAACACCCGAAAAGCACGCTTAAGAACTGCTGTGAGAATGAGCAGTTTCCTGTCCCCCCTCCACCCTTCCAATCTCTCCCCTGAGTCATGCAAGTACTAACCTCCTTCACGATTTCAATTGCCTCAAAGGTATGCACGCGAGTACAGGTGCTAACAATTAAACGTTTTACATTGGTTAATTCCAAGCCTTCCTTAAATGTAAAGCCATAGGCCGTGTTTATTGTCTTTGGCCTGTACCTTCCTGCTAGGGCACTGCAGGTCAGCCAGGTCACGTCAACCTAGCCCAAAATTTAAGGGAGGGGGTGGGCTAAAGCCCAATCGGCCTCAATGGCCTTGCAGGACATTTCCAAGGGTTCTAGGTTATTTTTTCGAAAGGAATTCTGCCAAAGTGCTTTACTTTGCCTGATTTCTGCCGAAAAAAAGTATATTTGTTTTGTCTTTTTTGTTAATGTATTTTTTATTTTTTATTTGGGAGGTTACACGTCAAAGTACAATGCAGTGGCTCATTTGATTCTTGGAAGGTTCACTGCACTTATGTTGGCACACATCCTGGGCCCTCCTGCCGAGTCATGCTCGCCATTCCTCAACTGATTTTGCAACGGTTATTGGAGGAAATGTGTCGGTTGGAGCCATGAATTCTTTTTTTTCACTCCATGGGCCGAATATCCTTCTTTTTTTTCACTCCATGGGCCGAATATCCTTCTGGAGCAAGCTCAAGCAGTTGAGCATAGAAAGCGAGCATCTTGAACAGAGCGCGGGGCTGAGGTCTTGCCTACCACATCAATTATTCTTTTTCCACAGGGAGTCAAAATGGATCACTGTGCAGCATGCTTTTCAGAAGAAATTGGATGTTTGGATATGTGTGTGTTTTGATCACACGATTGAATAAATCTTACCCTATTGTACTAGTTTAATGTTTTTTCGTCTAGGCATCAATTGTGATGTGTTAAGTTTTCTATTTAACTAAATCCAATCAAATAAAAAGAAAATGAATTGAACATCTCCTGTGTTCTGAACGTCCTGTACATTCTCATGGTGTGTTTATTTCCAGCACTTCAGAGGCCGAGCTACTTGGTCATGTGACACAGGGCTATTCCAATAATTCATAGAGCAGGTGTGACGAGTATATTCAAATCATTCAGAGGCCAAGTGTGGAAAGTATCTCCCAACACTTGAAAAGTCATGTGGTGTGACAGGGCTCTTCCAAAAATTCAAAGGCCTAATGTGACGGGCACACTGCAGTAATTCAGAAGCCTGTTTTGACAGGGATATTGGAATAGTTCATTGGCCTGGTTTGACAGGGATATTCCAGTAATTCTTAGGCCAGGTGTGATTGGGGTGTAACAGTGATTCAAAGGCCTGGCGTGACCGGTATAGTCAAATACTTTGGAGGCCAGATGTGCAAAGTATGTTCCAACACCTGAAAAGTCATGTGTGACAGGGATATTCAAATAATTCATAGGCCTGGTGTGATGGGGATATTGCAGTAATTCAGAAGCCTCTTTTGAGAGGAATATTCAGGCATGACGGGGCTATTGCAATCATTCAGAAGCCTGTTTTGACAGGGATATTTGAATAATTCATAGGCCTGGTGTGATGGGGATATTGCAGTAATTCAGAAGCCTCTTTTGAAAGGAATATTCAGGCATGACGGGGCTATTGCAATCATTCAGAAGCCTGTTTTGACAGGGATATTTGAATAATTCACAGGCCTGGTGTGATGGGGACATTCCAGTACTTCAGAGGCCAGGTGTGACCCCAGGTTGCCCAACTACGAATTCTGATCGATTTTGACCAGCTGTTTTTCACCATATATGACCTGCTCCGCAAACACAAATTCATATTAAGGGCATGGTGCCGGGAGAGTAGGCCGAATTTGCATGGGAGACACCACCCTGCCAATACCGGCCACCCACTAGGCTTTCAGCAGTGATCCCCGGTGGAGGCTCCTGTGGGTGGGCTTTTATCTACTGATGGAAGCCACTGCCCAGTACCACTAGGGTGTTTAATGGCCAGTTCTTGTGCCCCTGGAGGAGGTCCTAACTAGTGCCAGGTAGCCTGTTGGTCTTTGCAAGACATGGACTGTGCTTCTAGGCATTGCCTTTACTGTGGTCCGCTTCCTGTTTAGCACACAATTTAAAATCTCCAACCAGGTTTGAGCTCATCTTCTGTAATCAAGTTTCTTTAATTTTCATTCTCCATACTCAAGTAAACAATATATTAGGGAAATCATGGAATCTTAGTGTCATTGGTAATGGTTCAAAATGGATCAGTTCCCAGAAATGAGGGTTGGTTTCCCAGTATGTCACAACTCTCCTAGTGTCCTCTGCTTGAATTAAAGTATGCTAATCACCAGTAGCCTTTAGGGACAATGTTTGGGTTTTCTGAGGACCATTCCGTATTAGATATAGCCAACCACTGGTAATGCCTGTTTCTTTGTAAAATGCACCTATGTTTTGCATGATCACAATAGACTTTCCTTTTTTTAAAAATTTTTATATTTGATTACGTATCTCTGAGGTCGAATTTTTGATGCGTTATTTCCTTCAGTTTAGGACTTTCCTAATACCGGAAGTCGAAGGTGTGCTTCAATGCATCCAGTGGGGAGCCTTATCTCTTCCTTTAAGAAAGTGACGTTCAGAAAGGGTGCATACACCCTTGGCGCGATCTGACCTTCGAGTTGATCATCTTTGTAGCCCTTGTACAAATTGCTAGTCCACTTTGGACAGCCCATTACCAGCTCTGTCTGTTCTGGGGTTGGCATGTCAGTCCCAGGTTATTTCACGGGGGCTTTGCTGCCAACCCCGGGACCATCAAGTCTCCACACTTCAAGGGCATGCTTGAGCACATTCCGAGTCCATCACACAGCCATTGTCTAATTCTAGTGCCATCGTCCCCAGAAGTACTAGAAACTGCCCGCACTGAAAATGCTGGCTACCACAATATGTATTTTTCCTCTTTGTGATCCGCCTGCCATCGGATGCACTGCCAACGACGGTGTTCAACTATGCCACTACAAGTGCAAATCCGCTCGATGAACCACCTCGTATAGATCCAAATGTTACTGTGTGTGTATATCCTACTCCCACCGTTCCCATCCTCTTTCCCTGTTTCTCTGCTACCTTTCCTCCGTGCATCACAGCCTGGGTAGCCCAGGCCGGGGTACAATATGCAATTTTATGGCCAAGCCCTTCTGTTTCGCTGCAGAGGTGATGGGTTCAACACAATACAAAACCTGAGTGGATGGGCCTTGTGAAATTTGATACTTAGTTCATTGGTCCTGGATGGGCCAATGTGGGACTACCTTGAATGCTGGCATGACCATCAACTTGGGTGGTCATCTCTAGAGCAGTGCTTTTCGGAACCATTCTAGCTAAATTCAAGACCCACTTGACTTTCGCTATGAAATTAACTTCTAGTGAAGCATTTGTTTACCAGAACACCGTGTGTGTTTTTAAGCTTCGCTGAAGGTATGGGAACACTAGGCGTGGGAACGCTTTATTTAATATATCCAGTTTCTTCACCCAACTGCAAATAATGCATAAACCAGCGTTCGGTTTTGATTGGGCCCAAAAATATAAATTTTTCATAATTTATTTTTACACAACGTTTTGTTTGTTTCGATTTGTCTTGCTGGTAGTTGGGACCACACAGACTCGGAGCGATCAAGATGGTAGAAAAGTAGCACGTTTGGCCGCACTTCACTGAAAGGCTTTCCCTGAGTCTCGAAGGCTTCCGGCTGTTGCAGAGCTGGGCGATGACCTCTGTGCCGGAAGTGCAGGCTCGGCTCTGTGTATGCTCAGTCCTCCTAGGGCAGTACTCGTCCTACTGTGGGAGCGCATGTCGAGGTGGCTTGCAAGCAGGGCTTTGCTAGTGGGGGGCTGACTGGGTTATAGCCAGGGACGTCATTTCACCAAAATGCCAGGGGTAGCGGAAGTGACATCACAATTCCACACCCCCAAGAGTGACATCACATGAAGTGATGTCATCTGACCACACCCACGTGTGACATCAGAGGAAGTGGTGTCATTTGACCACACCCTCACGTGACATCACAGGAAGTGGCATCATAAAGCATTAACATTCAGTACACTAAGAAAAATATGGTTACAATATCACTGTATTGTGACATTTCAGACAAGAATGGATCATCATATGTACCAGTGTGTCAAGGCCCATGTTGCATGGGAAGTGTATGAACCCAATTCCCCTTTTTATGTGGATCCGCTCTATTTCAACAGGACTACAGAGCGAAATCACATTCTGGTGGGAAGGGGCGGATAGGTGGTGTGCTGGAAGCTTGCTCCAGTGTTGCTCATGCTGCACAAAGTGGTGTGTGTGTGTGTGCGCGCGCACCTGTGCTGGAAGCTTGCACTGATGCTGCTCATGCTGTACACAGTGGTGTGTGTGTGTGTGTGCTAGAGGCTTGTACTGTTGTTGCTCATGTTATAGACAGTTGTGTGTGTGAGAGAGAGATGGAAGCTTTCACCAGTGCTGTCCATGCACGATGTGTTGGAAGATTGCCTTGCTGCTGCCCGTGCTGTACCCATTCTGAGCGAAGCTTTCACTGCTGCTACATGTGCAGTACCAAATAGTGTGCATGATGGAAACTTGAACAGGTGATGCCCACACTCTATGTACCAAGTAGTGTGTGCAATCTAATTTTGCATTGCTGCTGTCTGTGCTGCACAAGTAGAGTGTGTCACGGAAGCATGTACCGCTTCTGCCTGCACAATACCAAATAGCAGGTGGGATAGAAGCTTGTACTGCCCTCGCAGTACCAAGTAGTGTGTGTGAGGGAAGCATGCACCCACGCTGGCCACAGTGCACCATGTTGCATGCGTTGAAAGCTTGCATTGCTGCTGCCCACGCTGTGCCACGTAGTGTATGTGCAGGAAGCTTGCTCCGCTGCTGTAGGCAAGCGTGTGCAAGAGTCTGGTAAAGAGCAGGACTTGTAGGAGCCGGACAGTGTGCGCTGTGTTCCCCCATGACGCAGTAATCGTCGCGTGATGGAGTGTCCTCGAGACGCGGGCCCAGCATTTCATTAACTTCATAAAGTGCCCTCTCATCACCTCGTGCGCTATACATACTGAATATTCAACCTGTGCCTTTAATCCCACTGGATAATCATTGGCGCGTTGGTGCGACCAGCCTGGCCGTGTCCGGGCTACTCTTGGGTCCACCATAGTGACCAGACGGCATTACACGCTGTTAACTGCCTCTGCGAAGTGAGTCAAGTTCCCAGTGAACACATCGAATGTTCATGGCAAGCATTACTGACCCCAACCCAGCACCCAACCCAGCAGCACAGAGCACCCCCCACACTTACCATGTTTTCCAATTTCACCACGCCGAGGACAGGAGGGAGGAGCGTCGGAGAAACGAAACATACATGCTGCTTCCTGCTGCTGCTCTGATTATAGCAGTGGCCACGCCCCCCTCTGATTGTAGAAAATTAAGGTCACAAGAGTGACAGAGGTCGCTTCCCAATCAGCAGAGGTCGATTGAGCGACCTCTGGCGACCCCTAAATAACGTCCCTGGCTATAGCCCCTGGTCTTTTGGTTGTAGGCCCAGATAGAATCTCAGGGGCTATAACCAAAAGGCTAGCTAGCCCGAGTCCCGACAGTCCTGGCATTATCATAGCCCTGAACCTTTTTCCAGACCTAGCAACACCCCTGCTTGCAAGCCTCATTTAAAAGGTGGGCAGGTGACTGCTTTTGATAGACAACTCATTGTATCTGCCATATCATTCGCAGATGTGGTACTCTCTCTCCCTCTCACACGCCAGTAGACAACTTTTTGAGATCCTTTTGCGGGATGCTTGCACACAAGGCGATCATGACCTCACAGCCTCATTCACGTTTGGCCCGCACCATTTGTAATTTAAACAATTTGTTAATGGCTCTTAACACCTGGCTTAATTGCAATGCAATGGTTTGTCCTTGGGAGGTGATGGTCACGTGTTTTAACTGGTAACATGACCATCACGACCCCAGGAAAAAAAGCTTTAGCATTGGAATGAAGGCGGGTGTCAGAGCGTTAGCAGCAAGACAAAAGGAGCCAGGCCCACGGAGCCACCTAGAGAAAGAAAACCTCAGGCGGCAGCGCCGTGGTGTGTAGATGACCACTTCAGTTTGCAGAGTGGCTGTGCTGGACGCAGTTTGTCCCGACTTGCTGTCTCCCGAGAGTCACACTGCAGGGAACAAAGCAAGCCAGGACAACCTGCGTCCCTACACAGCCACTCTGCAAACTGCAAATGCAGGACGATCCCGCAAAATATGGGACAGTTGGCCACCCTACACTCCAGTTGCCCTCTCTCTCAATGTCTGTCATTAAGAATTGTGTTGTCCGATGGGCATTTGCTACCCCAGCTGTTGTTATTGCAGTGCCACCAAAGGGGAAACGCATCTTGAGAGGATGCTGTTTTTGTTGTTGGAAAAATGGGTATTAAAAAAGGGCTAAATTTAATAAAACTTAGACTGTACAATTTTACATATTCTTCTGCAGGTTATGATGTCCCCTCTAATTGGGGAACACCATCCGTAGAGCCTTCTAAACCAGTGAATACACTTATTTATTAAGGATTCCCAGGTTTCAGGCTAATCACCAGTACTTTTAGGGACTCTTTGCACCGCCACCCCCTACGGATCCTTCTCATGTTGCCCCCCTCAATGCCTTGTCATGAATCTTTTTGGGTTCTACAAACTTACCAGCATCTGAGACCACTCTGTATTCTGCATTACCAGCCCCACCACCCAACCTTCCACCGTGAAGCATGGTGCCGGCCCGCCAGCATCCTCTCCACAGTTAGCATGCTGTGGCATATATGCAGATTTAAAGTGCAGGCTATTGGTATCGGGACAAATGTCAAGATCGGCTTGTTTCCGAGTACCCTTTTTAAATCTCTCATTGGTGCGACCGATATAGTCCAAGATATTAGCAGTTATGTCAGGCTGAGTTGCGGCCACCACCATTGGTGTAATGTCGTATTTTTTCACAGCTGGCTGAAAGTCCCCGGTGTTGTTATCCCCCCCCGTCCCACCTGCACCTCATCCTGGACCTCTGCGGTCTTGCAGCCCAAGCATTAACAGTTCTTTCAGGGCCATCAGTTTAGTCAGAAAAAGGGAGCATTTACATCCCGGTGGTGGTGCCTCGTCAACTTGGCTACGGGACGTAAGTAGGGAGGGGACCGGGGAGGGCTATTGTGCTGGAACAGTTGGTACACAAGTGGTACCCTTTTTCAGCAGACGTAGACTGCAGGTCAATTAAATGCTATTCAGAGTCTCTCAATGTTGATGGACAGCTGGTCCTGGGGAGTAAGGGCTCTCTCCCCTGTGTCCTTTCTATGGGGAGGTTGGGCACCGCATTCAGGAGACTGGCATATTTAATACGCTTTGAGTTCGATGTCACAGGCTTTGGGGCTATGTTGGGGTCAAGGTCTTCGACACTGGTTACTGAGAGCCTGTGTTCTCTGAAATTAGTGGCAGAGGTAGAGAGGAAATTACTGGAAATGTAGGTATGAGGGTTGTTGGATCTTGGGCCCCTGCATTGTCTTTGCCCAGAAGAACCCCTCCTCGGGAGAAAAAGTCTACAGTGGGGGCTCCAGAAGTAACGCAACCGGCTGTGGTACAATCCAACCCGCCATTCTCTGTAGTATATGCCAACGTTCCATGATCCCCCCCCCCCTTTGGGTTTTGCTAGCAGGTGAATTGCCCTCAATGGTGCGGTCATTAGTTTCACTGCCCCTAATATCCAAAGAGCTTCCCAAGAAGTGGCTAATTTTTTTAAATCAAATTATAGACGGCCCCCGTGATCTTATTAGGGCTTTGTGGCTGTACCTTGGTGCTGCCTTGATTCTGACCAGATATGGCCAATTCCCCAATTTGTGATTAAGAATTAAGATTTTCCTCTTTGGTTTAGCCAACATGGGGAAGCTTAGTGGTAATGGAGATGGGGACGAGGGAGGGGGCAGGTGCCCTACATGTTGACAGTTATGGCCGCCGCACTAGTGCCAGTGGAAAAAGGCAGGGGTGAGCTGAGCAGGCTAGCAGTTCAGATCCACTTCAGTTGAACCTTGCCCCCCTGTCACGGCTCCTCACCTTGTTGTGCAAGTGCAAGTTCAGATACAGCAGCAGTCTTCTCCCCCACGGGTGCACAACACCCCCGCGCCTTTGTCCCTGCAGGCTTCACTTTGCGGGAAATACCAAAAGCACTTCTGTCCAGGGGGGCGCGGCCACATGAGGAGGCTCAGGAACAGGAAATGCGGGCAAAAACACCCAGTGGACGCACAACACCCCGCGACATTGTCCCCACAGGCTATATCCATGGTGGGTCATGGGGGGAGTGTGACAAATCGACTTCCGGGGCACCAGTGGTCCATGGGTGAATATCGGTTTCGGTTTCTAAACTATCAGTCGGCCCCAAACCTCTAGTACACCTGAAGGAATCAGAACAGATTGGAAACACAAGCAAATTATAAACCTCGGTGTACAATTTTGTTAAGATGGACGGAATGGCAGTCTTGTCTCTGGAAGGTCGTGGAATGTTGGTTAGTTTTAATACAGCAAAAATACAATTATTACCCAATGATGAAAGGGACTGTCCAGTTGAGGTTGTATCAAACATATCTACTTTAATGATATCACTACAGCCTACTAATACTAAGAAATACAACCCACCCTGTATAGGAATGCAGAGGACAGACCGTTTCAAAGAAGGAAAAGGGATGCACTCTGGATACTGACCGGAGGGTAGTCTGTATGTTAATAACCACAATACTTCAAGGTTACTTGACTTCAGCACTGAGCAATGGGTCTTAAAATAGCTCTAGTGGCCTTCCAGGAAGGACCAACGGGACAGAACTACAATGTACCTTGTGCTGTAGGTGCTCTTGATGCTTGACAGGGTTGAGGCGGCTTTAGGGCCTTTTGCAAGCTTCTGTAAGTGTGTTGTGGAAGGGAGTAAGCTGCGGGTATCAGGCAGCAAGACGGTTCGGCGAGCAAAGCTGGACAAACGGCTCCAGACTGGCTTGCACAGTGGTTTTGGGTCAGGAATCATTGTCTGTGTTGTTCAGTGGTTCTGGAGCACTAGTCGAGACGTCTCGGATGTCTTTAAATGACTGTGGCTTGACAACGGTCAGCATTGAATTCGGTTGCATCTGGAGGAACTAGACTGGCTAGAAAATGTCCTTTAAGGAAGACGTCGGTAAATGCGCGTCAAGGCACTTCTTCCAGCTTCTTCAATGGGCTTACGTCGTCCTTTAAGGCAAACGGCCCAAAGCCCAGGAGTGTGTTGCAGGCAGCTTCGTTGTCCTTTGTTTTGGGTTCAGGGACCTTCTGGCACTTCCCACCTTGGAATCTTAATGCAGAGCCTAGCAGGGTACGCTGTGTGCTGGCTGAGTACAGGTTCTGGAGTGGCTGGAGGGTCCCCTGGATCCGGTATCTCCCTGTGTTCCCTGCGAGATGCTTAGGGAAGGGATCTTGCTTCTCTTTTTGGAGGTCCTGGCCTCCTTCACTGGTGCAAGATGTAAGGCAGACTGTACCATCAGCCAGGGTCCAATGATGAATTCTCCGTGCTACTCCTTGCAAAATCTTCAGATGATCTGCCACCAGAGGAGCTGGGCCTACTTTGAAAGACAAATAGACCACAGTGATTGGTGAATGCTAAGACTACCAATCACCCAATCCTGTGGTCCCTACTAACCATCTCCTGTATGCATGAGGTCATAATCGGAGTGCTTGCTTTACAACAGGAAAAGTAAAGGTGTCAAACCATGTGATGCTAAGTACCACCCATCTTCCTGTCTGTTGTGGATCAATGAGTCTCTCTGGTTAATGGATCTCTCTGTGGTTGCTGATTAAAGCGCCAGGTCTCCCTTGAAGCTGGGGAGAGACCAGACCCTCTGGCTCCTGCAAACCACATTCTCATACCTTCTGAATGGGTCCCCCTTTGGGGTGAACTACTGTAAACCTGCAGTCCCAGTCATGACAGCTCACTGTCATAGATATTGAGGGCAGGAGCTGGCTTCAGCTTGACACAGTTGCATATGAAAGGTTGATGAGGTTTCCGGTCTCCTTTTGTTAACCTCTGTAGCTAGGCCCCATGGGGGCCTGTTTGGATTACCCTCTAATTGGTTTGCAAATCGCTGCCACCAGCTGCAGAGCCCAACAAAAGAGTAGGGTGGATACAGGGAGCCTTTGTTAGTTAATCGGGCTTGCCATGGCAGGGGCAAGGTATGACCCTGCCCCTTCTGGAGATGCATTGTGTACCCCTGGCTGTCATATCCCAACTAAATATGACCGGGGGACCTGTGCCTGTAGGCTGTGTCCACCCAGAGTACACCTGTCTATGGGTTTGTCATGGTGTGAGCATAGGAAAATGTGGGTGGATTAGCCCCACACATTTTTCTGAGGTTGGTCTACCATTGTTCAGTTTCATTAAAAATGTCCAAAAAAAGGCCAGGCGTACACCCGCCCACTGTGCGGATAGTCTAATTCCTCCCAGGGAACCTGGCTTCTGTGCCTCTATTTACACTTTTTTTTGATTGGATTATTTTAACTCCATTTTTGTTAGCAGTATTTGCTTGTTTTTATGTTGTACAATTGGCTAGTACGACTCTTATCTGGAATGCTGAGATCAAAGTGTAGAGAATTTGTAACAATACAATGACGAGTTGGTCATGAAAAGAGCAAGAACTACCTTTGTACTTTAAGAAGGACATTAGAATGCCCTATGTCTGGAAATTCTCTCCTGTTTTTCTAAGAAAATCTCCGCCGCTAGAACACGGCGATTACGCTAATCCCAGCGCTGGGCCATATTTTCGTTCCAGGAAATTTGGATCCATCCAGCCTTGATTTGTGCAGTGCCACCCTGTGTATGACGTGAGTACACGTGAGGAAGCGTGATGCTCTGTAGACTAGTAGAGCAGCACGTATTTTCTGAGAATTCAATTTTTAAAATAAATGTCTTGGTTGAGGATTTTATTTGGTAATGTGTTTGAGCCGCATGTACAGGAAGTTCCTTGGCGGCATTGACTTGTCAGTCTGTGCTATAGAAACCAAAGAAGCTTCAAAAGGCACACGATTGGTAGCAGATTAAAAGTGGCCGAGTGTTAGATGGCTACATTGTTTCTTGTATAACGCGTGCTAGAGGTGGCACGCTGATTGGCGCTCACAGTTTTTTGCAGATCAGGAAATCCAGGCGCATGGGGGAGGGAGACTTGCCCAGGGTTGGACAATTTCATTACAGAAATCCATGATTTGGGCCGAAGTCGACTGTTGCCGAAGCATGCAACGACCCAACTAGGGGTTTGTATTGACTCTGGGATTTGCTCAATTTTCCCCTTAACCGAAGTCTTCCATATTGTATGCAGTGCCTTTTATTTATTTATTTATTTATTTATTTATTTATTTATTTATTTATTTAAGCTGTTTGCTTTGATAAGCAAACAGCTGTTTTCTATGTGACCATTCATAGTCCTGAAAGTAGCAAATATCGCTATTAATCATCCTATTTAATGGGGCATAGTTTATCTACGACATAAGAAGGCTGAAAGGTTGAGTCTTCCCCACCAGGATTCAGTATTTGACCGACATGTTAAATGCCGATCTCCACAGGGAACAGGCGATTCAACTCTTCCGTCTTTATATGTAGAGTGTGAGTTTGAGTGGGAGTAGCCCGTTTATGTAGTGCACACCACAGGCAGGTGCATCTGCGCGCGCCAATAAAAGTTCTTGCACAATTTACTGCTACTGCTTTTTTTTCAAGACTGGGAGGATGAAAGGCGTGTCAACCTTGCTGGGAATCCAGCTTATGCCTGAAGGGTCTGACCACGGGAACTGCGCCTCTAAATACACGTACTTCCATTTTTTAGCAGGCGCTATAACCCAAACCAGTAACTTTGTGTTGCCCGTTTAAACTTTGCTTAAGGAAAAGTTAACATGAATAGATTTTCTTTGGCACAGGGCCTCGAAATGCCCTTTAGAGAGAGTTACATTGTTTCCCCATCTCGGCATTTTATGAAAAGCATGAGGCACAGATAACAAGTATACAGTTTCAGAAGATTATTTTTCCGTACAAAAGGCTACACTCCCACAGTGGCCCTGCAGTTGTTTACTGAGAGGCGGAGCCTGGGCATTCAGGCAGCTGCATTGGGTATGCAGATTCTCTCCCCAGCATCCACGGAGCAGCAGTGGGTATGCAGATTCTCTCCTCAGCATCCATGTCGCTGCAGTGGGTATGCAGATTCTCTCCTCGGCATCCATGGAGCAGCAGTGGGTATTCAGATTCCCTCCTCAGCATCCATGGAGCAGCAGTGGGTATGCAGATTTTCTTCTCAGCATCCACGGAGCAGCAGTGGGTATGCAGATTCTATCCTCGGCATCCACGGAGCAGCAGTGGGTATGCAGATTCTCTCCTCGGCATCCACGGAGCAGCAGTGGGTATGCAGATTCTCTTCTGGGCATACAGACAGCAGCAGTGGGTATGCAGATTCTCTCCTCGGCATCCATGTCGCAGCAGTGGGTATGCAGATTCTCTCCTCGGCATCCATGTCGCAGCAGTGGGTATGCAGATTCTCTCCTCGGCATCCATGTCGCAGCAGTGGGTATGCAGATTCTCTCCTCGGCATCCATGGAGCAGCAGTGGGTATGCAGATTCTCTCCTCAACATAAATGGAGCAGCAAGTGGGTATGCAGATTCTCTCCTCAGCATCATGGCACTGCAGTGGGTATGCAGATTCTCTCCTCAGCATCCATGGAGCAGCAGTGGGTATGTAGATTCTCTCCTCGGCATCCATGGAGCAGCAGTGGGTATGCAGATTCTCTCCTCAGCATCATGGCACTGCAGTGGGTATGTAGATTCTCTCCTCAGCATCCATGGAGCAGCAGTGGGTATTCAGATTCCCTCCTCAGCATCCATGTTGCTGCAGTGGGTATGCAGATTCTCTTCTGGGCATACAGACAACAGCAGTGGGTATGCAGATTCTCTCCTCAGCATCCATGGAGCAGCAGTGGGTATGCAGATTCTCTCCTCCGCATCCATGTCACTGCAGTGGGTATGCAGATTCTCTTCTGGGCATACAGGCAGCAGCAGTGGGTATGCAGATTCTCTCCTCAGCATCCATGGAGCAGCAGTCGGTATGCAGATTCCCTCCCCAGCATCCATGGTGCTGCAGTGGGTATGCAGATTCTCTCCTCAGCATCCATGGAGCAGCAGTAGGTATGCAGATTCTCATCTGGGCATTCAGACGGCTGCAGTGGGTATGCAGCTTCTCATCTGGGCTTCCAGGCAGCTGCAGTGGGTATGCAGATTCTCATCTGGGCATTCAGACAGCTGCAGTGGGTATGCAGATTCTCACCTGGGCTTGCAGTGTGAATGCATATTTTCATCTAGGCATCCAGGCAGCAGCAATAGGTATGCAGATTCACACTTGGGTATCCTGGCATCAGTAGTGGGTATGGAGATTCTAACATGGGCATTCAGAGAGATACAGTGGGTATGCAGATGTCACCTGGGGCAACCAGGCAACAGCAAGTTGGTATGCATGCATTGTGATGGCATCATGAAGTAGACACAGGCAGCGGAATAGGATTTTGGAGTACAAACCTTTATTAACTAACAAAAGGGGGGTTGGAATAAGGCCTAACTTGCCCTATGCTAAGGTGTAATTTCCCTACCTAAATAAAACTTAATGATGGGTCTGTCAGTAAGTCCAACGCAAATGTCTTTCTGCGTCCAAAACCTATACTTGCCCTCACATCTAATTGTATACAATGTGGAGGGATGTTGGCATCAAACGAGAAGTGTTAAAATAAAAGTTCTGAGCTTCTTCGAGCTCTTGGATGGAAAGGGATCTCCCTTTCCCAAGGTTCAAACAGTTCACCTTACAATAGGGGTTCCCTTTCGCGAGCTTTCAATTTTATCAATGTTCCATAATAACACAGTTCCTTGGGATTCTTCCCAGCTGTTCGGTTTCGGTTACCTTTCACCAGTTTACAAAGGTCAGTTCCTCAGTTTCAATTCACACAGGTTTTCCTTTATTCAATCACGCGAAGTGTCTTTTCCTTAGGTGGGTATATTCAGTCTAGTGCAGTTGTCGGCCCACCTGGTCCACCCATTACAGGTCACGCAACCGACTCACCGTACTTGGGTCAGCTTCAGAGCTATCTTGCCACAGTTTCAGCTTCACAGTAGGACTTGATTTCCTTTCCTTTCAAATTCCCTTGAAGCTTTATTGTTGCTGGTTTTATCACCATTCACCTGTTTAGTAGCTTTCACTTGCAATGACCAACAAAGGCTTCCCAGTAAACTCTCCTGCTGGGAAACTCAGTTCAAAGTTATGTTTCACAAGCCATCATAAGCTTCCCAGTACACTCTTACTCGCGTCCCTCTCCCTATTGCAGCACCGGTCTTTCAATATCCCGCCAGCATGATTAGGCACTAGGCAACCAGACTATGCAGAGTTAGTGCTGTAGTCTGTCAGTCTTTGTTGCATCTTCCTCGTCCCAGTATCTGCTTGCTGTTTACTGGGAGATCATTTTGCAAAAGCTAGGGATTCTCTCCTTTGCATCCATGGAGCAGCAGTCTGTATGTAGATGCTCACCTGGGCATCCAGAAAGCAGCAGTTGGTATGCAGATGCTCACCTGGGCATCCGGGAAGCAGCAGTGGGTATGCAGATTTTCAGTTGGGCATCCAGGCAGCAGTAGTGGGCATGCAGATTCAAACCTGGGCATCCGGGCCGCAGCAAGGGGGTGTGCATATTCTCACCTGGGCATCCATGGAGTAGTAGTGGGTGTGCATATTTTCACCTCGGCATCCATGGAGCAGTAGCGGGTATGCAGATTCTCAGTTGGGCATCCAGGCAGCAGTAGTGGGTATGCAGATTCAAACCTGGGCATCCGGGCAGCTTTTCACCTGGGCTTCCAGGCAGCAACAGTAGGTATTCAGATTCTCACCTGGGCATCCAGGAAGCAGCAGTTGGTATGGAGATTCTAACGTGGGCATCCAGGGAGATTGTGGGTATGCAGATTTTCACCTGTGCATCAATGGAGCCGCTGTGGGTATGCAGTTTCTCACCTCAGCCCCCATCGAGCAGCAGTGGGTATGCAGATTCTCACATTGGTATCCAGGCAGCACCAGTGAGTATGCAGATGCTCACCTGGGCATCCATGCAGCAATAATCAGTATGCAGATTCTCACCTGGGCATACTGGCAGGAGTGGGTATGATATGAAATATGATTTGGTATTTATAACGACCTTAAACACAATGTTTATAGGCACCACAAGATAAAGGAGGGGAGACAGAGGGCACTGACAAACGATCTTACTAGGCCTTGTGACATTCAGATCGTGCAAGTGCAATGAGAAGTGCAGGGAAGAGGGTGTGGGGAGAAGTTCAGGGAAGGGGTGTGAGGGCAAGTGCAGTCAGGGTAGCAGGTCTCTGAGTAAGTGCGATGACAGCAGAGGACTACACAGGTGCAGTCCCAGACCAGAAGTGCTGGGTAGGCCAGAAGGCAGTGCAGGGTAACTGGCCAAGGTGGTGGGAGGGCCTGGTACCCTGTGTGACTCTGAGGGTAACTGCGACACCAGTCGGGATAAGCAGAAGGGTATATTCGCAGGGGATAGGGCGAGGGCAGGAAGAAGAGAAGAGGAAGGTCTTGAGTAGCTTCCGGAACTTCAGGTGATCTGGCTCAAGTCTGAGGGGCAGGGAGGTCATTCCAGAGTGAGGCACCTGCAGGGGAGAGTGATCTACCCCCACTCTCTGTTAGAAGCGTATGACCTGCATAGAGTTTGAGGTAGCTGAGCGCAGGGCTCTAGAAGGAAGTCATTTAGGAAGAGAGTGTTGGATATAGAGTGAACCCCAGCCCCAGAAAGCTTTGTGGATGATGCATAGGGTCTTGAACTGGAGCCCCATTGATACACAGGAGATACTGGACAGATTTCAGAGATTTCAGATTGGAGAGATGCGGTCCCTGGGCTTGAGGCCAAGGATAAGTCTTGCAGTCCTCTTCTGGATTAGTTGAAGAGGGTGAAGAGTAGAGTTAGAAATCTTGAGAAAGAGGCTATTGCAGTGGTCCAGCCTCGGGAGAGCTTGGGAAGTAACAGGAGAGGTAGAGACGGCAGCCCGATTGGCCATCTCCTTGCAGATTTAAAAACATGTTGGCCGTGCTGGTAGAGGCAACAGAGACACAGGCTTGAATATGGACCCTCTTCTTGGAGAAGGAGAGTCTGTATTGCCTTTGGAGCAGGCAGCAGGCCAGTTTGTCAGTGGATGTGCCTGCAGCCCTCCACTTCCGCACGGCTGCTCTGCACTTGCGTTTCAGAGAGACCAGGTCGGAGACATACCAAAAAGTGCACTTGGAGGCAGGCTTCAGACATATCCTCATGACGGGTGCAAGGATATAGAGAGCTTTGGAGATGCAGAGATGAAGGTTGGAGAGGGATGTGTGAAGAGCGGTATGCAGATTCTCACTTGGGCATCGAGGTGGCTGTGGCTGTGCAGATTCTCACCATGGCTTCGATGCAACAGGGGGTATGCAGATTCCCTCCAGTGAGCCATACTTTTGGTTCTGTGATGCAAAGCAAATGCGCAGAAAAATGCATTGATACAATGGCAGCAGCACTTAAAATGTGGTGTAATCTAGCATGGGAGAAGATGCACAAGTACAGCCCATGTTGTAACTCGTTCTACTGTGTTTTGTGCTCCTCAATAGGCATACTTTTCAGGTTATAAAGTTCGGGGGAGAGCGGGGCTGTATTTCCAACTAAAATACACAAATCAACCAATCCTACTTTTTCAGCTGCTATCTTGAAATGCAAAAAAGGTCTGTTTGAAAACATTGGTGCTAAACTCTTGTTAATTTTTAAATAGTTTAGTCATTGGATATCTGGATATGACCAGTAACAATATTAAGTCTTCAGATCTTTTACAAGTCGCAGGGGCAAGTACACAACGAAGGAAGCTGATCGCAAGGAATCAATACAAGGGAGCGTGGAGCTAACAATGTGGCATGGAAAGGGTGGGCAAGTGGAGAACTAGGGATCTACAAGCATCACTGAGTGGGAACCCGGAGGAGGGGGACAGGGAGCAGATTGGGCCATTCTCAGGTGAGGTGGTGAGTGGAGGGTGGGTGGTCCTAGGTGGTAGGAATACCAGCCAAAGTTGTACCGATAGACGAGTGACGCTCACACTACGCTTAAACCAACAGCCACTAAATGGCATCAGAGCTTGATGGGCAACATTATCCGATGACGGCGGCGATTGATTTTCTCTGCGATCAAGGTTATCAAGAACCCAGGTCTCCTCCCTTCCTTTTCTTCTTCTACCCATGGTATGGAACCTGGAGAAGAAAGTGGCTTATTCCACCTTGGAGTAATCCAGCAGGCTGAAAGGAAATTGCTTTCCCGGTCAGCCCTCGTGGTGCTGCATACACTTTTTAATTTCTCTAAAAGCAGCTTTGAGAATACGATAAAATCTAGTTCATGCTCTTTAAGAACTGATGCAATATGTTCCGTATTTTAGTTTTTAACAAACGTTGAGGTACCCGATTCTAAATGTTAGTGTGTTCTCAGTTGCCTTCACTTCAAGATTAATGGCAGGATACTAAGACCAGTGTTTTAGAATGAAAGATATTATTTGCGTTATTTCGTCATTATGATCCCTTAGTAATCTCCTTTAAATACTCAGTTTATTGGACATTTTAACCAACGGGTGATTGTTTTGTAAATGTCCTTAAATTATACTATTTTGCAGTCTTTACAATTTATTGTGGTCGATTTTATTATTTACATATGAGCTGCATTCATTTTAAGAAAATGTGGTTTGTGCTGTGCTTCGTATGACCAGATGACAAAAATCTTCGAATTCAGGGGTGCACACCTGATTTTGACAAAGGGTCGGATGTACCTTACATGCTGCCTAAAGTGGGCCGAAAAGTAAATGTGTGTGGGGTGGGGGTGGTAATTGAACAGAGGGGCATGGCAGGAGGCTTTTACAACCCTCCATTTTTATTAAACCCATGGAACAAGAATAAGTATTTTTGAGGTGTGCATGTCTTAATCCGTATTTCAAACTTCAATTTTGTACTACACATTTTCTATTTTTATCATTTTTGTTCTTTTGGCAAAACATTCAGAAGTCCCTCTCCAAAAAATGCAATGGTTGGCATGTATGCCAAGTAGAGCCTGCAGAGGCAAGATGCTTCCATCACTGACTCCAGCCCCCAACCTCTCAAGCTGTTTCTCAACCCAACACGAGTCTCCTGCAACTCTTCAGAAATAAGAAACTGACCCTCATGCCCCCACCCTAAACTGAGCGCCATGGCCCCATCCCCCAAGCATAAACCGAGGCCCACTCCCCAAGCAAATGTCATGAACTCCCACCCCAAGCAAACCCCATTCCCCCTCCCCAACCAAACACCATGCCCCCTGAACCCCAAGTAAACGCCTTGCCCCATGACCCTCAGCCCCAAGAAAACACCCTGCCCCATGACCCCTGTCCGCAAGCAAACATGATGACCCCAAACACCATGACCCCAACCAAATGCCATGACCCCCTCCCCAAGCAAATGCCATGTCCCATAACCCGCTCCTCCCAGTAAATGCCATGACTTGTGAGCCCTTTCCTCCAGCAAATGCCATGCACCTCACCCCCAAGCAAACACCATGCCTCATGACCCCGACCCCAAGCAAACGCCATGCCCTATGACCTCCAATAAATGCCATGCCCCATGACCGCACACTCCCAAACAAGCACCAGCACAATATCCCCCCACCCACATGCTATGCCCCATGACCCCCCACTCCTGCCAATCAAACGCACACCTTGCTCCATGGCCCTCCACCTCAATGAAACGATATCTCCATGCCCTCCCACCCCAAAACACCATCTCCATGCTCGACCCACCTCAAAAGTCCATCGCTATGCCCCCCAACAAAACACCATGACCCCTCTACCCCCACCCAAGCGAGAATGTTCTTAGGTGGACGAGCAGGAAGGCGGGCAAGCAGGCGGGGTCTCTTCACAAACGTGTGTTGCGGCTGGCATGGCTATAAGCCTGATTAGTTGCGCCAGCCGCAGTTCTGGCCCTTTATTGGTCCAGCACACACACTACATGACTCATGCTCATTAGACCTTTGTAGTGGATGCACTGAACCACTAGATGGTCCGTGTTTTCCCCGGCCCATCAAACACAAACTTTCATAATGGAGGGCAGCCATTGTTGCTTGTTGGTTGCCCTCGATTAGGAAAGTCTTTAACCATGGCGATCTGCACACCCACCATGCCAGGCAGCAATTGGCACATATGTTGTGAACCAGTGTTTTAATGTGATGAGGGTTCATGCAGAGTACAACTTTGTCCCACTCTTACAAGATTTCTTTGAGTGGGGTACTAATGTCCCCTGAAGTTCTGTTTCTCTCTCCTATGTTAAATTCTTGTGCAGTAGCACTTTTTGGGCGCGTCTATGCGCAGAACAGAATTATCATAATAAACGGTCTTGGACCCAAATGACCGGCAGACTCCAAGAATACGACGAAGTATTACTTTATTATCAGTTCAATAAAGTAGGGCAAATTGTAGTCTACACACTCACATATACATTGCAAGTACACAAAGGCTTTATTCCTCAATGTGCATCAACTATGATGACATCCTATGTGGAAAATAATAAAACTTATTGGGTTAGGGATTGGTTAGGGGAACATTCTTCTTTTAGCGTCCAAGTGCTAGTAACTTTATTGGCTGCCCTTACTCTGGCAGGCAAGCCTCAAACGTCCCTCTAACTACATATAATACAGATTATAGCAGCATAACTGTAGCGGATCAGCCCATGCAACATGTATGCTCATCGTTGCTTAGGACATCATGATAGGACACTAGGCTCACTAGCAACAAGTAAGCAAAAGGAAACTCTGGGGCAGAGAGCAAAGTCAGACTACTGCCCACTTGCCCAATTAGTTCGATCATCTCATCAGCCAAGCCTTCAGCCAAGGCTTTTCCTTTGTACTTTACCTTGCTCGATATTCTCTATCTGGAACTTTAAGGGGAGTTAAGGTACATCGTTATATTTGGTCAGGGCTTTTGAATAGGCCTTGTATTCTGGACTTGCACTACGTGTGAAGAGACCACGATTTTGTCCATTTGGTCTTTCATTTAGTGCTATTTGATTCTATTATTTCAGGTGTCGCTAACCCAGGGTTTGAAATTGAGGGGAGCTGGGAGCTATTTGGCTCCTGCTTGTGGTCCAGAAGAGCCTGGTTAGCTTCATACCAACAGCTACTAGGAGCTACTTTTGGCTCCCTAAACCAACATATGCTGAACAAATACACCCAAGTCAATTTAACTATATGTGTTTGGGACAATCTTTAGGACACGTCTGAATGACTCTTAAAGCATAATGGGTCACAAATAATTAACAAAATGATATGTATCCATCTTATGTGGAAGTTAGATTTGCGGAATGCTATGTACTGGCTCCTCTTTCCCCAGTGGTAGCTCACTGGTTTATACTGGATACCCAGGAGCTGCTGTTTATCCAATCTTAATTTCGAGTTCAGTATGCTCTTCGGTCTCTAGAGACTTGGTTGCTCCGTCTCGCATAGGCTTTTCTGCATCTGTTATTGTCAATATTTGGCACTCGTAAATGTCTGCTCATTTACTTAATCTAAGAAAAATATTTACTGTGTATGCTGCTTATCCTTGGTAACTCCCTTTGTACCCTTCAGTAGCTTCTCGTTGTAGCATCCATGATCTCTGGCCAGCAGCTATTCTTTCTTCATTTACACATGTGTATTTCCATCCTCTGTCAACTCTGCAGCTCTGGACTCTCTCCTTCGAGCCCTTCGCTTACTATCATTGAGAGCTGGCGTCTATATGGCCGCATTTTCCACCCTATGTATTCTAATGCAGCAAGCTTCTGTGACTTGTCTACCTTGCATTTCTACCTATATACATTTGTTACTCATCTGGTTACCTATCATCTTTGTATATATGATTTCTTCTTACTTGTGTCTGTGTTAATTGAAAACAACCCTGAGGGTATTACGCCACTCCGCGCTTGTCACTTGGATAAAAATGTAATGAATTTACATAAGAGGGACTCTCACTTTAGGGGGTGACCAAGGGTATCCTCGGGGACCTTGATTAGAAATATATTATAGAATAGGTCACCCCTTATGATGCACCTTTCCACTTCAATATTTGAGGCATTCAGTTCAAAACTGTTAGTTGTATATCAAAAAAGTGTTTTATTGTTTAAACATCCCTATGTCAACACATGTTTCGACCACATATGGTACTCCTCAAGACAGGGTTCGATATCTGTGGCCTCTAATGTACTTGCATATTGTTTACCAAGTTGCTACATAAGGGGTGACAATCCCTGCTGGGCCTCAATTGTCTTCTTTTTATTTAAAGTACTGGTGGCATTCCGCATGCATTATTTTCGTGTGTTATTTTGCTTCTTCACTTACATCTTCATTCTTAAAGGTTTCTTATATTGTTTTTCGGTGCGTCATTGTATCTTCTCCTTATGACATCACTTTACACCTGTCAGATCTTCTTTACAGTTCTTTGCTATTCAATGGTGCCTCAATCTCCTGCTACCACCTCAGTGCGAGGGTACATTCAGTACGGTATACACGCATTTCACCGCGGTATTTTTCATCGCCTGTTTTTTCATCGCTGTTTTTATTTCGATAAAAAACATTGTATTTTTTTTTTTTGGGGGGGTTAAAAAATTAAATATATGGTTGTGGGTGTAAGGGAATAAAAAAAGAAACAATGAGTTTTTCGAAAAAAAACGGCGATGAAAAAACCCTTGATGAAAAATACTGCGGCGAAATAACGTAGAACCATTCAGTACATTTGAGTGCATAACGTCTCTCCTACGCTCGATGTGCTCTTGGGATGAGAGCTGGTGTCATGCAGTGGCTTCCTGTTGTGTATCCAGTATGACGGAGGTGAGGGGGAGGAGTCCATCAGTGACGTACACGTCTGCCCCTCTATAGTCTCTTTTTATTAAATACGATTTGGGCAACTTGTCACCTTCTAATTTCCGCCGTTCAAGGTCTGGTGTTATTCCCTCATCGCCCTTAGCGCCCACATGCAATTTTGCATAAATGCATTTTTTGTGTTGCATTTTTACAATTACTTTAGCTTCTTAATTAAAAATTGATTAGCATGATTGTACCAAAGTTTTCATTTCGACTCGGATTTCCTTCAAGATTTTAATTTAATAGCTCCATAAATTGTGGGAATTGTCAGAAAGTGCTACACAGATCTGCAAGTTCTGTCTCTGGATCCCAAAATCAAGAGTTTTAATATATTTTTTTAAGGCTAATGGTGACTCTGGAATAGCACCATTTAAATTCATAGTATTGTACCTGAAATTAGCTCTCGCCACCCACCTGGGTGAAGATTTGGGTGGCATTTGCAGGGTGCGAGGGGTGAGTGGCCTGCTCACAGAAGCATGATGGAAGGGTTGGCACTCATGCTCAAGTGACTGGTTTGGAGGGGGTAGGTGGCATGCTCACGTGAGCAGGGTGCGAGCGGTGGGTGGCATGCTCAAGTAAGCAGGGTGCGAGGGGTGGGTGGTATGCTCACGTGAGCAGAGTGCGAGAGGGTGGGGGTGGCATGCTCATGTGATCAGGCCCTGGTGCATCACCTAGTGGCTGCTGGTGGCAAAAACAAAATATTAACGTATCCAGTGTGCGGCAAATAGTAATGCTGTGCTTAGATTTAGGTAACTTCTATGACCGTTTCTTATCGTCATTCACTTTATTATTGTAAATTCCCTCTCCCCCCACCTTGTATCTGTTTGGGGGTAGCAGTAATTTGTCTAGACTCTTAGCAGGGCCTTATAGTTTTTTGGGTCCCTTTTGGCTCTTATTCGCTGCTGGTGCGGTGGGGCACCATGCTGCGCTTACTTCTAGGCCACAGCGTACACATGGTACATTAGATCATGCATGACCATCGCCATCCTGTCTTCTTCTCTTTCAGTGGCAGTAAAACTGCAGGAAATCCACAGTAGGTGGTCCAAATAAAGAGACGATGAGCTGGAACTAAAATAAACTCCCATCACCCTGTAAGCGGGCACTACCTCTGGTGAGCGGGAGAGCTACTACGGTTCCTTGTGTGCAGCAAATCAAGCATTCACATGAAATGCGAGCTAGAACGCACCCATCGTGGCTTCTAGGTGTCCTAATGCAACTGTGCACACCCTCCCAAAACATACAGACTTATTGTCATAAGGGCATTTTGTAAGGCACCAATGGGCGTGAGGAGTTGAGTAGATTCTGGTAAAGGTTGCTGTTGATCTAACCAGGATATAATGGGCTAAAACCAAGAGCTATATAGCAATTTCCATCGCTGCAGTAGACTGTAATTGTTAGAGTAGCATAAGGCATCGTGCCAAGCCAGAAGTTTTCCGTGCTTTACCTCTCTCCCACCCATAATACTACCATGAATTGGTTCTTTTAGACACCATCACTTAAAACCTACAAGCACTACATATGACGAAATTGGGAACTATGCCCCACGCCTGTACACTTGTTTTCCTCTATTCTACTTCTAACTCTCAGTGCGACATTTGTAAAGTGCGCTCAGAAAGGAGCCATATTCCTCTCTGCTGCTCAGATGGTTAGAGATATTGCAATCTTGAGTTTCAGTAGGGGAGTATCTTGATCTTGTATTCTGGAACATTTCAGTGCAAGAGCAAAGTAAAATGTATGGTTATGCTCTTTACCCGAATGCAAATGTACTTCTGTTCCAACAGTCTCCCTCACGTTTGTAAAGATATTAATTTTTAATTCCAAGCTTTCATCCCTATTGAGATGGCCCCACTCCACAATTCTGGGAAAAGAATGTTTTGCTATGTTATGTTAAGAAAACGTTTACAGTGCATTGCCACCCAAAGGCATCATGGCGCTAGAGAGATAAAGCGAGAATAGGTTTTGACTGTCTTTCTAAATGATAGATGGTTGGATAATTATTTAATGGATACCAGGAGCTTGTTTCATAACTGGGCCGCAGAGATGGAAAAAGCACGGCCCCCAATCCGCGCACGGCGGAATGACGAACACACAACAGTTTGGAAGAGGCAGAACACAGGCAGCGTTTAGGATAGTAACATGTGAACTTGGTGCTTATATATTCCGCACCCAGGCCACGTAGTGCCTGATGAACAATGCACAATGCTTTGAACTTCACCCGCTGGGCCACTGGGAGCCAGTGCATGGTGCGTAGGACGGGGGAGATGTGAGCTCCATATGGAGTGCCTGTGGCAACCCTTGCGGCTAGATTTTGAAGACGCTGGAGCCGCCCCTTGGGTTGGGCCAAATAGAGACAGTTGCTTTAATCAAGTCTACTGAGCAGCATAGCGGCCACAACTGGAGGACGAAGAGTAGCAGGAATCGTCGGGAGAAAATTTTTCAGATGTTTGAGCTGAAAATGCCCCGATTGACACACAGATGTAACTTGGGCGTCCATGGATAGGGACGCTGAGAGCACCACACCTAGGTTTTTAACCTACACCGCCGGAGCAGGAAGAGGACCAAGGGTAGAGGGTCAAAAGGAGGACACCCAGAGCGGAGGGTTAGGAGGACAACCTACCACCAGAACCTCGGTCTTGTCTCTGTTCAGTTTAAGCCAATTGTGGTTCATAATCAGGCAATGTTTTATGACGACTCAAATTTACTTAAAAGAATGAACGTAAAATCTAAACAAAGGTGATTGCCCGAATTTATGCAAGAGAAGTCACTTCAATGTCAATCACTGACCACTTCTAAACTAAACAAAAATGTCCCTGCTTGCATGAACCTCACTATTGTCAATACACACACTTTCACTCCTTCAATGATTACTTCAATGATAACATTGTTGCTTATCAGCTAGTGTGTTCACATGTATGTATATGCAATCTTTATCAACCATTGCAAACGCTTAATTTTCTCGTGTATTAAAACAAATATGGTATCAGAGAAAAGTTACTTGTACACATGATATTTATATGCACATATTCTCTTCACTTGAATCCCCTATACAAGTGTGGGTTTTAAATGAATACGTTTTATATGTAGGTGATTTAAATGTAGGCAAGAACAAATGTCATCTGGCTCAAACATGTTTGTGCACTCCTGTCTGGATACTTGTGTTCAGTCTTCTCTGAACATGTATATGCAACTTTCAATGTGCATGTGTGTGCACAGCTTTCAATGAGCGTGTGTGTGTGTGTGTGTATGCACAACTTTCCATCTATTTCTATTAATTGCCTCCAGATCTACAGAATTTGGGCTGAAGATGTAATATTCTCCAGCAAAAGATACATTAGTAAAGCATCATTGCCCTTTAACATCACACATGGGTCTGCTAGTGCATTTCAAGACAAGGAATTGCATAGATTTTAGACTTCGCATGACTTTCAGTGAGTAGAATGATTCTCTAATCTACTTTCTGTTGAGCAAGTATCTATTTAATACTAGCCTCAACTGGCGACCATTTTAAATGATATCCATTCTGGTGATATTTCACGATGGTATTATGGACCCCAGCATTTTATGTGCGGAGAGGTGCTCACTTCTAAAGGATAATTAACTTTACAAAAACACAACTGCATTTTGAATTTCAGAAAATTCTGTCTGTTTCAACCTGCGCTTCCCAATCCAGAAATGCATGGGACTTTTTGGAAATTAAATCTCACTTACATTTAGTTTGAAATGGAGAATAGTGTCATTTTATCTTGCACTACCCCTTTGTCCCTGCTAAAACTAGTATCCCCTTGTTGTTCCTAGCCCCTTTTATTCACAGGATTTACGATAGCAGTATAGGACTCTGAATTTAAGTGGGGCTCACTCGGTCTACAATTGCTGCATCAGCAAGGTCCCTTTCAGCTGCCTGACTGGAACCAGTCTCCAATATGGCCTGTTCATCTCTTTCTGAATGGGCTGCTTTCTCCTGCCTACCTGGAAACCAATCCTCCGTTTGTTAGTTCTGGTCCACAGCCAGTCATCCCCTTCAAATATTCTCTAGAAAATCTTTGATTCTCCTCTTTATCTGTGTAGAGGGTATTATATATTAAGACATTCCTCCCCTAATCTTGTGACTAAGTTGTGGCTATCCACCAGTCTTGTGCCTGCTAGATCTACCTCTAGCCTTGTGACTGATGAGAGGGAGTGGGAAATCGCTACTAATGTTGTAGTTGGGTAATTTGTTTCTGTAACTTATGTAAATGTGCTATTTTAATAAAATAGTCTAATAAACAATATTAGGAATATGGCATTGTAAAGAAATTCTAAAATGAATTTTTGTTCTGAAGCTCCAGTAAATGTTCTGGGTATTAAGTTCTATTGATGGTACACCTACTCCAAATGTCTGTTCCTTATCTTTTTACACATGCAAAGTTCCAACTTCCATAGGGATAGATCTCTTTATGTCCTTGGCACGCAGAGTCTCTGGAATCAAGGCAATCAAAAGGGCCTTAGAAATCGTTACAATTTGTGTAATTCTCTTTTGCTTGGTTCCAAAATGTCTCATGGTAGTGAGTATGAGGCAGAAATCTGCTCTTTTCGACAATGCCTCTCTCGCTCCTTAGAAACACTTCTGTTCTCGGTTTATCCCAGTGAAATGGCACTTGGTTGCACAATTCTGCACATGTACACCTACACGCACATACATGTACGCCTAAACACATGCACACCTACCAATCCCCATAATGCCACATCCTGCTACCGCCAAAGGCACACATTCTGTACCACAGCACATGTTCCCTATGATAGACCTTCTCGCATACGCCGCTTTCTTCACCCATGCACCTTTCTGTCCTCTGGACAGTAGCCCATACTTTGCTCTGCACATCTCTTCCCTATAACCACAAAAACCTGGCTTCCCTGCACGTGTGCATTTCTCTTCCTCACACACATGTGAATCCTACCCCCACTGACCGCTTTTCAACATCCACATGCCTGCCACCACCCATACACCACCTTTCACTTAACTTTTTTATTTGTCATCGCCATGTCTCTTAAAACCGGTTACTGAAAATGGTAGATCAATTTCGGTATTGTCCACTGCTCAATTTTGGTACAGTTTTCAATGCTGTCACCTAAATTGCCCTGGGAATTAAGGCCTGCTTTTTAGGACAAATGAACACAGGCTCTCTGAAGCGGTGCCGCATTCTAAGCCACAGTGCACACAGAAGGTGAATGTGTTCATATATGGTGAACTTCCTTTCTGTTAAACATATGGGGGATAGAATTAACATTGAAAACCAGCCCTGTGGTTTCTTTCAGGTTTACCGGAAGTGGAAAATGGTTTCACTATTTTAAACCTCCATTGCCTTCAAGGTGCAATGCAACACTCCTCACATCTTGCAGTTATTGCGGCCGCTGCTCGGAGGCCAGGACCTGTTTTGCCATGTTTTGCAGCATTAGGCATTGCAGAGCCATGTAAATATTTGCTGTAGAGTTTTCACCTGCCCAGAACACCAGCGACCATTGGTTCCCGGAATCCATCTGCTTGAAGCGGAGTGTGCCAGATGGAGTAAAAAAATATCTCCATGTCTTTTAGCTAATTTCCCTTCTGCAAAAGCAATTGCCCCCATATGGAGGAATGGTGGTGACTGCATTCAGGTAAAGGCGCTCATCTGGCCTGGTATCAGGGGACTGGCACGAGGCCAAGCAAACCTCAGCTGCACGCGAGCAAAGTACAAGTAGTCGAATGGTAGCGCCAAAGCTTGCAGGACTCTGTTAACTACAAGGAGGTGTGTTTGTGTACCGTGCTGTTTGGAGCTTTGAGGGGACGTCCGATTTGATCACACTGCCGATTCCTAGTGAGGGTGAAAAGCGCATGTGCTTGTCTGCAGCCTTGAAAGTGCTTCAGGGACGTCATTAAGGGGTCGCATCTGAGGTCTCCCGGGCTACCCCTAAAAAAAAAAAATCCCCCCAAAAAACATGTTTCGATTTTTTTTTATTTTTTTTTTTTTTTTTAGCAAATTGAAGATCCTGGGCTGTCGCCAATGCCATGTGGCCATTTGAGCTATTTGTCTTTCTGCAATTTCATACAATTGTTAGACTCATTACAGGTTTATTTCAGGCACACTTCAGGGGGTGAGTCACTGATTTAGTCTGTTCTTAAACACCTCAAATTCACAATGCAGACACAGTCCTCCAAAAAGCATTTAGAGTAGAATAAGCATCCATTTCGCACTATGTATTTTGCCTTCCGCAAGTTGCAGTTATAGCATGTGGTTTTTTTCTGGCGATACATATGGTGATCCATTCTTGTATGAAATGTATATCACGTTACAGTAATAATGTAACCATATCTTTCATAGTGTACTTGCAATGCGATGCCACTTCTTGTTTTGTCAAGGGGTAAATGGTCGTGTTCCATTGCTTCCGAGATGTTAATTCGGGGTGGGTCAAATGACGTCACTTCCTGTGATGTCATCAGAGGTCAAGGGTCATGGGGTGTCACTTCTGCTACCCCTGGCATTTTGGTGAAATGACGTTCCTGAAGCGCTCTGTCTTGTGTTAATACATGGATGTTTGAAACAGTGCTGCGCTGTAAAAGACACCTTTTTGGACCATAAATGTATGCTTTTGAGCCAGTGTGCATGCCCACAACGCATTGCTTAGTGGCTCTGAACTGGCAGTGCACTTGCAGGGATGGCTAATTGACGGTCGTGCTGTGGCATGTGTGGCTTGTTACCTACTCTACCGTCACGTCGGTTAGCATGCTTTTTTCACCATAATATTTGTAGAGTTTGCTGTTCCTCGACCCTTCTTCCGTTAGTATTGACAACTGGCCCGCCGCCACATATGCTCGCACGTTTTGACTTCTTACGCAGTTGAAATTCTCAGTCTAGGGCTTGTGGACATCTAGATGGTGAGAAAGTGAACCCACGTCCCAAGCGCTATTGCCTAATAAGCCAGGGCCCTCTGAGCATCACACGTGACGTGGGGGCACTTGGCAGGTATGTTTTCTTCCTGTTGCCTTTTAGTCCTCTCTCTTCTCTTTTTGAGAGTCTGTCAATCAGGTCTTTGTCTAAAGGACGAGGGAGAAAGCGGAGCCTTAGAAATTTAACCAAGGCCTTGGCTCCGCCATTAAGAAGGCAAACTGCGTTGACGCCCATTGAAAGACGGGTCTACCTGTGATTGATGACTCTTCAGGAAGCTTGCCTCTCTGGTGCCAATGTCTCTTTTGGTCCTTGCCAGGCAGACAATCCACTGCAGGTCTTGCGTAGTATTCTTGGTTGGGGTGAGTGCTGGTCGCGGGTGGGGAGGTGCAGGGGGGGGGGGGTTGCTCGGGAGTGCGTCCTCTGCTGCAGGTGTTCTCCTCCACCCCGCCCCCACCCCAATCCCAGTTTTGTTCAGTGGAACTCTATTCCTCTTTCTCTTGCACAGCTGCCGGGCCTTTGAAAGTTAGCGGGAACTCGTAAGAAGCACCTTGCCTATTTGCACCCCGATATGTTTTCTATGCCGATTCCCCGCTGCTGTTCTCGCAGACGGGGGCTCACTGTACCCAGTATCAAGGCATTATTCTAAGCATCCTCAATTCACAAACATTTTATGCCAATCCACAGATGTCTTTTAAACATCAGGTCATTTTTTTATTCGCTTCCTGTTTTTCAAAAACATAATGATCTCAAAATGTCAAATCCATTCATACTACATTTGATAAAGTGCGGTTTAAGTGGATCTGTTTCGCACTTTGCGCTTCAGCACTTTCCACAATTCTGAGTATACTCGGCTGCCTCAGTTGACTCCACATAACAGGATTCATCAAATCTACTCATTGAACCCAGCCATACACCATTTTTCTCACCTGGCATTCCTTCCAAAACTAACACCCATGACGAAAAATGTGGAGGCAGCTATTTTGCATTGACTGAGGAAACGCCTCCACCTCCCGGTTCTCCGGTTCTGCCTGATCTCATAAACTGCAACAAAAGATAGCATTAACTGTATGTCGACATAGGATCAAAACGTTATCACCCTTCATATTCAATAGATAGAGAGACAATCTCTCTACCTCCACATCTAAAATCCACCCCTTCTAAAGACCAGTCCGTAATTCACTACAATTAAATATGTGCACCTTATTTATTTTTCTATCAAATGCTCCTTTTTTGAAATTTTGCATAGTTTTCATAACTTTAAACACAATATTCCCACATTCTAAATTTATAAACACAATTACTACAGAGACCTTGTCTGTTAACACTATTACAGTAAATGCTCATTGTCTTGAAGAACGAGAGCAGGAATCCGAGGTGTCCTATTCTGAGTGATAATAAAATGCAGTACATGATATCATTTCCTTAAGAGGACTGCCATGTTATGCTCCTTGTCTGGGACAATGGTCAAAGCTTTCATTCTATGTATAGAGAGAGCCAGATTTGCTCCGTGTCTGTGGAGCTTGTGGTGTAGATGGGAGCATTGTCTCGCCGGACTACGACCCCCCTACCTGGCGGAATCAATGGTGAGGAATTATGGGAGCTGTAGGCCAACACATCTAAAGAGCCACGCATTGCAGACCCTAGTGGAAATATTTCATTTGAACAGAGTTGTTGCCCCTCAATGTTGTCTTTCATCATTTTATAGGTAGTCCCCTTATCTCTTTAAGAATGTGTTCGTTTTGCACGGCTTGCCCCCTTTTTTACATTTTGTTTCTCTCCCTGATCTGAACAGAATTTGTGGATCTATTGTGTTTTTAGTGGGCGTATGATCTGTGCCCATTGGCTACATCCTGCCATTATCTGTCCAATGTGCGCATGTTGTGTACCCATGTTATTACAACCACTGTGTCTGCCATAGTGGGGCTTGTATGTGCATGTGTAATGTGCAAAGTCTGCATCACGCCATTAGACGTATGATACATGTGTGTTGTCTGTGCATTTTTCTGCGTATGTCGATGTTAGTCATAGTGTTACCGTGTTTGCCTTGCATTTGCGATGCGCATATTTCTACATGTTCCACTCTTGATGCTCACGTATGGATATCTACATTTTGTCTGTCGCTTTTCTGATGGATTGTAGTTCAGTGCATATTGGTGACCATGCCATCGTGATCACATGTTTTCCACTGTTGTGTATAATCCACTTGTGTTGCCTGTGGCTGTTGTGCTCAGTTATACTCATTGGTTAGCCATGCTCTCTTGGGCTATTGTGGTCAACTGTACACAGCCATTGTACATTGGGATCCACCTGTTGTGCTGGATTGTATTGTACGTCTGTATTGTATGTCATCTTTGATTTCCTGGCTGTTAGTCTTAGCAGTGCACGGTGGTGGCGTTTGTTATGGTGGCTTAGCTTACCATACTGGTGAATTTCTGAGGTTTTTCGGTTTTACTTGTAACCATAATGTCCCTTTACAATGCTTTTTCATTGAATTTCATAGGTTTTTAGTAGTGCAACTTAACCATAACATCCCTTTTAACATTTTTCAGTGAATTTCATGGGCTTTTACCAGTGCATGCTAATTTCCTATATCTTACTAATATCATACTTACAACAATATAGCAACAGTTCCGTCCAATTTACAAAATGTCACCTTAAAACTCGGCCATTTCCCACCCTGTAGCATCATTTGTAACACTTCTATAGACTTTTGCAACTTTTTCACTGCTTCTGTGTCTGTCGACGTTTGCAAATGTCTGGCATTATCGCAGACTTTCCAGACAGTGACACCTGACATCGTGCACGGCATGACATGTCTTCACTTTGCACTTGGGTCCATGCTTCGCGGACAGCTCGGAGGTGTACTTTGTACTGATCTAAGAACTTTCAAGCTCAAAATGTACCCTTGCACAGCTCCTACACGTATTCTTACTCATCCATTAACCATCTAGTACAGAGCACATATTTGGAAGAATATTAGCAAAACGGCTATTTACCTTAAAATGGCATCAGCTATTGCCATCCCTCCTTTCCTAGAGCCACCACCACCAGCTGGAGGACCTAAATAACAAAAAAGTGCGGTACTTCTAAAGACGATGAAGACGACCAAGAAGATGACGTAGAGGAAGTGCCTACCTCTAGAATCATGTGTGGCAGTTCTTTACCACTGTTGGGAATGCACGAAAGGCTAAAGCTACCAAAGTGAAATGCACAGAGTGCAAAGTTGTGCTCAGTCGCGGACTACCTGGACAGTACCGCTACCGGAACACCTACATGGGCCGCCACACCCAATCCAAACCACTGCAATGCTCTTAGAAAGGCTGTTCCTTTCTTAGCAAGTAGTAGGCTGTCTTCCTTCACCTCATCTTCCTCAACCAATGCTGTAGCCAACGGGAGCAAGGACGTATCAACGCCACCAGATTCTACAAATCCAGGGCCTATGAAGAGCCCAGCTGTTATACACAGAACAGACCATAAAATGACAACACAGGACCCCACATGGGGCAGGAAACCACCTTCATTAGCCTTGAAAAAGACCCACGGGTCAAAACGCGTGTCGGCTGACCTCAATTGGGACCATGAGCTCACACCACAAAACAATCTGACAAATAAAAACCTGCACTTATCACAAAATGCAAAAACAGCGTCGGAAATCCATTCTTTACAAAAATACTCAACTGCAAGGTATCCAGGAAAAAAAACCTTTTCAGTTAACAAATGAGGTGTGGGTTTCACCTCAAAACGTATCCTGTGATCTTGCACCGACAACAAAAGCATCACAATAAAGAACAGAGCTTAGCAAGGTCGGTTCCAAACTTAGGGCCCCAGTACAGTTTGCAATACTGTAATCACCCAGCCTATCTCACCAGCTACCTTGCAAGCAATAAGAGGCTGTTGATTCATATCTTTTGAAGACAACCATCCTCTGTATATACTGTAAGACACCACTCTGCAGAGGGGTAAAGTGCTTTTGAAGCTGTAATCAAGGAGCGTGAGAAACTCTGCCCCCAATCTTAAATGTAACACATGGACAACATCTTCCCTTGTCCACCTGCCTCTCCATATTAGTGCTTGGTGCATCTTAACTAATTTCCCTCCTCACCCTACTTTCTAACCTCTCCTGCAAAAAAAGAAGAAAAAAAAGAAATGAAGAAAATGTTCCTTTAGGAATCACTTTTCAGTTAAAAAATAGCACTAAAAAAATAATCTTAGACTCCATCTACTTTACATTTCTCATAAAAGTAGATAGACTCAAAAAGATTCTCCAACATTTCATTAGCATTTTGTGTTATGCTAATGAGACTAATTATTGCTTTCATCCCCCATTCCAGGCACTGGAGCGGGGGGATACCGGCCCGCCAGCCCAAGTTATCAGCAAAGCTAGGGCGGATAATGAGAGCTCCGGACCGTTATCCCCAGTTTAAGCTCCTGCAATGGGGGATGAAGGCCATTAGCACCCGGGCTGCCAAAAGATGTTTCTTCCTACACTTGGATGCGCACGGCATCTCGCTGTAGGAAAGAAAATCCTTTTCCCAGATGGCCACCATAGAAAGGGAAGGCAGGGCTCCGTACAGAGCCCCTCTTCCCTTTCCATGGCGGCCCTCAGAAGGCGAAGAGAAAACCCTATGACTATATTGCAACAAACACATTCTTTCCCCTTTGAAACCCATCCCAATTTCGAAAAACTTTACAACGTAGCAGGTCCCTGGTGAACATGGCCACTTTATCCCCATTGGTCATCCCTTGGAGTCATGGCAAGTAGCCATTTTGTCCGGTCATGACCTTATGCCATGACCCGGACAATCTGGCCACTGCCCATGTCCACAGGCCATACTATACCTCTGTCACCAAAGGTATAGCACTATTTTTTTTTTATACCTACGTTATGACACTTGTAAAACATTTTAAATACAACACATTAGCAAACGACCATGCTTTCAGGTTCTTGCCAATGCTCCTTAAATGAGTTTGCGGCAAATCCGCCCAGGTTTTATTTTTTCAAAAGTGTCAAAATGTATGTACATACCATAGTGCTAATTTAGCTCCCACTTGACAAAATCCATTCAGACTTTGCACAAACATTCAAGGTTGTGTCTCTAATATTTCTGAAAACCTTTGTCCACATTTGTCAAACGGCAACAAAGCTATCGGCCATCTAAAAATGTTGAGACCACCCTCTAATTTAGCCCCCTCTTGACAAAATCCCACCAAACTTTGCAAAAACATTTATATCTAGATCTAAAATCTTTTTCAAATTTGTGTGCAGATTCGTCAAATGGCACCACATTTATAAGCCTTTACAATATTTTGGGACCCCCCCCCTATAGTTTTGTTTCCTCTTGACAAAATAGCACCACACTTTCCAAAGACATTCAGAATCTGGTCTAGAATAAAATTCCAAAATTTCATACAGTTTCATTGAGTGGCGCCAAGGTCTAAGCCATCCAAAAACTGCTTTTCACCAAACCTGTAAAGCACAAATAAGCATAGATGCCCCGAACATCTAAGATGTCTGTGAACACCACAGGACTGTCTGCGGACATCAGAGAAGAAAATCGCCCGTTTTTTGGCTTTTTTAGGCCATATTTCATTCTCATCACCCCTCCGTCCCCAAAGATTGTTTGATAAGTTTGACTGCGATGTTCTCGGACACTGGCGGATATCTGCAAATCCAACATGGCGGGCATTCCCAAAAATCTGGCGCACTTCACGCTTTTCACCATCCAGTCAGCCGCCGCGTCCAATGCCCGCGGACCTCACGTTGGCCCCTGGACCAATCAAAGGACCGCCCGTGGACCGAACAGGGAAGTAAGTCCGCGAACCGAACCCAGATATCAACACTTGATTTTGACCTGATTTTTGTTAGTTTTACAAAAGAATACTGGACGGATTGTCACCAAATTTACAAAAGCACGCTTTAGGGACCAAGCCACCCGCCGCTCCTGCAACAAATTTGGTGTAAATCCGTCCAGCGGTTGGGGCTGTAGAGGTGAGCATATTTTTTTTCCATTGCGTCTATGGGAAAAAACACACAATTTGGGAGGCCCCCCCCATAACTTTGCCCACCCCTGACAAAACCTCATCAAACTTTGCAGGATCAATCTGACGGGCCATATACTTTTTTGCAAGATTTTGTGAGGTTTCGTTCGGGGGTGGGGGGTGAAGTTGTAAGCCACCCAAAAAGTGCTTTTCCTAGGGGTTGAGCAACTTAAACAGAACTACAGTGCCGCTACCGCAGGCCCTGTACTGAATTGGTTACATGTCGGATCACTGACCATTCTCTGTGCAGGAATTCGTTTTGCTTCTCAATTTGTCTTACCTCTGAAAACGAGAAAGCAGCATTTACTTCACTGAGTTATCTTACAGTCTCATAGAACAAAAAACACCTACACACTCTGATTAATGGAAGCTGCATTAGCAACTTTGACATGTTGGCTCCCCATTGACTTTTGACCTCTGATCTCATAAAGAAAAAACATGGGCTTCTTTTTCGATAGGTACAGGCACATCTCATACATACTAGGTCTTCCCCAATAGTACACACGTGCCAGGTTTAATCAATTGACTGCATGACAATTGCAAACTAAATGCTTCTCTATAAAATAATCAGTGTTGAATACATGCAAATATTGTACTTCACAAAGTTAGTGTAGTCCTAATTTCAATTTCATGTGTTATTATTGCCCAAAATACTATAGCATGATGCATAAGTCTCTTTGAAAAAAGTCTTGCATTTTTATCTCCAAAACCTTGCACTCCTCGGATCAACTACACGCCATGGGTTCTTGCCAGACCCTGGTGGATTACTGCAATCCTCTGTGATCCACGGCGTGAATGGGTGCTGGATTGTCCTGAACTTCGAGTCCTTCTTCTTGACTTCCGATGGAATATGTTAGACGGCGTGAACCACTGGAAGGCCCACCTTTCCAGTGTGTAAACTGCAAAGCCACTCGCCTAGTGAGTGTTCTTTTGCTTTCCCAGAAATCCATAAGGCAAGCCTATGCCTTAAACAAACAAGATCCCCTGGTTAGTGTAGTCCTAGGACAGAGGCGTGGCCATCTCGTTAAACCTTTTAAATGCCTTGGGCTTTTACTTGACCCACACTTGACCTCTGGATTACATATGGCCAATTTGTGATCTTTCATGTAGCCATTACACAGGTTTTTCTGAAGCAGTGGCCATCCCTTAACTGTTATTAATGGCCCTGCCGAGCTGTGTTTATGCTACTGCCTCCCCAGTACATCTTCATCAAGGGATACATCCTCGGAGGCCTGTCCTCAGCACTGCGGGTTTTGTGCTACCTTTGCAACTGGGGTGTCTCTTTAAAATGTGCTGTTTGAATGCGTTGACAGTGCACTCGCTCAATGAACTGCCTGTCCAATGGATGGGTTACACATCTGATCCGTTCCTTCGGGCTCTGCTCTCCTTGAGGAAACCTATAATCAAATTCTCTGTACATTCCCTGCTAGTTGGGAGGCCACTATGGTTTATAAAAACAAAAGAGGGATTGCTTGCATAGTCTCCAGTCACTCACTGTTTGAATGGAATTTCTTTCACTGGATTGTGTATGGGATTAAAGAGCTACTCTCCCTCACTCCCATGCAGCCCTTTCAGTGTAGAGATGGCTACATACATTTTTGTTTTTCGATCACCCTGTTCCTGTTGGGAAATGGACATCTAATCAGGGACTGGAAGACAGGTATAGAATAGAAACTGAGACCCGGCAGCCGATCGATGGCTTTGGTCCTCTTGCCTGTGTGGTCTCTGGTGCACCTGTGTTCCTTTTTGATGGGCTGTTGGGTGCAATGGGGATGGGGGCAATCTGCGATACCCAATTTTTACTCTCGCAGCTTTCTCAGACCTTTATTTTTGTATTTGTAAAGCGTCTAGCAGCAGGCATTGAGGCGCTGTTTCTTGAAAGTGTCTTAGTTATAAAAAGTCTGAGGCAGTGCATGGGTTACAGGTTGCATGTGCCTAACGAGGTGGGCGTGAAATAATGGATGACAAACAGGAGATACTTTAGATATTGTCCAGTACAGTGGTAGTTTAGACAGGATATGCAGATGAAATGCTGATGTCCTAACTTAGATGTTTTACAAACAGTATTGTTTGGATTGCTTTTCTGAAGGCGGCGTGAGACTCAATGCTTCTGATTGGGGGAGGGAGCAGGTTCCAGTTGGTGGCTGCTATCACTGGGAAGCTAGAGCCGCCTGCCCGGGCTTTGAGGCATTTGGGGATGGCTAGACGGTTGGTGCAGCTCGATCTAGTGAGTCTGTTCGAGGGAGGCCCCGAGAATCTTTGAGAGAGGTAACGAGGTGCAGTGTCATGGAGACATTTGTGGGTAAGTGCCAGGGAATCAAAGAGGATACGTTCCTTAACGGGTAGCCAGTGGACCCATTTCCTCGTGGCCGAGATGTGATCTCTCTTGGATGGGCCTTGATGGGCCAGAAGGCAGCCTGGAATGAGTGACTTCCGGAGACTCTGTTAATGCGGTCTTCAGTGCTGACTAGCAATGCACGTCCCTTTTGTGTACAAGCGGTTGACATGCGAGTTTGGTGTTGACCATGTTCTTTTAGGCACAGCACACAGGTAGGCAGGGGTTCAATTCCGTTTCGTGGGGAGATTGGTGGATTCTAGACAAAATTCTTCCAATCTGCCAATTTTGCCTGCGTTGCCGAATTGACTATTTGGGGGCTTTTATGTGCAGGAAAACTTGCGTTTTACCCGTTTTACCCCGAAAGTTTGTTTCTGGTTGTGTTTTGGACAAAAAACGAAATTTCCTGGCAACAACGTGGCTTGGATTTTGTCATTCCATATTTAAACAGTTTAAAGGACTTTGCCTCTTTGAGCAGGCATGAACCCACAATATTGGTGAGGCTGCCTGCCCCGTGTGTGTCACAGGTGCAACTGCAAGGATTGTGAAGGCACCGCTCACTCTAATGGCACTGTTGGGCTAGCGCTATGATCCACAGAGATGCATAGGAGCCTGTACACCCGCCGGGCCGATCTCCCGTATCCTACTCCAGCCCGCCTTTCATGGACGCAAACTGAAATAAGAGGCACAACAGGAGCAGAAAAGGCTACGTGGGAAAACGATTGCACTTGCTTCAGAGATGATGTTCTGGGGGTTCCTACGGCTTGGGGATTTGAAACCGGAGGGGTCTAGTCTGCTCTCTTTGCAATATTGAGCTTAATATTGAGCTATGCCCGTTTCGATTGGTTTTCAGCTTTTGCAGATAACTGGCCTTCAGCCATAGGACCACGAAGGGCTTCGAGATTAGCAGGAAGTCGTAATACGGTAGGACCACGAAGGGCCTCGAGATTATCAGGAAGTGGTAATACGGTAGGACCACGAAGGGCCTCGAGATTAGCAGGAAGTGTTAATACAATGTCAATTTAACCATGTACACTTTATCATATGTTCTTCTTAATGGATATGTGGTAACACACCATCACATTTGCTGTCATTTAAATGCTATAATTTGACTTCACACCGCAAACCCCAAAATGATGCTCTCCTAGTGGATTGCATTCTTTAATGAAATGCTGACTCCTAGATTACGAGACTCCTGAAAACTCCCACAGTCCTGAGCAGGGTGCCAGGGGTATGGGCATTTCAGCATCCGGGCAACTACCAAAGTGATGTCCTACATCAGATTTGTCATTGTTTCTTTGTTCCCTTTATTGATTTGTCTTTCCACTTTATAGAATGGAATCTATATTGGTTTGGGGCGGGGGGACAATGTGTTCTCCAATCAATTTTCCAATTCCTGCACTCAGTTTTTCACTACAGTTAATTGAATCGGGAGGATAGCTCAGGGACAACGTGTTCGCCTTGGAAGCAGGACGGCACGGAGCAACACAAGTTTGATCCCCGGGTCCGCGCTTAGAAACCTCTGGGTATTAAGCGCGTTATAAATAACCCATCAAATCTCATATCTCAATGCAAGTGTGGTGGTGCCACAGTGTTGTGATACCCGACAGCACATCAAAGTGGTAACGAGTGCAGACCACCAACCCACCCTGCTGCCCCGCCCTCGGTTGGTCCCATAGTGTAGCCTAAGTCTTTAATACAATATGTTCACTATGTTTTGCCTCTTTTTTTTGTTTTCTGAAAATTCTCTCAATTAGAGGTATCTATAATTCTCGGGAGGATAGCTCAGAGGCAACGTGCTCGCCTTGGAAGCAAGACGACCTGGAGCAACACAGGTTTGATCCCCGCTTAGAAACATCTGGGTATTAAGCGTGTTATAAATAACCTATCCTATACATCTGTAATTGGGGAAACCAGCAATGTTCCTTGTTGTTCATGGACAATGTAGTTAATTGATAAATAAACTTGGATAGAAGTAAGGATTTGATGACCAGGCTGCTTGGTATCCAGCAACGCCTAGTAAGTAGGAGCGATCTCGGGGGGATGTGCGGCAAGTATCCAGTGTGCAGCAAATCTAACTCCCACATAAGCAGCGAGCCGTAACATTTCGCCCAGTATATATTGGGGGGAGGGCTGGTTAATATTTCAAGTGGCAAACTGAAGTCGCCCGCTCCCTCAATTCCCCATTCTTACTCGCCAAGAGTCAATTATCACTCCACAATGGCCTGTAGGGCCCATTATTCTATTACTGTCTTCTGAATGTGTCCCGATTCTCCTTCATAGACCTTCCAAGCACAAAGAATGCATATTAGATTGGAGTGTTTGTGAGACACCAGTTCAGGGAGCAGAAAGTAGCTCTTGGTGCATGTTGGGGTCAAGCCAACTGGGCTGTCCTAGGCTACAACCAGGCGCTTAATAGACAGATGCCTCTACAGGCCATGAAATGACATCGTGTGCCATCCCTCGTAGTGGTCTGTGGGATTCTGCATCACTGCAGACACTTGGTGTGGTAAGTAGGCTGAGCTCATAGGCCATGAGTGCCCCTAGAATAGGTTGGATCCCTAATATGCAAAGACGAGCACATGCTGGGGCTTGAAATCTGTGCCCTCGTAGCACTCGCTGGGGCATTGAGGTGGCACCTGTGGTTTCAGCATTGGTCGAGTGGAGCAGAGGACCCACGCAGAAAAAAGATACGTTTAAATGTTTGCATGTGTTTGTGTGAGAATGTGTGTGTGTGTCCTTGTCGGTTTGTATTTGTGGTGGGGCAAATATACAGTTTTCAGGACTGAGCATGGCATTCAGAAGAACATGTGAAAGGCAGGGCATAGATTGTTGAGACAGAGCTCTTGACCTGGTCTGGCCACTACTGGCGTGAGTGCGAAGAAGCCGGTGTGTACGTGGAGGCAGACTGCACAGCCTGCCTATGGTACAGCTGCTATAAATGGGGGGGGGGGGTCCACGCAGGCATATATTCTTGGAACAGACCGTGTGGTTTCATTGGGCAATAGCGGCATGAAAGAGTTTTACAGTGGAAGTGCTGGCATGTATTGAGCACGATCGCCAATGAAATGGGATTTATAGGGTCATTGCTGGTATATATTGAGACGAGCCTACTCGTCTGCTCTGGATACAAGGTGCAGTAAAGGGGGTTAACCGCTTGCATATCATGAAAATGGCTGATTCGGTCTCACTCCCTTCTATGACCTCATGGGAGAGCCATAAACCAAAGAAAACCAGGACTTTTTCCATAGTTTCTCCAACCCCACTCCCGTGTTGCTGGATACTCCACTTCCCCCCCGCCCACCATAGGTTTTGTTCAAGGGGAGCCTGGATGTTAATGAGTCTTGCACCGCGCACTGTTGCCACTTGCGTTGCCTCTTGGCGCTCTATGAAATTACATCACAAACCAACATGCCTGTTCTGGAAGAAAGTCAATTAAACAAGGGTGCAATGCCTCCACGGTCAGGGATATTCTTTATTATGTACCCATTGCCTCAGCGCTGACGTCCCCCGTGGCTCCCGAATTGACTGGCACAATGGGCATCGATTCATGATGGTAATAATGGAGGCTTTCTTTCTGTGCAAGTGAGATTTGGCCGGATCAGTGCTCCCAAAATATGCCACCACCAAGCAATTTCCTTATTAAATGCTCATTGAAGCAGCCCCAGGCTGGGAATACATTGAAAAGGGTAGCGCTTTGAGAACATTCATAGCATGGCGAGCACGTTGGTGCAAGAACCTGAGCAGAGCCTGGTCCCACGCGCCACGCTGAGAGAAGGCGAAGAATGCATCCCGCTCCCATGCGACGCCGTTCCCCGTTCTGAATCTGCAGGCATGACTCTTGCAGTAGAGCTCAGGGTACCGGGTGCCTCACCATTTCCTGCTCCATTGCAAAAACCCCAATGCCAGATGGTCAGAGATTCATCAATGATTCTCACACCACCTCAGAGGCTCAAGCACACCGATTTTAACCCCTCCTATAAACGTATATTTAAACATGCAGATCCTGCAACCTGGACAAACTACCTACTGATCAGATTTCCCAATCCTGTAGCCCATCTGGGTATCCACAGCCACCAATTATCCCATGATCTGAACAAAACCCGCTCTGGTTCCATCTGCAATGCGGGCCGGAGTCCTCTCATTAGAAGATAATCCAGGCCCTGCTTTCCTCCAGGGATTCAGGTCACGTCTGCAACCTCATCCTCAATTCTTGTTTTGGCATTGGCAGTATGTTCCTTTGTTGGTTTGATGTCCTCCCCGGAGATCTCTGCCTCCTGCGGTGTGGCCCCCATTTGCACCCCTCATAACATTCCTTAGCAGCTACAACACCCACTTCCATATGTACACCATGAAATCCCCACACCTGCATCATACCCTTTGAATAATCCAGGGATGGTCGACCACTCTGGGATGGACTCCAACATGTTCAAAATTGGACGCAATAACCTTGCGTCTGCAATAACCCCCAAATAACTGAGGATTTACTGCTGCAAGCTTAAGACCGCATCACAGTGCCATTAAGCAGCCCACCATCAACTGACTCATCTGTGGAGCCTTGCACAAAGGTTCAATGCAGGAGCCATCATTGATGCCAAGGTCTCATGTGTGCCACGGGGCAGCAACATTTCCAAGAATGCCTTCCATCATTCGTGCATGCGTTGCCCACCTCTGCCCCAGCAAATCACCCTTGTTATTGCAGAGTTCCTTTCCCAAAAAAACTATCACAAGAGCAGCGGTCTGCAACCTGCCACTCTCCAGATGTTTTGGACTGAGCCTTCGATGATCCATCATCCTGGACTTTGCTGGCTTGGGCAGTTGGGAGTTGTAGTCCTAAACATCTGGAGAGCCAAAGGTTGGAGACCTCCAGCAAGGGGATCAACCATGACCTTCCAACCTAAACATGGTCAAAAAGTCAGAGAGCTAAGAACGATGTTGCCCAGCTCATCCTCGTTGGACTGCATATTAGATTTGACTTATTTGTATAGAGCAAAACCCAAATAGGGCCAAGCATAATGAGTTGTCTGGACAGAGAATAGATTGCCAAGTCTTCGAGACCTTGCCGTCAAAATACATAATTATACCGCTGTTCAGTCAGCACACGACCTGAACCCTAATCGCAGCCTCACTCGACGAGCTGTCTTTTGCCCCATCCTACAAACGCGCTCTGTTGGTGGGAGTGAATTTCATGCATAAGGGCTACTCTTCTAGGCTTCTCTGCCTGTGCCCCGTCACCACAAAAATGATTTCAGAAAATCTGCCAAACTGATAGTCCCCTCTTCCACGAAACATGTGGGATAGGGCTACTATGACGTACCGCGTGACATGGCTTATCCAACATCCGCCCCTAGTTCAAACTTGCCCCCTGCCCCCGGTGTGATGAAAGCAGTCATTTTGCAATGTGAACACTAATTAAAAATAAATAAATAATACAAGTTTAGGTAAGTGGTTGGTTTTGTCCACTGCAAAAATAAATTTCAAGCCACAATCATCCCTTTTTACTATGTATCCTATGCACTACGCAATTGGTGCCACTGTTCGTAAAAATGCAAGATTTAACTGTGATGTGGCGTAATTGTAGTAAAATTGAGCAGGATTATCTTGTGTCGCTCATTATACCAAGGCTGGCCGCAAAGACCAAGAGCGAAGTGTACGTTACACAATGAGTAGTAATTGGTTAATCATTACTTAACCTGTGCTCCACTGCTGTTTCAAATCATTCTGCGTTCTTGAATTCATCGGTGCGGCACCTTTGTTAGAAAGTGATGCCAATATCTCTTGGATCCTCAATGTCGGGCCTTTTCTGTTTGCCGAAAGGCTTGACCGATCTGCCGCCATTTGGTTGGACTTCTGGGACGCGTGCATGTCCGCCACTTTGTGCCTTTTTGAAGAAAAGTTCCAGTATTTCGAGGGAAGGTGAGCAGTTGATGAAGGTGGGACATTGGCGATGAATGCATTGTGCAAATCTTCAGGGGGAGGGAACGGTCTAGGCATTTGTGACGTCATGAGCAGTGACCATCACTTCGGCTGAAGGGCCTGATGGAAGTGGCGAATGGTGCCCACTGCAGTGTCTTGGCCGAGCTTCGATTACATAACTTGAGGCACCCTCATCAGATACAGGGACCTTTCTTCATAAATTGCTTTTTTTAGGGCCACCCTTCTCCTTGGGAGGTGTAATACCCCCACCTTCCTAAGCAGACTCATCTGATTCTTCCTGTTTCTTCAGTGAGTAAGGAGGCACGTTCGCACTGTGACGAGTAAGAGCAGGACCATGAGTAATGAAGATTACGGTAAGTAACCCAATCATAACCTCCACGTCCCTCTTCTCTGTCCTAGTAATTAACTTATGCGAAGTGGCCAAGCTAATCTAAGTAGGGAGGAGCATATGACGAACACTGTAAGAGCCTCCCCGCTGGACCTCCTGTCTCATTTTTACTAGATTCTGTGGCTGAGAATGTTCACCTCCGAATTCCCAAATGTAGCACCCCCAATGCCAAATGTGGTGGATCTAGGGTCCTCCAAACTCAGCTTGCAGTATCCGACAGATGTATTGGGCCTGCCCAAGCGATCACCATACACATCTCTGAAATCAGCCTTCCGTGAACATGCCCACGAGGCTGCCACGTGCCTTGTGGGTCTGCCTTGAATGTGCCAGTTTCTGCTTCCCTCTCACATGTCATGGTGATGAGAGACTGAATCCATCAGCTGATGGTCACCTTCGAGGCTTTCCTCCCTGAAGTCCTGAAAGTCATGAAGAGTCCATTACAGATAGGGAGGAATGCGTCTCTAGGTGTTCGTTTGCTCATGTGCCCACCCATTGCCTGCCCATGGCCATGCCCACCCATTCCTGCCTCTGCCCTACCAATACCCCTCCCCATAGGAACTCTTTGAGCTTGCTTTACCACCAGGCTTTGCATTCAAAGTGCCTGCCAGTGTTTGTTCAAAGCAGTCTTCTCAGAGTTAATGACTTAATTGTAAACAAGCTAATGTTGTAATAAAAATGGCTCACCAGGTCTGCCTTCAGAAACTCGATTTTTATAAGAAACTGCGTGTCCTTCACTGAAATCGTGTGCACTGGCATATCCAGCATTTTTGGTTGGTGCATACGTTTTAAGCTTTTGCCGGGCACAGCCATTAGATGGCCAGTTACTTGCACAATTTTGCACACGCTACCAATAATGGGTAGCTAACACTACTGTGGCTGTGCCTGGCAAGTGCCTTTTCCATGCCTACACAATATCCCAACTGTTCGCATTTTCGATACTTGTTTGCTTTTAAAACAATTCTACTGACCTACATAGGTAGTGGCAGTCTGCATCTCCTTAAGGTGGCATGACATTGTTTTATTGGCATCAGGGGTAAATCTAACATAGGTGTTATTACCTGGATAGGTTGGCCTATGAGGTCCGTGTGCATCTACTGTCTTACTGTGGCATGGCAATTGTTACTTTTTACTTGACAAGGGTAAAGCAATCCTGATGTGTCATTACGTTGTATGATAGGTTATTTATAACGTGCTTAATACCCGGAGGTTTCCAAGCGCGGACCCAGAGATCGAACCTGGGGTGCTCCGTCTCATCTTGCTTCCAATGCGAGCATGTTGCCCCTGAGCTATCCTCCCGAGTCTTGCTAGACTGGCTTACCTGGGTGGCTCCAGCCTAGTCATATATTCTTTGTGCAGCATGGCATTTTCGTACTTTGTATAAAGCGTAAAAGCAAACCTAGTTGTGATTGTTAGACTCGCCTATGTTCGTATATCCAGTCTGTGGCATGGCATTCTTTTTACTGGCTTGGAGTCTTAAATAAGATAATACTGGCATGCGTGTACATGTATGGGCACAGTCGGTATGAAAATCTTTATATACCGTCATGTTGTGGGTAAAGGCATAATGAAAGTTGAATAATTGTCCTGTGCACGTTTGATGGCATGCATCTTTTGGGGTTTTTCAGGTGCTACCGTATACATTTGATTGCAAACTGTGTGGGATTTTACCCAGTTTTCTTGCATTAAAATTAACCCTTTATTTTACACATTTTCTCTGGAGGGGTGGCAGTGGGAAGGGGGCACAGCTCTCCTTATTTGGTTCCGGCTTCCTTGTTCCTGGTAGCTCTCACATATTGGACACATACATTTACGCCCCTCCAGCTCAGAAATCCACCAGCTGCCACTGCGCAATGAGCAACCTTACCATTGGGCCATGTGCTCTCGTTGCAGTCTTCCGTAGAGACCCTCCTGCCCAGGTGACTTCCTGCAACCACGCCGACTTGCCTCAAGCCCCCATCGCCTTCCACCTGGGCGCAGGACATGGCATCCCGCCGCAGGAGAATTGACTGTAGGGTGCAGCTGCCCCTCCAACCCCCCCCCCCGTTTTCCCGAGCTGCACATTTCCTCTACCTGGTATCTTAACCATGCAATGGGGTGACCAGGTGTCCCGGTTTTGCCGGGACCATCCTGGTTTTTAGTGCTCTGTCCCCCTTTCTCAAGATTGTTTCCATTGGACAATCTGAAATGCTGCATTTTACAAGTTAAGATAGTGTTACTTTGTAATACATACATTAATTATAATGTGTTTATTTTAACAGTAACACTTCAACCCCCTTCTCCTCCACCCTCTACTGAAGTGTAGTACCTTGACAGCCACATTCAAGAGTTAGTCCTACCTTTATGTTAGATGCCCTGTCCCTGTTTTTTTACTTTTTAAAAATAGTCACCCTACCCTGCAAGGCACCGGGGAGCCTTCCAGCTTCCTGTCATATAGCTACCCCCTTCCCCTCCCCCGCAAAGGAGGCTCATGACAGTGGGCTGCTAACTGTTCTTCCCAAGCGCCGCACTAGACGAAGGCGGGACCACGTTGCTGTTGTGTACTACGTACACGTAGTGCGCATGCGCGAGGCTCTAGGGGCTCGCGCATGCGCGGTTAACAAATAAAGGCGGTGCTCGGCAGTTGCAGCCGGAGACCGGAGCCATCGCACGTCTCCGGCGTGCGTTCTTGGTGTGCATGTGTGTACGAGTGCACGCGTGGGTTGCCTGACTTGCGGATCGCCGCGAGTATCTAAAACTGGCGACGAGGAGGAGACACGACCCGCGACCTCGTTCCAAAGTCACTGCAGGAACGAACGGAGCGCGATGCAGTCGCGGACCGCTCGAAAACAGCCGGCGGCCATTTTGAGCGCTTGAGTGAAGTCGTCACTCGCGGTGGTAGCGGCCCGTTCTGGGTGCTCGTGCGCCATCTGTGAGTCATCAGCCATCACACTAGATAATTTTTGGACACTTCACAGCCCAGCAGGAGCAGGGCTGTGATAAAAGAAGGGACAAAGGTCAACACAGGAGATCTTCGCCACAGCCTGGAGTCGGATCACCAGTCTTCTGTCAAGACCCAACTGTGAGTACCCAGGGAGATGGGTGATGAAGAGGGTGCCGCCGCCCCGGAAACACGCAGGGTGCGCACCACCCTAGCGCCCATGCCCGAGTTCGACACTACAGGCCCACCATCTAAACTCGGCCCCAAATGGCTCACATGGGTTAAAAGACTGGAAATGATGTTCAGGGCCTCAGGGGAAACAGAGGATGAGGCAAAAATTGCCATCATGATGTACTCGGCAGGCACGGAGGTCCAGAAAATATACGACTCCCTCGACATTCCGGTGGCAACTTACGACGCAGTTAAGCAAGCGCTAAGGGATCACTTCCTACCACTTGCGAATGTCGATTTCGACAGATTCGTTATGGGGGCTGAAAGACAACGCAGCGAAGAATCGTTAGACCAATTCTGTGCCCGTCTGAGGCGTCTGGCGAGCTCCTGCAGGTGGGCAGATGAAGAGGAAATGGTCAGAAACCAACTACTGCAAGGATGCTGCTCTGGAAAACTCAGGAGGCAAGTCCTCAGAGAACCTGGACTCACCCTCCGGCAGATCCTAGACATGGGAAGGGCGCACGAACTGGCGGAGGCCAGAGGATCAAAGATGGACGCAGCCAGCATACCCAAAGGGGAGGAGGAAGCGCTCGCTGTCAGGCGTTTCATGCCGGGGAAGGTCAAATGGACACCAAAGACGGAGGAAAGGACCACGAGATCGAACTTGTCTCAATCTTGCTCGGACTGTGGGTACGATCTCCCTCACAGGGGTGAGTGCCCAGCCAAGTCGAGGACATGTGGCAGATGTGGGGCCCCCGGACACTATGCCAGAATGTGTAGGGCCACTGTGCCCGTAGCAGCCAACAGGGGACCAGAGAGGTTCATGAGGTATGGGGCCCGCAATGTGAAGGGCGTATCCTCTTTGGAACAAGAGATACAGAACATGAACATCGCCGAAGAAGAGGAAGAGGAAGAAGAAGGTGAAATCTTCTGTATCTCCAGCATTGCAAGTGGCCCCGGAACTAGACGAAAACCCACATGCACCGTGAATATTGGGGAAGTCCCCACCCCAGTCCTCATCGACACGGGGGCGTCGGTGTGCGTGCTCGCGGACAGACACTACAAGGCCCTCGCGGGCCCACCGAAACTTTCTCAATCAAGAGCACAAATATATGCGTTTGGTGAGGAGGAACCCCTACCTATACAAGGAGTGTTCATAGCCCCAGTGTCCCACGGCGGGAACAGCATCAAGGCGAGATTTTTCGTCACAAGTGTGAGCCCGCATTCTTTGCTGAGCTGTGCGGCATCGGAAGCACTTAACTTGGTGCACTTCACATTTGCCGTATATCTGTCGGACCTGAATGGCCTGCTGGCACGCTTTCAGGAACTCTTCAGTGGGATAGGAAAACTCAAGGCGGATCCTGTGCGGCTGCACATCGACAAGTCGGTCAGGCCAACGGCGCTAAAGCATCGCCGTATCCCTTTTCACCTGAGGGCCCAGGTGGAAAAGGAACTTCAACTCCTAATAGAACGAGACATTATAGAGAAGGTTGAAGGGCCGACGCCCTGGGTTTCCCCGATCGTTGTTGCCCCAAAGCCAAAGCAACCGGAAGCGGTGCGAATCTGCGTCGACATGCGACTGCCCAACTTGGCTATAAAAAGGGAGCGTCACATCACGCCAACTCTGGACGACATTGTGGGCGAACTCCAAGGAGCTAGAATCTTCTCCAAGCTGGACTTGAGAGCAGGGTACCACCAGCTGGAACTCCACCCGGAGTCCAGGTATATAACGACCTTCACAACCCATGAAGGACTATACCAATACAAGAGACTCAGTTTTGGGATATCCTCCGCGGCGGAGGTATTCCAAAACTCCATCAGAGGAGCCCTGTCGGGGCTAAAAGGGGTTATAAACATGTCGGATGACATTCTTGTATTCGCCAGGTCAGAGGCGGAACACATCAAGCGCCTGGAGGACACTTTTCGCAGATTGCAAGACCTTGGCCTTACGCTGCACCAGGAGAAGTGCGAGTTTATGAGGGACAGCCTGGAATTCTTCGGATTCATTTTTCACGCTGGAGGCATTTCCCCTGACCCGAAGAAGGTGAAGGACATCAGAGAGGCTTCGTCACCCACGTCCCCGGCGGAAGTTCGCAGTTTTTTAGGCATGGTGACGTATTGCGGACGGTTCATCCGGGACTTGGCCTCTATTTCCGAACCGTTGCGTGCCCTCACCAGGAAGGACGTGGCTTGGGCATGGACGGGCAAAGAACAAAGGGCGTTCACAGCCATCAAAGAAGCCCTGTCCGAACTTGACACCATGGCTTACTTTAACCCAACCCGGGAATCGGAGATAGTGGTGGATGCCAGTCCCGTGGGACTGGGGGCTGTTCTCCTACAGGCAGATCAACAGGGAGCGATGAGACCCATCGCATATGCCAGCAAGGCATTGACCAGCACCGAGCGGAGGTATTCCCAAATTGAACGTGAGGCCCTCGCGATATTATGGGGCTGCAAGCATTTTCGTTTGTACATCTTGGGGAAGCCAGTTGTCGTGGTGACAGACCACAAGCCATTACTGCCCATCCTGGCGGGAGCATCGTCCAAGCCACCACCGAGGATCGAAAGATGGATGCTGTCCCTCATGGAGTATGGGGTCAGACTGATCTACCGCCCAGGAACCAACAACCCCGCTGACTACCTGTCCCGTCACCCCTGTTCAGGGCAGTCAGGGGCGACCACAGAAGTCGCGAGTTGTGCGGACTCCATTCATCTGGTTGTTGAATCGGCACTGCCTGTGGCACTTTCAAGGGAGGCAATCGCCAACGAGTCTAACTCTGACGAGGCGTTTCTGAGGGCAAAAGAAGCAGTAACATCAGGCGCCTGGAAGGACCTCCTCTTGAACAACGCCAGGAGGAACGTGGAAGTGCAAAAGGACCTACAGGCCTTGTGGAGCGCACGTCATGATTTGTCCGTGACGACCGACGGACTGCTCCTGAGAGGACACAGGATTGCGATCCCCAGATCTCTCGTTGGGAAGGTCCTTCACCTCGCTCACAATGGACACCAAGGAATGACCAGGATGAAGGCACGTCTCCGACTGAAGGTTTGGTTCCCGGACCTAGAGAAAAGAGTCGAAGAGTTTGTGAGAGCGTGCATCCCATGCCAGGCCACCAGCCCAGCTGACAGAGGACCGCCAATACAGTCCATGGCGAGAAGTGAACTGCCCTGGGGGACGGTCCATGCCGACTTCGGCTCCACCGGTCGAGGACTGCACTTCCTGGTTGTGACCGACCAGTGGTCGCGGTACCCGGAGGTGGAACTCGTAGAATCCACGGCCAGCGATCACACCGTTGCAGCACTGGACAAGATCTTTGCAACCCATGGTTTTCCGGTGGAGTTGTGTTCAGACAACGGGTCACCCTTCCAGGGGCAAGTTTTTGCAAGATACTGCGAAGAAAAAGGGATAAAGCATCGGAAAGTCACCCCGTTATGGCCAAGGGCCAACGGCGAGGTAGAGCGTTTCATGCGCACCCTAAACAAGGTCTTTCGAATTTCCGAAAATGGAGGGGAAGACCTCCGGAGGAACTTGTTTGAATTTCTCCGGGAGTATCGGACAACCCCGCACCGATCCACGGGAGTTGCCCCGGCGGAGGCACTCTTCAGAAGAATACCGCGAGGGCTCATACCAGAGACCGAAGGGCGAGACCCGGGTGTAATAAACAACGAGCAGGTGCAGCTGGATAGAGTGGCCAGAAACGAGAGAGAAACGGCACGGAGACGGCTACCCGAGAAGCAAATAGCAGTAGGGGACACTGTCTTAGTACGAAACCGAAGGTCGGAAGGAAAACTATCGACAACATACGAGACCCAACCGCTAGGTGTAACTCATGTAAAGGGCACCATGATCACTGCAGCCAATGCCAGAGGCACGATTACACGGAATGTGTCGTTCTTCAAGCGCATCCAGACAGCAGAGGATGACGCGGCAGCGGAGAGTGCTCCGGCACAGGAAAGTGTGCCAGGACCGGCAGAGGGTCCTCCAGTAGCCGACATGCCGGCGCCAGAAGTTCCGGAGGAGGCGTCGCCACGGTACCCGAGCAGGGTGGGGCGGAGACCACCTCAGAGGTTCAGGGACTTCATCATGGACCCGGCTCCCTAGCAGAGACGGCTAAGACATATCCTGTTCATGATGGCAAGCAAGTTTTTGTGTTAATGTTGCGTTCATGTTGAACTGTTCTGTTTCTGGGGGAAAAGGAGGAGTGTTGTGTACTACGTACACGTAGTGCGCATGCGCGAGGCTCTAGGGGCTCGCGCATGCGCGGTTAACAAATAAAGGCGGTGCTCGGCAGTTGCAGCCGGAGACCGGAGCCATCGCACGTCTCCGGCGTGCGTTCTTGGTGTGCATGTGTGTACGAGTGCACGCGTGGGTTGCCTGACTTGCGGATCGCCGCGAGTATCTAAAAGTTGCGAGTTTGTGCCCGGCCGCTCGCAACGTGGCCCCGCAACAGGCCATGTAAAAAAAAAAAAAAGAAAAACGGAGTATTGTTTGGAAAATTGCGGCTAAAAAAGCAGCCCGAAGGGGACCGGGTGTAGAGGGGCGGGGCTCGTAGTGGACATCCAGCAATGCTGGAATACGTAAAAAATAAAATTAAAAAAAAAAAAACGCCCGCGACGGCAGCATTGCCTGTTACCACCTGCTTTGGCACTGGTGTGTAATGCACAATGCTCGCTACATGTACAACTGAAAAGAATCAGTTGTACATGTAGCGAACACTGCATCACACACTAGTGCTAAAGCCGGCGGTAAAAGGCAATGCAGCCGTTGCGTGCGCTTTTACTTTTTTTCTTTTTTTTGTAACTATTACATCGCGGTTCATGGTCTTGGGTGGCTGACTCTCGCCGGATCCCGAGATCCGGCTCCATATCTGGTGCCGGATCTCGAATCTGGCGAGAGCCGGCCCAATGACCAGCACTGCTCATACGTCAAGTACTGGGGCGAGCAAGTGGCATGCATAAATGAGTCCCTTTTACAATCGAGTTCAGGTCAGGATATAGGACCGGAAGGGGGGGGGGGCATTCCCTCGGGCTGAGGCGGCATGAACATAGCAGCTACCAGTGGTGAGCCTGTAAGCAAGATGCAGTCTTATTGTGACATGTTTACCGATGAGAATGCTTACAATATTAGTTTGGAGACATTTAGTAGCCGACTGCTATTGAAACATTAGAAAACAATCTGCATTACTGCCCGGCCTTCTGTTTAGTTCTGGGGAAATAAGTACTGTGCATGTACTGTTATGTATACATTATGCATAATAAACCTGCAGACATCACAAATACTCCGTATTGTCCAATCCACTGAATTGTATGAAGGATTTGGTAAAGATATGCCTCCCATAACGGATAGACCGCATCTCGTTTAAGACATGGGGCCAGCCGGCACAGACCAAGTTCTAATGCCATCGGGGCCGCCTCAGCCCTTCATCCATCCAAGGTCGATTCATGGAGTCCCATTAAATTGAGTAAAACATCTATAATTAAAAGAGGGTGCAATCTGGCCTGTAGGCTGTACATAAACGCAATTGAGTACTTCCGGTTCAAAATTCCCTTCCGCAGGATTTCCTTCGGAGTCGAAGTTCACTTCGATCAGCAGTTACCAAACCTCTGATGCTGGTGTTCAGTGGCTGCAAGCAATTCTCTTTGGTTTGGATCATAGCTGCTTTCTTATGTGGGTCCGAACCATATAGACTCTCCTTAAGTCCTGGTATATAGCCGGGCAGATAGCACAGTGAGCTAATCGCTCGCCCTTGATGTCTGTGTTGTGGCAGGTTCGAATCCTGGCAGGGTCAACTCAACTTTTCATCCTTCCGAGGTCGATAAATTGAGTTCCACTCTCTGGGATAATAATGTCCCTTGTTATTGCAGCGCTGTGAGACCTAATGGGTGTGCAGCTTTATATTCGAAATAAATTATTGACTCGCAGCCAGCATATCCTGTTGTTTCTTTCTGTTAGAATCACCCGCCAACTCAGCCAGATTTCAAGTCTTGCGAGATCTCAACCTAAGCTCTCAAAAAGGATATGGCAGCGTGAACTCTGAGCTCAGGAAGCCTGGCTTTTGTAGCTTTCTGGAAGGGCATTTGCAAGGTGCTTCCATAATGCTACTACCTGGCCAGAAGGGTGGATGGATACATGAGTACAGAATTGGCCTCTGACATGAAGGCATCTTGCACTTTGTAAGTTCGAATCCCGTGGAAGTGCTGACTTAATTGTATCCAGCTCAGAAGGATAAAAGGTTAAGTACCATTCAAAATGGGGTAATACCGGTTGTTAAAATGCTTGCAAGCTTTAGGAGTCTGGCGTGAAGCGCTACATAAGAGCATAATTATTATTGTAAGTTGGCAGCAGCTGCAAATGGTGGCAGTAATTGGGCCTATAATGGTATTGACTGACACATTTCTAATTCCTGTAAAACAGTCACAACGCTTTGACATCCTTGTTTTCAACAGGAATTCAATCCTAGGAACAGATGTGGGGATACACATATTCCTTAAAAATTAAGTGATTGAAGCACTTGGCTAAAGCATTGTTGTTACAATAGGAGCCAGTTTACACCTGCCAGTAAACCATTACTTTTTGGAAGGCTGCTTCGAGACAAAAATGTCAACCTCATAAAAGCGAATCGTTATATGTTGCTGCATGATCGAGGTACTGTTGATTTGGAAATACCCCAGGATAAGGTAGCCATGATGGCAGACATGGACCGTGCCACAGTAGCCTAGCCACAGATGGTACTCTTGCATTTTGTTCAAGAGTCTCCCTCCCTCTACCAGCAGTGCGTCAGCGAGCACATGGGAAGGAAGCAGAGTCTTTACATATGGGTCAGTTAGAGTTTCAGGTTTATTCAGGTGACCTCAGGGTTACAGGTGCTCGCAGGTTACAAACGGGAGATTTCAGAGTGACTGGCTTCTCAGGGTATACGAGTCTCAGGACGGACAGGGTCTCGGTTTGCATGAGGCTTTAGGGCGTGCTGGCTTATTCCGGGACGCTGGGCTCCTCGGGGGCCGCTGGGTTCCCAGGCTGTACCGGGCAGAGGGGCTACTCAGGGTCTCAGGCTAGTTTGGGATCTCCAGGTGGGGGCACTGGGTCTCAGAGTGCCAATGGAGTGGTGTGGCTGACATGTTCACTGGGGGCGGGGGGATGCTGAGTGGGGAAAAAAATATGAAATGGGACAAAGATCCAGAGCAGAACTTCACCTCGGCAGCATGACCCAGCAGTCTCTCCCGAACCATGGGCTGAGGTTCACTATTTATCCCTCTTTCCACCCTGCACCCACAGCTTGAAGTACATTTCCAGATGAGGTGTTGCTTAGGGAGTGATTCTTATCGATAATCAAATAACTCCTTGGTTACCTATATAGTTGTTTATAAGGGGTGCCAAGGCCACAGGATCAAAGTCCAGGGATCTCAGGCTGGGGCCTGTGCAGTAGTTTGGGCAGGAAGCAGGTGTGGTGGACATTCCAAACCCACTGATTCTCAGGGAGGGGGCTCTGGGACCCCACCGAAAGTGAGGAAGGAGAGAAACGCAGATGAAACATGACAAGATGGCTGCACTGAGGCTTGGGCTTAACTAGGGAGGGGGGGCTGGTCAAGTACACAGGGGCCAACCACAGACAACCAGGGACTGACACCAGGCTGGCAGGCGGGGCAGGGGTGACCTGAGCATGCCACACTACACAATCCAGAACAATGACGAATCAATACATCTAATGCAGACAGGGATATTCCATTCGACCGGGCCTAAACATTATGCATATCAAGCTACAGGTAAATGCATGTGTAGGTGCCAATCGAGATCAATAAGGACATAGATTCACTATACATCCAGATCGGTATGAATGTGGAGGCTACAGTTAACATTATTCTCCTATGCCACCCTCCATCATTGAAGGACAGTTGGATTGAGACCTTTACTAACCAGATGCTTCCTAGGCTCAAACCATCAACAGAATTCATATTGATGGGCGATTTCAATCAATGCCTAGGTGACCCTGAAGATTCACACGCTGCACAGGTTCACAAGACTCTCTTAGAATTAGGTTTTGAGCAACAAGTGACAAAACCTACCCATATCCTGGGTCACACATTTGTCTGGATCGGGACCACTAATGTCTTGTGTCACGATTTGAATATATCTTCTTGTCCCTGGTTGGATAACTCATTTATTCACTTCGCTATAATAGTGCCATACCCTACGAAACCTTCCCGATGCGCATGTGCTGTCACGCAACCGTAACCATTTTACAGCGGACAACATTGCACCATTACTAGCTCTTGACTCAAACTTTTTGCCGCATACCACACTTTTGTCCATGTCAACAAATCTTGCTTCTAACATGGCTAATATTTCCGAAACTCTCGCTCCTCTTAAATGCAAGAAACCGAAGGTCCTAGATCAAAAAAGTCAACCTTGGTTCTCAATTGAACTCAGGAAACTTAAGTCCTCAGCACTCAAGGCATATTACCTATGGAAATCTGCACCGTCATCAAATTTGTTACTATCTTACAAGAGCCTAGTAAAAGCATACAAATCAGCAATTCTACAGGCAAAACAAAACTTTCATAACCTAAGAATAGACAAAGCAGCCTCAAATGCTAAGGAAATTTTAAAAATTTTAAAAGAGCAGGAGTCAGTTCCATTACCAGCAGACCAATTAGAAACTAGAGATGCTGCTTGGTGCCAGAAAATTGAGGACGATATTCATAATAAACTTTTAGGAATCATGACCAGTATGCAAGAAAGAAAGAAGACCTTCCCAGTTAATCCCCTTGTTGATGCTCAACCCCTTTTTAAATGTCAACCAACCATACTGCAATTTAATTTCCACCCTATAACAGAGGAGGCACTACAAGTAGTCCTCGAGAAACTGAAACTGTCTCACTGCAAAGGTGATGCCTGTGCCTCAGTGATCATAAAAACGTGCCCCCACTCCTTATTAAAGCGATCTGTAAATTTGTTAATGAATCTTTAGACAAAGGGTTAGTACCCGATAACGTGAAACAAACCATGGTTACACCCATCATAAAGAAAACGGGATTGGACAGTAATACCCCCTTGAACTATCGGCCAGTTTCAAACACACCTTTTCTTTTAAAGATTTTAGATAGTTGCCTACGAACAAATCTCAGAAAATTTAAATTTATACCCCATCCTGAATGAACACCAGTCAGGCTTTAGAAGTGGCTTCGGAACCAAAACCTCACTTCTCGTACTTAAATCGAACCTACTTAAGAGACTGGACAAATGTTCATTATCTCTGTTAGTCTCACTGGATCAATCGGCTGTGTTTGATTTAGTCGATCATTCGATTTTGAAACACAGACTCACAGATGTTGCCAACTTCTCTCCTTTTGCATCCTTCTGGATTATTTCCACCCTAGAAAATAGAATACAGAGTCTGTTCTGACGTAGAAGAAGCTTTACCAATACCAGTCCTCTTTGGAGTACCACAGGGTGCTAGTACCCCTCCTTGCATTTATATTGTACTTCTCGGAACTGGAAGAGGAGGGCAAAATGTTCTGCAACTATGCTGACGACACACAATGTGTCGTTCCTCTTTCCGGTAGCCACACGCAGGATGAACAGGAACTTAACGGAATATTCACCATCATTGAGAAATGGATGCTTAATAATAACTTAGCCATTAACAAAAGTGAAACCGAGCTCAAGATTGTGGGGAGCTCCGCAGCAATGAAAAACGTAGATAGCAATCATGGTCTGTTTAGACTCTGAACCGACATGATCGCCCCTGTAAAGAAACTTAAAATTTTAGGAGTTACGCTAGATCAATCATTGAATATGGAATCTCATGTGTCAAGTATAACAGCCTCCTCCACTTATTATATTAAACTACTACACCATCTCAAGCCACTCATTACCCAACAATGCGCAGAGATAATCGCCAGAGCCATAATTGGCACGAAGATAGATTATTGCGGTAGTCTACTAGTGGGTATTAACAAACATGAAATGCACAGTCTAAAGAAATACAGAACAGAGCGATCAGAGCTGTCTTGGGTCTTTCTAGAAGAGACCATGTTACGAGCGCCAGACAATCCTTGCACTGGCTCCCAATTGAAGCTCGTGTAGCTTTTAGGGTACTTACCATAACCTTCAAGTGTAGGATGGGTAACATGCCACTATACTTACTGACCTCCATTATCGATAAACCGATTAGTAGGGATCTCGGGTCTAGCAGCCAAAATGAGCTCTTGCTGCCTAGATGTAGAAAAATCAAAGTTGAGAAGGGGGCTTTTTTCTCAGCTGCTCCTAAACTTTGGAACAAGTTACCTAAAGAATTAAGACCCCTTGGGTCTTTACCTGTCTTTAAGAAAGCGTTAAAAACCCACCTCTTTGGATAATTGCCAACCCTCTGGCCTTTATGGCTCAACCTTTCTATGTTATATGTTTGTTTAATGGTTAGCGCCTTTATGCCCTAGGGTAAACAGTGCGCTTAACAAATGTTGTAAAGTAGATACAGAATGTCCTCCATTCGTTAGTAAAACGGGCATTTCCCCACTAGCTCAAAGAGATCTGAGGAGGGTATGTTTTGGGCAGGGATATGCTCTAGGGGGTGGGAATGGCCTTCGAGCAGTGCCATTCATTTTGTTTTAAGTTAAGCCCCCTCGAGTAAAAATATAGTTATCAAGCCCCCCCCCCTTGATTATAAATAGTGTTATAGGATGGCCATGGGTGGTCACTGGGATGGTGGGTAAAAATCCAAATGCCCCCTACCTGCTGTGTACATTCTCACATCCCATCTCCTTCTTATCTGTACTCCTATACCACTACCTTTGGCTTTATTGGTGGTGCCAATATATGTGCCACCAAATAGCTGAAACTAACAAGTGAAAGATCCAGCCCAAAGCGTCACAAGGCATAAAATAAGCAGTGTAGCATAGCAATTTGCTATGCAATTCTGTAGGTTTGCTGATTAAATTGACACCCATGTAGCAAAGATAGCTATTTAAATTATCTTGTTTAATGAAAGCACAGCTCACCCTGCATTCCTCTCTTGCCCTCGCGGCTCTCTCCACCCTCTTTTTTTCAGTTCACTGCAAGTTCAAAGGGGCTAATGGAGAGTGCAGCAGTAATTATCTCCTCTACTCTTAAAAGCGTCAAAGACCTGTGTGGGAGTGTTAGGCAAGAAAAGTACTTATTTTTTCAAATAATTGCAAACCAGTGTCCATTCATGCAGTAAGCCTTTACTTTTTGCAGACTTGTCTCACTAACGTCTTCTTCAGTGACACACATAAAAGTTGCTCATTTTATGTCTCGGATACAAATAACTTTTGGTGACATTAGAAAATATTAGTACTACACTGCTAATCAAATAGGGTTGTTTGCTAATCAAAAATATTTTAATTAGCCAACTCTCCTAATCCATTTTTTTAACACTAATTCATGCCTTGCGTCAGTACCGCTGTATTAGACTAATTTACTGGATGGACCCAACCGTCGCCACCATACCCACCCCGCCTTCTTGTTTGCAGATCCGGCTGAGCACCTGGGAACCAATTCCGTTGGTGACGGTGCGTGGTACAAATACCTTTAACATTAACTTGTGATTTCATTTTTATTTATTTATTTGTTTGGCAAGCTTCCAGCATTGAAGGGTTTTCTGTTACCCGATCCTGGAATAGGAAATATCCAGGGAGAGGTTTAACATTGGTTAACAGTCTTGCTTGCTGTTGCATCAACCGGTTTGTTTGCATTCTATTCATTTCAGACATTCTAGAGGATTGCATACAGATTGGCGAGGCGATGAGTAGGGCACACTGCCAAAATGAACAGCTCTACCTGGCTTCTCGAGTCTCGTCGCGCCCCGGGGGCCCCCGATTCCCTGCTCATCCGGCAGAAGAGATGCGAGCACGCCCTTCAACTCCGCAGACAGGCACGGATCTAGAGATGGCCAAGAAGGCCAAGTGTAGGGATTGCATCTCGGAGGGAGTAGCAGTCCTTTTTACTCCTGTAATTGAAGCTGTCGGAGTTCCCAAGTTGTTGCTTGCAGAGGCCCCACCCAGTTTGGGTCATCATCATTATGCATTAATCAAACTATTATCACCATCTAGATGACCCAAAAAAAACGCATGCTTATTTAATGGCCAAATTTGTATAAGTTCTAGGTGCAATTTCTCTCCTTTGCATTTTGAAGTGTCTCCCTGAGACTTGGAATTGATAGCACATAAAGCCCACAGTGGGTTGAGGTGTGCGCCTTAATGGCAGGACCAGGCCTCTGCTGAAAGGTGCTGGTTGCTAGAGGGCCAGCGACCAATGGGATCTGTTTCTTTTCTTCACTGTATGCATGGCGGTGGCTTCAACCTTATATAGTGAATCGCTGGACTTCGCTCATTGGCCACAGTAAGAATAGTTGATTGCATCCTGGGACACTTGCACACTACTTTCAGGCAGAAAGCCAACCTTTGTGGAAAGAACATCCTGTTTTTAAATGTTCCTCAGGGTGTCCTCATCTTGGCATCCCTCATGTTACCTTTGTATAGTGTACTCCCAGGAATGTTCTCCTTCTGGGGCGGAAAGACGACGATGACTACTGGGATGCTGGGAGATGATCGGTATCTGGATGGCTTCCTGGACTCGTTCTACAGTCAGTCTCTTAACCAGGGTACCCTTGTCTGTATCCCCTACCCCATGATGTAGTATTCTCTGGATGTAATTTCCTGCATTGCTCGACCAAGTGTGATAGGGAGGCAATGAGGCTATGCCATTAATTTGCAATGATTCCCGGAGAACATGCTACGCAATAAACCTCTGGATATGCTACAAGATTATCAACTGCTGTATTTGCATCTATGATCATGAGAATGCGATAAACCTCTGGATATGCTACAAGATTATCAACTGCTGTATTTGCATCTATGATCATGAGAATGCGATAAACCTCTGGATACGCTACAAGATTATCAACTGCTGTATTTGCATCTATGATCATGAGAATGCGATAAACCTCTGGATATGCTACAAGATTATCAACTGCTGTATTTGCATCTATGATCATGAGAATGCGATAAACCTCTGGATACGCTACAAGATTATCAACTGCTGTATTTGCATCTATGATCATGAGAATGCGATAAACCTCTGGATACGCTACAAGATTATCAACTGCTGTATTTGCATCTATGATCATGAGAATGCGATAATCCTCTGGATACGCTACAAGATTATCAACTGCTGTCTTTGCATCTATGATCATGAGAATGTTATTGACGCCTCTGAGTGAAACCAAAAACTGTGGGCGACCTTTAAAGAAATCCATGTGGCCACTAAGGTTCTGTACTTCAGTAGCCAACTCTGGCCTTTGGAGCACTGGGAGATGGCAGATGATGCATTACAGGCTGCCTACAGGGAGGTGGCAGATGATGTATTACAGGCGACGCACAGGGAGATGGCAGATGATGCATTACAGGTTGACTATAGGGAGATGGCAGATGATGCATTACAGGCTGCCTACAGGGAGATGATGGATGATGAATTACAGGCTGCCTACAGGGAGATGGCAGATGATGCATTACAGGCCGCCTACAGGGAGATGGCAGATGATGCATTACAGGCCGCCTACATGGAGATGGCAGATGATTCATTACAGGCCACCTACAGGGAGATGGCAGATGATTCATTACAGGCCGCCTACTTGGAGATGGCAGATGATGCATTACAGGCGATGTACAGGGAGATGGCAGAGGATGCATTACAGGCTGACTATAGGGAGATGGCAGATGATGCATTACAGGCTGCCTACTGGGAGATGGCAGATGATGCATTACAGCCGACGTACAGGGAGATGGCAGATGATGCATTACAGGCTGCCTACAGGGAGATGGCAGATGATGCATTACAGGCTGCCTACAGGGAGATGGCAAATGATGCATTACAGGCTACCTACAGGGAGATGGCAGATGATGCATTACAGGCCACCTACAGGGAGATGGCAGATGATGCATTACAGGTTGCCGAGATGGCAGATGATGCATTACAGGCTGCCTACAGAGAAACGGGTGTTGGCAATTTGATGGCTACTGGCCTTTTTCATATTAAAAAGTGAAAACAAAACCTAAATGCATTACAGTTCTTGAAAGTGACTAAAAGGTGATCCAAGTAAACACTAACTCAAAAATGTATTTCTGCGGGCCCTACCCCACCCTATACCGGAATAGCAAATGTTTCTGAACTATACCCAGTCATGACAATTAAATGACTTGCTATCTGCACGGTCTGCCTCCTCTGTACAAAAATATATTTACACAGGGGGCCCCAAACCTCCTAAAAGAAATGTAATGTGTTATTTCCAAAGCACAAGTTTCGACGTTTGATTGGCCTATTGGAACTGAAAAGTAGAGTCCGAGGCGCTCACCACACTTGAGTTGCTCTGGCCACGTCCCCCCATGGCCCTATCGGGTGATTGTAGGGTCTCATTGGAGCCTTGTCGCCCCCCTCAAATAAAGCACCCGAAGTCATTCACAGAGCCCATGTTGCTGCATTCGATCCACCGTTGCTACTGTGCACTAGATGGCCCAGCAGTCCACAGGCAGGGGAGCGGTTCACCAAATACACGCGGCACGCCATTTCCCACTCGCCAAGAAGCCATGATCACTAGCAAATAGCTAGCGAAGACAGTGCGAATGTTGAGCCCTGATCTATAAAATGGTTCCATTAGGCAGTGCAGTCTGCCATCTGCTGGTGCCAGTGGTAGCAGTGTGCCAAAAGAAGTAGTGGAACTATGACCCCAGCAGAGTATGGGGGGCTCAGGAGGGAGCAAGGTGCAACACATGTTTCCAGGGGTTCTGGATAGGCCAGGTTGACAATCCAGTGTTTGAACAGGCAATAAAAGGTGGTGTTCTGTATTTTGTTCCATTCATTTATATATGGTCTTTTAAAACTGATTTCAGTTTAGCTCTAATTGCTTTAGGATGGTAAAATGAAGAGGTAGGATTTAACTTAAAAAAAAAAGAACAGTTCTGCAATGGTGAAATAGTTGTAAAAAGTAGTGGAACCGTTCACAGTGAAAAATAAAAGGAGATCGCCCAATGGGGTCCCTATTATACATTTAAGATGGAAACTCCGATTAACAATGTACCAGATGAAGCTTGGGTGGACAATTATTTCTCAGCCCTCTATAGTGCGGGGAGTGGGGCCCATGACTAGGGGCAGTCAGGGATGCAGTGAAGGGATGGGCACTGAAGCAAGTATTGTGTTCACTGTAGATTAAATAAAAAAGGCTATTGGTGGTTAGCGCTGTAATCGGGCTCCGGGCCCGGACAATGTCCCAGCTGATTTGTTTGTTATGGCTATGGATCTCTGGGCACCAGTACTAACACAAAGGTTTAATGCAATATGTGTGGATGGGGCCATCCCACAGTCCTGGTCCATGGCGGACATTCATCCAATATAAAAGAAGGGATCCCGGGCTTCCCTGGCTTCGTACAGACCGATATCTCTGTTGGACTTTCTATCCAAGATACTAGGTCACGACATCTTGGCAGGACAGGGTACAGCTGAACAGGTACTCCACCTTTATTTGGTAATGGCATACTCACTCGATCTGAAAGAGGAGCCAATCTACCTGGCATTCATGGATCTGAGCATGGCATTTGAAAAAGTAAATCGTGCCAAGCTATGCGACATGCTCAGGTCCATGAATTGCCCGGGGCACTTGGTAAATCATCTGGCCAGGTGGCATGGCTCATTGAAAGCATGTTTTAGGAGTTGGACAAATGGGCACTGTACAGTTTTTTTTCCCAGTGAAATTGGGGGTACGCAGGGATGCGTTTTGGAACTCCTACTCTTCAGCTTAAATACAAATGGCCCATATAGCCATATCCCAAAATCCTCTCAAGACATACCAAATTGGGTGGGTGATCCTTACCAGTCCTAGTGTATGCAGATGATTCTGTGCTGATCATGGGCGTAATTTTAGGGAGGTGCAGGGGTGTTTGTCCCCCCCAACTTTCATGGCACACTATTTTGTCCCCATTCATTTGAATGGGTCACCTTTTCTTCAGAGGTCATGTGCCCCCCAACATTTTCAGCAAAGTTTCTCCACTGGTCCTGATGGTCCGCACACCCGGAGCTCTGAAGGCCCTTATTTCGGAATATACCGACTTTATGGAGGGTCTGGACTTGGTGGTAAATGCAGGAAAGTCAGCAGTGATGGCGCGTTGGAAAGGGAGGGGGAGGATTAACTTCAGGGCTATGTACTGCAGGAACTGTGCTATTCCTAGGGTCAACTCCTTTGACTACTTGGGGCTCAGATACTCTGATGATGTGGGCCCTATGGCCCGTATAACCAAACAGGCTCTGTAGTTCAAGCAGACCCTGAGTGGGATCACCAGGGCCATGTCCATGTTTAGAGCTAAATTCACTGCCCCATTGCTGCAACTGTATAAGGGCAAAGCGGCCTTGGTTGCCAGGTTTGGGATGGAACTGTGGGGGTATGCAAACATTAAAGAGGTTCAGGCCCTGGAAAATCAATTCCTCAAGAATCTGCTGGGGCTGCCAGTCTCGGCTCCGAATTTTGGAGTACACATGCAACTGGGTTGTACACTAATTGGGGAAGTGGTCTCCCTGCAGCCAGTACTGCACTGGCTCAGGTTATGGGGCAACGATATAGCCTCTTACTCCTGAACGAATCCTCTTCATGATCGGAAAGGATGTGAGAGGCAATGTCCCATGGCTGTCCCACATTAAGAAACAGCTGAGGGTGATCAACACTTTGCATTTGTACCTTCCCAGTAGTATGCCGTCTCGGGGAGAGATAAACTGATGGGTGGCTTGCTTATAGGAGTCCTTGAGAATGGCAAGAGAAAGCACAAACATTGAAGCCAAAGAACCGTGGGTTGATGACAATTATGTCTCCGGGTGACCAGCACAATTTGCTGTGGGCGGAGTTCCCCGCCGCGGATTGTGTTCTTGTAACAAGGGCAAGGTTTAGCTGCATCCGCTTAAGGGCTGTGGTGGCAGCATATTGCGGGGCGGGTGCAGATCGATCTTGTCTGATGTGTGATGCATTTTACGAGGACCTGGCGCGTCTGATCTTTTTCTGCCCTGCCTATGCACATGCCAGAGGACGGCTCATACGATCTCTATCACAGGAATTGGGTTTTGCACAGTATCGGCCTGCCTTAATATATCTGTTATGGGCAGACTCGCAATGTGTGGGGCTGGTCCTTACCCACATACTTGAAAATCGCACTTTCTCTCAGGAAATGACTGTTATGTATTTTACCCTAAAATTAGTTTAATGTACACTTTTTTTAATTGAATTTGTGAATTTTCCTAGGAGCTATTGTTGACAAGTTTTGCAAGATCGTATGTTTTATTGTGTTACAATTGGTATGTATATCCGTATTTGTATTGTTTTTATGGATTGTCCCTTATGCATATCCGAAATAAACATGATGGTGATGATGATATAACTGCTTTAGGGTGGTAAGTTATAACCTTGAAAAAGAACAGTTCTGCAATGGTGAAATAGTTGCAAAAAGTAGTGGAACGGTTAACAGTGAAAAATATAAGTAGTGGTACTTTGCTCCCGATGGCTCCTGCTCACTTTAACCTCTACCTGGTGCATGGGACCACTTACCTTGTGCTCTGCATCTACTACTAGCTGCTTGAAATCAATAGATTACATGCTGTTTCACACTGGTCAGGAGGTCCCCTAGCATTGCAGCAGAGCCAGGTGGACCAATGTATGTTAGAGTTGTGTGTACTGCTCTAATGATCACAACAATAGGCTGGGTAATCGGGCTTTTCCGAAAAAGTGGCGTATTCTGAATGCTTCTAGGGCTTCCAGAACAAAGCCTGCGGGGAAAATTAAAAGGCCAGGGTATGGAGAAAAAGAGGTGGTAAAGACCGAAATGGGATGAGGAGCTCAGCTAGTAGCTAACATTGGAAGAGGTGATGTGTTTGTGACAGCAATGGCATCTGCAGTAAGCCTGGAGCCTGACAGACATTGCAAAGTAAGGATGGGTTAAAATGTGCCCATGAAGGGGGATCTAGTTCAGGAAGTCTACGGCTGTACGATGGATCCGATAAGTGCTGGAATTGCCCATTTTTAAAGCGTGGAGGCTTTTGTTGCCTGAGAATGCAATGAATGCCTACATCGGAGGAAACACTGGCACAATAGTGATGGAACTGCCAGGCCAAGAGGCCAGGAGTGGCCAGGTCCAGGGTAACCTGTGCGGTGGGGGGATGGGAATGGAAACCTGCTGGCAGGGGGCGATGGGTGCACATCGGTCTCCTTGGATATGATGCCAGCCTTGCTACCCTACTTGCATGCAGTATGGATGGCATCATTGATTGGCTCTTGTAGTGAGTCCCCGTGTGAGGTGGGTTACCTACAAAGTACTAAAACGAGGAGTGGGGCTGTTCTCAGTGTCTGCATAAAGGTATTCAAATTCGCAAAGGTGGGCGAGGATGCTTTGCCAGAGTTTCTTCCCTCCACTGACATGAGGGGCACGATTAGGGACAGCATAGGAAACCTAGTACATGGAAACGTGTCCCCCCAAATGATGAACTGGGTACTCGAGCAGATGTAAAGTTCCCAAGCATCCTAAGAGTTGGTGTCCCCAAAACTGGCTCGACCTATCTTCGAGGTGAGGCTCGACAAAGAATTGCGAAGGGTTCCCCTCTGGTCTCATTACAAGGAATATTACAATTGCCCTGCTCCGCTGCTAAAGCATTTCCCCTAAAACATAGTTCCTTACAATGCTCTCTCTGTCCTTGAGCAAGACTAGAGGTCAAATGTCCTCTGAATTGTGCTCAGTGATGCAGCAGAGCCAACAAGGGCGTTCCCTAGGTGTGTATAAAGCACGGATGCTACTGCAAACTTGCTCATGTCCTAGTGTGTGTTATGCTGCGTACAGGGACATTTCCTAAGTGTGTATGAAGCACGGGTGCTACTGCAAACTTGCTCCTGTCCTAGTGTGTTATGCTGCGTACAGGGACATTTCCTCGGTGTGCACGAATGCTGCTGCTAACTTTGCTCCTGTCTTAGTATGTGCAGCATTGCATACAAACGCATTCCTTCGGTGTGTATGAAGCACGGATGCTACGGCAAACTTTGCTCCTGTCCTAGTATATGCAGCATAGCGTAAAAGCACATTCCCTAGGTGCGTATGAAGCACGGATGCTACTGCAAACTTTGCTCCTGTCCTAGTATATGCAGCATAGCGTACAAGCACATTCCCTAGGTGCGTATGAAGCACGGATGCTACTGCAAACTTTGCTCCTGTCCTAGTATATGCAGCACAGCGTACAAGCACATTCCCTAGGTGCGTATGAAGCACGGATGCTACTGCAAACTTTGCTCCTGTCCTAGTATATGCAGCATAGCGTACAAGCACATTCCCTAGGTGTGTATGAAGCACGGATGCTACTGCAAACTTTGCTCCTGTCCTAGTATATGGAGTATGGCGTACAAGCACATTCCCTAGGTGTGTATGAAGCACGGATGTTACAGCAAACTTTGCTCCTGTCCTAGTATATGCAGCATAGCGTACAAGCACATTCCCTAGGTGCGTATGAAGCACGGATGCTAATGCAAACTTTGCTCCTGTACTAGTATATGCAGCACAGCGTACAAGCACATTCCCTAGGTGTGTATGAAGCACGGATGCTAATGCAAACTTTGCTCCTGTCCTAGTATATGCAGCACAGCGTACAAGCACATTCCCTAGGTGTGTATGAAGCACGGGTGCTACTGCTAACTTTGCTCCTGTCTTAGTATGTGCCGCATTGCATAAAAACGCATTCCTTCGGTATGTATGAAGCACGGATGCTACTGCAAACTTTGCTCCTGTCCTTGTGTATGTTGTACTGCATACAAGGCCATTCCCTCTGTGTGTATGAAGCACAGATGCCACTTCAAACTTTTCTCCTGTCCTAGTATATACTATGGTGCATAGGGCATTTCCTAAGTGTGTATGAAGCACGGGTGCTACTGCTAACTTTGCTCCTGTCTTAGTATGTGCAGCATTGCATAAAAACGCATTCCTTCGGTGTGTATGAAGCACGGATGCTACTGCAAACTTTGCTCCTGTCCTAGTATATGGAGCATGGCGTACAAGCACATTCCCTAGGTGTGTATGAAGCACGGATGCTACAGCAAACTTTGCTCCTGTCCCAGCGTATGCCATGCTGCGTACAAGGCCATTCCCTCGGTGTGTATGAAGCACGGATGACACTTCAAAGTTTGCTCCTGTCCCAGTGTATGCAGCACAGCGTACAAGCACATTCCCTAGGTGTGTATGAAGCACGGGTGCTACTGCAAACTTGCTCATGTCCTAGTGTGTGTTATGCTGCATATACAGGCATTTCCCAGGTGTGTATGAAGCATGGGCGCTTCTGCAAACTTTGCTCTTGTCCAAGTATATACATCTTTTTTTCAATTAATTGTTTGGTTGATAAATCAACCTTTCAATTTGAGACACATATACAACAACATTATTGCAAACATGTCATCAAGAAAGGGAAATCTTTACACTTAAAATCTTAAGCAGCTCAGTTAAAATGACACATGTACAATTTTTTTTAAATATCAGATTCTTACGATCTATTGCCACTTTCGATCATATAAAACCTTTGCAACCTTTGCTCAGAGAAGAAGCTCATTTAACCAGCCATCTTCTTTATACATCGTATTCTTCTTGTTAGGATGACTCCAGAAATCTGAAGCCGGCGATTTCCATCTATTAAGATAATGTTCGTCAAAAAGAGCACCAATCAGCCATCAACCCCCACTGGATCTCATCCCACGTCCCCGTCTCCCGCACAAACTGAAGCAGGAACCTACACTGTTCATTCACCACCCCTCTTTTCCAACTGAACAGATCAGATGACCCCTGTACAACCACCCCAAGGCCACTCATCCGGACTCTCAGTAATACCCGCTGCACATCAAACCTCACACATGCCAACATATGAGGCACCGTCTCTGGGCACCCGCAAGCCTCACACGCTGCTGATGTAACTCTGCCCATCAAACACTTCCATCCCGCCAACCCCGCATGACCCACCCTAAGGCAATTCAAAATAGTTTCCTCTCTTTGTTTCAACTCTATACCCCCCTCAAACGCCTGACCCCACACTCCGCTGCACACTGCATCCAAATGCCGTCCCTTTGAACTCCTATCCCATTGATCCTGCCACATATCTTTAATTTTTCCACGCACCATCACCTGTATCTCAGCCACACTCAATGGACCTTTCACATCCACCTCCCTCCGCAACGTGACCCCATACGCAGCCCGATCCACCAACTCATTACCCAAAACCCCACAATGACTGGGAACCCAAGCCAGTTTCACAATGGTACCCCCTGCAACACACTCCCCTAATGGCTGTCTAATGAGCACAACTATACCCTCCTATCACAATTCCCGAAGTATATGCAGCATAGCATACAATGGCATTACCTAGGTGTGTATGAAGCATGGATGCTACTCCAAACTTTTCTCCTGTTCTAGTATATGCAGCATAGCATACAAGGGCATTACCTAGGTGTGTATGAAGCATGGATGCTACTCCAAACTATTCTCCTGTTCTAGTATATGCAGCATAGCATACAAGGGCATTACCTAGGTGTGTATGAAGCATGGATGCTACTGCAAACTTTTCTCCTGTTCTAGTATATGCAGCATAGCATACCAGGGCATTCCTTATCTGTGTATGAAGCACGGATGTTACTCCAAACTTTTCTCCTGTTCTAGTATATGCAGCATAGCATACAATGGCATTACCTAGGTGTGTATGAAGCATGGATGCTACTGCAAACTTTGCTCCTGTTCTAGTGTATGCTATGCTGCACATACAAGGGCATTCCCTAGGTGAGTATGAAGCATGGATGCTACTGCAAACTTTTCTCCTGTTCTAGTATATGCAGCATAGCATACAAGGGCATTACCTAGGTGTGTGTGAAGCACGGATGTTACTCCAAACTTTTCTCCTGTTCTAGTATATGCAGCATAGCATACAAGGGCATTCCCTAGGTGTGTGTGAAGCATGGATGCTACTCCAAACTTTTCTCCTGTTCTAGTGTATGCAGCATAGCATACAAGGGCATTACCTAGGTGTGTGTGAAGCACGGATGTTACTCCAAACTTTTCTCCTGTTCTAGTATATGCAGCATAGCATACAAGGGCATTACCTAGGTGTGTGTGAAGCACGGATGCTACTGCAAACTTTTCTCCTGTTCTAGTATATGCAGCATAGCAAACAAGGGCATTACCTAGGTGTGTGTGAAGCACGGATGCTACTCCAAACTTTTCTCCTGTTCTAGTATATGCAGCATAGCATACAAGGGCATTACCTAGGTGTGTGTGAAGCACGGATGTTACTCCAAACTTTTCTCCTGTTCTAGTGTATGCAGCATAGCATACAAGGGCATTACCTAGGTGTGTATGAAGCATGGATGCTACTGCAAACTTTGCTGCTACTGCAAACTTTGCTCCTGTTCTAGTGTATGCTATGCTGCACATACCAGGCATTCCCTAGGTGAGTATGAAGCACAGCTGCTACTGCAAACGTTGCTCCTGTCCTAATAAATGTAGCATAGCATACACAGGCATTCCCTAGGTGTGTATGAAGCACAGATGCTACTGCAAACGTTGCTCCTGTCCCAGTGTATGCCATGCAGCAGATGTAATTCTGCTGTTTTGCAACTTTGGTAGAGAAGAGTTGCAGAAGTTCATTAAACCCAATTCTGTCGCTTTTCTTAATGATGAAGAGAACCTGATGTAGCGGAAAAGACTGCACTGCCTCCAGGTTCTCGGTTGTCTGCTTGTTTGTCCGGCTACACCATCCGCTGTGTAGACCTTGCCCATGGGGCCAGGGCGGGGCGTCCACAGTATAGTAGTCTCCCTGGGGGTGGTGTACCAATGGAGGATCACATGGGGGAAGGAAGCCCCTTATGGGATGCGGGGTGTCAACTCTCCGAGAACGCGGTATACCTCAGCTTCTGTTTTTTCAAACCCCTCTCCAATATTAACCCCCCTCTAGACAGAGCTAATGTCTTCTATTGTCAAGTCAGTCTAATATCCATGATCTGAATGAAACATTAGAGAGTTTAAGACATCAGACCTGTAGGACTATCTATTACAAATACTGTGAAGATGACCAAGAGTCTGATGATCGTTCTGGAGAACCAGAGTGAACAGTCTAGTCTTCTGTGGTAAGTGATTGGCCCAAAACAGCATCACACACCCATGCGAAAGTTTAAACACTGGACAGTTGACTTGCAAAGAGAGATCCACCCAAGGAGGAGGAAACCGCAGAGACTCCAACCTGGCGAACTGCAGGACGCCCTGCACGGAACAGAGCAGTAGCCCGGCGGTAGAAGGGACTACTTGTCATGCTGTCCGGAAACGCCTCCGGGCGTCCTAAAATCTTGGAAGCTGCACTTCATGGCGTCTGCAGCCTGAGAGGCAGTGTTGTTGCTGGAGTTGCCACACTGAAAAGCAACACTGTTTCAGCCGAATGAAAAAAGCAGCTGGGTAACACCGGAACAACATCCGTTGGGAGACTCAAACCATTTGGTCAGATACGCGCATGACTCGCGGGGTGCTGGAGGTCTGCGAAAGCCATTATGAACTAAAAGTTAAAGGGGTCTGGGAACCTGGGAATAGTAAGGATAAGGAGCTGGAAAACTGATCTGAAGTACAAGATAAGGGGTTCTGGGACCGTGGGAACAATAAGGAATGAAAGCAAAGATTGTCTGCTTGGCAGGAGAGTAGACCAAGCCGGCATGACACCTTGTGAGTCTGTGACCCGCACCCAAATAACAATGAGGTTTTGGGACTCTAGTAATAAAAGAAACAACCAAGGAATAGTTCTATGCTTGGCAGGGGGGTGAACCAAGCTGGAACAGCTTTACACTGCAAGCCTGGGACCCACACCACGATTCAAAGGGTCTCGGACCCTAGTTCTGAAAGAAACAAACAAGGAACACTGTCTGGCAGGAGAGTAAACCAAACTAACCAAAGGTTCCATTGCGAGTCTGGGTCACGCACCCATATAAAGCAGAAAGTATAAGGCATTCAGACAGTCCATATGGAAGCATGATTGAAAACAAGGAGCACTCTGTTTGGCAGGAGAGTAAACCAAACAAACCAAAGGTTCCATTTCAAGTCTGTGACTCACACCCAAAGGAGAGAGCAAGGATAAAAGGGTCTTGGATCCTTTTCAGAAATGACTGAGGGGTAGAGCCCTGTACATGAAACCGAGACAATCTATGAGATAACTGGGTCTTGACAGGAGAGAGTACACCAAGACCCCTCAAGTACTGCAAGTCTGGGATTCACACCCAAATAAAAGCTTGAAACTAGAGGGATTTAGAATCCTGGGACTTAATTGTCTTATACAAAACAAAAAAGATTTTCCAAAAGTACAAGAGGAGACTGGAAAGACACTTGTCCTTTTGAAGTCTAGGGGAATGGAGCAACCCCTAGCATTGGAACATTATTTTGTTTAATCATTTGGAAGCCTAGCCGGCTCAGAATAGTTATGTTGTCTTGATGAACACAGACTTGGACATTCTAACTGTTTTCACTAGTTCGTTTGAGGCAGGGAAACCCCTCTTAGCTTCAGGGAGGGGTAGGAGTTTCCCTAACCCCTTTACTTTCAATAAAAGTCTATACCCAAAGGATGCTGCCCATGTCCCAGTCTTACTACTGGTACCTCACAATGCCTGCGACAAACCAAGGGAATTTGTCACTTTTCCCCCAAGGAGGAGGCCCTGCCTGTGAGGCTAGGGAGGTGAGCCTGCTCTGCAAAACCCTTCCTTGGGTTTGAGGCAAGTGGGACCTCACTGAGAGAGACTCCCCTTTTGGGGACAAGGACCCGCGGTCCTGTGAAGAACTCCCTAAACCAGTACAGATAATGGCCTACATGGGACTTTCTGGAATACGAAGATGTTTCAAGCCGCAAGACTTGGATAAAAGAAAAGTTAACGTATATCATTTGAAATAAGAAAGAGAGCTTGTCTCTTTCAATGAAAGTCCTCCGGTCCATAGAGATGAGCATGTTGAAGAGCGAGTGTAAATTGAATGAGGAGGAGACCGTGAGAGAGACATGCATATATGAGCAGGAGAAGGCCCCAACTGGCGTCGTAGCAGAAGGAGGAGGAGCACCAAAGAGTTGTCCAAGAAGTACAATTCAGGAGAAGGGAGTTATTCTCCTGGCCTTGGTTATTACTATAGTGGTAGTGTCAGTTAATTTAGTATTGTACAGTGGACAGTTTGTTTTGGACATTCACAGAAGACTGATGAGCCTCCTAGTGTAACGGTTTGAGAGGCCATCCTCAACACAGGGAGTTCCTTCCCTCCCCAATCTAGGTGTAGCACAATACATGGTTTAATGTCAGCTCTTTGTTCAGCCCCATTCATTTCTGATGCATATCATACCCATGGGATCCCTTCCACTGAGCTACCAGTGAGCCAAGAACCAGGCCAGTGTACAGGAAATATATTTGTAATTATTTGGATGATAGGTAATAGAAAATCACACTAAAATGTCACATCCCATTTTATCCGTGACACAACACATTAAACTTATCTCTACATGAATAACTCCCACAATTTCGTTTGGAAAACTCAAATCACAACATTTTACCTTGTATACATTTCTAAATAGATGATCATCAATACTGGTCCCTGAATAAAACCTTACATTTGTAATGCTGTACAATGTTGGTGTCCTTGCCAGTTAAAAGGCTAGCAGTAAATAAAAACAGGGTGATTTAGTCTTTGGTCTGTGTTGGGGAAGTCAGACAGAAAAATTGGAATGGTTTAAGAATTTGGGATTTAGGACGCAATTAAATTACAGTTCATAGTTTTCAGCGTACACTGGGAATTAGTTTTGTTAATTTTTGAGTTTTAACAAAAATCACCCTGTGGTGTTTCACAAGGGGAATTAATTATTATTCTTAGTTAAATCGGTTAAGGATCTCCACAGTTTTGCCCCCTGCCCACTATAAAGTGAAAGGATTTAAGGCAAGCAGATTCCCCCACCTTTGGTTTAAATTGGCTCAATTCTACTCGCATCGAAAGCTTTTGTTTAAAGTCCAGGAAGGCCAGATGCATTTCAGACCCCTCTTGGAGGACAGGGCAAGGATCTGGTCACTGCACTCTCAAGGATGGTGCCTCACTCTTCACCATAGGGCCCAGTCAGCTTTTCTTTAGGCCTTCCCAGCAATAAACTGCTCCACCCAGATGCAATCTCAGCAATCTCCTCTAGTGTTTCCTTGTAGCTGTCCAATGGTAAGTTTCAGCAGCTCTGTCCCTCCCTCATAGTGCATTCACTTTATATACCAGTGATGAGAGCATCAAGTGTACAGCATTAGGCTGTTCCCTGCAAGAGTTCTGGCAAGGAGGATTGGCCATTTACCCTTCTTTCTCCTCCCAAATGCAGCCTCTTTCTACAGATTGGTTTAAGAGTCTGGGACAGACATATGGCAATGTCCCTTTGAAATCCCCTTTTTTTTTCTGTCATATTTTGACAGAAATCTAGTTGCCAAAAACATAGTTATTTACTAGTAACTGCTATATATATATATATATATATCTGCTTCCACTAATCATTTAGAATTTAATTTAACAGCTGGATCCATACCTTGTTGCACGGCCGTGTGGCAATTTTCCACCATTTCTACAAAACGCATAATCGTTAGGAACATGCCATTTGTTATCCACATTTCTAATGTTACCCTCCACCAGTTTGCCAACCCTTAAATCCAGGACATAGCCACCAGGAACACCTTTTAGCTCGCCATTACAATTCCCTAAGTCGCAGCTAGATGAATTTCATTTCAACAAAATGACCTGGCAATTACCTAAAAATGACACATCAACCAAGGATGTATAACTTATGATTGCTGAGAAGAATTCCTAAGTGATCAGGCCTTTTGCATTAATAGGAGATCTTTAGGTTATGCAAACTGGAGCCCTCCTGTCCCTAGCGCCATTTAGCTCTCTGGGCCATCCTGTGACCAGAGTTTTTTTTATTTATTTTATTAGTCTTGTTAATGTTGGAAGTTGCTACCTGCCTGCTGTAATTACTTGGGAGACCTTGGCAGCACAGAGATTCCCCCTCCCCACATTGCAGTCATGTACGGGCTAGAGCCATTTACTTTGCACAGAAATGAGCTTTTAGAGACACCAAGTCTGGGGAAAGTCGGTTTTCAACACCTCTTAGCAGCCATACTTTATTGCAGTTGTGAACCGCTGGGATGCCAACCAGGCTTTCAGTGGGGGGGGGGGGGGGAGTCCTTTGTGAGGTTTACCCCACAGCAAGCAAAAGGGTGTGCCTCAGCCTGCAGGAACTTTTTCAATGGAAACAAAGTGGGCTTTGCTTTTCAAATGTTTGCTGGTATTTTGCATGTGAAGCCTAATCTGTATTAATTTTTGTCAACCTGCACCATGTCTTTTCCATGACATCTTTGTTAGCAGGGCTGCATTTTTTCTCATATCTTAGTTTAAACAGCAAACACACATGCAAAGTGTTTTGGTGTCCGTGTTTAAAAATCCTGTTTTTTCATATCAAAGGGACCTTTGAATTTCTTCTACCTTTGTGAATTGGAATTATGTGCAAACATCTCCAGTCTGTCCTAATTGGGGCCCTTTTCTGTGCAAAGATTTATCTTCTTTTCTTTGATGAAAGCCGGCAGTCAATGATTCCCGTGGCCCTTCTGTTTCATTTATTTGGGGGCTTTGATTAATCCCCACACTAGTTTGTTTTGAAAGGTAGGGAACACCCCCATAGCAATAGTGAGAGAATGCCCTTATTCTTCTTTAATGAAAACGCTTGCACATGTCCAAAGAGTGTCCGTGTCCTCCTTCTGATGCGTACAAAGTCCCATCACATTCTTGTTCCTGTTCTATTGGGTCAAATGGAACACACACCACAATGCTGCTCTGTAAAGCGCTCCACTGCTCTTTGGAGCAAGGTCCACTTTATAATAAATAACTCGGATCACTGTTCCCTGTTTCAGTTTATATGTGAACTGTGACCAAGGGGACTTCTATTAAAAGTGTATTTACTATTTGAGCTAGACCATGTTTGCCCAACTAGGCTGGTTTTCAGACCCCTACTCCATAAATCTGGATGCCAGCAAGTCGTGTTGGAGATTTAGTGAGCAACCTATAAATAACTTTGATTTAAATGGCCCTTACTACTAAAGAAGGTGCCATTTAGAAGCACTGTGTGAGAAAACCTTTTGTCGGGTTCCACAGAGAATCAACACCATCACCTTTACTGTGGGCCGAGGATTTTGGTCAACCTCTACTGGGTTCCTCCGAACAAAGAAACCAAGTTGTTCTGGATGTGTTGTGGTTCTGGAGACTCTCCTTCACTACAACACTTAAGATGACCGACGGAAAGAGAGTTTTTAAGATTCAAAAGCCTCTTCCCACCCAAAAGCACGTACTCCTGGGACCTCTGCGAGCTAGCTGTTCCACACAGTAACATCAAGCTTTGTGCTGCATAAGGGAAGCCAATGATATTTCTAACCGGCTTCCTGATATTTAATGTGTTAGTTGCAGTTTCAAATGAGCTCCTCATGCAATAAGTGTAGGATAAGGGTGATGAAAAGCGCTCAGTGATGCACAGGCCTAAGCATTATGAAAAGCGCTCTTTGCGTTGCACTGCCCCAGTGCTTTATGAAAGCGCTCTCTCCCTTGCACAGTGCCGGCCATTATGAAATGCGCGCTCTGCATTGCACAGCCCCCAGCCTTTATGAAATGCGCTGTGTGTGTTGCACAGTCCTAGCCATTATGAAATGTGCTCTGTGTGTTGCACAGTCCCAGCCATTATGAAATGCGCACTCTGCGTTGCACAGTCCCAGCCATTATGAAATGCGCACTCTGCGTTGCACAGCCCCAGCCATTATGAAATGCGCTCTGTGTTGCACAGTCCCAGACATTAAGAAATGCGCGCTCTGTGTTGCCCAGCCATAAATGAATGCGCTCTCTGCATTGCACAGCCCCAGCCATTATGAAATGTGCTCTTTGCGTTGCACATCCCCGGCCATTATGAAATGCGTTCTTAGTTGCACAGCCCCAGCCATTATGAAATGCGCTCTCTGCGTTTCACAGCCCCATCCATTATGAAATGCGCTCTCTGCGTTTCACAGCCCCAGCCATTATGAAATGCGCTCTCTGCGTTTCACAGCCCCAGCCATTATGAAATGCGCTCTCTGCGTTTCACTGCCCCAGCCATTCTGGAATGTGCCATCTGTTACACAGCCCCAGCCATTATGAAAGGCGCGCTCTGCGTTGCACAGCCCCAGCCATTATGAAAGGCGCTCTCTGCGTTGCACAGCCCCAGCCATGAATGAAAGGCGCTCTCTGCGTCGCACAGCCCCAGCCATGAATGAAAGGCGCCCTCTGCGTTGCACAGCCCCAGCCATGAATGAAAGGCGCTCTCTGCGTTGCACAGCCCCAGCCATTAATAGACGCGCTCTCTGCGTCGCACAGTCCTGTAACCACCGCGAGGGCGCCCTTGCTTGTTTCACGTGTTCCGGAGGCTTGTTTTGGCATTGAGTGCATCCACAGTACCTGCAATTCCAGTGACGTTTGTCGCCACTCCGTGTGGAAGGTGGCCTCGAAGATGAGACTTGAAAGCGTTAGGTTACACGTGTCCGGGCGATGCTGAATGCAATTGCCAGGAGCCCCTGAGCCGTGGAGTGGGGCGAAGGCAGTATCTGCTCCCCTGCTGAAGGTCAGAGCTCTGCGCTTCCAGCCACCGCCGCTGCCTTCATTTGGAGCACTTTATGTGGTGCTCCGCATTCTTAAGTTCCGAGAGGGATATCCTTCCACTTTGGGGGGTGTGGTGGTTCCGGGGCAGGGGGTGGTTTTACGCGTTATTTCCAATGCAAAGGAAGATGATTTACATAAGCCCACCCATGACATTTTCTGTGCTAAAATATTTTTTCATGGATTGACCGTGATATCCAGTCCCCTTCGTGCCTTAAGCCTCCCCGTAGGCTGACCTTCTTGCTTCCATGGATTGACCAGTTTACAGTGATCTCCGGTCCTCTTCGTGCCTTAAGCCTCCCCTTAGGCTGGGCTGCCTGCTTCCATGGATTGACCAGTTTACAGTGATCTCCGGTCCTCTTCGTGCCTTAAGCCTCCCCTTAGGCTGGGCTGCCTGCATCCATGGATTGACCAGTTTACAGTGATCTCCAGTCCCCTTTGTGCCTTAAGCCTCCCCGTAGGCTGGGCTGCCTGCTTCCATGGATTGACCAGTTTACAGTGATCTCCAGTCCCTTTCGTGCCTTAAGCCTCCCCGTAGGCTGACCTGCTTGCTTCCATGGACTGACCATTTTACAGTGATCTCCAGTCCTCTTCGTGCCTTAAGCCTCCCCGTAGGCTGACCTTCTTGCTTCCATGGATTGACCAGTTTACAGTGATCTCCAGTCCCCTTCGTGCCTTAAGCCTCCCCGTAGGCTGGGCTGCCTGCTTCCATGGATTGACCAGTTTACAGTGATCTCCAGTCCTCTTCGTGCCTTAAGCCTCCCCGCTTCCATGGATTGACCAGTTTACAGTGATCTCCAGTCCCCTTCGTGCCTTAAGCCTCCCCGTAGGCTGGGCTGCCTGCTTCCATGGATTGACCAGTTTACAGTGATCTCCAGTCCCCTTTGGGCCTTAAGCCTCCCCTTAGGCTGGCCTTCCTGCTTCCATGGATTGACCAGTTTACAGTGATCTCCAGTCCCCTTCGTGCCTTAAGCCTCCCCGTAGGCTGGGCTGCCTGCTTCCATGGATTGACCAGTTTACAGTGATCTCCAGTCCCCTTTGGGCCTTAAGCCTCCCCTTAGGCTGGCCTTCCTGCTTCCATGGATTGACCAGTTTACAGTGATCTCCAGTCCCCTTTGGGCCTTAAGCCTCCCCGTAGGCTAGGCTGCCCGCTTCCATGGATTGACCAGTTTACAGTGATCTCCAGTCCCCTTTGGGCCTTAAGCCTCCCCTTAGGCTGGGCTGCCCGCTTCCATGGATTGACCAGTTTACAGTGATCTCCAGTCCCCTTTGGGCCTTAAGCCTCCCCTTAGGCTGGGCTGCCCGCTTCCATGGATTGACCAGTTTACAGTGATCTCCGGTCCTCTTCGTGCCTTAAGCCTCCCCTTAGGCTGGCCTTCCTGCTTCCATGAATTGACCAGTTTACAGTGATCTCCAGTCCCCTTTGGGCCTTAAGCCTCCCCTTAGGCTGGGCTGCCTGCTTCCATGGATTGACCAGTTTACAGTGATCTCCAGTCCCCTTGGTGCCTTAAGCCTCCCCGTAGGCTGGGCTGCCTGCTTCCATGGATTGACCAGTTTACAGTGATCTCCAGTCCCCTTTGGGCCTTAAGCCTCCCCTTAGGCTGGCCTTCCTGCTTCCATGAATTGAAATCCAAGGTATGAAGATTCACGCAAGGGCCATTGTTAGACTTTGACCAGTACTTGGGGGCACGCAGCAGTTGGTGTGAGCCCGTACCAGTAATTCACCAGACTGCAGTTTATCGTAGGGTCTTTGCGAAACCCTTGACTCAGCTCACATGGTTGGATTACGACCGCCTGTTCTTCAGTAAAGCATGGTGGTAGATGCTAATTGGAAACAAATGAGTACAATTCCCTGTGAGGACTTAACAATGACAGATAATAATGCATCATTTAAAAACGCAGAGTACTGATGAAGTAAATACACGTCTTCACATGCATATGAATGTTCCCTAAAAATCGAGTGATGATGAAGAGGATCAAGGGAAAATCAAACGTGTTCTTTGCATGATAATGACTACAAATGGATCGTCCATATATTGTGCTGCAAAAAGCGACGTTTCTAGGGAAAAAAAGTACTTAAACAGGGTAGACGCAGTATTCGCCAAAAGCCCTTGTGACTTGGAGCAGGTGTCTGCAGCCTACAGTTTTCCAGATGTGTTGGACTCGGGCTCCCATGATCCCTCACCTTTGAGTCTTCTTGCTATGGCTGATGGGCATTGCAGAACTCTTGCTTAGAGCGTCCCCAAAGAGCATCCGAAATGGAATGGGGACCCCATTCCCATCCATTCAAGAAGGGGATTTAGTCCTGTTTCTATTTTCTGTTGACTAGTCCAAGTGTATGAAAAATGACAATGATAGGAAAATGCGGAGGCTTAAAAAATAAATAAAAGAAAATAATTTGAAGCAGCTCATGGTCCGGGGAAAGTGAGGATAGAATTACAACGGGCAGAAGTATGGTGATTCTCCTAAGAGGAAAGCACCCCATCCGCATCGCAAAGCAAACACTCCAATTCACCAAAAGGTGCTGACCCTTGACGCGCCTCTTGTACAGTGTATCGTTTTTCTGGGAAAAACGAAATTTTTGTTGCAGGGACGTTAAGGTGAGAAACCACCTTAATTTCATGCCTCCTGTTGCGCAGTCTATGGCCACAATGATCACATCAAATATCTCTAATTATATGTTGTATGACAGCACTGATGACCTCACTGGTGACAACACTAATTGCTTTGTATTTAACAGATTACATCAATAATCGGATTGGACATATTAATGAGTTGGCTCATAAAAACTTGAATTACCTTAATAACAATTTAGGCTGTGGACTTGGCCACGGCGAAGGCTGTGGTCATTTAGTGTTATAAAATACCAATGTGAATGATTAAAAGACATGCCTAGTGGCCTGTCGCTTAAAAATATACAGTGGGCAAGATTGAAAGCTGTAGTCAGTGGCCTTGGCCATAGCTAGTGCCCATTCATATGTTTGAATATACAGTCGGCACGGCACAAGGCCGTGGCAACTGGCTAGTATTGTGTTGAAGTCTGGGCCTAGTGGCTGGTTAGTGTATATAATACACAGTGGGCACAGCCGAAGGTCATACCATATGGCATGTACGTTTTTTAAAATATACAGTGGGCATGGCCAAAAGATGTACAAACTGTTCAAGGACAAAAGTTATGGCTAGTGGCCCATTTATAAATTAGAACATATAGTGGGGACAGCCAAAAGCTGTGGGCACTGGCTAGTATTGAGCTAAAGCCCATGGTTAGAGGCTGCTTAGTGTATATAATATACAGTGGGCACGGCTGAAGGCTGTAGCTACTGTTGAAGGACATAGTCTATGGTATGTGGTTTGTTAGTGTTTTAAAATAAACAGTGCACATGGCTGAAGGTTGGGGCCAGTGTCCATGCCTGAAGGCCATGATTAGTGCCCATTAATGTATTAAAATATATTTAGCCATGCACACTTTTCATGGCTGAAGGTCATGTTTAGTGCTCCATACTGTTGTAATTAGTGATGTCATCTGTGATGTCATTATTGTGGTCATAGGCTGCACAACAGGGGGCGTGAAATTAAGGTGTGTTTCGCTGAATTTCAAGGGCTTGGTTGTGCTAAGTTCTCACCTTAATGTCCCTGCAACAAGCGTTTTTTCCTTGAATTTCAAGGGTTTCGTTATTCCATAGATTTGTGCACAAGGCCAGTGACCACCACCTATGGCCATGCCCACTGTATATTTTAGAACACTACTAGACCATTAGCCATGGCCAAATACTACCAGACCACTTGCCATGGCTCTTGGCCAGCCCATTGTCCATTTTTAAAAACAAGTGCTTGAGGTCTTGTGAGTAAGTGTGTGCACTGGGAACATGACAAACTGAGTAAAATGCTGGTAGACGAATACGTAAGCAAGCTAAACAACCTCAGAAAAAACAAACAAGGGGTGGCATCCACCATCTGAACATTTTTTACGCTGTCCACCCACATGTCCTTTACTTGTGCCCTGAAAAGCAGCCACAATCGGGGGGAAAATAACTACACCAGTGTCCAGGATTGCAAACTCTCTTGCCGCATTGTGGGCAAATAATCATGACTGGGCAAATGATCATACTTGCCCTCTCGTAATTTCCGCTCTCACCCCCTTGTCTGGCTTTCAACAATACTTTGCTTTATAAAGATAACTAAAAGGCAAAAGTATACAATTGTGGCATTAAACTCCCTCATCTTGACTGGGAGACTGTAAATACCAGAATGCTATTCAGCAAAAGGCAAACAAATGGTCGGAGTGCAAAAAATTCAAGGACTCAGTTTAATAGAAATAGTGTGGATGCTGTGTGTTATGAGATTTTGTGGACTGTCTCCCATCCATGCAGTAACCGGGACAGACACTGATGAGTTTCAAAGCGAGGAAGGATCCGGCCCATTGGGCCATGTTGCTCTAAGTGGTCTTGTAGCATGGGTTCATTTATTAGGCAACATGGCCATACGGGGCTGGCGCCTTTCTTGCATTGAAGCTAAGCAGGCTTGGTCCCAGTTACTGCATGGATGGGAAACCCACTGTAGCTGTAAAGATGTTATTTTAAATGGACTGCGAAACTACAAATAACAGAATGCAATTTGGCAAAAGGCAAAAAATTGGTCCCCGAGTGCAAAACCTTCAAATACTGACTGTAGCACGGTTTGAAAAATAATTGTGATGCCCATTCGATCGTCCATCCATGCAGTAAGTGGGACTGAACCTGCTTAGCATCAAAGCAGGTCTGATCCTTTGGCTCAGGCAACATGGCATGAGGGGGCTGTCCCCTTCCTCACTTTGGAGATGAGCAGGGTCTGTCCTGGTTACTGCATGGATGTGAGACCTGGATTGCTATTGTGTCATTTTTCACCCCGAGGTCACTATAGCTGTGAAAATATGTTTACAAAAGGGACTGTAACCGCCGGTATGGAACTACACATACCCTCGGCTATACGCAGTCCTTTATAGCCACGAATATCGGGGGTGGTGGGTGAATGGCCAGAAAAATAAAATGCTTACCTGCCCACCAGGCCCTCACCAAGTGCTCCCCTAATCTGGGTCAGCTCCCCCACTCCCATGGCCTCCTCACTTCCCCTTCCCTCTACCTTTCACTTCACAACACACGCTGTTTCTGTGACAGTTTGTTTTGAGATTTCAGCTATTCGAGGCCATAGACAAAACTAAAGAAAGATTTGGTTTGCAAACTAAGTCCCTAGACCCCTTCCAACTCCCAAATGTTACTTGGTGTCCTCTGACTCCCCCCGCCCCACATCTAGCCTGATGGCAATTGCATCTTTTTTGACCTGCAAATGGCTTTTTTCCTGTGTTTTCATTTTCCCACAACCAGGGCTATAACCTTGAATATCTCTCCCATCGAGAGAAACACAAGATTGTGTCCGTTTCATTTCTTAAATCACACAGTTTTGGGTAAATCCCCAAGAGATGGCTATCTATTTTTGAGAAGGGGGCACCCCTTTCTCAAATTGTCCCTTTCTATCCTGAGAAGACATTTTGGGAATAGTCTTTTCTACAGTACTTTGTGACCGTATGACCTTATTACACAAGGACCCTGTACATATACTGAATAGAATATCGCAGGGAAACTGGCGACCAGAATTATGTTCACACTTGATGTGAAGTCAGTGTATATTTTCACTAGACAGGAAGCAAAAGCAGTAAAGCATTTTTCAAAACAATTTCTGGGAATATAAAATGCTCTCCACTTAGAAAAGCAACATAGTTTTATTCGACAAGGATTTGTATTAACATAAATGGGGAATGCCAGTGGTTGAAACATTTGCGCACACTAGTGTTTTTAGTGTTTTCGTACCTGGCTGGACAGTATGGACTAAAATGACACTATTGTCCAGTGCGTAAGGGACTGAGCAAACATTTCAAGAATGGCGGATATTAAAATAAAGTACGATTTTAAAATTTACAACCACGTACACTCGTATAAATGTGACCTTTTTGGATGGTAGATATTTGTGTACAAGAAAAATGTCTTGCCCATCCGCACTTATGGGTTGGAGCAGTGCCCTTCTCCCGCCCAGAATATTCCATGGGGAGAATTTCTCAGACGCAGGTGACACCGTTAAGCCTACTATAGTGCATGGTCCCAGGAAATGACCAAAAGGCTCCCCATGACATATGCCATGGACAATGGCAAATATGCCAAAAACCGTGATGAACACTGGCGGGAGAAGGGCACTGCTCCAACCCTAAAAGGATTAGGTCACATTTTCTTTCATTCGAGGTTTTTTCTATCACACGAAAGCTGAAAAAGAACTGCTATTTATTCCGCATGGACAAATATTCGAAATCCTTTTGGAGAAATGCCTAGTGAGAACATTTGGAAGAAACACAACTTGAAAGATACATTATTTCCCATTAGCCGGTCACCAGCCAATCGGGAGGCTCGGAACGCGGGCTGTACTGTGTGGTTCAAGCCTGTTTTCTGGGCAGCCAGCGCCCCTTCCCTTCTCCTCTCCCCTTTGCCCCTCACCACAGCACCAGTGGAGTTTCCTATAAGGGTGCTAATGGTGTCTTGAAAAAAAGAAAGGCAGTTTACCTTTCTTGCCCGGTGCCGGCAGTGCTGCTGTAACCGCAGTCCGTATTCCATGCTGATAACGTCAGTCATCAACATGGAAAACAGACTTTCAGCAGCACTGCACGGGCCAGTCGGGACCATGGAGGCAAAAAGGCACTTTTTTTAAAAATATTAAAAAAAAAAAAAATTGCCTTTAGCACTCGTGCAGTTAACTGATGGCAATATGCCCCTCGTCGGTAAAGGCACCCCTGCCCTTGTTAATGGACCCTTGCTGCACTCAGGGTCCTTAAATTGAGGGGCAGGCCGGTCCCAACAGGGCCGTCCCGGCCGCCTCGGGGAATATGCCTCAGTATAATGCAACTAAAACATGCCTTAACATCTCCACTGACTAGCGATAATTCGCTCTTGGTGAGTAAGAAATGGTGTGCAGGAGGGGAATTGATGGGGCAGTTTCTTTTTTTTTTTTTAACCAGCATTTCCACGGGGATAATACACATGCAGTGGCATTCAATTCGGAAACATTAAAGCATATGATTTCTCCCAGGGTGTGAAGTATAAAAGAATGTATCCATTGCCCGGCAACGTTGTCCATATTTATTTTCGGTGTGCATCTACGCACACAGAAAAATAAAAACTCAACGCGCGGTGTCCTCTCCCCACATATCCTGTTTGTTGTACCTCTGCCTTTCACACAGTCTAATGAATAGAGCCTGCATAGGAATCCCGGGGTATACGATGGCCTACTGTCATGGAAGGCATTGCACTCTCTCACCATGATCTTGAATAAAGTCTAGCTTGACGTGGCATATAGCAAACTCTTAATAATACCCTGTTTGGCATCCAGATGCCTGGCCTTTTTAAATGTGCATGTTCACTTGAGCACTCCATGCCCTTCGCTTTCCAGCGGCATTCTCCTTTATGCACAGAACATTCTGGACTAGGCCACTCTTGGCTCAGCCTTGGCAGTCCCAAAGTTAACTTTCTGGAGATTGACCTGGGGTACAACTTTTGGAGATGCCCAGGCAAATGAACCACCACACGCCCAGGATTGCCCGATTACCCTCTCGAGTATCCCATGGATTCTACGTTGCATTGTGTAGCTAAATGAATATTCTCGGAATCTTCCTTGGAGAAATAACCCTATTATCACAGCACTTAAAGACACTGCCTCTTGCACGTGTTAGGCTATTAGGTGATGCTGTAGCGCCACATATAAACCGAAACTATTGCATTAGACTACAGTTATGGAGTAATGCCATATGAGGAGGGTGACCAAGCCTGTAGGTGTTGCTTGGTTACTTACCCATAAACTGCTCATGTTAATCCCTGTGGCTGTTTTCGCTTCCTGCCCCTCCCAGCCCAAAAAACTGCCTTGGGTCTTTTTCCACTCCCTTGATCAAGCCTTACGATCAAACTTTGACGCTTGAAGTCCCTGCCAGTGTTTTTAAAATCCGTCTTCTGAAAGTTAATGACTGTAATACTGCTAATGGAGAAATTAAAAATGCCCTTCTCTGAACTCCTATCAATAACAAGCATTGTCAAAGCCAACAGTGTTGGCTTTTGTAGAAGTATTAAGCATTTGCTAGGCACTGCTATTGTTTGCCCTGGTATTTGCACTATTTTGCAGCTGCAGATGCTACCATCAATGGGCAGTTACTGCCCCTACGGCAGAGCCTGGAAACTTTCCCAAGCCTAAGCATTGGCAAAGCCAAAACTGTTGGCATTGCCAATGCTTGTTTGTAGAACTATCATACACCAAACAGGAGGGCATGAACCCATGCTATCACATAACATTCTCCCGCACTGACCCCTCCCTCCTTTCTTTCCTCATCTTCCCCTCACTCATTTTCTCCCCTCCAGGAGACAGATACCAGTGGCGTGTCCAGACTCTTGTGACTGGGGTGGCCCAAGTGGGGCACTAACTTAGGCAGGGGTGGCATGAAGTACACACACACACAATCATAGTTTGGGATAATGGGGTGGCACCTGGGGTGGGTAATCTGACTGTGATTCCGGGGTAGCATGGACACACGAGTGCAGGATATACCCCTGGCGATGGCAATGTACGCCACTCCATGGACAAGCCAATACACTCTGATGCTATTACAGTGATTTGCTGCAGTTTGCAGGCCTATTAACATAACGTGCTATCGTGAAATGTATTCTACGGAAGTGGGACAATTCCAGGCAATGCCCCAAAGTAAGCACAAAGATTTGAAGTTCCTAGGGTTCGAAAGTGCCCTGCCTGGACCTGGGGATGGCAATCTCCTCGCTGAACTTGGACAAAGGGAGGTACATTGATGCCCACTTGCGATGCATCCATTTGCATGCCCCCAACCCACCTTGCACAACTCCACTTCAGTCGCCTAGTTTTGTGCTCTCTGGAATATGCTGCAAATGTGTTGGGGGAAACGTCTCCTGGGTTGATGGCTCATGAGTTAAGTACTTGCCTCTGATAAGTTCGAATTCCGTGGCCGGACCAACTCGGCCTGTTCATCCTTCCAGTCCCCAGAAATGGTGCGCCATTTAATGGGGTATTAGCACGTGCTATTACAGCACGGAGCGCTATATTCGTCCACTTATTATGCGATATGTATACTGACTAATATGCTTATGTAATCCTTTGGGGTCTACTTGTGCTTTCGTGCTCCAGGTTGTTCCCCTGCATGTCCTCCTGTTGTCTGATATTTTATCAGAGCAGCTTTCGTAAAGCATGGCTTTGCAGCCTGCACTGAACTGCGTCTCAGAGCGCCTTGAAAACGCGAATGGCAAACTGGAGCACTGGTCATTGAAAGGTGTTCAGTTCCCGTGACGTCGTTGGGAGGGTTCAATATTCCCAGGGCTAGAAGTTGTGAAATGCCAGGTTGGAGTTTCCCCTCCACACCCCCACACCCATTAGTTGATGAAGAAAGACTAAGCAATTACACGTGCGAGCAATGCCTGCTCTAGGCAGCTGGGCTTCCCTCTGCCATAATATCAGAATACAGGAAACCTGCATGCCCGGCTATGCAAGCAATTTCGGAAAGGCTGCACTGAGCATTTGCAAGGTTGAACATGTATGTGCACATAGGCGATTAAATGGAGCATTGAGTAGCCTATGAGAACGCTCGCCGTGGAGAGGGACCAACTTCATAGAAGATCAACTTGCAGTGTGTGTTGGTGGTGTTACCAGCAAGCGAATCAGTGGCAGGTTGACTTGTGCTGCTCTTGCACGCTTCATTTTCTGCTGTAGTTTTGGAGTAGGCATGGAAAAGCAAATACTACGCCTGTGCTTCTGCTTGCCACCCCCTGAAGACGGCTTGCCCACAGTCCTGGTGTACAGCTCTGCCCATTACTCGCACCACTGAGCTGTTAGAGTAGTTATGCATGCCTTCAGTGTGACTGAACCGCTGGGCCCATTATTACTGTATGAAATCATACCGCTGTCTGAAGAATTTAACAGATTGTATTTTTTTAAAAAAATGATTACACTACCATGAGCTCTGAATTTACACTGTTGTCGGTTTGCATTGCAGACTGTAGGGCAGCAGAGTTGTAGTGTTGTGCATTGCCCTCTGGAGTAATGTTTGTGTCTAACCTCGAGTTGGACTTCCAGACATTGGCCCTCATTCCGAGGTTGGTGCTAGTCATGGCGCTATTATCGCCATTAGACTAGCACCAATACTGGTACCGCCACCGACACAGTGGTATGGGGACTTACCGGTCTATTCCGACCTTTGCGGAACCGGTAAGTCCCCATTTGAAAAGCCAATCCCCATTCCTATTTGAGCCCCCATAGGGCTCAGTGGGAAGGGGGAAGGCGTCAGTAACGGTACCGCAAATTGCGTTATTGACCCCGGTATCCCTTTGCGGGTCTCATCCATAACGCCTGGTAAAATCAGGCGTTAAGGGAGTGACCCGCAAAGGGACCTCGGAATAGGGCGCAAAGAGATTACCGGCACCAGTGTCATTACCGGTGCCCGGTATCCCTTTGCGCCCAGGTCGTAATGACCCCCATTGTGTTCAATTGGACCTCTTTGGGGGTCCCACCTCTCTACATTCTTTCAAGGGGGATCCAGTTAGTCCACATGTCCCGGGCACCTTAAGAGACCACAGCCAGCACTTGCACTGTCTCCACCTAGGAAAGGCACTCACTCGAGCCCCTGTAGGTACTCCTCTCCTTCAGTACATGTTTCCGCACCAGCCTGAAGTGGAACCGCAGCTGCTGGGGTAAATCCCTGCACAGATTCTGCAGTGGAGACGATTGCAGTGACTGCACCATGCTTCAGGCAAGGCTATGGATGCCGGAAGACATCTCCCTGCGCTGCTCGACCATAGTCACATCTAGAGCCTTCCTGTCCCTACTGGCATTGAGTCAATCATGAACCTGAAAGAACTGCATTACCCGCAGAATGTGTTGCTTGTCATTATAAGCACATCACGACGCCTCTTTGCGTCTTAGGCTGCTCTTAATTGTTAAGTGCGTTGTGTGGAGTTTTCAAGCTTAGCATGGGGTGGCCGGAGCTGCGCGTAGGGATTGTTTGGGTGAGATCCACTCGCACGTAGAAACCTAGTCTACCAAGGTAGAGGATTCAAAAGCTTGCTGCTTCTCGTAAAATCGGATTTCTTATCTATTGTATGTTCTTTTGTGATCAAAAGAGCATTGTAGGGGCCCCCTCAGACTGAAATGTTTGGTAAAGAGTCTTTAAAAAAATAAGTTATTAAGAAAACTAAAAAATCACTTTCGGCCTAGTCCCCAGTCATTTTTACATAGACAAAGTTAAGTCAATTTTTGCTCCACCGCACAGCAAAAACCGCTGGATGAATTTGGACCAGGTTTGAAAGAACGTGGGCACGAAAAAGTGACTGTCGATCCTTCTATGGTTTGGGGTTATTCTGTCCAGTACTTTAAAAACATATTTGACGGAGAAGGGGGTGACCCTTTCTCCAAAACAAATGGCTATATCTACCAGTGAACATTGAGAATCTCAGTGTTTATAAATGAAAGAGCCGCCATCTATTTTTTTATTCTTGCTTTTTTTCCTCAATACGCAAGATACCCGTGGTTATACCACAGGGTATCGTAAAATAAATCACAGAAGAAAAACCATTTGAAGGTCAAACAACATGCAAATGCCATCAGGCTAGAGGTGGTGGGGGCACAAGAGTACACCAAGTGAATTTTGGAGAGTTCGAGGGAGGATAGGGACCATGTTTGCAACACAAGACTCAAACATTTTTCACAAACCCTTGGGTATAACCACGGCGACCTGACATTTCAAATGAAACGAGTGTTGTGGGGGAAATGGGAGCAGGCGGGGGAGCCATCAGGGGTGTGGGGAGAGCAGGCACAGAGGAGGGGCACTTGGTGAGTGCCTGGGAGGGTAAAAAAGTGTTTCTCAATAAGTACGGGTAAAATGACTACAAATATCTGAGGGTATCTGTAGTTCATTACAATGAAACCATGATTATAGAAAGTTCTAAAAATCTTTGTCCATGGCTAGGGAGCAGGGAGTCATTTAAACAATACAGTGGCCATGGCCGAAGGGCTTTGATAGTGGCCAATTAGTGTTTTAAAATATACAGTATGCATGACACAAGGCTGTGGCCGCTGATGCCGAAATATATATGGCCATGGCCACTTCGACCATGGCTAGTGAGCAGGGAGTGATTTAAGAAATACAGTGCATATGGCCAAAGGCCATGGTATGTGGCCAGTAAGTGTTTGTATATATACAATAGGCACGGCCGAAGGTGCCGAAAAAGGGACACAGGTACTGAAAAATATACAGTAGGCATGAAAAAAACAATGGTATTACAAAACCCCTGAAAGATTCCCAATGCACTGAATATCAAGAGGTTTGTAGTGTTAAGTTTACTTACCTTAACTGCACTTCAACCAAAGTTTTTATTGGGGGGAAAAGGGGAAAAAAAATATTCTTTTCTTGCCCCACACCTGTTGCACACAATACTGGCCAGTTTCCTTGTGCTATACAGCATCACCCAGAAGGCCTGGCTGTGGAGGAGAGGGTGAGCTGTCCATCTGAGACAGAGAGCATGTGAGGAACAGTAGGAACACAGAGTGGTCCGCATACCAAACCGGCATGCCAGAGCTCTGGCATTGCTCCTACCTTCAGCAGGACTGCAGAGGATTCCACTTATAAAACTGGCATTTCAGCTGCTCCGTTAGGTCCTGCTACGAACTATGAAATAGACTTTGTTCTGAATGGGCTGCCATTACTAAACTTCAGCAGACCTGTGTATGACAAGGGGGTGGGGCTTAATGCCCTGGGGTGAAGGAAAACCAATGAGAAGAGGGAGGGAGAGAACCAATGTAAGTGGAAGGGGGGGACAAAATGGGGAAATGGGAATCAAGACAGTGTGTGTTGGTCCTGCGAGGTAAAGAGAGAACGAAGACCAAATCGCCAAGCAGAGGATAGATGATGCAGAGGAGTGTGGAGGAGGATTACTGAAAGCGTGAAGTTGGTGAGAGAAAGTGGTACTTGGGCGGAGAGTGTGTGCAAGGGGAGTGGGTGAGACTATCCGAGGGAGACTAGGGGGTGAATGAGAGTGAATGGGAAGGTGACTGGGAGAGTGAAAGGAGGGTGACTGTGGGTGGAGAGGAGAGTAGTAACAACGGAGAGACAGTGAAAGGAAACAGAGAGAGAGAGAGGGGGAGAGTGAAGGAGAAAGGGAAAAGGATAGAACAGAGTGAGGAGTTAGTGTATTCAAGGACAGTGTGTTACCTCTTCCTATTGGTAACCTTTCTACTGTGGAACTCTGGTTAGAATTTACCTACATTGTTCCTGGAGATGGATAAAGCCTTTGCCTTTAGCCATCATGACCAGCCAGCCAGTCCGTTAAATAGACAGTAAAGGTTACCGATCTCAATTAACAATCTTGCGATATAGGGATGCATGGATTAGAGAGGGAACCCCTTCGGGGAGATTAGAGGGTGGGACGGGCAATAGTGATCCCCTTTTCAATCACTAAAATGAAACGCCCTTGTACAATTTTCAAGGGTTGCTGTGTTCTTGAGGCCATTTGTGACACATGGCAGAGTCAGGCAATATATTCTAATATTAGTAGGGGGTTGGGACAAAAAAACTGTACTCTTGGCCCAAGCGTTTGAAGTGATTTATCATTCGCCACGTCACCTGAGGAATTGCACGCTAGCCAGGGCTTTACATGCCTTTCATACTAAAGCTTTAAGTGGGCTGGGGCTTGCCAGGGTTCGTCAACACGATTTCGCTTAAGGCTGCCTGATGAACGTCTATAAATAGATCACTGGTGAGACTGCTCTTTAAAAGCCGAGGTCATTAACCCTTCTTTAGATTCACATCATGAGCTTATTTTTTGTTTGTAATTTGATTTTTGAAACCTATTATATGCAACTCTTTCAATAAGAATGATTTAAATAAAATGAATTCATAAGAATTGCTTATTTCCTTCAAAGGTACTTAGGGAATGGAACATAGATTGGCCTATTTTGATTTTTATGTTTGAGAATTTGTATTTAGTAATTGTTCATTGATGACTATATAGATGATATATAACATCCTTTTAAAAATGAATTGTGCTCCTTCATGCCAAATTGACGTAGTCTTTTAGGCCGCTCCATAAGTCGTATAGGCTGCACATCTTTTAAAGGTTTCTTAGTTATTTGTTAGTCCACGCCCTCAAGAACTATTTGATTAGGATCCCTCAGATTTTGTTTTTTATCCTATTTAAAGTTCTGATTGGGAGACACACACGTACACACCCTCCCCCCGCCCCACATAAGGGTTAACTTGGGGCTGGCAAGAGCACTCTTCTCTTCCTTGAGACTTAGGGGGGCCATCCCTCCTGTATTCTGCTTGACTCGCATTGTATGGCCTTTCCTTAGCTACCACGTGCAACCTGACTGGGATTTGGGGAAAGTCAGGACTTTGCTTGCCCTCCACAAGATGAGTAATTCACTGCATTACCAGGGCTTGGAGAGATCAGTTTGTGTTTTATTCCATGTAGTATTTCAAGCACCGCTCCTCCGCAGTCTGTCAAATAGCTTCTTATATCATTTGTTTCAGCAGAGCATGAATGGGGGAGATTAGTGGTAGTTGGCAGACACAGCAGTGAGGAGACCCAGTGGAAGCTGACTGTACTTTCTTAAGAGGGGGGACTGGTGGATGATTAGAAACGGGAGGGGTGCTGATCGCTGAATGCTGTGTGAAATTATGAATGCGTGCAGGTGACTTTAACCTCTATTTTTCAGTGTATGTCTAAGTGTTGATAATATCACTTTAAAGCCCAACAGACTTGTGCTAAAGCTTATTTTACTTTCCATGCTTCCAATGCAATTTTCCATTCAGGTTGGGGAAAATGAAGCTAGAAACCTGCTCCTTTTGATTGACATGTTTCGAAGACAATGTATGTACTGTCAGGTTAGTCTATTATGCAATCTGTGTGTTTTTTAAGGTATTTATATAAAACGAAGTATGATTTTAGCTGTTGAAACCAGCACCTTAACACATTTGAAAATGTGAATCTTTGAAGATGAGGACTGAAATGCCAAAATTGCAAACTGTGCCCAAATCCTGATTCCACCACTTAAGCAAAGTGTGTGCTCCAGGGAAGACCTTTAATCATTGCCTTATATGCCAACATTGGGAGTACCTATAAGTTATTCACTTCACAGCCTATGATATTTAAATAAACGTCACTTGTTTACTATAATGTTAATCCATATCTTATAGTGAGCATTCAAATATTGCATGCCACAAACTTATTTGTCTCTTGGCTTACTCATGGAAACTTCTTATAATAATAATTTATTTGTTTTTAGCTCACATAATGAACTTTTTACAAAACATTTCATACTTAAATTACACATCAATTCATCAAGATTCAAACATTTCCAGAGTAGTTAAAATATTGTGTATCTAACCAATTTAGTCGCTTTCTTCTACAATGAAACTTACATCATCCTCCATTTACATTTCTAGAGTACTATAGCAATGCAAGGCATTTCCATAGACCCCATTGCTACACTTCATGTTGGGTTTTGTCTGTTTTTAGTTTGTAATTGGGAACAATCTAATTTTCCTCAGATTATATACCCAGTTTTTGTTTTTATTTCACACCAGAGATGATATAACGCAATCTGAACAGACTCTGTGGCAGTATTTAAGTGGTATCTCCAAAATGCTTCTAATTTGATGCAGTCATACCGGCTCACGAATTTGCCCAACGTGCACATGTACCATTTGCACATTGGGTTAAGACGTGTCTTGCAGTATCTAGTTTGTCTGGATCATTACATATGCAGCACATTTGAGGGTCAACAGGTGTTTGGGTATATACCTCTTGCACGCAGGGGAAGCTGGTTTATCCTAAGGCGCAGCTTAAAACTGTGTACCAATGGACTGGGGATCTTAAGGAGATATGATTGTGTTTGTAGGTAGTGATGTACGACTCCCATGACCGGTCTATAACTTCTCAGTTTTTCTAGTACGGTATAGTTATTAGCCCAATCATACTTTTTCATTTTATTTACTAAGATGCCCTTTAGTATTTCATACAGCATACACTTTTGAAATTCCGGAAAACATTTGATTTGTCCCACTTCTCTTTAGTTTCTTGTAGCTTTTATTGTTAGGTACCCTCTGTATCACGTTGTGGCTTTTCCCCAGCATGACCAACAAGGGACACCTTGGATTACGCCTTGATTTCAAAGAGCGGGTTTGCATTTGCGTCCTAAGCGATACCAGGCCCAATTCCAATCGGACAAAAGCTATCGGGATCGCTGGTGGGAGTCTCAATAACTTCCTCCAAAAGAATCCCTGCAGGATCCCCAACCAGGTCTAGTCTGCCATTGCTAAAGCTTTGAGACCATACAGCATGGCTGGTACACAGCACTGCTTATAGAGCTTCAGTATACCCTCCATCGTGTATCCTGCCGATTCTCTGGCAAACCTGTTGATAACGTTTTGTTAGTTGGTTTGCTTTTTGTCTCTTCCCTCTTCTTGTAATGCAACTTTCGGTGATGCCATCAAGGGAGACTGATGCAACACCTCGTTATGTCATTGTCATGGAGTGTGTTTAATCCTGAGGTTTCCAATTTTTCTTGTACAATTTGAAGGGCATTTTCGCTCCTAGAAAGTCTGCTCTGCTAAACAGAATTCACTTTCCAATCCTGCTGGCTGAAGAGCATAGTGCACGTGTGTACTCTGATGGGCCTTGTCTACTGACATCAGCACCTGCAATGTGATTTGGCAACATGACAGCTACAGAGTAACATGTGCCTTCCTAAAATAGCCTGCTATTTGTTATGTTATTTGAACTTATCATGCGCACGTTCACCAAAAGGTATCTTGGCGCATGGACTACACCGGTAATGCTTAGTCAACCAAACTAGGAGTTAAAATAACAAGGTTTTAAGAAGATGGCCAAAATGATGATGATTAGATGCAAGTCTAAGGTTTGACTGGGATGGAATTCCACAATTTGCTCGAAGCTGCCGAAAAGGCACGTCCTCCAACTCTGCTTAGCTGAATTATGGGCACCACTATTAGGCAGTTGTTCTCAGAGTGCAGATACCTGGTAGGGGCATATGGAACAAGCTTTTGCTCGGGAAAGATAGCACCAGCCCCGTAAAAGGTACAATTAACCAGGCATAGTGACTTAAAAATGATCCTTTTCTCCATGGGGAGCTAGTGAAGGGTTTTAAGGACTGGGCTGATGTGGAAGCCATAAGGGGTAGCTGTGGCGACTCTACCTGCTGGGTTCTGCAGCAGCTGGAGCCGATGAATAAGGCCCTTAGGCTGTGCCAGGTAGAGCGCATTACAATTGTTGAGTCGACTTTTGACCAGAGAAGACACAACTATGTGATGCAGGTGAACTGGTAGGAATTGAAGGATTTTCTGTATCTGCATCAAAGTTAAGTGACAAGCTTTGCAGACAGCGCTGACCTGAGGAGCCATAGACAGCAAAGAAGAGCGATAGAATCCTAGATTCTTCACCACTGTCACAGGGACCGTGCCAAAGGAAGGAGGCCAGAAGGAGGAAGACAATCGAGCAGTATCACCAAAGGAAGATGCTACGAGGGCCGCTGTCTTGTCCCCATTTAATTTAAGCCAGTTTTGTCCCATCCACTCTAACGGCGCAAAGGCAGTCTCTCGAGTGGGACGACACCCCAGTGTGGTCATGATCTAAACTAACCAGAATCTGCATGTCGTCCGCGTAGGAGTAGTACCTGAACCCGTGAGAGCAGATGAGACCAACCAGTGGCTGGATATAGATTTTAAATAATATAGGGGACAAGGCTGATCCCTGAGGAACACCACAAGACCGATGGAAGGAAGTGGAATGGAAAGGTAAAGAGAGTTTGACTCCTGTTTGTCAGGAAAGATGTAAACTAGTCCAGCACTGGTCTGGAGATGCCTGCTAGAGACAGGCGAGCAAGGAGGATGGCATGGTCGACGGTGGTAAATGCTGCTGACAAGTCGAGCAGGATTAAGGCCCCAGTGCCGCCACCATCATCTCGTCTGGCAAGATCATCCACAACAGATACTAACACACTCTCTGTGCCCATGCATGAATGGAACGCCGACTGAAAGGGGTCAAGACTTGCAGAAGACTTGATAAAGGAAGAGAGAAGAGGAGAGACCAGAGACTCCAGAAGCTTCATGGAAAAAGGAAATCGAGAGATTGGGTGAAAATTAGACGGGTCAGATTCGTCTAGGGTAGGTTTTTTTAAAAGTCGGATCTCCATAGTTTGCTTAAGTACATCAGAGAAAACCCCATATTGACACAACACAATAACTACTTGCGTGATGAGGGGGATCAAATCCGGTAATATATCTTTCAAAATTCTGAAAGGAATAGGATCAGAAGGAGATGCGGACTTCAGCTGTAAGGCAGCTGAACAGACCACGTCTTCCAAAAATAATAGGCAAGTTAGACCAATCAGTACTCTGTAGAGTGTCAGCCTGCTCCACTGTTGCCGGAGTGTCACGCTGATCCAACTGAATTTTTTTACGAATATTTTCAAACTTTGTAAGAAAGAAATTGACCATCCCATCACAGCGTAGCTGGGAAGATGGATCACTAGGAAGAAAACAAGAGGTAGAAAAGGATTTGACCACAGATGAAAGCTCATTAGAACTGTTTAGAGCTGAAGTTACTTTGAGCATAAAGAAGTTAAATTTTGTCAAACTGAAGGCTGCATAGTATTTTTTTAGATGGGGAAGGAAAACTCATCTTTGTGGCAGATTCATAAGTTTGACGCCACATGCACTCCGCTTGCCGGAGTTCAAGTTTCAGGATTTTCTGGTCCTCAGAGAACCACGGTTGCTGAGAGCGCCTCTGAAGAGGCTTAGATTTAATGCCTGCAATTTTGTTTGCCGTTAAAAGCAAGGCATTGGAGAAGGTAGCAAAATCCATAGGATGATTAGGCAAGCATTTAGCTGTAATCATAGTATTCATGCCTGTTAGACTCACAGATCGCCAGTTTCTTCGAAGTGCAAATAGGGGCTGCCAGGATGTGGCAATCGATGCAGCAGGTAGAACGAGACTAAAAAGTGATCAGACCACACCACTCTGCTGATACCAGAAACCAGAGGCCCTGGCATAAAGAAAAATACCAGATCCAGGATACCACCAAGTTGATGAGTAGGTTCATTTATGACCTTGGTCAGACCCAGGTCCAAATGGGCATAAAAAAATTGCTGGAATCTAGGTGGCCATGGGCAGTTGAATCTAATGTTAAAATCACCAAGGATTACAAGATTATGAAAAGTAACCTGGAGAGAAGCAGCTAAATCCGGGAAAGATGGTACAAAATCAGAAAATGGACCAGGTGGCCGGTACACAGTGAGGAAATGACCTGAATGAGGGGCGGAGACCGTCAGATGTACTAAAACAGCCTCTATGCCTAACTTGTGATCAAAGGATATATATTTTTTTAAACAATTTTTATTATTTTATAACAAACACGTCAACCATGGTAACTTTTAGGACATACATAATCAATATCAAAACGTCACATTATGCATTGTCGCTTCCCGTCCCCCCCCTCCCCACAAACTCAAGCCATCATAGCCTCATCTACATGAGCATTTTCGGGAATCTGTGTTTGTTGACTCATCTGAGTCTTCTGTATCATGATTGACCTGGTGGGGGCTAACCATTGGAGTCACCAGCTGCCTCCAAGCTATCAGGCGGCCCGCTTCCTCCTCCCCCCACCTTGGTGACAGCTTCAAACCATACCACAGTTTCTGCTTCCGCCCATCTCAAGAGGTCCGCCCACCATATCTCCACTCTGGGTCTGTGGGCCGCTTTCCAGCACATTGCGATTCTGCGTTTAGCCAAAATATAGGCCAGGTCTTCATTTTACTGATATGCTTCGAATGACATGACCTGGGGAAACTCCCGAGCATGCAAGCCCAAGCAGATCCTACATCCAGTACCACTCCCCCACCAGCCATTTTCATCTTTATTTCCTCCCAGAATCTGTGAACCTCAGGGCAGGCTCAGAACATGTGTAGTAGTCCTGCCTCTTCCTCCCTGCACCTGGGGCATTTTTGTACAGCCGAGCCTCCAAACCTAGCTATTCTACTGGGAGTTATGTAAGCTCTGAGTGACATACAGCTGGATCTGCTGGAGTATTGCATTCCGGGACACCTTTTTATGGTACCTTTTGGGCTCTATCCCACTGTCCATCTGTCATGGGTTCCCCCACCACCTCCTCCCAGTCATGCCTCAATTGGAACAGCTCCTTCCCCGTCTTCGCCCTCAGGAGCTCATATATCCTAGATATTTCGTGCCCACCCTCCGAGACATCATACATCGTTTCTAGGGAGGCATCGGGTTCTTCCTCTAGCACAGTCTCAGGCCACCTCTCTCTCACCCGTTTCATGAGTCTGGTATAAGTAATGAATTGACCTCTATGCACCCCTGTCTCCTCCTGCAGCCTCTGGAATCCCAACGCCTCCCCCTCCTGCCATATGTCTCCTAGGGTGGCCAATCCCACTGGTTCCCAGTGCCTATGGACCGCTTCGAAAAACTGAGTCGTCCCCGCATAGCACCGCCAGTGGGGCCTGCTGGGAAAGCGCATCTGGGTCACCCACCATTCTCCATGTCCTGCGCCATATTTCCCAGCCCAGCTTCAGTAATCTCCCCATCTTCACCATTTTAGTTTTGCGCAGCCATACTGTCTCCCTCAAAAAGTAAGCAGCCGATTCACCTTGCAAAAGCCTAGCTTCTGCCGAGTCTTCTGCCGACAACCATCTAGCCACATACAACAACTGGCCTGCCATGTAATACAGCTCAAATTTCGGTAGGTTTATGCCCCCCTTATCACAAGTATTCTGTGGTTTCCACAAGGCCACCCTATTTCTGGAGTTGCCCCATATGAAGCTCCGGCACATGCCATGAAGTTTTGCAAAAAAGCGTTTGGGGATTAGGTACGGGACATTCACAAAAAAGTGCAAGAGTCTGGGCAAGACCACCATTTTGAGTAGAGCTGCTCTCCCCATCATGGCTAGGGGTAATTTAGACCAGAACACCATGCTATTCTTAACTCCCTCCATCGCCTTCTCTGTGTTATGTTTGTGCTCTGTCTCTATATTGTGGTAGATATTTACGCCCAGATACCTGAACGTCACGGTCTGCCAGGGTATCTGCAAGACGGGCAGCCTCTCCAACGGGGTGCTCTTGTACCTTCCCAGGGGGAACAAACTGGACTTCCCGGGGTTCACCGATATGCCAGAGAGGGTGGCGTAACGACCCATCACCTCCAACACATATTGCAGGTTCTCCTCCGGGTAACGCAAGTAGAGAAGCACATAATCTGCATACAGTGATATCAGGTGTGTGCTCCCCGTCATGCGAATCCCCACCTCCCTGTATTGTTGTCGTAGGCATATTGGTAGCGGCTCTAATGCCAGGATGTATAACATTGGTGACCAGGGGCATCCCTGTCTGGTACCCCTGCCAAGTTGCCATTTATCTGAGATTGTGGTTCCGGTTTTGACTCTCGCCATCGGGGTACTGTACAACATCTGGACCCATGAAATGTATCCTGGTCCCATCCCGTATCCTTTGAGGGTCGCCTTCAACCACGGCCACCGCACTGAGTCAAAAGCTTTCACCGCATCCAGCGACACGATAGCCAGCTAGCTCGAGTCTCCCTCAGTTTGGTCAATAATATGGTGTAGCCTCCTGTGGTTATCTGTAATATTTCTATCGGGGCATAGCCCGTTTGGTCTGGGTGTATCAATTTACCAATTACCCTCTTCAACCTATTGGCTAGCACTGCCATGAGTATCTTACTATCCTGATTGAGCATAGACAAGGGCCTGTAGGATCCGCATTCCGTGTCTGGTTTGCCTGGTTTCAGGAGCGGAATGATCACCGCCTCGCAGAGGGACACCGGCAGTTCCCCCCGCTCATATGCTTCATTAAACATGTCCAGCAGCGGCTGGAGTAGCTCCTGCTTGTACGTTTTATAAAACTCGCTGGGTAACCTATCCGCCCCAGGCGCTTTACATGTGGGCAGGTGTTGGATCACCGCCTCCAGTTCGTCCACGGTAATGGGGGCATCCAGGTCCGCTCATTCTAGGTCATCCAAGGTGGGCAGCCCTATGTCCTCTATCGTATCTAGTATATCTTGACTCATGTCCTCACCTGTGTCCTTGTATAATCGTCTGTAATACTTGAGGAACACCTCATTTACCCCTTCCTGGGTATTGTGGATTTGACCCTCCGCATCCTTGATCTCTCTGATCACCGAGCGGGGAGTCTCATTATTGTACAACCAAGCCAATAACCTACCCGGCTTATCCCCCCCAGCATGCAGTCTCTCCGTGTATTTCTTATAGTTCAGTTTGCATAGTCTGTCCCAGAGTTCACTACAAGCTAGCTGTAAGTCCTTTATTTTAGCCCTGTTCGCACGGGTGGTCCTCTCATTACGTATCAGGTCCTCTAGCTCTCTTTCTGTCTCTTGCAATTCCCGCTCAATACCCCCTTGGAGCCCTTTGGATTTAGATATTGCTACTCCCCGCACCACCACCTTGAATGCCTCCCATACTGTTCCCACCGAACTTACACTGGCCGTATTAATTTCAAAGTATTCCTCGATGGCCTCCCTCAAATCCTACCGGAAGCCCGCATCCTGTAGAGCCTCAGTCCTGAGCCTCCACGTCGAGATCCGTGCCCTGGGGGGTTGATGACGCCATTCTATGACCAAAGGCAAATGGTCAGAGAGTACCCGGGCGTTGTATTCCGCCCCACCATTTCTCCCACTATCTCGGCAGATGCGAACACGTAATCTAGCCTTGTGTGCAGGTCGTGTGGCGCTGCATAGTGCGAGTATTGCCTATCCGTTGGGTGTAGCCTTCTCCACACATCCTCTAGGCCGAGGTCCATCAACAGTGTCCTCAGCGCCCAAGCTGCCGGCTTTTCCAACTTGTCGTCTGACCTATCTATCCTGGGGTTCAGAGTTCAATTAAAGTCCCCTCCCCACACCATCGCGCCACCTGCCAGGGGGCTGATTTTACCATATAAAGACCTCATATATACCGCTGTACCATGGTTAGGGGCATACAAATTTATGATATTCACTTCTCTGTTCTCCAGGAGTCCCGCCACCCCCACCATTCTGCGTTCCGGGTCTATTGTCGAGCTAAGCAGCTGAAGTGGTACATGCGGTGCCACCCATGTAATCACCCCTCTTGCATATGCCGAATATGTGGCCCCCATGACCGACCCCTCCATTTCTTCAAGATCACCTCCGACTTCTCTTTGGTGAGGTGGGTTTCTTGTAGCAAAGCTATGTCAATCCGCATCCTCTTTAGGTACATCATCACCTTGTTACGTTTCAGATAGCTATTAAGGCCCCGCACATTCCAGGTCACAATTCTGAGATTACCCGATGCCATTGATTTGTTCGTCATTTCCCTGTAGGCTCACACACAAACTGAAAATCCCCAAAACTATATACACCACAACCTTCCCCCCCCCCCACCCTCACCCAACAACACCCTCCCCAACCATTGCCCAGCTCCATCCCTGGATCTCAGGCACCCCCACATCTAGCCCTGCCTAGAAAGTCTATACTCGGGGCTCAGCAGGGTAAAGTCGCCCTAATGGCTACTTAACTACAGAATCTCGGGGGTAGGTTGCTACCATCCCATTGCTCCTACTACCCATACTATCACGCATGATGTTAATGCTATTCAGTTCCAGCATGCAGTTGATACTCTATATTCCAGTCCAGCCAGAGCACAAGGTCCAAGAGCTACGAATTCACTTAAATCTCTCGTGTTCCCAAAATAAGTCCACCTTCCCACTTATCCCCTTAATGTCCATGGCACCGGCTCCTCACTTGTCACGCTTGATCTCAGTCAGCCTCCTGTTCCGGGCAGCCCTGCAGGTCCAGCCACGACGCTGCCTCCTCTGGGGTGTCGAAAAAAAGCGCCTTGCTCTTAAGCAGCACCTTCAGCCTCGCCGGGTACAGAAGCATATATTTGATGCCCGCAGCACGTAGCCTCCTCTTGACGGCCACGTAACTATACCTCTGCCTTTGCACCAGCATCGTATAATCTGGGTACGCCGTGATCTTGGTGGATGCTCTTTCAATTGTCCCGCCCTTACGGAAATATTACAGGATCTTCTCCCTGTCTTTGTAGTTCAGGATCCTTGCGATTATTGGCCTTGGCGGAGCTCTAGGTCGTGGCCTCCTCATCAAGGCCCAATGGGCCCCGCTCAACAGTAAACCCCTGTGAGAGTTCTTCTGCTCCTATCCCCTGGAGGTTCATGTTTTCTACATAGTCCGTGGGGTCCAGGCCTTCCTCCCCCCTCGGGCAGGCCGACCACATGTATGTTGTTCCTCCTCGCTCTTCCTTCCACCTCCTCCACTCGATTTTCAAGTTTGGCGACCTGCTGTTTTAGCACATGGACCTCCTTTGCATTGCTCGTGCTGACCTCCGTGTTGACTTTCACTGTGCTTTCCAGGCCACTTGTTCTCTCCGCCAACGCACGGACATCTTGACACAGCAGAGTAACTTCGATTCCCACAGCGTCAATTTTATTTTCCAGGGCCGTCCGCAAGTCCGCCATCGCTGTGCCCCATTTGGTGCTCAAATCCGTTATGGCCGCCAGGACCTGGCGGTTATCTCCTTCTGCGGCACCGTCAGCGGAGGTTGCGCCTGTGCTTTGCACCGCTGCCGTGGGGGTTCGCTGCGTTTTCGCAAAGACCTCCATTGTAGATTGTTTGGATTTGGCTCAGTCCTTATACTGACATCTCGCGATTCTCTATCATATCTGGTCCCCACACTGCGATGCTGATGTGTCGTGCTCTGGTCCCTCAAACGCTATGGCGCTAGTTGCAGCGGGTTGCGTTGTGCTGTGGAGTGCAGCAATGTATCCAAGTGGGCTGTCTTCTCCCATGTATTCTGCTGCACGCAATCATCCATGTTCCATCAATGTACTTCGAGGTGCCACACAGAACTCTGCTCACCTCCTTTGCAATGGCCTAGTCCCATGTAGGGTGTGCCAGACCGGGGTATGTTCTGGTAATAGTGTGTTACACACTCGCATGTCTCAGCCATGTCAGCTGCCGGGCGCGGCTGAAAATGTCTTTACTTCGATCCGTGGCTGTCGCCCGATACAGTGAATGCATCAGAGGGCCGGCAGTTTCGTTTCGCTGCCGCGTCCTGTTAGATCCCTTTGTTCTCTCGGAGCGCCGCCATTCTGGTGTTTTCGTCCGCGGCCTCTCCCCAGGATACTATGTGTCCGTTTGGCTGTTCTCCAGTCCCCCGCGAACCGCTCATCCGCTCACGTTCTTCCCGGCACCTTCCCACACGCTTGTGTGTGTTTTGCTTCCAGATTCAAGTGAAATGCATGCATTTGTTGCACGGATCAGGATGTCGGATCACGGAGCACACGGGGCTCACAGCCTATTCCATGGCTGTCCAAGCCACCTTAAAGGATATTTGTTCAAATTTCAATGAGGATTTAAATAGAATAGCAATACCCTCACCCGGGTAAGTAGAACTCCTATCCAGATGAAAGATCCTATATCCATCTGGAAGAAATTGTGGGAAAAGGGGGGCGGAAGTAGTATTCAGCCATGTTTTGGTGACACATAGGAAATCTGGCTTTTCCTCATTGAGTAGATCAAAGACATGTTCAGCATGTGCAACACACATTAACAAGAATGGTGCGTACGCGTTCAAGCGGTGCAGTTACGACACTTACCAGTCCTATGTCAGCAAAGCCATGGGGAAATACCGTGGCTGCAGGGGCAAGGGATTGCAGCTGGGAATGTGGGTAGCATAAAGCCCTCCTGTTTGACCCGGACGGGCCCAGACGGGCTTAATTTAAGCGCGACTCTGGCGTGACGTAATTGTCCTGCTGCGCCGACCACTGCGCTGTGCAGTAGGACCCCAACCGGCCCATAGAGCTGGGAGTTTCCCAACATCACTTTAAAATTAGCAGCAGCAGCCATGAGATGGATGGGGATGCAGATTAATACTCTCACATCAAATCAATAATGAGAACTCGATAGTTTGGCAAAGGGAGTCCGTTTAATGAAGTACAAAAAACAGGGAGTTCATGAATATCGGCAATCGCTCGATCTTCCTTCTCGCTTCAACTTCAATTAATTTCAGAAAAAACACATCATTTATGCTAAAATCTCATCACTGATGTGTAACGCTTAAAACTGAGCATGCAACTCTATTGGTTCTAGGAAGGTAACTTTAAAATAGGTGCTATATCTGTATATGGTAACGGGGAGTAGGGATTGGATAAACGCTGTCAGGTGGGGCATCTAAGCCCTTCCTTCAAAATGGCTACTGTAAACGTCACTAAAAGTACGACAGCTCATTGGTTCTGCTAACTGTAGGACCCTAGATTACTTGGTCAACTGATTGGGTTGGCATCAACCCCACTCATACTTTTCCAGTTGCTTAGCAGTGTGCAGAATAGCTGGCCAGGTGCAGGGAGTTTGTCTGCACCCCCAGCTTCCCTCCACTTATTGCTACAATCAGTCATCACCTCAGTGGTCATGTGTCAATTATTTCTTTGTGGTTCGCCTCGAGACTGCTTCTTGGTCTGGAAATGTTAAGGCGTCTGTGCATGGCACAGGTCCATGCATAGGTGTGAAAGTTTCACCCCGTCTTGCTTGTCTGGTCATGTGATTCCGACACCGTGATATTGTCTTATTCATCATGCAATTTGTGTATTTGATTTAATTCTGCCAGCCATCTGCCATCTGTGGCTTATCTTGACCTTTCTAAACAGGATACTCTGTTCTTCTTTTCATAAATTGTATTCACTATTGGTCTATTTCAGCCGATACGACATTGGCTCCTTGGCACGATTTGCCTTCGTCCGAGTTTCTCTGTCTTTAATTCTCGATTTGTTCACTGCAAAGCCCTCCTCTTGAGACCTTTAGTAACCTTTAGTCGATTCAGCTCTTGTGTATAGTGGAAGTCTACTTATATAAAGTGCTTCTTTTGGGGTAGATATGTATAGGTGACCCTTGCCGCAATCTATCTTACTAAGCATAAGCAAGCCTGACAAATTCTTGCTTTTTGCGGTTCCTTGCATATGTACACGTTTAAAGTAACTGAATATCTTCATCACGCATGTGGCATCATTTCTGACTGCTTGACCTCAATTATTTCACTTTAGCCTCAGGATGTCACATATCCATGGTGTTATGAAGTTGAGTATGAAGCTGTTGCTGCTTGTCGAACTGCACCGCTTTGTTGAATTCCATCGGGCCACTTCACCACCTTGAACCTGACACGATGCACTGGAGAGTGCCCGGAAACCTAATTTGACATTGCAGAGGTTTTGAAAGATAAGGACACATGCATTACTGCGTCTGTCCTCCTGGCCTTGTTCTCTGGCCTCTGGTGATATTTAAGAACTCATTGTTTGCCTTGGACATATTCTTGAACTTGTTTGGCTTCTCTACAAGAATGTATTTATTTCCTGCTCCCTGTTCTTCAATACTACGCTTTCTCCAAAATTCTGCATTATTAGTTGATAGTACTGCAAGCGTTTTTTATGGTGATGCGGCTGCTCGCCCCGTGGAGCTGGATTATGGGGTCCCACAGGGCTCTCTCCTACCCTTTTTAATTTTTATATGAAACCTCTGTTCTCAATGCTCGATGCTTCAGAGGCTCTCTATACTAATTATGCTGACGATTCTCAGATAATAACTTTGTCAGGTAATTACCCTTTGGGCGCTGCCATGGTCAATACTATTTTTTTTTATTTGCTTCACTGTTGGATGGCACAAAATGGGCTTGCACTAAATGAATCTAAAACAGTTACTACTTGTGGGCACCTGCCAAAGGCTTGAACAATTACAGGCTACATACAGAGGTTTCACTATAGCTGGATGCCAATTAGAGGTACTGGCAAAGGTTAAAACGTTGGGAGTCTGCTTGGACGCTACGCTATCTATGAAGGATCAGCTTAGCTCTGTATGATCCTCAGCTGCCTATTATCTCAGACTATTGGCCAGGATTTGCTCTTACGTATCTGAAGGTAATGCTGCTACACTGACTCGGGCATTTTTGGAGCACGACTTGATTACTGTACTAGTTTATTAGCTGGTTCAGCTCAGAAGAACCTTTCTAAACTACAGTTAATACAGATTAGTATCCGGCGAGGGTCAACCAGAATGTAACAACCATTCTGATGGGCCCTCGCCCGGTCCATACCTCGCCGAAAATCCTTCGAAGCTTCAGCTTCGTTCTCGTCCCGGATGGGGGGGTGGGGTGTGGCAGCCCCTCAGCCAATGAGGAGGCTCGGAACAGGGTAATCCCCACTCCGAGTCTCTGCAGGGCTGGAGGCTGCCATCCTCCCCCGCTGGGGATTCAGTTGAATGGTTTTGCCACCCCCGCCCACTACACCCCCAACAATCCCCTCCTCGCCCTCCCAACATCACTTACCTAGTTTTTTCAAGAGTGGATGCGCTGTGGACTCTGTCCGCAGCGTGTCCGCTCCTGATGGCCACCATGGAAAGGGAAAACAGACTCAGTTTCCCCTTTCCCAGCCACAATTTTTCTTTTTTTTTTTCCTGTTCCAAAATGCTGCCGAAAAGATTACTATTAGTACCCCGGTCTTGTGGGCCGGGCTACTAATAGCAATCAACCCTTAGCCGCGGGGCCATTACCGAGTCAGGTAATGGCCCCCGGTGCCTTTGTTAAGGCTATGGGCCCCGGGACATTACCTGACTCAGTAATGGTCCGCGGCTAGGGGCATATTGCTTAAATAACGATGTGAGGATAGTAGCCCACTTTAAGTGTCGCAATCTCGTTACTGAGGCCAGACAGGCCTTACATTGCCTACCAGTGAGGGAGCGGATAAAGTTTAGGCTCCTCATCTCCCACAAATGCCTGCTTGGTAAAAATCCTAGCTATTTAAAGCAGAGATTGTCCGTGAAGCAGCATGTGAGGACACAATGGTCTAGTCATTCCAATTCCTTGGTGGGACCACGTTTTCAATTGGAGAGAAAGTGTAAGCCATCTTTCCACTTCCCCGTGTCCGCCTTTGGAACCGCTTAGCAGATCGAGCCGTCGTTGCCTGTGTTCAAGAAGACTCTAGAAATGTAGGCCTTGATTGGCGGTTTTATAATTTTTAGGTTTTTACTTGCCTCTTTTAGTGTTTTTATCCGTTTTTTGGCCTACATGATTCTTTTATGATCTGGGTTTTATTGACATGTTACAATTGTGTTTTTATTTCTCTAGTCTGTCTTTAGGCCTTGTCTCTGTTTGGTGTAAAGTGCCAGTTTGTCCGCGTGCCTAAGGTGCTCTATAAATGTTTAAATACATACATGACCTGTGCATCTCAGTACAGGGAGGGGTTATTGATTTTTTTGTTTACCCTTTTCAGTTTAAATTCTTATTTTCCTAGAACCTTGATTGAGGATTTCTTATTTATTTGGCCCTTACTATACTATTGTTGTTGGGGTGCTTCCAGGCTGGCACCCACCCTCAGAAGGCCCATGCTCCCCTTCAGAGGGGGAGGTGGTCTACCATTCATGCTGTGCCCGTCTCCCCTTTTATTGAGATCTCACTGCTGTGCTAGAAGTAGTTTGGGCCCAAGTAAGACCTTAGAAAACTCTGTGCATCCGTGTACCCATGTATGGTACTAGTGGTTATCAGTCCTTCCTGTGATGTCACGTCCCATGTCCATACATATGCAAATTCGGGAGCCTGCTTATATTTTTGCACACAGTCTTTCAAAATCCTAGGTCTGACCATTTTGTAAAGTTGGTACGCCCGTTGGGACACTTGCATCCATTTCTAAACCCTTTCCCTGTCCTTTTTCTACCGGCCAATCGGAAGAGGGGGGGGGGTAGGTCGGTGGTCTATGTGGGCGGGAGCGGTGCTCCTCTACTTCTTTTAATTAAGTTTTACCGTTCCTATACTTTTATTTGAAAAACCGTTCCGGAATGGTTTTGTTTTAAAATAAGTGTAGGAAGAGGTTGGAACTTGCACTTTCAGTGCACTGTATAGGACATTTCCTTAAAGTGCAGGCACATGTGTTTTGGGGTTTTTATTGTGCATGGGAGGGGGCACGGTGATGCGGTCTGTGGGGAGCGGTGCAGGCGAGTAGGGAACATAGTTCCACTACTTCTTTTCGTACACTTCAACCACTGGGGTAGGTGGGGTTCCAGCGCCAGTTGCTGCAGCGAGTTGGGCCGGGGAGGACTTGTGGAACACTGGCTCTGTCTCGCAGGCTCCTGGAACTGACCCTCGCTAATCCTCATAAGGCCGGTGATTTACCGACTGCTGTTGTTTCTTGGTCCTGGCTCGGTTACCATGGTGAGAAAAATGGTTAACGGTCTGGAGGGCCTGTCTAAATTTAGACCGCAAATTTCCTCTATAAATAGAGCATTTCCTTTTTGTCTTAGGGAATTGTAAATCATCAGTGTTTTTCCAAATCAGAAACCCGCGTTTATCTTCAGAATGTCTCAAAGTGAGGGGTGAAGCAATGGGAGCTGAAGGTCGTGTTTAAATGAAGTCATGGTGTTCAGAACTGAGCGCTGACTTATACATTCCAAGGGGCCCTTTTGTGCAACACACGGTTGCAGGTTTACAACATTTTGCTGAAAAGTAGTCTGTCCTTCGAGTTAGCCTCTTTTTCCCTTTAGCATTTAATTCCACATGCCACACAATCATAACCCGTAAAAGCATATAGTTGGCAAACATGCTTCATCCACCCCTCCCTGGGGCCCCAGTAGTGAGTGCCAGGTCTATTTGTAGGGTGACCAGATTAAAAAAAACAAAAAAACACGGGACAGGCCATAGACGTAGAGGTAGGACTACAGTAAACACAAACAAGACTCTGATTAATAACTGTAGTCCTACGTCTGTCGCCAGCCTTTTGCGGGTTTGGGGGGGGGGGGGGGTGTTTTCCAGGCACACTCTTCTCATTGGAGAAGAGCGACCAGGGAGGGAATGGGGGCGTGAAGAGCCTTCACGCAAAGTTAGAGCTGCGCTGGGCCCCTGCTTTTCGGATTTCTGAATCTGTTCCGGTAAAAACCGGGACCGCAGCCACCTGCCCATCCAATCCCGGGACTGGGTTCATTTACTTAAAAAAACTCTGAGGACCCCGGGACTTACGGCGATTTCTCCGGACTGTCCCGCGAAAACTGGGACGTCTGGTCATCCTAACTATTTTACCGCTGCTTGCGACCCACTTATTTTACAGAAGTAGTACTGAGCACCAGTTTTTTCCTGGCTTGTCTCAGAGGAGTGCAGTTCCCTTTACTTTCAGGATTTAAATCCAAAGTGGTGGAAGGAAACCAGTACCTGTTTAATACCCCAATTCTATAGAATAGGGATGCTGCGTCCAGACAGGTGGGAAGGCTCCACCCCACTAATCCCAGTCTATGCCAGGACCCTTTCTGGTTCTACACACTGCAACAAAACTCTGAGGAAATAACTGTCTGGCGTTTATGCTGCAGCATTGGTGTAGCCAGGATGTCATGAGGGTGGACCCCAGCAGTGGCGCACCTGGACCCCAGGTCATGTAGTTTTCGGGCCTAAGGAAGGGTTTCCCGCAAGCTAAAGGAGAAGATGCATTGATTTGCTTGGAACCGTTTTTTACACATTGCGGTTGACCAGGCCAGAATCTGAGCTTCCATACTATTGTAAGATTTTAAATAAAATGTTCAAGGCAACAAGCATAGCACAAAGGGACCTAAACAAATGTACTACAAGTTTTTAAGACACATGTTAAAAGGAAAAAATAAAAAAAATCTGTGTGATAGGGGCACCAGCTTGAAGTCAATATTTGACATGGGCATATAACTTGTGTGCGCGATGTGCCAAAAAAATTGAACTACTACACAAAAGCAAACTGTTTTTGAATCTCTACCATGCAGGCATTAGGGACATAGGCAGATTAAACAGAAAGAAGGGATAATTTGTGATTGTGTGGTGTTTTGAAAGTTAGGATTGCTAACTGCGGCATTGTGTGGGCTATGTGTGCAAATGCAATCATTGCAATCTGAATCACTTGATTATTCACACTTACCAGGAAGACTTGTCACGTGCCATTGCCCACTTATTGTGGTCTTCTCTGGAATCCGTGGCCACTGCGAGTGCTGACGTTTGCAGGGCAGTATCTAGCATGGCAAGAGTGGGGGTGAACTAAGCAAGATGTCCTGTTTGTAATAGGAATTGAATATCCCCCCTCCCCCACCGATGTCTAACCAGCCATATACACATGTGCTCCCAAGCTATTTCCAGGAAAACCACAACTGCCAATAGGCTACCCATCGAAAGCAGTAAAATTCACTGTGTTCGGGTGAGTTTCACTTGCTTCCCAAAATTTCAGATAATAGATGTTCGTATTACCCAACGAAATAGTATACATGTTATCAGCTCAGTGAAGTGAACATAAAAAGATGAACGTGTCAGAATTCACGCACACATGCATGCATCTTGCACAAAGATCTCTGGAGAGATGCACATATCTAAAATGATTTGATTGGCAGAAACACGATTTTCCTTATACTTCACATTTGTGATCTACAAGACTTCCAAATTCAGCCCTGCGAAAATGCATTTATCAACTTTTCTCACCTAGTATCACAACTTCATACATACGCATTTAAAAACATTGTGCATTTCGGAACACATTATGAATGTCGGACTTTTTGTACCAGAATGCAATAGGATGTGAGCCTAAGAGACAGGACTGGTTATTTAGTTCATTAACGAAATGAGTGAAATAATGAAAGCAGGGTGCTATGCGTGCCAAACATCTCTTAATGCAGACGTGCAGGTCTTCTCTGCAAGTCTACATTGTAGAAGGAACATTGTGCATCTTGCAGTCAGGGAAGGGAACGACTTCCGATAAGATGTGTCTTTAATCCTGGGTGCAGTCTTCAATTATGAGTATTTTATTGTATCATGGGGAAAAAAGAGCCCGGGGCTGATGGAAGAGTGAAGGAAAGAGGGAGACCGGCTTGTGGCTGATGGTGTTTTGGTTATTTCACTCCTGTACTGCCTACTTTACTTTTCCTGGAGATGGTTTGTCCTTTTTCAGCTTTCTTTAAATTACATTTATTTAACGGCCAGACCCGGTGGTATCACAGCGTTTGTACAGAAGCAAGTGGGAGAAAGGACAGAGAAGCAAGACTTACATTAATCATATCTGTTAAGCTGCCAGGTTTTCATGAGTTTTCTGAAAGTCCGGCATGAGCGTTCATTTCTGATAGTGGGTTGTAAGGAGTTCCAGAGGAAGGGAGCGGTGATAGCAAAGCTCTCGGCTCCTGCCCTTTTGCTTTTGAATCGTGGGCTGAACAGGGTGAGGGTGGCGGTAGAGGACGAGGGCACACATGGTGTTTCAGGGCAATGCTATTGTTGAGGTAAAGGGGACCCCCATGGTTAATGCACCAGTGAGCTAAGTTCAGGACCTTGAGTTCAATACAGGCTTTATGGGGAGCCAGTGGACGTCTGGCCTGGCTGCTGAAATGTGATCAGAGCGTCATAGACCCAGGGCTGGACAAAGGGTTTGTTTTGCAGAAGTTGTAGTTTAGTTGGGTTATTTGCAAAGGTGCCCAGGAGGAGAGCATTACACTAGTCAAGTTTGCTATTGATGATGGCTCGTGAACGTGTGAGGGGGGTTCTGGGTGAGAGGTTCTTCGCGGTGAAATAAGCATATTTAATTATCTGCATACTGAGCAGTATGACTTATGGACAACAGCAGCTGCCTCTTCCACATTCTTCTCCTCTCCTGCATCTGAAGGTGGGCTATGGGCCCCTCTGTCTACCACAGTCTGTCTATGCCACTGTGTTGCAGTATGCCTGCAACATCAGTATTTGCAAATACTGATGGTTCCCGGTAAACGGCATGCGCAAAGGGCAGAGTCCGCTTCCGTTACTGAGAAGCGTACCAGGGAGCTGAGGGATGCCCGACCATGCAGCTTGAAGCCCATTTCCATTCCCTGTGCCTTTAATACATCTCCAGAGCACGGGATGGGGTTCCTTCTCCACCCCGGCCTAACACGGGGTGGAGGTTTGCTAAGCGGGCGTCACACAGCCCGCTCCCAGGATTGGAGCACTAGGAGCGACACACGGTGTAGAAGAGTATCTCATTCATACATGAGCGACTCCGCAGCAGAGTCCCACACCGGCTCGGGAGGAGAAGGAAGCGTAATGTCAGATAACGCACTGCAACTGCAGAGCGAGATCAGCTGACATAATGTTGCTTCAGCACATTTCCTCACAACTACTTATGCGCAGGATTCCTCTGTCCCCCAAGGAGCAACCCGATCGTGATGTCACCACGGTCACACCAGATGGATGTTCCAAACTGCTAACATGGCCCCCCTCCAACTTTCCCGCTTCATCATTCCCAACCTCTGCACACAAATGCACTACATATGTACCACCTAAGCCACTTCCACACAACAACCGAATAACCCTCCAGGTAGAGCTCTAACAGAATGCCACACCTCTATAATCATCTTGCATCTCACAGTCCCAGCCAATCCATGCTAGACATGCATATAAGGTGTACCTCTCGATACAAATTACAATGTGCTTGACTCTGTACACCTTGAAACAGACCAACCCACGGAGAGCTCAGGGCAATTCCCGTCTTGCCCATCAGCACAACAGCAACACGATCTTCTACTTTCTCTCGCTCCACACAAACCTAACTCAAACCCCCTTCTCTTTCAGATCTGCCAGAGCACCTGAAGACCATGCAAACGTCACCGGCGTGCGTTATAAATCCCAGTAACATAGCCTATTCCAAGGGCTGCCTTTAATGCCACTGTAACAGGACCGCATGCCAGTTAATGAATCAAGCATAGTGTAGACACTCTAGGAACCAAACCAGCAGAATTATAAACCTCAAGGGTTGCAGAGCACAACCCTAACATTTTATAGATCCACAGATGAATCGCTAGCAGTGAAGCATACCACTAAGCACCGACATCATAAACATGTGCTTTGCAGAAGTCTAAAATAATGACTATGCAGGATTATAAAGTATCAGCTCCCCCAAAACTGGTCTGATAAACTATATTCGTACAGCAAATTTGATGGCAAGTCTGAAAACTCAAACGTTAGTCTGCTTGTTAGGTGCAGAGGTGTCCATCTTGTGTTTAGCATTTGTGTGGCTAATGGGGGATCCCAGATGCCACCTCAAACTTAAGACATGTTTCAAGTGTCTACCATCTTCCTACAATCTATTGCGATTTTTGGATTATTTACATATTGGCAGTTAATCAAAATGAGCTCATGTTGTAATGTAGTCTTGTCATGTGATGTCACTGGCCTGGCCTGGAGTGCTTGCTGTTAGAATGTTGATGCATGAATGCAGCTCAGGAGAATGTTGTGTGGATCTGTGAGTGAACGTTCTGAGAGTTTCAGTTGGGGACCTGAGCTGGAGTGTGAAGGATGGCAGGTGGGTCTTCAATGTGTCCCAAGGAGCAGGATGCATCTTCCCAGAATCTAGGAACCCTCACTTCTCAAAGGAATCAGGCCAAAACATGTGTCTTTTAGTAGCTTTTGGAATTTGTGTCAAAACTATGGAAACACCTATTCCTAATATGCTAGAAATCCTACCAAAGTGTGCCCAACTTTCCATATTGAAGTACGAATGTCAATTTGGGAGGCCACTAGCTGGTTGCAGAAAGGCATCCCTGTGCCTCCGTTTTTTGTAGTGTAAAATGTTGTAGATGGGCGACGGGGGGGTTCCTGCCTCATTCCAGGGTACCCCGTGCGGGCACAGTTAATGCATTGTGTGGATGATTCCCCAGTGCCCCTTCTTACATCTAGAAGGGAAGCCCCCTAAAGGTGTATAAATACTGCATACCTGCTTGGGAATCCCTGATTCCTTTGAGAAGTGAGGCTCCCTAGACTCTGCAATGATGCACCCTGCTCCTTGGGACACATTAAAGACCCACCTGCCATCCTTTAGCCAACTCTGCACACCTGATGTGGGCAGCCTTCACATTTCTTGCTCTGCGTTTACAAATCTTGTTCTCATTGGTGATGGAATAGTATATCCTAGTTCCATTTGCCATGGTCCATCCTTTAGCTCCACCAAGGAGCTTTCCAATAAGGTCCACCAAATGCCCATACCTACGAAGGGACGAGAGATGCTGCAAACCCAGGATTGCAGTGTTGAGTGATTGAAACCCCTCTTCTCCCCTCGACCCCATAATCTACTTTCACTGTCAGCATGGTTCTCCTCACCTTCCTGTAGCAGCATCACCCTGTCTACGCAAAGGGATTGTGCACCCAACTTTGTAACTTTGAGGAATCTGCTTTTTATCTTGTCAGCTCCTCATCTCATCGAACTCCTGTAAAGAATCCCTATACAGGGTTTTTCATTCTGGAGCTTGTTAAGTGACTTCAATTCAGCACTCCAACTAAGTCAATGCCTAGTCTGGGATGCTCAAGGGAAGGCCTTATTTATATATTTTTATGACAAGTTCATAGATCTGGATGATAAACCCTTGTATAACGCCCCTCTCTTTGAATCCCCCTCACCTCACTGAGCCAAGAAGTAGGTTTGTTTTGCAAATTAAAATATTTATTGAAAAATTAAACAAGATATATATCACACTTTTATAAATTTAATATTTGATAGCACACTTACGAATATAATGTTCAACACTTGGTAATGTTACAATTGCACACTCTTTTCAATCAGTAAGGAGTTAGTATAGAAAGGATAAGGTAGCGGAGAATACTTTTATGGTTTCAAGGAAAAGCAATGATGGAAAGAATGCAGCACAGAAATAAGCTGATATGGTTTCAGCAAGAGATAATATGATCACTTTTTCTTTTGACAATTCACTCCCCCCTATGCAATATAAGGAGATGGAAGGGGAGCACACAGTTTTCAGGAATACAATCAAATGCAATACAAATTCTAGTTCCCCCCCCTAGCAAGCTTGGAGCAACCGGTATGCTTTTAAAACATGCAGAAATACTTTTAATGTGATTTGTGATGAAGTGAAAATATGCTAAAAATGATTTAAATTCCATATGGGAGATTCAGGGTAGGCGATAGCTACATAATATTGGTTCAGCTCAACACTACCAGTGATTCATGAATGATTATCAGGTTGAAAACAGAGTTCAGCAGCTGTAAGCAAAAGATAGCTATTTTTAACGTGTGGTAAAACTAAGCCAAATTGCAATTGGCGGCACTTTGAGTGCGTTTTGGGCTTGTTGGAATGCTTAGGTTCTTAGCTTTAAAATGAAAGTTAAATCTCGCTCCCAGGGCATGCGGTTCAAAAGATACGGACGATTTAGTGGAGGTAGATTCTCAGAAATAAAGTAAGATTCAAATGACAAATGACACTTTCACAGGTTTGAAATCACAGAATGGACACACAATTTCTATGCAGTTCTAAATAGGTGGAAATGGTTTGAATCAGATTATTTTAAACTAAGATTGGTTTTGCACAGCTCTGGCTGGATACACACTCCTAATTTTGGATGGAATGGGCCTCATCACAGATCTGGTCAACAGGTTTAGCTGCGGTTCCCTCTGCTCTGCTGGTCTGGATCTCTGGTTCTGGCAAAAGTTCTGGCACTGCACAGCGGTCTGGTCTGTGGTTGGGATACAGCTCTGCTTTCTGGGTCTGGTACTGGCACCGCAGTCTGGTCTGGGTCCCTGGTTCCGGCAAACGTTTTAGCCAAAAGCGAACAGCACAGCCCGGCTGTTTTATTCTGATGTGCCCCTTGGAAGTCTGGGGTAAATCAGTTTGCAAAATTGTAAGGCCAACTGAGAATACTTTTAGCTTGCAGTAGGCCTTCTGCTTCAAAGTTCTAGAATCTATCTGGAGTTTAAGTTCTGGATATGGTCCTTCTGGATATTATCTGGTCCGGCAAAGTGCTTCGCAAGAAAGTGGAAAGTCAATGTCCCTACCTGGGTCTCAGTGACTCTTTTTATGTCTTTTGAAAATGGGTGTGTGCGTGGGCATAACTAAGCCTGCCCCTCACAACTTATCATTGGCCAAGTTCTCCTCTCCTCCTCTCTCCCTTGATTGTGGGAAGGAAATGGAGTGTCATCGTGATGAGGTATGTTTATGGGTCAGAGAATCCTCCCCTTGTCACTTTGCACACAAATCTATTTTTGATCCAAATGCATATTTATCTATGTACAATTTTTCTAATATTATATGTCCAGTTAACATATTTTCTGTAGCACCAAACCATCCGATCCCTGTCTTTGTAAGATGTTGTGTCCACTTCTGACAGAATTCTGCCCTTTTCATCCAGAACACAACCTCTAAACGTTTCCACAATTTCCACAAATGTGCGCAAGGAATATGGGCATCAGATGATGAAGTGTCAGATTTTTAACATACATACATTTGGAGTAATACCCTATTTTCCGTTACTACCCCCCAGAACATACCACAGAGTCCTAACACCTCTTAAAATGTGCACAGAAAAATCACAGGAATCATATTATTGATATAATTTTGACAATTATGTACTATGAATTATCCATCTTTCTAAAATTATGCTCTGGCCCATAGGGGTGTGGTTTCCCAAAACACATGGGGGAATTTCTGGTTTGTCCATTTCCTCCAAGCTCAGCTGGCTCAGAGAGGCAGTGCCCCTCCCATTTCCTTCCAAGAGAAAGCCATTTACGACCCCCTGATTTAGCAATTGCTTGGAGCAAAGGGAAATTCATTGTTCTGTTTCACTGCAGTCCCAGGTACTCCTCCCCTGATTCAATCAGAGAGGTGTGATCTCCTTTTGGTGGGGCAGTAGAAGGCAGGCCAGGCCTGTGAATACAGTTGCTGGGCAAGTTTCAACTCCTGTCGGGGGTAGTTGCCGGGCAGAATTCAGTCCCTTTAAGCCAGGCTTCAGCAAAAGGTCACTTTTGTTCCCATTTTTCTTCATTCAAATCAAACTTACAATTTTGACATCTGCAGCTAGAACGCTGATTCTAAGTTAAAAACTATGACATTTAAACAGTTGCAACCTATGTCACACTCAAAAGTAGGTCACTCATTTATTTTAAACATTTCGATATTAGTGGCTTTAATCCCATTTCACTTAAGCTGCTGAAATCTACAGCTCAGCCAGTTTTGTTATGAAAATTATTTTAGGCTCTTCATCTTTCCAGATTTGGTAAGCAACCAAGACTTTATTCTACCAGACGTCTGCTGGTGTTCAGTAAGATTTTTGAATATCTTGCAATGTTTGAAATAGGCATTTTGAGCTTGCATTCAGAGAAACAAAGGTGATTTCAAAGCGCTTTTTGAGCTAACAGGCACTGCTGTTTTTCCTTTGGCACCACGTTTCACTCATGGCGCTTCTGGCCCATCACGCTCGCACTGGTGGGTGGCGGGTCAGGCGACCATTTTGGTGTGCGCAAAAACTGCGTTGTTTTCCTGGTTTCTGGCGCAATTGTGGGCTTTTCCGCCATCTTGGATTTTCTAAGCCCACAGCACCAAATGTTGCAGCATAATAACTTGAACGTGGGCCGATACACCTGACAAGCTGCCTCAAGAAGTGAGGGGGGAGTGGTTAGGTGTTGTGATTAGTTTTGGCATGTGGCTTTGTGCACTGTAGAAGAGGGGTGTTTGGAGAAACTGGTGTAGACTTCTGAGAGAAACAACCATGGATTCTGGCCCCTACACCGATTGCCTGACAAATGTTGTGCGTTCCCTAATGACCATTGTCCTGCCTGGTATGTCCCTGCAGGGCGCACTGAGTGCATCACCGGAGCAGGTTAGTGAGCATCTAGGGTTTCAGATCTCGGGCAGACCTTTCTCTGATGCCGAGGTCAGGTCTCCCATAATATGGAGAGAACCAGGCTGTTTTGTTTTTAGTCCCATTCAGGCTTTGCTATATCTTCTAATTCTTTGGAATGCCTTGCTAGGCCATGTATATGGTTTGATTGATTGCGCCATCATTAAGCTTCTGCTTGCAGTTGCCACGTTGTGATTCGGCTCACTGGCATTTGCTCCCATTTATCTCCTCTGGTGATCAACGCAATGTGTTCCCTACCATGTTGTTGCTCTCCGATGCCCAATGAATTCATGTGACTGGCTCCTAAAAATTCACACTTTGTCCTCCTCATGCTCATTTGTTTCTAGGGACCTCACCAAGACTTTGCCCTTACTGGAACCCCTACTCTGAGCTCTCATTGGAGAAATCTTTCCATCCACCACCATCTTGGTGTCCGCTGCTGCATGCTTCCTATGTTATTTGCGCCTGCTTGTGTTCCCTCTCTCACACAGGACCAGTCACGCTGCCTAATTTAAGAGATAGCAGCCTCTCGGGATGTCTCATCAAAAGTACCTTAAGCGAAGGACAGCGCTATGGAGATGTTGCCATGGCCACATTGGATGAATGTTTTAAGTTGCCCACTGGGCCTTCCACTAGTCTCCCTGCACTAACATGCTCAAAAACGCTATAGGCATACCAATTACTACTTGCACGTGGCAATTGAATAACCCTCCCGAAAAACTTCAAATAGCAGAATGCTTCACCTCTGCAGGGAGGGGCATAAAGGTTCCCCCGAATATGTGGGAGTCACCGCCAAACCAAGGACGTTGTAATAGGTGGGTTCTTGCCTCCCCCGAGGAATTTAATACAATATTGGGTTCAAATCGTGCATTTTCAGCACACTTTCTGTGATAAAAATGCCTAAATTGATATGGATTTTGTAGGGCAACACATGAACAAATGCAATAGATGCAAGTACTCAACATTGTGCAGGAGCATTTTCCAGCTCATCTTCATGATGTCTTTGCACACAATCTAGTATAAAAATATGTTCAAGGTGTCTGTTCCCGTACATGTATATGGAGGCTGCACAAATGCATGATGGTATTACCATATAAGAACATGCTCGTTTTGTCTATACCAGTGCCAAAGACCAAGCCACAGTAAGAAAATATGTCCAGACTGGACCCACCAATGTGGGCCAGTATCATGTAGGAACACTCCTGCTGCCTGCACCTCTGATGCCCAGTAACTAATGCGTGCCACAGTGAAACATGTCCAGACTGGGGAGACGTGGGCCAGTACCACTAGGAACTCTCATTATGCGGCTTCACCTTTGCTGCCCAGTAAGGCCATATAGCGTTGAATATTTGACCAAACTTGGCACACCAATAAAGAAAAAATGCTCCAGGCTGCTGACCACTCCACCCCCACACACCTACCCCCCAATAAGAGGCCTGCTGCCCAGCTGGCACATGCATCTGCATTTGTCTATGACATTCTTACAACATTCAGTCACTCGCACACAAGCATCAGCATTCATACGCCATCATTCATTATTCTTCATTGAATTTCACATTCACATGCTGTGACGAATCTATGGATGTCGTCCGTTCTCCCTTCGGGAAAGACCTTTTCCATGTCACCAGGGCGGTGCGGCCAAAGTCCAACAGTCCCCCTCGGGGTGGTACACAGGGGGAGGATCACATGCAAGAGGAAATCCCTTATGGGATTATGGACGATCGTCTGCTAAAATGCTCTTTAAGTAATCGCTAGGATAGACGGTTGGTTTTTCCTCTTTCTGTGTGTCCTGTGTCACTTTTTTTTTCATCTCTTGTCTCCATGTTGGCACCCTGATGCCTGCGGGCTTCAGTGTTTTGTAAATCTAAAAAGAAAATAAGATTACGGTTTCCTCTGCCATCTGCTGACCCTCGAACCCCTTCCCACAATCCTAAGAACTACTTCCCCAATAAGTTCATAATTTGTAGTCACCCTATCATTCCCCTAGAAAGCACAGGGATGAGGAAGAATAGGAGTTGCCCAAGTGAAGATCCCTTTCTCAGTACTGTGATGAGGATGAACCCAATGACTCACAATGGAGTCCTATGAACAGTACTGTGGCGATAAGTGTGGAGGCATGAGGATTACCTATAGGAACCATGTTGCATGGTCTAGTGTTTTCCAAAGTCTTATTGGCCAGAGCCAGTATAAAAGGGAAGACTGATTTAGGAAGTATAAGACAAGCCCTCCCTGGAGGAGCAAGAAGCAGGGGTGTTTTGCTGCAGGAGAAGAAGCTGTGGACCAAAGGCTCTGTCGGAAGGGGGGGACCTTTGCGTGCCTGCAAAGTGCAGAGGACTGGGGGGGCTCGGGGAGATCCCAGCAGAATACATTTTCAAAGGACCCGACGGAGAGCCTAACCCTTCTTGAGGAACCACGGGAGCCACATGCTGCAGAGCTGCCGCAGCATACTGGAGAATGGGAGAGAAGACTGTAGAGCCCAATGCCAAAGCAGAAAGACCCCAAGACTGACCAAAGGATGCCAGGAGAGTCCCCAAAGGTACAGGGATGATTGGGATGGTTGGTAGGGGTAGAAGGGAGCAGTGGGATACCCTGACCCAGCTAAACGGGGGGAAAAGGGAAACTCTGAAAGCAAAGTAACCTTCCTGAGCCTCCAAGAAAGGTACACGGGTCTGGGCCCATGCCTAGAGGTGTTGATAGGGGGGGTGCTGAGAAGGCTATAGCCCCGGGTCTTGTGGTTATAGCCCTGGATAGAAGCTCAGGGGCTACAAACAAAAGGCTATACCTAGCCCTGAATTCCGCCAATCCCAACATTAGCTTAGCCCCTGATCTTCTCCAGACCTAACACCCTGCATTCCCAATGAAGATTGCCAAGACCAGTCATCTTCATAGTCTCAGTATTTGACAGGCAAGTGAACCAGGTCTGCCACACTATTACGAAAGAGCCTTACAGGTTTGGGTCCTGTACCCCAGAGACTTTAAAGCAAGCAAAACAAGGTGAGGGAGCACCAGTGACCCAGCTTTCCTTCCCAGGGCTCAATGGCTTTCTCTGGCGTTACTCTGACTCCTTATGGCAAAGGCACAATCTCTTTGGTATCCCACCACCACTTCACAGGCATACCAGCTTTGCTTGGTGGCTTCCATGTCCTTCGCTGCTCCCATCTCACTCGTGAGCCCTTCACCATGTTCGGGCGGCAAAGGCACTGCTTCTCGGTCACCAGGAATAGTCCTCCTCTCTTCCTTCTGCGATCCTGGCATGGCAAACCTGCTTCTGCAGTCCTTCGTCTCTCGCTATCTCCCCGCTTGCCTGTGGGCTTCTCTAATCAGCTACTCGGGCAACTCCTAGCTGCAGCTCTCTGTTACCTTCAGCTGTTCCGAATTTAAACTCCCGCTTCCAGGAAGGGAGTTTCTTGGAGCCAACTGGGTTCTTCCGAACACTAGACTGCTCATTCGGATTCTGTTAGAGTATTCAGCATTACTCTGTCCCTCTTCCTCATTTCAGTCTTTATTATTCTGTTAGTTACAGAATATTGAGGGATAATATTAGCAGGCTTTAAGGGTTGTTGAAGGGGGAGATCTCAATATGCCATTAAGGTATGAGGAATGGAAGGGGTATCCATAAATGGGAAAGGGGGATACCATGTCTCTGATGCCTGTCGCTCCCCCTGAGGGGCGCCTCCCCCATGTGATCCTCCCTCATAAAGCCGCCCCCAGGGTCAGGATCAGATAGCAGCTGCCGCCCCCTGGCCACATGAGGAGAGGCTCCCGCCGGGAAAGTAGTGATGACATCAGATTAATCACATCACATAAACTGAAACATACCCTTTCCCATTCACGCACCCATTTACAAATGCAAACCCTTGCATACACAAATATAATTGTTACCTTCAGCCTCGGTCCAGGTGCCAGTCTTCTCGGCCTCGTGCAGTCTTCTGTAATGAAAGTGCTGTGGCTCCCATGCAGCATAGACCAGTATCTAGGAAACGGAGAGGGCTTCCTCGTTGCTGCATATGTGCAGAGGAGCCAGAGCGCACCATGTAGCCTCACTGGGCCCTGGATTTTCACGGAAGTGCAAGAGCGCCCCTTCACACATTCAGGCCTGCAGCACCCCGGCCGGCATCCCCAATGGGCCATGCCAGGCTGGGAAAGCAAAACACCCCAGCCTTGCATGGTTCATTGGGCATACGCTAGGGTATTACGGAAATGTCAAAGGGAGACTGCGTTTTCCCTTGACAGTTCTGTCGACACCCCATCGCCTATTATTGACGAACCACACCTGTATTAGAGTGCTGCTGAATTAATCATAACACAACGGGCATGCAAGGCTAGCCTCCAGGCACACATGCCTCTATGCTCTTGACACAACACCTATAGACACGCATGTAGAGCTCAGAGTACTTCCTGTCTGCACGCTTCAGCACAACAGCAAAGCTATCTTGAATTTCCCCTCTGCCCACTAGCCTAACCCACTCTTAGATTTGCCAGATTGGCTTGCAAATGGATCTTCCCACAGTATAAATTCCAGTAACCTAGTAATTCCAGTGCCCGCTGATGAGTGGACCATCACAGTGGCACCAATGGACGAACCTGTGGCCGTGTGATGCCTCCAGGGATGACGAAATGTTTTCTTTGAATGGCTCTCTACGGAGAGGGGCGTCTGAATGTGTTATTCATGAACTTCGCGTGGAGCATTTATTATTTTTCTCAAAGCTATAATGCTATTGGTGTGTGGTCATCTTTGTGCACTAAAGTAAACCAGTCCGATTAACACTATAATCCACACTTGGTCATGAGAAATCTGTTCAATATATTTTCTGTTTTCAGGAAAGTCATCTGATGAACAATGTATTCAACAATAATGAAAGTTTAAAAAAAAACTACCTTTTTTTTACATCTGTACATTTGTGCATAGCTACATAAATATACATTCATTTTCATATACAGCTTGTGTGCTAAAGAAGAACCATTAAGTGTTGCATGTGACCATTAAATCGTAACATAAAAGGCTCTATGGTCCTAGATCCTAGTGTTAAGTCACTAAAATATAGTAAATTGCCATGTAACAAGGGGGGTTAGAAACATCTTGTAATTCACTGGATGAACTTTGTCACTTTCAATGTAGAGGTTATTCTTGGAAACCTTGAGGAAACACAAATCCATTGTTTGAAAACAGAGCCCTGACGTGTTGCATTAAATCGTAATCCTATATGGTTTTCTGATCATATCCCACAGATGAGAATAGCACTCCATGTTGTTTATCTATTGAACACCTTATGTTTGGTGTTATTGATGAAAGACACATTTGGAAATGGGCCTTTTGTTAAAATGCGCAGAGTTTATCACGGGGCAGGTTGCTCCTAATGCCTTGAGCCTGGATGTTTACTGAAGGCTCCATTTACTGTCAGCCAATTCTAGTACCCACCATCTGGCGGAAGCCTGGAATGTGGAGGGGACTCACCTGGTTTATGTAAAAGGCTGCAAGGTGTGGTTTAACCTGCCAAGAACGCAAGCAGGGCTGCTCTCAATTGTGTCAATGTGAAACTGGCATGATGTCGTTTTCTAGTCGCAATGTGATAATATATTTCCTTGGCACAGTACATTTCTAGGGACACGGTGAAAATAGCACAGTAATTTGCTGGAGGCAACGTCAAATTGGTATTGTCATTTCCTGGGGGTCATCGCGGGGACCATGTGATTAACTTCAGCAATGTGAAACGGGCTTGCCAATTGTTGCGGGGACTGTGAAACTGGCGAGTAACAATTTTCTGGGGGAAATGAGAAACACGCATAGACATTTATTTGGAGGCAGTGTGACGAGAGTGGACATGCCACTTTTGCAAGTTTCATGGACAACCCACTGGAGCAATATGAAACTGGCATGCAAAAAAGAGCCAGGGACAATGAAAAACTGGTCTTGTAGATTTCAAGGAGGCATGCCAAATGATTGCTCATTTTCAGGGTGAAATACTTTGGCATAATGTGTTTTACAAGGGCAATGTGAAACGAGCATGGGACTTCTTTAGGGGCAAGTGAACAGTAGAAAGTGTCATGGCTATATGTACACTTGTAACTTGACTCTGGCATGTTTGTTGTTTGAGTACCACGCCGTGTCTCAGCAGCACCTCTGGCAGGCTACCATTTCACCATGTTTGAGCGCAACGCCGTGTCTCAGCAGCACCTCTGGCAGGCTACCATTTCACCATGTTTGAGCGCCACGCCGTGTCTGAGCAACACCTCTGGCAGGCTACCATTTCAGCATGTTTGAGAGCCACGCCGTGTCTCAGCAGCACCTCTGGCAGGCTACCATTTCACCATGTTTGAGCGCCACGCCGTGTCTCAGCAGCACCTCTGGCAGGCTACCATTTCACCATGTTTGAGCGCCACGCCGTGTCTGAGCAACACTTCTGGCAGGCTACCATTTCACCATGTTTGAGCGCCACGCCGAGTCTGAGCAACACCTCTGGCAGGCTACCATTTCACCATGTTTGAGCGCCACGCCGTGTCTGAGCAGCACCTCTGGCAGGCTACCATTTCAGCATGTTTGAGAGCCACGCCGTGTCTGAGCAACACCTCTGGCAGGCTACCATTTCACCATGTTTGAGCGCCACGCCGTGTCTGAGCAACACTTCTGGCAGGCTACCATTTCACCATGTTTGAGCGCCACGCCGTGTCTGAGCAGCACCTCTGGCAGGCTAACATTTCGGCATGTTTGAGCGCCACGCCGTGTCTGAGCAGCACCACTGCCAGGCTACCATTTCAGCATGTTTGAGCGCCACGCCGTGTCTCAGCAGCACCTCTGGCAGGCTACCATTTCAGCATGTTTGAGAGCCACGCCGTGTCTGAGCAGCACCTCTGGCAGGCTACCATTTCAGAATGTTTGAGCGCCACGCAGTGTCTGAGCAGCACCTCTGGCAGGCTACCATTTCAGCATGTTTGAGAGCCACGCAGTGTCTCAGCAGCACCTCCGGCAGGCTACCATTTCAGAATGTTTGAGCGCCACGCAGTGTCTGAGCAGCACCTCCGGCAGGCTACCATTTCAGCATGTTTGAGCGCCACGCAGTGTCTGAGCAGCACCTCTGGCAGGCTACCATTTCAGAATGTTTGAGCGCCACGCCGTGTCTGAGCAGCACCTCTGGCAGGCTACCATTTCAGAATGTTTGAGAGCCACGCAGTGTCTGAGCAGCACCTCTGGCAGGCTACCATTTCAACGCTGGGGATGTTACATTTGTGCAGATTTCTGGGATGAAATTAGTTTAAATTGGTATGTGGAGCCTAGATTCCTTAAATTGTTTTTATTTATTTACATACAGACCTTAGTATTGGCAGCGTCTCCTAGAGAACTGAATGTAGTATCATTTTTATTTCGTTGTGTGTGTTCTACCATTGTATGGTCCTGATGCTGACCTGGCCTGTTCAGCATGATGCTGTTGATGTCGAAACTAGAATGTAGTGTAAGGGTGCAGAAAACAAAGGTGGCGTGTTTGAGGCTAAATTCTTTTATTAAATAATAAAGCAAGAAGCAAGCGAAAAGCTACCTTTCCCTATTCCTAAGAATTTCCCTGCCTCAACTAAAGATCTAAGGCGACAGGATGCCTGTTGATGTAAATGTCTCCACTGTCCTGTGTCCGGAAGACCTTACTTCTGTCCCTTTCACTATAAACTAAAGAATAAAGCGGTACTGTGTTACTACTGACCTCTGCAATTGTATTCACCCTCCCCTCTTGCTTCTCCAGTCTTTTTGACTGCTTACTTTGTTCTCTCCTCCTCTCCTTTTCTTATCTCACCCCCTCCTCTTACTTTCTTCTATGCACTTACTCTATCAGAAGTGTCCCTGGACCTAGTATGATAGCAACCTCGTCTGTTTACTCAACCCTCCCCCTACTTGTTACCCCCCCGCACTATCTGAAATGTCATCAGGTCTAGTACGATAGTTGCTTGTTTTGTTCCCCCCCATTCCCTTTCTGCACCCCTCCCCCTCACCTTTTTGTTTTTCTCTGGCTCTACCAGAAATGTCGTCAGGCCTAGTACCGTAGTTGCCTGTCTGTTTTTCATTTCCTTTCCACTCTCCCCCTCCGTTCCTTATCTATGTCTTAGCTCTTGCACTATCTGAAATGTCGTCAGGCCGAGTACGATAGTTAATTTCACATCCTTACTGTTCATGGCCTGTAAGAATGTCATTGTATTGTCCCTTGTTCACTCCCTTAAAGCGCTTTGAAATATATTGTGCATAGGCGCTATATAAATAAACTATCATATTATACTGTTCTGGTCCCAGGAGAATGCCTCCCTTCCTTTATTATCTTCAAGTTGCACTGGGTTGTGTGTCTGTAGGGATGCTGACTGGGCATGTTTACATTATTGTATTCCACTGCCTGTGTTTGACCTACGGTACCAACCATTCTAACGCCCCCAGGAACATCCCCTGCTCTGCTTTCTCGGGATGTTTTGCCCTTTAATACTTTGATGGCTTTGTTGTGTTTTTGTCCGATTACCGGTTTAGGGTTTACTGTTCTGTAATAATCCGGCTGCTATTCAGTTTTTTTGTTTTCTTGTAATACCAGCATGTTGTATAATAACATTATTATAGGTCTCGTTATCCCATTGTCCAGGGCCACATGTAACAGATTGTGAGTAGCTATTTTTAAATATCCTAGGGCACCATGATGCTGATTTGGGGTTTACGTATATTGTGTTTCTATTTTATAGTATGTTATTTAATGTTTCTTTAGGTATAGCATGTAACATGGGCATGTATTCTTGGTACTGAGGGGGGGGGGTGAGGAGAGGGGAGTGGTGGATGATATTGCCAGCATCAACCCTCGCATACATCTAATTTGCTGGAGGCTGCGCTGAATTGTTGCAAAGTCACTGACGGCCTTGGACTCTAAAGTTTGGCTGCAACTTCAGAGAAGGCTTAGCCATGTTTACAGGAATTGGACCATTCCGTGCTTTGGGTACAAGCTTGTTTTCAAAGTGGAATCCTTTATTACACTAGAGGTGATGAGCTGTGTCTCTCTTGGGACACCTTGGAAATAGTTACCCGAATAATCCTCTTTCAGATCCGCCAGAGTACCCGTAGACTATGCCAGTGGATGTGGAATGCGGCATCAATCCCAGTAACGTAGCCATAAAATGTGATTGGTGTGCTTTTTTGCTGCCTTGTCCAAGTTTGGGTTTTTATATCCAGCAACACCTCAATCACGGGTTTGCTTCTTTCCCGGATACCAGCTCTGGATGGTCTCCTTGGCTCCATTGATGAACATCTTGAGTAGCAGAAGGCCAAATCGGGCCTAATGAATTATACGAAGCACTTGCAAGAGTTGTTTGGTATGTCTCCCTTGGCGTCGCCAGGAATCAAATTTAGGAGGGGCACAGAGGGGGCCAAAGACAAAAGTAGGGGGGGGGCACAGACAAAAGTGGGGGGGCACCTATGAAAGGTAATGTGTGACGTCACAAGCACTCCTGCAGAGAGGCTTTTGTGCACACCAACTACCCACACTCCACTGCACCTCCGCTCCCATCAGAATGCAGGTACAAAACCATTCAGTGACTAATGGCCCATCTTTAGCAGTTTCGTGGACTACATTCTGATGGGAGGGGCTGCAAGCTGCTCGATCACTGATTGCCATGTGATCTGCAGACATTTGACTCAGTGAGTGTAACAAATAACACCTCGAACAAAGAACATGGTCACTACTTGCCTTAGGTAGGGGGGGACACAGGGTTTCAGAGGGGGGGCACTGACCTCCCCCAGACCTCCTCTAGCGACACCACTGGTTGTGTCTTGTGTTAAACTTGACACGTACTATGCACGTGCGCTCCTAGTACTGGGAATTTGAGAACAAACATGGATGCATAGTCATCACAAACAGGAGTTTCACTGAGACGGGTCTTCATGGCTCTCACATTGCCAAGCCCTTGAATCCTCCAGGCTATGAAGGTATGATACGTTATTTGTAACGCTCTTAATACCCAGAGGTTTCTAAGCACAGATCCGGGGATCGAACCTGTGTTGCTCCATGTCGTCTTGCTTCCAAGGTGAGCATGTTGCCCCTGAGCTGTCCTCCTGAGCCAGGTGGAGAGAATAGTGGGATTTGGCTCCAACTTCAGGGGAGCATCAGCCATCTTGAAGGGAGGTGCAGAAGGGTGACAAGAATTAGCCGAATATAGAGGAGTTTTTTTGTGTAAAGTTGGGGGATCGGGTGTAAAAAAATAAAACAAAATAATAATAATAAAAAAGTGATCCTGATGGCAAGCTCTACAGGATGTAAAATGTGCTTTTTTTTTATTAGCATTTGGTTTAAAAAGGTAAACCTTAAGCTTTTGGAGAAATAAAAAAAAAGAACAATCCTATTCAATCACATCAAATCACAGAAAAACAAGAGGTTAATGAAATGGAGGAAGCAAAATATCAGCATTAGGTTAATTAAGTCCTTATTCGATAGGTCGAAACTAAATGTTAAATGTATTTGTACTGCGCACCGTTACCAACGTCACCAACGGAGTTGGTCCCCTGGCGCTCTGGCGGATCTGCAAATGAGAAGGTGGGATGGGTTAGTAGGTAATGAGGAGTGGTATTCTGTTGGCAGCTTCAACTCGGTACACACCGGGTGCTGAGCTTCGGTGCGAGTATTGGATCGATGTCAGTCCTCGTGTGCTGTTGGTGTTGCTTATGTGTTGTTGCGGAAAAGAAAAAAAGAACCAAGAAAAAGGAAAATCGAAAATGTGCTTTTAAACTAGAGGCACGTGGATGGGGATCTGGTGAAGTGCTGTTAGACCAAGCAAATTCCTTTTGTGATTCGCCCATGTTTAAAACCCGCTATAGCCTTTTTACTGTAAAGGCGGAGGCTATGCATGTAGCTCATTTTTGCCAAATTGAGAAAGGGGACCACAAATGGGGCCTACTCGAACATGCCTGCCGGCACATGCGCGTGCTTCTGTGTGCTGACATAAAGTCTTGTGCACCAGCTGTGCTAGTTAGTGGCTATGCTGCAGCATGTGTAAGCCCTGGCACAGATGTCGATGGAGTTAGCTCCAGAAAAGGAAGCACGCCTTCGTTTTTTAAGGGTCTTTGAGGTACAAGAAGCATGAGGGGAGCAGCATCGCATTTTAGAATCCGTCTTGAAGATATCAGGTAATATTGTCCCCATAAATAATGACGCCATATATATATATAGTCGCCGGGAAGCGACATAGACGACTTTATTTATGGGGACAATATGTGGGGTAAATGCTATAGGGGGTTGCGGGGATGACCCCACTCGCACCCCCGCAGGTTCCATATGATGATTCTGCAAAAAAACAGCCCCATTCTTGCATGGCAACATTTTTGCGGGGATGTTATCACATGGAACTGTCTTAAATCCTATGTTTCTTTATGGAGAGGTCCCAAAGGCTCATGTCAAAATGTGTGTAACCAAATGGCTACTACTTTAATTCAATCTGCAAGCGTAACCTGCCTACTCAATTCTGGCAGATGTTTGTGCCAATGGCTTGCAGGCACTGTCTCAACATGTCCTTTAATACCTTGATGGCACTTTTCTAAGTTAAAGAGTGTAACCTGGGCCTTGCTCTACTGCACTCTTTCCATGGTGCTCTGCGGTGCTTTCCTTTGAACCCTCGTCGAGTTGCGCTTCCCAGATGCGCTTTCCCGTGTTTTCTCCTATGACACTAATGTGGCAAAGGTTAACCTTTCATATGCCGATGGGCCTATGCCAGTTTCCTGGCCTGCAATAGTACGCCTATGAGCCATGAGAATTGCTACGGTCGGGCCTACAGATTTGGCTTTGAAGTGGGGAGTATTGGACTCCAGAATGTTTGGAGTTGGAAGTAAAATGAGTTTTCAGGGAGTAAAAGTAGTTTTGGGGGAGGAGGGCACTTTTTACGAGAATAAATTATATTTGGGTTCCGAAACTGATATCTTTTTGTTAATTCATAAAGATGCATTTTACTTTGAAGTCCATATTCAGATCTGCTAGTAAACAGAGCAGAGCTATGTCCCATGGCACTGCTCTGCTGGTTCCACTGACCTTAGCATCTCCATGGGGCTGTGTGGAAGCAGTGGACGGGCTCTTATTTGTCACTTTCTGGATATTTTATGTTGGGAGCAATTTGACCCATTATTGCCCTTTTTTTGGGGTGTGAAAGTGGCAGGCCCACCCTTCATCACTCACTGGGCTTGTCATTGGATGTGAGGATTTCTGGAATATCCATTGCTTTGTATGCCAGGTTCTTTTCTTTTCTTGTTTGCAAGATCCCCCTCTTAGGATATCACTTGTCCATGGTTAGCTTTTGTTTTATGGTAGTTTTGTTGCTGTGCTGGTTTCCTAATTCTACATGGGATTTGCATCTTGCAATATCCCAGTGGTTCTTCCAGGATTTCTTTTGGAACAAGCTTAGGGATTTGTTTCTTTGTGGATGCCACCTTGGAAATTGTACTCTTAGGTTACAGAAGAGCAAAGTGTGGGCTTTAGTAAATGGGCAGCTGCGAGCGCGAAATGCAGCCTCAAGTGCAGTTTACGTCAGAACTGTTGGCACAGTTGCTGGGGGCCTGTGTGGACCGCAGCTGATATTTGTGGGCATTTCTGTTCCATTTATTTTATTTATCACATTTTTAAATGCCTAGAGGTATCACAGCGTTGGTATGGAAGGAGAAGGAGAAGGAGCCGGAGTTTCCGTAAGCTGTGGTGTGTACTACGGGCATAACTGCAGCTTGCGCATCTGTGGACGGTCAACAAGTAGTGGTTCATCTGCAGAGAAATTCAGCTATGCTCTGCACTCAATCACGGCTGCTGTCTCTAGAAAGGATGTAGGAGAATCCATGGAATCTGCAACAGGCGGGGTGTAATAATGAAGGGAATGCATTAACCAGTAATGTTCATTTAGAAAGATTGATCTACAAAACGGTGTAATATAAATCTTGGAATATGGGCCCAAGATGAGGGGGATGGGGGCATTTCAAAAAGTGAAAATGTATGGTGTAAATAATAGGAAGTCCAGGAAATGTCTAAGGTCACTGAACATTGAAGAACATTTTATTCTGTCAGTTTCTGGTGACTTAGAAAATCAAGTTACAAAGTCTAAAAAAACAAGATCTGGAGAAGATCAAAGGTAAATTCTAAAAAGAAAAATGATGAGGCTAGTGTCCAGGTGGGTATTTTACTGTATTGAAAAAGGGAACTCATCCAATGATTCAAGAAGAACTGGAACAGAACTCCTCTCTACTTTATGTAGAGGAGATGGCAGGGAAAAAACACTGCTGGGCCAACAGGCCAGAAAGCTTCCACAGGGACTGCATCTGAACCCCACAACATTCAGCTACTTTCTTCAACACAGGATTCTTCAAATCAACCTTATAACAGGAATAGGGTCCTTTTCTGAAAGATCCGTGGCAACTCAAGTTTGAACTCCTCAATAGCACACCCTAATAAGTTATTGATAGGAATTGAAATTATTTTGAAAATCAATTTCCCAATTTTATATTTCGCTCCACATTATTTTCAGTGATTTCATCCTTTCTGTTTCTAATTTCTAACGACATAAAGTGGAATTTGTTGATTTTGGCAGATTAGGCTTTGCCGTTTGTCACATTAATTCAAACGTGCTTAATATGCTGCTGGCTGCAACGCACATTTTTGGTTGTGGGATATGACTTGTCTTAATACTTTTTATTGAAGTCTCTAGAGAAATTACAATATAATATTGATGATCCCAAAAGAGATGGTTGTGAATATTCAACCGTAGATACTATAGAAGAGAGGCAGCATTTGAAATGCATAGTTCAAGTCCAGGGTGCGAGGAAATTGCTACTAATAGGTAGTGGCTCTACTCTTTCTCATATTGAGAATAATTAGTCCTGATTACTGAGTTTACTTGGCGTGAAGGTACAACTGTTAGTAATAGCGGTCACCTTTAGTCCGCTCCAGAGTCCCCTCCATGTTTTAGAATTTTTTTGATGAGGTTTCCTTTCCAAAATTAGATTTTGATACAATCTTCCAAGAGGTGGAGCAACCGTATCTTGATTGATACGGGATACTCAATTTTTTCTGAAACCTGCTCTGGAAGGAATGATGGGCTGCCCAATTGGTCGTCTTATCATTGCAGTTGATAACTCGCTTGCTGCAACAGTGTAATGTCAATTTAGACTTTAACATGGATGTTAGTCTTGGGACCATAGATCCAATTTAAAGGATCTTCTGCTTGTCAAGATCTTTTGGATCAGATCTATTTTATCCCTAAAGGGTTAGAAAAACAAAGGTTGCTAGAGCTACTAGCTGATTTATTTTCTGTCTGGTATAATACTGTTGGTTTAGATTGGATAATAATAGTGGGAGATTTTAATGACTTTTGCCCTGATATAAATCAGATTCTAACTATTGAATCTAACACAGACGTGGATTTCGAGTTAACAGGGTGGGAAGCATGACATTGGAGGATTGTATTGCGCCTAGTTTATGGATCATTGGAAGATGCTAAAACTGAATGGGAATATTGATGGGGACATCATTAGTCAATGCACCTGGCGCAGGGAAAATAGTTTTTCTATTGATTGAATATTGTTCTACAGAGATTCATAACTGTTGCGTGTTGTTAAAAATGTAAAAAAACGAAAACAAAATGCTGAATAGGGATTACTAATTTACCTCTAGGGGATTTTGCAGCTGGCCCTTTCCTTAGTCGGTTTCAGAGAAACATCTCGGACTAGAATTTCATGGTCGCCGTGCAACATAAATAGATTCAATAACCATATGGAATTCTATTTAAGCACTTTATAAAACAAATCTGTATCTAGCGCTGATAATTTCAAGAACCTGGTTAACCAAATCCTTCATAGATTTCTTTAGTCAAAGCTTCAATCTAACACAATTGGGGAGACACTTGCATGTCTTTGATCATGAAATTAAGATAAGATAAAGCATAGGGACTTAAAGAACTTGACCAATAATAAAGTAAGTTGCACAGAAGGTTATATAGTATTTAAACACAAATTAAGCTTAAAACATAATAATTAGTTACGTGGACATAGGAATACACGCGCTCTTCGAGCTAATGAAGCAATGATGGAGCCCTTCTCACTGAATAGATCAGTCAACTTTCGGAAATGCATAAATATCAATGGAACTCCCATATGTACCCAAACAAATACTTTCACAGAACCCATGTGAATTTCAAATTGTGGGATGTCTCAACCCACTAATCCAAGCCCTGCAACATTACTGTGCATTGATGGCAGCAGAAACCTCAGAAATGGCCACTGGAAAGCATGCTGCTCGCTAGAAATCACCAGAAAGTGTGCAGTGAAAAAGCTGAAAAATAGGCCACCATCTACTTTTGCCTATGTCAGTGGTAACACAGGAGATCACTGCCAAAACCCATCATTGGGCTGCCCACAGAGCGAAATCATTGCAAAAGAAACAAAGCTGTTTTCAAAAATCTGTTTTTATTTGTTGTCAAATTTGCAAAAAACATGGCTCACAAACCACCCAAAAAGATCCAACCTCCTTGTTGGGTGGTCAACATCATTCTCCTTCAACAATCTACATAAATATATGGTCCACAGAAGTATGTGTTATCTGAACAAAGTGTACTTTTGAGGATTGCTTGCTGGAAGAAATCTGTCAAAAATGGGTGTAATACCGTTACTCACCTCTATCAGAAGCCAGCGATTTAAAACCATCATGTGTAAAGTTGTACATTGAGCTCAAACTATGCCAAAGAAAGACTTGCTATCAGAAGCCTTGGAGGTGGATACAAATTCAAAACTATATTCTGAAAAGGCTTGAAGTAAGAAATTGTTTGATGTATTTGTGAAAAATGTGAGTTATATTTTAAGGCAAGACAATTTTTAGACATTGGGTTTAGGAGTTAAAGTTTCCCACACTGTGCTTCAAACACATTCCACACCTCTCCCTGAACAAAGGAAACTTCCCCCTGCCCCTGGCTAAGAGATTGACAGGCTGTTGTGAAAGGAAACTAGGAGGGGCACCCTGGCCTGTTGCTCTCAGTGCAAAGGAATCCTTGGGCTGAATAGGAATGCTAATTCGGGTGTGACGGACAACAAACTGCTGGCAGGAAGGAGGACATGTGACCTCTGAGTCAGCCTGGAGGCGGACCAGACTGAAATGTGGATTTAACATTGGATTAAATATGTTTTAGAAAAATGCTTATAACAAATTGCACTGAACTGACAAAAATGTGAAACTTTGAGATTGTTAAAATGAAAAATTCACTCACAGTTTAAGACTAAGATGGAATCCGTGCAATGTTCTGAGACTAAACCCCGGAATGTATTCATATTGTAGCTACTGTGTTTATGCTAGGAACATGAAAAATTACAGAAATGTGCCCAGATGGGATATGCATGCATGTATACAAATTGGTGCAGAACTAATATTGAGAAATCCACCAAAAGCACAAAAAATTCCTTTACAAACCAAAGCTCATAGGAACATGGGACTTGAACAGAGGCGTGCCTTAATGAATCTGTGATATGTATATGTAATAAGTTGTCCATATTGTAAATGTTTTTTATGAAAAATAAGATATACTGTACAGACACAAAGGGGAGGGTTTCTCCCTAAGCCATAAACATGACACATGATGACACAGGATGACACACTGCTCCTTTCTCCAATCGGGGGACAGGGAATCCTATGACCTATCAGATCCTTAGAGGGTTGGGCATAGAGAATCAGCCTGCCCACCCACTTTGGAAATACATAAATAGGGACTGCTGAGGACAGGAAAGACACACCATTTCCACTTCTCAACTGATTTCTTGGCGAAGCACCCTGCAGGAAGATCCAGGCTCCAGACATAGACCAGAACTTAGAATCCAGACTCCAGAACTTTGAAGCAGAAAGGCCTAATCCCAAAAGCTGAACCCTTTTCAGCAGGCCTTCAGAATCTTTTGCAACCTGATTCTAACCCCTAAACATCCACGGGGCCTAACCAAACCATTCTACAGCCGGGCTGTGCTGTTTTGCTATTCTAGCCAAGAACCTTGCTAGAACCCAAGATCCAGATCAGTCCAGCAGAGCTGTATCCAGAACCCGTCAGATCCAGTCCAAGAGGCCGAGCAGACCAGAGTGCCTGAGATCTGTCGGGTGGCGAGAGAATCCCAGCCAAACCCTTGACCAGATCTTTGACGCGCCCATTCCACTCCACTCCAATCCAAGCCATAGAAGTGAGTATCCAGTCTAGAACTGTACATAACCAATCTCTAGTTTAAAGTAACCCAATCCAACCATTTGAACCTATCCAGAACTGCCTTATAGAATATTTTGTCCATCCTGAATTCTTCTCATTATATTGTCTGTGATAATTGTAGCAATAATCATCTTTGCGCTGATATTTTTCTGAAGGGCAAGTGTTTTGACGGACAGAATTCAGAGCGGAGGCGCCGCCATTCTGGTGGCTGCCCGTTGAGTGTCTTGTTTCTTCATAGCTCCTTAGTATAAGTCCATATTGCTTCCTAATCTTTAAAGCACAATCTTTCATTTTGAAATCTTGACTTTATTTCTGAAAAATCTACCTTCACGAAAACCTCTAACTTTTGAACCGTCCTATAACTGAAATTTGTCATTCTGAAGCTAAGATCCTAAGCTTTCCAACGAACCCAAAACGACATTCCAATTCCTTATAGTTTTGCTGTGATTGCGTTTCCCGCACGCGAAAAGTTGCTGCGAATTTGGGATTAGGCTATATTTCATCACTTGTCAAAATAGCTGTTTCTTGTTTTCAACTGCTGAATTTCGTTTTCAATCTGATAATCATTCATGAATCATTGCTAGTGTTGACCTGAACCAATCCAAAGTAACTATCACTTATCCTGAATCTCCTTTAAGTGAAGTAAAGTCATTTTTAGCATTTTTCCCATTCATTGCCAACCACATTTAAAAGTGATTGACCTGTTTTTAAAAGCATTCCTGTTCTCTTTAAGCTTGCTGGGGGAACTGGGATTGAACTGCATTGTTGATTAATATCCCTGAAACCTGTGTGCCCTCATTTTCATCTCATCATATTGCATAGTGGGGGGAGTGAGTAGTAACAGGGGGGAAAAAGTGATTATATTGTCTAATTGAAATCACATCAATGTTTTATTTCTGTGTTGCATTCTTTTCTATCTTGCATTTCCTTGAACTCATACAAAGTATTTTTTGCTACATTATTCTCCTATTCCTACTCCGAACTGATTAAAGAGATTGTTGATTTTGTAATATTACCCATTGCTGATCACTGTCATATTCATAAGTGTGCTATTCAGATATTCTTCTATTCATAAAAGTGTGATATATATATATTGTTCAATTCTTCAAATAAACCTTATAATTTGCAAAACAAACCTACGTCTTGGCTCAGTGAGGTCGGGGAGATCCAGAGAGGGTCGTTATATAAGGGTTCATCATCCAGATTTAAAGAACTTTGACATAAAAATATATAAATAAGGGCTTCCATTGGGCATCCCATACTAGACATTGACTTAGTTGGAGTGCTGGATTGAAGTCACTTACAAAATTATGAGCAATGGTGTGGGCGAGTGAGTAAGCAATGTTTTGAGTTAAAACTTGAAGTATTGCCTTTTCGGAGAGGCATTTTGATTTATTTGACATTGAGGAAATAATTTCCAAATTAAAAAGGTCTAGTGCTGCTGGTCCAGATGGATTATCGATGTAAACATTTAAAGGGAATCGCAAACTCTGAGCCAACTTATTATTCCATCTATTTAATGCTATACAATTGACCTCTTTCCTCACTTAAACATGGCATAAATGTTATATTGTGCCGATATTTAAAAAAGGAGACCTCTGAGGTTTCATCACCCAATAGCCCTTTTAGACTCTGGCAGCAAAGGTACGGCGAGTCTTCTATTAGACAATTTGGAATGTTGTTCAGCAAAGCTGGGAAGATTTGAAAGTGGATTTAGAAAACAATTGGGGGACTACGTTAAATGGATGTGTCCTTCATTTACTGCAGCATCAAGCATGTGTAAGAATAATTGCCAGTATTTTCGGCCTGTATAAGAGCGAGCAGCGAACTATGACTGTGTGGACATGGGCCACCTCTGGAGAACATTACACCAAAAGGACTATTATAAATTAGGAGGATGCTATACATGGATACTAAAATCCAAGTGAGGCTGAATAATAATGGCCTACTGTACAGGCTAATTGCAGCCTTCTCTTGTCTCAAACAAGGCTGTGTATTAGCACCATTTGTATTTCATTTGTGTTTCACTGATTTGAATTTTTCTCCTAGCACACCTTTCTCACCAAAATTAGGACACATCCATGTAAGATGGCTTGTGTACGCTTATGATGCAGTCCTAAAGCAGTGAATTGGAAAATGATCACAACTCTGCTCAGGTACAATGGCACTTTATGAAAAAGAAAGTGATTTTCAAATCAATGTAAGGACATTGATCAATATGAATGTTAATAGAAGGCAGAAAGGAAATAATTTTAAAATTGAACAATGAGGTGGAACATGTGGCAAATTATATTTATTTGGGATTTCCACATTTTAGTATGCATAAAGAGGAATGAATAAATGTTCGAATAACAAAGTCCTCTACCTCATTAGTGGTTCAAATCAGGATATTGAAGAAATGATTTTACTGTCAGTCTTCTCTTTAATAACCAATATACTAACTGATATATAGCCTGGAGATCTCTCATTTAACAAACTAGATGGGCATAGAGAGAATTAAAGGTGGTATCTGGAAGCGGTTCTTGATTTAACCCCCTCTGTACATATGGCCCTAATATTCCATGAATTGGGGATTATCATTGTTCAAAACCTAAGTAGTGTGGAAGAAATTAAGGATGTATGCATAAATGTTACTGCTCGAGTGTTCTATGTATTTGAATTCAAATTTAAAGAAAGAATCATTAAAAATTCCAGTGAAATTTAGAGAGGAGTGTGAAAGAACTCTATATGCTGTAGTAAAGAAATTATTGAAATAACCACATTTTGTCTAAAGGAAATCCTAATAATGTGATTGGCCCCTTATAAAACAGAGAATTCAAACTCATGATATGTAAGGAAGATGCAAAATGTAATTCAAAGCTGGGTTCTTTACCAAAATATCTTGCGTATATTTCCAAATTATTATATTATATCATTAGTGTTTTAGGTTCAGTTTATTACGACATTTTGGAGTAATGTGTCCAGGAAGAGGGGAATTGCTTCACATTTTTTAATCTGTAGGCTTTGTGAACTAAATGAGCATTATGAGACATTTTAATTTGGGGATTTGAGCAGACCAAGTTAATGAGGATAGTTTCTTTTTTTTAAAGATGTGTTCACGCTCTGTTGGATGTTCAAACTGAGCATTTTTGGAATTGCCTAATGAATGGAGACCAGGTCTCTTTCATTATTGTATTAATTATATGTATTATTAAATTATATGTATTGTTAGGGGGAAATGTTTTCATTAGATGGTTGTAATGTTAGCCTGATAAATTATTATTTGTTGTTACAGAAACAATTGCAAAAATGTGTATTTGAAAAGTTTTATATGCAAGCCAAGTTGCATCAGATACATTTGTTTTGTATTTGTTTTGATCAGAATCTGATCTTTTATAAACAATACATAGAATAGTAAAATAACATATCAGAGGAAGATAAACACATATAAAATCAGAAAAATCATAGTCTTCCGATAGAATACTCATGAGCATATTGACATACCGATAATATATTAACATTGATTAAGAATCTCATAATTTGTTAAAACACAAGTAAAGGATAACCCTCCCTGATAGGGTATTTAAAAAAAAAACTAGAGCTACCAAAATTCTCAATTTCTGTAGTTAAAAATGATTCCCTTCCCATATTCATTCTACTCCATATATGATCTGGGGAGGCAGAAATATTTGCACACAAAAAAACGACCTAAATATTGTGTGCGAATATCAATTAATTCAGGACGGGCTCTATTAGTTAATTTGCAAAAGCTACAGAGACCGATATCTGGATTGTCCGGGAATGTGCTAATGAAACTTCCCCTGTTAATAATACATTTAGACAATCTGAGAAATTGACTGCGATAATATGGATTAGGATGGAACCCAACATTTTTCATTTGTGTGCCCATATATTTGTCCACCTTTGAAAAAGTGGAATGAATATGATAATTTCTTGTCCTGTCAATTTTCTCAGCCACAGAGGATTGGTGTTATAATATGCATAGTTCTGCCACTGTTTAACAAAATGCATTCAGTGGTTCATTTGACACATTTCAACATACTTGGAGTCCCCGATTAATTCTCATTACAGATCTTCGTGTAAGTAACCATGGTTAGGGAAAATCACTTTCCCACACGAGTTAAAACACGCCAGTTGAACCATGCTTGGAGGGATTGAAGACCCAGCTCAAATCTAAGAGGGCATCGGAGCGGAGGGGGCGAGATTTAATATACGCTGCCATAATCTACCTTCTAATCTTTCCCATGCTAGCCCGTAGCAGATCGGTTTCCCTTCACTACCATACAGGAGTGTAGGTACAACCATGCCTATATAAAATTTTATAAGGGTTTCATCGAGAATATACAGTATTGACCGAAGATCTTTATCGGCTAATGAATCTACTGTACCCTGCAATTTAACATTAATGCTCTGAGCCCCGGTGTTAGCCTACAGTGGGAAACCAAGATATGTTACTTCATTCACCAGTGGAATCTGAATATTTTCTATTGAGCATTGAATCCACCTTTTTCTTTTGCATTCTTGATCGGGACCAGGTGTCGTCGAGCCTTCATCAGTGTCTGGCAGCCGTGGGGGAGTGGATAGGCCTAAATTGGCTGAAGTTGAATGGGGACAAGACCGAGGTGCTGGTGGTGGGTTCCCCTCCTGACCCTTCACTATGGATTGCTTCTTTTTGGCCTCATTCCCTGGGTTCTCTCCCTGTTCCTACGGCGAAGGTTAAGAATCTGGAAGTAATTATGACTGCCTCCCTTTCTATGGCTGCTCAGGTATCTTCTGTCTGTCACACTGGGTTCCTTCATCTCAAAATCCTGAAATAAGGAGTCCATTTGATTCCACCTCTACTCCGCCCACTGGCTTTGTCTGCAATGGTATCTAGTCGGCTGGACTAATGCAATACTCTTTATCTTGTACAGCCGAAGGGCCTGATCCTCCGGCTACAGCACCTCCAGAATATTGCAGCGCAGATGACAACTGAGTTACCTTATGGTGCCCATATTTCCCCGGTACTTTGCCGTTTTCTTTGGCTCCCGGTTGCCCAGCGATTTCAGTTTAAGGCATTATGCATTGTGCATCGTGCACTTCATGACCATGGTGCCGAGTATCTCTGCACTAAATTCTTACACGATTCTCCAAAGCCCTCCCTGAGATCCGAATCGGCTTGCCTACTCTGCGTGCCATCTTTTTGCGCACTCCCGGATTGGGGGATGCGCCTTTTCCATTGTGGCGGCACAGCTTTGGATCAAGCTCCCCGTGGTATTGAAAGACTTCTAACCATCTGGCCTTTTCAAAGGCTCTTAAAACATATCTTTTGTAATTCTGTGATGTTTGGCTCATTAATTTTTAGGGCTTCTGTCCTCCCTCTCCAGCGCCATGATGCTTCCGAGCGACCGTGCACTTTTTAAGTTATCATAACATAACATTCTTGGTGAAATGAAGGACACTTGACTTTCTTTGATTAATAGTTCATTCATTATGATTCGCATATACAGAATTAATTTTACTGTCAATGTTCTGGTGTTCAATTTATTCAGCAAAGATAAGGTGCGTTGCAAGTGCAAGGACATCAAAAATATATGTATATGTATTAATGAGGTATTTTCGGCAAAGCACTGCACATAAAGTTTAAGACAGTACAAGTATGAATGCATCGGTGTATAAACCAAAAGGAAGAAAATTAAGACGTAGTGGATAGGAAATGGTTTTTCATATCTTGCAAAACAGAGTAGGAAGTTACAGATCGGATATGGAGAGGTAGATCATTTAAAAATTAGGGGGAAGAAAGTCTCTAAGCACGATAACGTGATTTGCCACAGGGGGGCCTGGGGACATTTGGAACTAACTAGGACTGGGAACAAAGTGGACGAGTATAGAAAGAGAACAAGTTAAAAATGATACAAAGAAAGCATAACCATAGAAGAGCTTCAAAAGATAACCAAAGAAGAGAATGAAGGGAGGGGGTAATGGAAGAGCGGGGGGAATACAGCACAGTGTGTGTGCCAAGCGTACAGCAGGAGTTTGAAATTGGATGATTAGTCAAATATTCATGTTGACATCGATTCTTGCAGCATTTCATACTGCTTGGCGAAGTGGCATGAAATGCCAAGATGCTTTGAATAGCTGCGGACTTGCCCAGGATTATATGGAGAGTGGGGAATGGTTTTGGAAAGGGAGTTTGTCTGTGTATACCATGCCTCCCTTTTAGAGGATTACTTTTGGGATTTTCAGGATTTACTTTTGAAAGCAAACGCTGCAAATGGTTAATGTCAAGTTGAAAATGTCAGGCCTCTAGTAGTGAAGGGGTGTTTCCACCATCAAACCATCTCAATCAAAAAAAAGATGATGAAGCGTTGAAAATTGATGTATACGATAAAACTGAACTGTACGAGAGAGAGAGAGCGAAAGAGCAAAAAAAAAACCCCCAGAAAACCGGATTCTGGGGTGCTCTGTCAGTGTGGAATTCAATTTGGTTTACGTTCCGCGGTAACTGAATTTTATAGCAATTCTACAGTGGTGATGTGTGCAGTAAAAAAGCAAATTAACATCACATATAATGGTATTGGGGGATGTTTATTTTCCGAGTATGAACCTGTTGGAGCCATGATTACCGACTTCAACATCAGAATATTTTCAAATGTTTGGGCCATTCGGGGGTCGTGTATTTGTTGATAATATATTGGATATTTCTACTAAAGAATTGCATGCATGTGTAGAGATTAGGGGAGAGCACTACCGTTCCTCTCCTCTGGTTCCACCCCAGGTACGCCCTTGCACCAGTTTACATGGCCAAGCACAGTGAAAGCGTGCAATGGCATTGCAATTGTCACATACAAAGAATTATGTTATTTCAAAAGAAAATGGAACCGGTGGGAAATTGACACCATGGAACTCTTAACCCTTCAGTGTCCCTCCAGGAAGCGATATCATGTGACCTTGACATTTGCTACCCATAAAGGAGACTGGCAGGTAGAATTGCCCCAGGCCAGTTTCTTTTCCTGCCAAGAATAAATGGCAAAAGGTACCTACAAAAAAGACTGCTCTGAACATGGACGTCCTTTCTATTGTTCCAAAGAAAGCATGCTGTTTGATTTACAAAGGGCTTTCAAAGCCCGTAGTGGAATGTCTTCCTCGTACTTATGCATATGTGCACAGAGTAACACTTGTATTTATGCACAGAATAACACTCGTATCTATATAGCGTTCGCCGCTACAGGCACGTCGTTTCGTTGTGCTATAATTATTGGGCGTTGTGCTAATTGAAAGCCATGAAAATGCCATGCACAAGACACAAGATGGCTTCACAAAATGGAATGCAGACAACTCGCCGACATTAAAAGAGCCTTTCTTGTTGGCCAATGGGCGATTCAGCCACCACTTGCCAGCCGTTGGTATGTCCATCAGAGGGCCCCGGGGACCGTGCAAAATAATACATGCCGTTCATTGTGTTATGTGCCTGCTTCTCTATGCGCACATGCAATGTTGGGGAGCGCATGCACCCTGACACCGGTGGTTAGTCATGCTAGTAGCTGGCAATTTGATGGTAGTCGCTGGCAATGGAGTCTGTCCTAGAGTATTTGATGCAACCTGGCGCAGTTGTGTTAAAAAGGCTGTTTGATGACATTACTTGCAGTGCTGGAAATGGACAAAATGTACTGTAGAAACTGGGGCGGAGCTAAGTGGCGAATAATGTGGGTGCCATGAATCTAGGATGCTGGCTGCTCTGCATAAAAACAAGGTGCATTTACTCTTCCCCTTTCTGTAATGGCTTTGCAGCCGAAGAAATAGGGTCTGGAGGGTTGCGCAGTGTCATGCCAGAGATTAAGATCAATTCTAAACCTTCCAGCCATCACCTCTTTTGTAGGGTTCAGTGAGTGTTCACCCACTACGGTCTGCCCCATCTGCCCCAAAGTTGGGATTCACACAACGATGGAGCCAAGCCAGAATCCTAGCCAGTAGACCACATGAAAGCATGATGAAAAGGAGTGGGAGTGTTCATATTGGCATGTCACTCTCCCGAGAATATTTTTATTTGGATTTAAAAGCTGCACACCTTTTATAGTTAGCCAATGCTACAGGGAAATGGCCTCCGGCTTAGATTTTCGTGGGGATTCATTTTCGGAATAGTTTATGCTTATTTGCCGTGCGCACATTATTCCATTTGAAAAGTCCAATGGAACTTTGCATGCTTGGCTTTGAGATATATCCACCTCCTGGGACGTCACTTCCCACTGAGTCTTCTATGCAGTCCCCCCACTTCCGGTGACCTGAGAAGTGATTACCCAGAATGTTGACAGAATTTCTCGAAAGGCCGTGGAAGTGCGCGCGCGTGCGCCTGCTCTGTGTGTGCGGAAATGTTCTGTGTGGAGGGCAGAGCTGGCCTGCTGTCTGAGACGGCTGCTGCAGGCGAAGGCGGGAGAGGACGGGCTGTAGCTGTGACCTAGCCATCTGGAAGGCAGAAACTGAGGCAGAAACCTTCCATATTTGGTTAAAGAGTTCTCAGGACGGCCTGGACCTGAATCGCAGCTCTGCATCCGCGCTGCACAGTTTCTCAACCAAGCGGACACTGCCGCGAACTTTTCTTTTAACCCTCAAGGCTCTGCCCCACTGGCATCCAGCCTTCTCTTGCTCGTGTGGTGTCTGGCTGCCAGCTCTGTGATGTGGGTGACTCGGCCCTGCAGATGAGGGCCGGTTCTAGCACTTGTGAGGCCCAGCGCGCCTCAAGAATTGAGTGAGATCCACAATTTGCATAGGTATGGACGGTGCAGGAAATTACGTCACATTGACATTAGTCTGGTAGTCTAGTGCATCATGGGACAAGACTTTATCAAGAGGCGAATTTGTGATGTGCGTGTGATGGGTTATATAATGGAGCACCAGAAGGGTCTATGAAAACTATCATTTTGGGATTTTTCGTAAAATGTACACAATAAATGGGACCCCTTCTGCATATTTTTGGTGATAAGGTACAGTAAAATAAAAGGATTTGCCCTAGATCATACATTCTAAGTGGTGAAGCTGGGATTTGGCCTTGACTGACCACCTACCTATCTTTTCAGCTCTAGTTGATAAAAAAAATATATTAAAAAAAAGTATCAAACATATGAATCCCTATGAAAAAGCAAAAGTAGTGGAATTGTAGCTTTAAATTACCCACTCTGAATGGAGGCATACAAGTGACAGAATACAAACAAAAATAGTTTAAAAGGGGGTTAGGGGACTATTTTGTGACTGTTTAATTGTCCTGACAAAAGGCACATTTCTGAAACCAACTAGAGCCGTCTAGGGTTTTCAGGTGCAAAAGGGCCCATCCGTTCTTATCACCCAAAAATGAATACTAAAGTAGGGAGGCTTGATGCCTTTCACCGCTGCCAAATAGCTTCCCTTTCAGACGCGGAGAGACATGTTGAGCAAATTGAGGCTCTACCGCCAAGTGCTGGGGAGTGGTGTTTTCATGACCCATCTTCTCGACCACAGCTCTGGAGGTGAACTGGGGCGCCCTGGCGAGCGAGGTCCTTGGCAGCTGCACAGAGGGCCAAGGACTTGCGACAGCCCTGTGCCTGATTTTCTGCACCTTTGAGGCCATACAAGTGTGAACAAGTGCTATATAAATGACTACTACAATACAATACCCAGCCACTCCCTGCTTCATGTATGGTATGGTATATTATGCTTTTGATTTCAGAAAGGTTTAGCATATGCCATGTGTATGACTTATTGGCACAGAGAAAGGGCGCCAGCATGAGGATGGAAGCGGTGGAAATGATTTTGGGAAAGTTCAATTCTTCACCGCACCCTGGAGGCCAGTTTATCCGCTAGGGCGTGGCTGTATATCGCAGCTGTTCAGCTGCGATGGAGGTGGACCAACATCCTGTTCTTCACTGGTAGAATCGTGGAGCCTGAATGAGATGGGGACCAATGGAGACGCAGTTGTGTTAAGATTCATAGCTTTGCGATTTTTGTAGCACAGTTGGGGGGGGTCTGTGGTAGGTGAATTGGTGCATAATGTGTAGTGTGATCTTCTCCTAGCAAACGGCTCACTAATACTTCTCTGTTTACATGCCTTGCACAGGTCACGCCAGAGTCTCAAATGCAACTGTATCAATTTAGTCACTGGGGTTTCATTGACTTTCTAGTTTATGCACTTGTTCCCCCTTCGGGCCAACAATGAATTTGTGGTTTTATTTGATTTATTAATTATATTTTTCTGCATAGTGGCAACATGTCACCTTAGCACCACAATATAAATCTACAGAAATATGCACACGTTTGCCAAATTCAGAAAATAGTTGCAACCAACAAAGTTCCAATAAAGAGTGATGGCAAAGAGCGTGCAACTCCGTTCTCAGTCGGTCCATTACTAGGTGCCAGTGGATGGTTTGAAAAAAAGTAGTTAAGTTATACAGTGTAAATCAAACAATTAGTCATGGGCGCCCCTCTATGACAATGAACACAGCAAAAATGGCCTGTTCTATGGGATGGTATCCACTCTCGAGTTTGCAGCCACATTTTAGCTCACTGTACCTTTCACAGATGGGAAATAACCATTTGCAGTCTTTGTACCGCTCACATGGGCAGTCCAGCACCGAAATTGTTTCAACCGAATATTTGCTCAGAGAGGCACAGCTCCACCTCACTGATGAAGCCCAACAAGACTGAAACACGTGTATGGTGTTGCTGTTGGTACTCTTGCTCAGAGAGGAATTGCCATAGCATTTCGGTGCTGGACAAAGATTGATCTGCAAATGGATATTTCCCTTCTGTGAAAGGTACAGTGAGATAAAGTGTGGCTGCAGATTCTCGAGTGGGTACCTTCCCAAAGAACAGGTCAATGGGGCGTGTTCGTTCTCGCAGAGGGGCGCCTATGGACTATTTTTTGATTGTTATACAGTCTGGTTGGTGTTTACAGCAACCCATAAAAGGGCAGGGTTTACAAAATCTCCTTGCACACTTGCATTGGAAGGAGATTTTATGAAGGGCGAATACCATTTGCATGGTATCCGACCTTGCTGACAAGTACAGGGATGTTTGAAACTTTTATTTGACATTTACTGCAAACGGACTTGCAGTAAATGGCAAATGAGTTTCACTGTGCATGGCTCTTTTGAGTGGCAGTATTGAACCAAATAGAAGGTGTGCTTACGGTGACGGGCACCATTTTACCAAGAGCCCTTCTATTGGGTCGAGCATGTGTATGTAAACTAAGTAACTTACCCTGCCGGTCTAGTGGGGCCTTTAATAATCAGCAAGGCCTGCAGGGGCACATGATCCAGAGGGACATACTGCCCTATTTGCCTCTGTTGAGCTTTCCAGGCGCATAGTCCATCACTAGCTTTACTCTAGTCTGCTGGTGGGTATGATTCACAGGTGAGTTTAGAGGGGATTGTGTCCTCTGACGTATTCCACATCTATGACCGGTAATGACCACAGCTGTGCTGCTTTGGAAAATCTTTCGGTGTAGGTGTCCTGTGTCGATGACGTCGATACCTTTTTCCCTCGAGGGTCGACGTCACCGGATGTTATATATAGGATGCACGGCGCCCGTAACCTCAGTTTAATTTTTTCCGCAAATGTGTTTGTTCGAAATCTCGGCGTGCTCGATTCTTCTACTTCAAAAGCGATGTCTTCCTCTTCTTCTACCCCGAAGTTGGGCTTTAAAAAATGTCGGGACTGTGGTTTGAAAATGTCGATCACGGACCCGCACAACGTCTGCCTCTGGTGCCTCGGCAAAAGCCACGCCACCGACGACTGCAATGACTGCCAGTCCCTGACGTCGAAGGCCTTGTGGGAATGGAAAAAGAAATGAACGGTAAGTAGGGTGTCTAAGCCCCATAAGTGAAAATCTGCGGGGCTTTCGACCGACGACTCGAAAGGCGACTCTCCGTGTCGACGTAATTCCAGGGGGTCTAGGTCTCGGGAGTGGTTCCAGCCATTTCTCTGCCTCTTCTAGGCATTCTCGGAAGCGCTGTCACCGGTCGCCTTCCCCATCCTCGTCAGAGGACTCCACCAGAAGGCGGTTGTCTTGTCCCACCAAGTCTTCGTCGCCGGCCGAATGGGATGCATTCCGCCAGCAGATGATGGCGATTTTCGAATTGCAAGGTACTGTTCCATCCGCGCCTTCAAAAGAAGCCGGCAAGGAATGGGCTAAGGCCACCACTCGTACGCCTTCGGGTTCGGACGGTCGGCGCAATCATCGGGAGCCGTCGAGGTCCCGATCGGACAAGGTTGATCGCCTTAGCCGTATAGCCGTGCCAGATCCAGGTCCCGGTCCTCGACGCCATCGAGACCGTCGGAACCTGTGAAACCTTCCAAGAAGGTGTCGATGCCATCGGCGCCGTGTCCGTTGAGGGACTCTCTCTCTCTCGAGGCTCCGGCTTCGAAGAAGTAGTCGGCGCCGAGGCCGTAGAAGGACACTCTCGGGGCTCCGGCCTCGAAGCGGTTGTCAAAGTCATCGGCGACTCAGTCGACATCGATGCCATTTGTGGAGAATTTGCCTGAGGTGCACCGGAGGGCTGTGGAAACTCTGAGGAAGGCTCCCAGTAAGTCAGTGAGGCCTGTTTTTGAGCCCTTCTGTTTCTCCACCCAGATTGGATTTATTCCAACCTTTGGATTATATTTCGGAGGTGGAAGAAGGGTCTGATGAGGAGATGGTTGTGCCTCCTGATGTCCCTGATGACCTGTTGTCTGGTCACAGTCAGATGGAAGAACTCCATCAGTCCTTGCATGACGCCAGTGGTCTTGACACCTCTCCGGAGGTGGAGTTTGGCAGGCCTGAGCCTGGTACGCATGCAGAATCCTCATATAGGCCTCTCATGTCGAGGGTGACTGAATACTTAGGGTGGTCCTCCACCTGTTGATTTTCTTCAGGATGATCTGACGGATATCCTGGACCAAGGTCCACCCACTGACCCGGTGAAGCCATTTCATATGGCTTTGCAAAGAAGGGTGGCAGCGGCTTGGACTGCTCCGGAGAGTCTCCCGGCAGTGAATAAGTCGCTTCTGAAACATGGAAACATCTACTTGAATTATTTTTTCTGTGAAAGTCCTCCCAGTCTGATCCCTGTGAAAATGATATTCATTTTCCTTGTGTGTTTGTGTTGGACCACTGTGAACGTTTGTATCTGTCCTACGGCTATTGGTGCCAGCTTCCCCATTTTCTTGATTGGGGGAGGGTGACTGAAATAGATGAAAGGATGTACGATCTCCAGATTAATGCCTGACCATCCTTCTATGAACTGAGCTTTTCTATTTAGGTATGGCTCTTCGGTGTCTCTTTAGCACAACTTTGAGACAAAACTGATGGCACTCCTTGATGGCATTTGAGGAGGGATGAAGTACTTTAGACTTTTTTTTATTTTATTCATATTCTTTTGTCAATCATGTCCCCTGTTATGATCATTTGCAAACGGGTAGGTCTAAGTAGACTCTGTAGTCTCCATCCCCTCTTCAATTGGCTGCTAGCCAGGAAGGAAACACATTATTTGCAAGTCTACAAAGTCAATTGCACCTCAATGCTACACATACACACAGCACACCATTTCTTACTCACCAAGAGTAAATTCGCAATAGCCAACGGCTAGTGACAAGTGCAATTTTTCACCCTGTGCTAGGCATATTGCCTGGAAAAACAGTTGTCTGTAAGGAGGATAGCTTATGGGCAACGTGCTCGCCTTGGCAGCAAGACGACATGGAGCAACACAGGTACCTAACCTATCATATCAAAGGTAATCGTTAACTTATCCTAAGCCTTTCAACTTATCTCTTGCTCCAGATCAAATAGAAGCCAATTCGCTTTTCCTGGAAAATCGCCCTTCTTAAAGGTAATGGGTAAATTGCAGCTATTGGTCAGCTTCTAGTGTGATCCAATGTCTTAACCAAGTGTGCACTTGGGTGATTGTGAAGCAGTACAGCTTTCCCTGATTTAAAGTACCTGGTCTGACTCATTTGTTCGTTTGTATGAATCACACCGTTATTACCATTTTTGTTTTCTAAAGTAAAGTTAAAGACCAACATTCATTTTATTGTGATCATTTGTAGAAATGTACTATATAGAAGTTGTCATGTTAAAAATCGGAGTAGTTGGAACTCGCCTGGAAAATGCAAACTGTTGGCTTTGCCAATGCTCATTGTTTTTCCTCGGCGCAGAGCTATGGAACCGGCGAAGAAGGACCGTTGTGTACTATTTATATTAGTAGTTTTATTGGGATTGCTGCCCTCCAGCCGTCCATGGACTGGTTTAGGTTCGAGTCCCACACTCCCATATTCAACTGGCTTGGTTTGGGCATCACAGTCAGGTTGAAAACAGAACTTCAGTGGAAAACTCGGTGCCCAGGTGTACTTTGTCGTAAGTATTTCAACCATGGGGTCTTGGGGCCCCTCACCACAGAACCTCAAACTTGAAAATGATGTCTAGGAACACTACTTATGTCCTTTTTTGGGTTCTCTCTGGTGGAAAACATTGGATCTCGCTTGCCGTTGGCCAAAACAGCCCATCTAATTACCAAATTCCAAAACTCAGTGCAGGCTTTGCGATTACTTGTGTTTCATCCTTTCTGCTCCCCCGTCAGGAGGGTCATTAGCGCCGCGCCCACTGTGTGATAGTAGGCAAACCCTCGCGCTGTGTGTTTGCGTTGCCGTCTGCACTGGTTTCTGTGATGACCTGTTCATCACGCATCTCCTAACAAGCGCCACTCTGTATTATGATAACCGACCCAGGGCGAAGGAGCTCACCTTAGCTCATTTTGCAACCTTCATTACTTGAGGTCTGTGATCAATTAAATGTTGTATTTCCCTCCATCGAGGAGGTCACCCGGCTTTCAGAAACTACATCAAGGAACATCAGGAGTGCTAAGACGTGGTAAATGAGGGCATTGGTTTCTGCAAGATAATTCAATGACCCGCTGACCAGTTTCATATCAATTGCCACATGCTTGTGCAGCTTCAATTTTTACTGTCCAAATGTGGGCGTTTTTGAGACTTTGATTTGCCGGCCGGGAGGGCAGCTCAGCAAGACCATACTGAGCAACACATGTTTGTTTGAATTCTGATCCCGCACTTAGAGACTGATCTCGGGTATTGAGCACGTTCTAAAAGATTAATGAAGCTATTAATTTGCTGATCCTAGAGTTTGCTGGGTTTCTCTAGCCTTGAACCCATGATCCACACCACTACTGGGCCTCCCTGATGCATGCCGTTGGGAGCGTCTGAACTGCGGCAATGCCCTTCCGGTTTTCCTGATTGGAGTGTTGTCTGCAGTTTTCTTCTCTGCCCAGTAAAGACATGCTGCCCAGCAGTACCCCAGGCAGATAGATTGTGAGTTCAGTGCTCCTCCCTCCCATGAGGACGAGGCTGCCTCTTGTAACTTCAAATGTCATGGCAGCAGGAATTTGAGTTTTTCATTCTATTGAGGTTATTACATTGAGTACCATTAAATTAGGTAATACCCCCATTAATTTCATTTGAAAGGTTATTGATAATGCGCTTAATACCCAGAGGTTTCTAAACGCGGACCGGGGGATCGAACCTGTGGTGCTCTGTGTCATCTTGCTTCCAAGGCGAGCATGTTGCATAGAAGCGTGAAGAGCGATCGCATTCCCAATCTTGATATCTGGATAAGTATAGTTGGCACAGCACCAAAAAACCCTTCTAAATTATCTTTTTTTTTTTAAACCCTGGAATGCTAATTTAGCGTTTTTCTCTCTGTGGCATAGCCACATTTCTCTGTGTTACCAGCTAAACAAAATATAATAATTGAAGATTGTTTAATGGGACATGATATATGCACTGCAACTTCGAATCTTCTCAGAACTAGTTCAGATATTCATTGTCCAGGAAGTCTACTATGAGATTGTGTACATTTGGGCACACTGGATAACGAGGGAATCGTCCATACTGGCCTGACTTTTATGGCTACTTCTCAAAATGTGATGTGGTGTTTCACAATACAACACCCACGCTGTGCCTCTGCTCCAAAACTCGTGTCAATACAATGCAATTTCCTTTTTTTCGTTTTGGCAACTAAGTGGCACTGTTAGTGCTGCCCATAAGCCACAGCTATTGTCATTGGAAGAGAAGATATGAGACGAATGGAAGGAGGGACGCACAGCCTGTGGGTGTTGCTTGTCTTTTTAACCATCTATTGTTGGCCTATGGCTATGCTAGTCCCTTTGGCCAGACCCACCCACGTTTACATTCCTGCCAAAAACATAGCTCCTGCAATCTCCTTGAACTAGCTCTGTGCTTATTACTTGACTATCTTCTTTGTTTTAACATGAAACATAACCCATTAATAGGTATAAAAAACAATAAGCAATGTGTAAGTCGTCTTGCCAAAATACAGAACTAGAGTTACTCTTAACATGCTAGAAATACCATTCAATAGTATAACTGTGAGGAATTCGACCATCCGCACGGTGGGTGTGCACTCGCCTGGGCTTTTTTAAAAATGTTTAAATGAAATTGAATGATGGTAGATCAACCTCTAGAAAATGTTTTGTGGTAATCCACACAGTTTCCTATGCTCACTGCATGACATAAACATAGACCTATGTACTCTGGGTGGACACAGCCTACAGGCGCTGTCACCCCTATACTTTTTAGTTGGAATATGACAGCCAAGAGTACATCAAGGCATCTCAGAAGGGGGAAGGCAAAACCTTCCTCATGCCATGGCCAGCCTTATTAACAAACAAATGCTCCATGTATCCACCCTATCCTTTGTTAGCACTGCTTGTGGTTACTCCGCATACTAATTAGAGTTAATTCAAACAGGCCCACAAGGGGGGGGCCTGGACGCAGGACTAACAAAAGACAGGAAAATCCCAACCACCTTTCATATGCACCGTCAACCTGAAGGCAGCTACTGCCCTAAAGTATCAAAGACCGTGAGCTGTCACGTCTGGTACATGTGTTTAGTAGGCAACACCTGCAGTGGGACCCCATTCAGAGGGTAGGGGTATGTGATTTGATGGAGACAGAAAGTCTGTTCTCACAACAACTTCAAGGGAGACCTGCCACTTTAATCAGGAACCACAGAGAACTCGATTAACCATAGAGACCCTTTGATCCACAACAGACAGGAAGATGGGTGGGACTTCATATTACACGTTTTCACCCCTTCACCGTTTCTGTTGCAAAGCACTCTGGTTATGAACTCATGCATACAGGAGATTGTTGGTGGGTACCCAGGATTGGTTCATTAAGCTAGGCTTAGCCTACACCAATCACTTTGGCCCATTTGTCTTTAAAAGAGGGCTGAACCCCTCTTTTGGGCAGATCATGAAGACTTTGCAAGGAGTAACGAGAACAACTCATTTGGACCCTGGCTGAAGGTACATTCTGCCTTACAGTTTCCGAAACTAAAGGAAGGCCAGGACAAGGATGTTGCCTGCAACACTCTGCTCAGCTTTGGGCCGTTCGCCTTAAAGAACTGCACGAGCCCAGTGAAGAAGCTAGGAGGAGTGCATCGACAAACATCAACCAGCATCCACCTTAAAGGACCTTTTTTTGAGTCAGTCGAGCCCCTCGAGCTGCAACCGACTGCACCACTGACTGTTGTCACGCTGCAGTCACCAACGTTGTAAAAGAGCCCTCGACCAGTGCTTCAGACCAGAACTGACCTGCTGTGTAGGCCAGCCTGTAACTGTCTGTCCAGCCTCAATCGCCAAACTGAGTGCCGCCTGATACCCGCAGCTATCTCCCATCATGAACTTTGACGCAGAAGCTGCAAAGCGCCCTGAAACCGACTCGACCCTGTTGAGCATCAAGAACTTCTACACGCACAAGGTGCAATGTGGTTCTGTCCCCATAGTCCTTTGCCAAAGGCCCCTAGTGACATTTTATGACCCATTGCTCCCTTTGTGCTGAAACCAAGTATCCTTGAACTACTGTGATTAATTACTTTACCAACTACCCTCCTGTCAGGATCCAGAGTGCATCGCTTTTCCTTCTTGAAACTCTGTCCTCTGCATTCCTATACCGGGTGTGTTGTATTTTGCAGTGTGCTAGAACTATCTGTTGAATAATAATTAAGTAATTTTTATACAACCTTGACTGCACAGTCCCTTATATCATTGGGTAATAATTGTATTTTCGCTGTGTTGCAACTAACCAATGATCCACGACCTTGCAGAGATTAGCCTGCTGTTCCGTCCACGTTACCAAAATTGGACAAGGAGGTTTTAATTTTCTTGTGTTTCCAATCTGTTCGGATGCCTTCTGGTGTACTAGAGGTGTGGGGCTGATTGATGGTTTAGTAACCAATATTCATCCCTGGACCACTGGAGCCCCGGAGGTTGATTAGTCACAATAACATGGCGATAATTAAACACCAACATCCCTAAAAAGTATAATCCAACACATGTAAACAACAAAACACACACACACCCAAGTTTCTACTCGCAACACAATTCGATCTCATCATTAGCCATATAAATCGTTAGAGTGCCCACATTTGTAGATAAAAGTCCTCTTGATTTTGTTTTAGAGACCTAAACTTCCCATAACTGTATAAAACCAGTAATTCAGTAATACTTGCTTTGCTGCCATTACTATGGTTCTGTCGATCCAATGTTCATATCTCCGGGTAATCGCACATCTCTCTCTATACAATGATAAAATTACCCGAGGGGTTGCCCTAGGGAAGATCATATTTAATAACGTATCCACTCTTTCCAGAACGTCCCCCCAAAAGTCTGACTCTGTAACAATTGCACAACGTGCAACAGCGTACCCCTTTCCCTACCACAACCCCAACATGAACCATTGTCTAACAATCCCAATCTGTGCATTCGTCCAATATAGCCATCGTAAGATCTTCTGTTGAATGAAATGTAGGTTCAAGTCTAATTTTGATTTAGCATCCACCCTCAACATATAGTCCCATTCTCTGATAGAAATATCATGCTCCAAATCACTAGCCCAAATCTGTCTGTTTATACCAGCATATCAAGGACAGTGGAGACCATACGGGTGGCGAGTCAAATATACCACAAGTTACCGGCTTAACTTCCAACGGAGCATACAGCATACTCAGTCTGTGCTAAAAGGAACTCCAATTCCGTATACCTCCCTAATTTTTATCTTCCCAAGATGAAACCTATAAGCATTGCAAAAGACATCATTTTCCCCTCTTTCAATATATCACTTCAGTATCTCTCTCGAGACCCAACCACGCCAGCATTGGGTTTTGCTCCCAATTGGAAGCACTGGGTTTTGCCACAATGAGGCATTGTAATGCAGCCATCAATTCTGATAGTTGTCAGTCAGCCATCATACAAGGGCTTCCCCAGTAGCATCTATCGAAGGTAGTTGATTGCCCAGACTTGGCACTCTTTCCATGGAATACACATTATCCAATACATATGGAGACAACGTATACCTCTCTATTGTCATCCAAAGCAGTGCCGAAGACCCGCCGCAAAATAATAGGGAGACTTCTTAAGCAATAAGTCTTTGTGGTAATTATCAAGATCTGGGTATCCAAAACCACCTCCCTGAACACAACGCACTAGCTTGAATGGTGGAATCTTCGGCCTTTTCTTATTGCCCCATAGGAGGTTCTGGAAAATTCTATCCATCTTCTGCTGCCACTTTTTGGGAAATGTCAACGGGAGAGACTGAACGGTTTATAGAACCCTTCGGAAGAGTGTCATCTTAATGGCGTTCTTCATAGCCTACATTTTTCCCACATTCTCACATCCTTTAGAAAAACCTGAATAAGTTTATTCACGTTGAATTCTGCAATTTTTAAAAATCGTTTAGGGCGCTGCACAAGCACTTGAATGAGGCCGCCTGCATCAAGTGCTTGAGTGAGTGCAGAGAACAGCCGCGCCCTTTGGATGCGGACATCCAGAGATCCTGCTGCGCTGCCAAGGGCTCAGGACCACCCTTCTCTTTCGAACATAATGCAGAAGAGACCGAGACATAGCCCTTCAAACCTTTCACTTGTACCCTTCATTTAACTGCACCCTACAACAAGTGCCTGCCTTTCGTTTTAAAATAAAATATATTTTGTAAGTAATGTGCTCACCTAATCCCAATATTAATACTGTATGTTAAACTGTAATCCCTGGTTAGAGAAGCTGCTACGAGAAACATTAGGAGCCGAAAATGCAGAGGACGTAGACGCGAACAGTGCATTTATGGCCAGACTGGTATGAAGCTTGAGGGTGAACAGTACATGTATGGCCAGACTGGCATGGACTTTGTGGGTGAACAGTACATGTATGGGCAGACTGGCATGGACTTTGAGGGTTTTATTGTGCCCTTTTAGCATCATCCTTCTCCACCCCGCTTTATATGGTACTGAACTAGCTTCCTGTGCCGTACTTTCTTTCCTTAGTTAAGAGTGGACAATTGGAACAGACCTACATATAGTGTCCCAACCACTTTTACTCACTAAAAACCGGCAATTTCTCACAACAAGAATGGAGTACAAATATTCCAAGAAAATGGGAAACAGACACAGAAGCCTGAACACACACACACACACACACACACCCTCCCTTCTGCCCACACAGATCCATGCATGTATGTTATCAGCGGTGCAAGCACAGCAGTGCCGCATGAAGCACGGATATTACTATCTCTATTAAAATTCATCTCTTAATCTGTAACAATTGATGGGTGCAAAGAAATATGGATTACGAAAAGATACGTTTCTGCATACCTCAACGAAAACCTTATTGGTAATTACTTTTGATTTAATTTTTTTTACTCCCAGCTCAAAAATAGGGAGCTGCGGGGACACGCTATAATATAGTCCTGTGTGCACACCCCAAACCTTGCATAACTTCAAGAAGAGGAGACCCAAAGCACACTAATTAGTAGATCTGCTCAGACCAGCAGGTGTTTAGTTACACTGTAATGCGTGTAGTTGCTGCCGTCATCTGGGCTTCCTCATACTTTCTGGTATAATACTGCATGACGGTGAAGTGCTTGCAACACACCCGAAAGTACCTAGCCACGTGACGTACTTTGTCTGATCACCCAGCCTTAGCTAGACTCGTAACTTGAATCGGACACACAGGAGCTCATTTTCGAGATGTTTGTAATTTGACAGGGGAACTGGTATGTTTGCACTCGGGCTTGGCCAGGTTCCCTTCCGCCAAACTCTCGTAATTTGCACTGGAGAGTGCAAATGTGCTGAGCAAAAGGTGTTTGTGTGCCCTACGCTTTTGCACTCAAAAAGTGAGTAAATACTGGCATGCTTGCATGCCAGGCAGTGTTGACTTTTAATAATAGTACCTGTGAACGCTGCTTATGATAAGAGCATGATAGGCAGCGTTCAGTTGCAAGTAAACTCTGTCTTGCATACTTGCATGTCGGGCAGCATTTAATTGAAATGGTAAATGCGATCATGGCAGGCAGCGTGTACAACAGATCCCAATGGGGTCCGCTTTCTTTATGCTGGTGTATAAAGCAGGCAGACCCAATGGGGATCGCAAGTATTTTCCCTGGCATGAAAATCCATGTCGGGGCAAATGCTGGAGCATTCCGCCCCTCCTCTCCGCCAGACAAATGATTGAAAATGTGGTGTGGCGTAAAAGCCTGAGGCCTTTTTGCCTTTCATTCCCTTCGCGCCTCTTTAGAACATGAGCTGATCGTGTGACCTGTGAGTTAGACAGACCTCTACAGCTGGTACGTTAACCCAACAAATTTGCTTGACACCTTAAGATCACTATTTTGCTCTGTGCCTTGAATTGTTGCCATCACCTACCTGACTTCACGGGCCAAAGCCCTGCCAGACAGCCTTTCATCCATCTACCTAGTCTACGGTGTGGGGAGGTCTGCGTGCGCGCCTGGTGAACTGACTGTAAGTACGGATAGCATTTCATCATGCAAGGTGCTTTCTGGAGAAATTTGCATAGTTGGGATTGTCATAATGGCTTCAAATCGTGCCATACAAGTGATTCAAACGCATTCATTTTGACAAGAGCTGCTCAAAAGTGCTTAACCGCAGAAAGTGCCACCTCGCTCCAGAAAGTATGACTTTATACCACAACGTCCGTCAATAATCGTATTTCATTACAAAGAGGGAATGGAGTAAGCACCCTTTTTTCATATTGCTATTGTAACCCCTGCTTAATTGTGAAATAATTGAAGTCTGTTGCACACATATAGCTAAATGCATGCAAAGTTGTAGAAAAGAAACAGAATCTGTGTTTAGAAGTGCAGGTTTTACTCACCTTTGTATCTCCAAAGCCATTCTTTGATATTGAAATCTAGCCAGCAATCTGCTTTACTGCACTGAGAACAGCGCCAGCACCGCCGAGGTCCTGTGGTGGCCACAGCAACTGTCAGGAATCTGAGGGGGCGTCCTCGCGGTTCCATTTCATTTCATCGCAGGATGTTTTTTCGCTGGGTTTTTTACAGCGATGTTTTTTTGTTTTTGGAAAAAAACATAGTTTTTTAAAAAATGTTATTTTTTTTCTTGGGGGGGGGGGGAGGGTTCCATTTTCGAATAAATTCAATGGGTTTTTGTTAAAACATTCACGGTAAAAAACCCTGCAAAAAATCACATCTTTTTCCAACGTATCCTCCTCCCAAGTGGCATGTGAAAGGCCGTCACGTTCAGATCCTGATCCTAGGGGTGGATATGCGAGGGAGGATCACCTGGGTGGAGGAGACTTGGGGAGTGGGGATGAGGTACCCTTGGGTGAGACATGGTATCCCCCATTTCCCTTTTACAATGAGCCTAATATTCCCAAGGTCTTTGTAGGCTATTATCAATCCCTTCCCTAGTTTTCTCGCAAACTCTCTCCCACCACACACCACTTGGGTACTGAGACGAGGAAGCCACCATTAACACAGAAGACAGACTGGAAGAAGAAACATGAGCAGTCTAGTTGTTGGACTCCTTGTCATGGAGCCGGGAACTTTAAAATCGGCTCAGCTGAGAGGTTTAAGGAGACGCCTACAGGTGTATGGAGCGTGATCCGGTGCAGCGAGCGATAGGGGCTTGGCAGTCTGAGACAGAGCAGAGAAAACAGTGCGGCATAGAGCAAATGTACTGGAAGCGTTGGAGAGACTTCCAAACGCTCACAGGTGCATGACCGCTGACTGCATCTTAACGGAGCTCCACAATAAACAGTGGGGAAGCGAGGAAGCTGTGGAGAACGCTGTATGCCGGAGGGAACCAGCGCGAGCAGACCGTGCGCAGAGACGAGTCTCTGGAAAGCCGCAAAAAGTGGAAACCAGACCATGGGAAAGCCAGTGAGTCCGCCTGGGTGAAGAGGGCCCGGACATGGTGGATGGTCAGTTTAATGCCAGAGACCTTTGATTTTGAATATCTGAATTGAATATAAGGAAATCAAGATGAAAAAGTGATTAACATGATAAGAAGCAAATAAGAAAAAAATGCCAAGATTTATATAAGCAAACATTGGCAAGAGCCAATATTAAGTGGTGCAAGCGAACTATAATAGTATACGAGAGAATACGTTTGCAAGAGAATACGTTTCGTAGCAGGAGAGTGTACTGGGAAGCTTATGGTGGATTGTTCAAAATGAACTATAACAGTAACTGCGTCTCCTAGCAGAAGAGTATACTCGGAGCCTATGTTGGTCTTGCAAGTGAAAGCTACTGAACAGGTGAATGTTGACAAAACCAGTAATAATAAAGCTTCAAGAGCACTTGAAAGGATACTGAGTCAAGCCTCATTGTGAAGCTGAAAGAAACTAAGAAAGGTGTGTTGGTTTCATGACCTGTAATGGGTGGACTATGTGGTCCGACAACTGCAGCTAGACTGAATACACCCACGTAAGGAAGAGCCACCAATGTGAACTTAGATTGATGAGCTGAACTTTATAAATTGGTGACAAATAACCAACCCGAAGAGCTGGGAAATATTGCAAGGAACTGTTGTGTTGGTACATTGGAAGACTTGAAAGCTTGGGGAAGGGAACTATTTGAATCACGGGGAAGGCAACTCACTTTTCCATTGTAAGAGCTAGAAGAAGCTTTGAACTTATATTTTGAACACTTCTCATATGATGCTGACATCCCTACACATTGTATACAGTTAGAGGAGACGGCAAGTATAGGTTTTGGACACAGCCATTTGCTTTGGCCTTACTGACAGACTATCATTAGTTTCATTTAGGTTGGGAAATCCCACCTTAGCATAGGGGAAGTTAGGCCTTTTGCCAACCCCCCTTTTTAGTCAGTAAAGGTTTGTACATCAAAATTCTACCCAGTTGTCTGTGTCTCATTCATAATGCTTTCACAATAACACAGTCTGCTTTATAGAAGAAGTCTGACTGGCACAGGCCCTAAAAGCAGTGGAAAGAGCCGCAGCGAAGACAGCACTTGAGCCACAAAGTTTCAACAGTGATGACTCTCATCCCCTGCCCCTAGCCAATATTAGAATGAGTATGGTACTCGGATGAGGTGCATAGGCTGATCTGAGCAGCCTCGTGACAAGACCACCATCATCAGCAACAGGAAAGGCACCAGGGTCTTTCGTTGACATCCATTAGGTAATCCCATTCCATGGCCATGTACAGGCTTAATATCACGTATCTTTTGTGCCTGTTTTTATTTTTTTGTACTTTGCCACAAATAGGGCTAGTTTGATACTTTTACTGTTTTTTTGTCCCACAGCATGTCATTAAATGGTCTCATCGAATTCTGTGTGAAAAATTAAAGTTTGGGGTATGGAAGGAGACAGCTTGGCATGGGAGAAGAAAGCCGGTAAATTGTAAGAGCCGATATGCATGTTTTTAGAAATCTTCTGGACTTTATATGATCTGTCTCAAAGTGAGAAAGTGCACAGGGGGCAGCCTTGAAAGTGGAGGGATCTACATACAACCCACCATGAGAATGCTGTAGACTTTGGTAGGCAAGCTGTAGGCGGCTGGATGGCTGGTAGTGTGGGTATAATTTAGTGAGGTAGTCTGGTGCAAAGCTTTAGAAATCCTTGTGGGTCAGTATAGTTTTGAAATCTTTGTTGCTTGCCAGGCAACCAGTGAAGTCTTTAGTGCTTGTGTGAGGTAGTCTGATTGCCTCAGGCCGACGTGTACCTACGTGGTGTGATTTTGTGTTACTTGAAATGCATGAAGTTTTGTCTGTTGACGGACCTAGATCTGCATTTCTATGGTTGAGATACTACACAACCACAGCAAGCACTGGCTTGACGTGTGGAGGTTCCCTGAAACAGCCTCAAGTGGTAGTCTCAGTGCTGAAAAGCACCATGGGAGATGTATAAATGTTTTGTGGGATATTGAAACACCCTTTTCTCAGTCTACCTTTTTAAAATACTACTGGACGGATTTTCACCAAACCAATAAAAGGCACATCTGCAATGCTTTGTGCCCAACTTGTTTTTTGGTGCAAATCCGAGCAGCAGGTTTCGCACTATGGGTGCTCAACGGAAGCACATTTCTCTCTATGGGGAAATGAATGGAGTAGGCCGGAAACCGTTTTTTAAAATGTTTTCTTAACTCATGAACTATTTAACAAAGTTTGAAGAGTTTCGAGCCAAGGATTTCCATTAGAAAATGCCATTCAAATATGTCCAGTTGGGGGGTGGTGTGTGTGTGTGGGGGTGGGGGAGTGGGGTTTTGTGGGTGTGTGTGGGGGTGTGGTTTGCACTCCATTGGTGTCATAAAACCTGAAGGACAAAGAATTGTTGCATGAAACCACACCAGACTAATTGCTTATAGAACCTAAAACATCTAAAGGGAAGAATTGTAACGGCTTAGGTCTAACACATGCCTCGTATTCTCCCAACTGCACTAGTGAAATCGCCTGTACCTGTCCTTTCAACAAAAACGGATTAAAGCCAAGTGATTTCAATCATAGAGAACACATACTTGGGTGCATTAAATCATGTGATTATATCACCACGCCCTGTCCCTTGAATACCTGAACCAGCTACAGGGGTTTCATGAGCTGGAGCTAAAAGTAGCTCTTGGGGATCAGCCAACACCCAGTAGGCAAGGAGCTATATCCTAGAGAACCAGGAGCTAGCACATAGCGTGCCACATAAATCACTCACGTGAGATGCAAACTCTAGAATTTTGTCCTTTGTATACAATTCATTATGCTTTAAATGTCTTTAAGATGTCTTAAAAGGTTTTTTTATATACATTCCCAGATACAGAAAGTTAATGACACCTAGGCTTGTTTGTATGGTACCACTTTGCCTCAAGAGCCAAAAGTAGCTCCTGGCAGCTATTGGTATCAAGCTAACCGGGCTCCCCGCGGCTAGAAGCAGGAGCTAAATAGCTCCCAGCAATTCCGAGCCCTATACCAGAGGGAGATTGGCCTGGCCTGGTGGTCTATAACAAGGCATAACCTTTGTGGAAGTTGTAGGGGGAATCCACATGTTTATGTGCCCAACTTGTGAGACCTCATCCCACCATGATGATTCCAAAAGTGAGACCTTCAGGGAAGACCTACAGAAAACTGCAACCCCTCTGCCCCCCTTTGCATAGAGCGGTAAATACATTGGGTGGAATAATCAAAAGGAGCTAGCAGGGGAAACCTAGCAGGCCAGGCTTCATTGAACCAAGGTTCGGTAACAAATAAAACATCGAGCTCATGGTATTCAGTAAGGTCATGTAGATGAAGTACGGGTGAAACTGCTTAACAGGCATTCGTTAGGTCAGCTTTGGCCGTAATCAATAATTGATGCATGACAACTTGGGCCTCATCGGGATTATAATCCGCGATTTTATGGGCACCAATCTTATTCGGAGCCGTAGCGTCAGCCGGCCTGGTCCATGTCTGCCTCACAACGTTTCCCTGGAGTAAATAATTTGCGCCATACGATGCAGAATTGTAGCCGAGGATGTGAGAGAAAGGAAGAGGGCAAAAACTAAGCCTTACCTGACAGAGATAATCTGACTTGTCGAATTACGGGCTCAGCTCACCTTACCATGACTCTTGTGGAGGTCAGTTAAGGAGTGGATGAGTTTGGGGGGGGGGGTTTGTGTATAGTTACAGGGTAGGGTACAAGAGGCTGGGTTTATGAGATGGCAGGTGCCGAGCATAGCGGGAGATCCGGGCCAGCAAGGGTGTCCTCTGCACAAGAGCAGGGTGGCAGTGTGGATGGGCAGGGTTAGGGGCTGATCGGAAGCCATTGCTTGGGTGTGACCCACACAAGAGGAGAGTTGCTGGGGAGAGGCGGAATGAAACCTGATTGCCCATCACACCAAAGCCAGGCCCATGAAACTAATCTTAGTCAAGGGTGGCCTGTGGGGAACATGGAGCCTATAGAAGCCCCCCGCCCCCTTTGCCATTCCTTAAGTGAGATCTGTACCGCCTCTTTTACCCAGCGTTTGGGGCAAGTGTGTAAATCCAACTGTTTAAGCAGCACAATGCCGACCTTCCTTCCACTATGCCTTGTGTTCATAAGGGCAAGCCAGCACTGGACAAGTGTTCTCCTTGTAGCACATGTGGGCATTTTGTGCAGCCCCACTTCCTATCTGCTTATCCCAGTGCTCACATCTCCAGCTGGGCACGGGGGGTGGCCCTTGTTCTTGGGGGGTTCAGTTCGGAATATCAGATTTGGAGAATCGAACACATTGTAATTTAAAGCCTTGCAAAAACACAGTAAACATTATGCAGAAGCCTAAAACCTGGGTAGCTGGTTTCACTGCAACATTTTCTACTTCAGCCGGATTCACATCTCTTTTGATGTCTAGCTTCAACGCCTAGGCCGCCCTTGTTGGAAATCCTTATAGGAACTGGAAATCCGCTACAGGAAATATCCATGCGCGGCCTGCCATTGTTCACTCTGACCTTACCTTCCTGAGAGTAGATGAAGCCAAGCAAAGGATCTAATTAATGAACTGGGCAAAGAGCCTCCTGCCCGTCAAAGACTATATCAAGCGTCTATGGAGTCCCCCGCTCCATCAGCAGCCACTGAGTATGTCTAAAAAGGCATAAGGGGCCATTGAGGAAGTCTCCACTTATGACCGTTCTATAGATGTCACTTTTCTCCGAGGAGGAGCACTTTCCCATGAGGCCAGGGAGGTGAGGCCGCTATCCGATAGTCCTCCTGGGGGTGGTATAATGCGGAGGATCTCATGGGAAGAGATTCCCCCACCTCCCTCTGCCCCCCCCCCCAGCCCCCTTTCTGGGGATAAGGACAACCATCCAAAGGTCCAATAGCCCTTATGAGAGAACATCACTTCCCCACATACTCAAGCTCCTCCTTCCTCTGCTCACCTCTTTGTAGACGTAGACAGTAGATTTACATACTGTTATTGGTCAGAATACCTCAAGGTTCTTGAAACATACAGACACGAAGAACAACAGGAACCTAGGTAACCCAAGGACGGTGAAAAGTTGTCTCCATGGAGCGTGGAAAATGAAACCTGTGAAAGAGATGAAGAACTTATACAATGGGCCCAGACACTGCTGGCAACGTTGTTTAAAAACTGACATTGGAGACTAAATGCGTGGTCTCGGGCAGCCGCAGAAGTCTGCAGGTGTGTTGCGCACCGAATGTGGGAGATTCAAACCTGCGTTGCTGATCATGAGGGAGAGAGCTCCAAGGAAGCTGAAAGTCCACTGCATCTGATGATCAGATGGTCTGTAGGAGCAGCCCACTGCCCAGCAGTGTCGGGAGGAGGAAGAAAAGCAGACGGCAGCCTGGAATGCCGTCGCACAGCCGCAGGGAAAACAGGTCGCTGGAGAAAGCGAACACCCGCCATCCCAGGAAGCCCCTGTGACGGGCCGAGAACCCAAACAAGGTAAAGGGTGGCACGGGAGACCCAGAGGGCACCAGATGTCCCTAGGCCACTGGGAAAACATAATGCTTGGGCGGCACGGTGGCTGCAGAGAATCTACAGTCCTTCTCCTCCTCCTTATCAGAGTGGTGGAACAAGGCCCTTTGACCACCAGGGAAGGGTTGAGGACACTAAGCAAGAAAGATATCTGATTCCTCTTCCTCGTGGCAGTACTTGGCAGGGAAGTGAACCAAGTGGGCCATTTCAAAGAAGAGGTGAAACCAGGGCCTGGGACCCAAAGCGAGAAAGTGATCGGGGTCATCTTCCACTTGTACTTGGTAGGGAAGCAAAGCAAGTGGGCCAGATCAAAGAATAAAGAGAAGCCAGGGTCGTGGACTCTCCCAACACTGGGAATTGGGTGTTGTAGTTGTGGAGACTAATGAAAAGATCAGTTGAAGGGAGCCATTCCCCCTGCTTGTAACGAAGTGAGAACCAGATGCCAGGAGAAGGCAGTCCTTCTCCTGGTAACCCATACCAGCAGCAAGGTCCAAAAAGGCCTGCGGAAGGGAATCATTCCCATGGGCTGTCTGAAACCAGACATCAGGAGAAGGAAGACATTCCCCATGACAACGTGTAAAACACAAGACTGTTATAAGACCTCTGAATGGTCCAAGAAGTCAGGAACTCTAACCCAGGAGAAGGGAGCCATTCTCCTGGGACCACAACAGTACTGCCTTATTCTTCAGTTTATAGTGTAAGGGACAGAAGTAAGGTCTTCTTGACACAGGACGGTGTAGACTTTTTAGTTAAGACATACTGACGGTTACTTTATTTGGTTGAGGCAGGGGGAAGCCCCTCTGAGGAATAGGGATAGATGGGTGTTCATTCTTTCTAAAAGTCTTTATGCCCAAATATGCCACCTTTGTGTCCGCCTCCTCCTTCTGCATCCTTACACGCTCCATCCGTGGCCCTTGTGGAAGCCACCAAGTCTGTAAGGGGTAGGTTTGCCACTTGTGCCAGCTCTTGTCCTCTCTACCTCTCGTCTACGCTCTGGGATTTATTTTTCCCACGGCTACTGCTTGACTAGAGCCTGCTTTTGGTTTTGTTTATTCTTCGCACCGGTTGACTTTGGGCCACTTACAACATTGAACGTCAGTGATGACACACTGCTCCTTGCGGTGTTCCTGTCCTCCACACGTCTGCGTCTCCAAACAGCCATTCGGAGATGGCACAGGAATGCAGCTGGCACAGTTTTGCAAATCGTTCTGAACAGACTGGTATAAAAACACTTATTGCTTACTTATGTTATTCTTGGAAACCGCGGGCACTGCCAACATAGTGGTTAGCAGCCTAATGGTAGGCTGGAGACTGGGACCAACAGACCCTGCGGCCATAGACAGTGCGCTTTTACGGCAGCACGGAATCGACTGTTCTACTGAAGTGTCAACAAATGGAGAGAGAAGAGAAGACTCGACAGTTCATCCTCTGCAGAACACCACAGGTAATCCTGTGTTCACACCTGCTCAGTCCAAGCCCAAATACTCGATACAAGCTCCTTTGTCCTCTCCAATGGGGTCGAGGAGGATGAGGGAAAGTGTAACGGAGGGAACTCGTCCACTTCCATCACCGAAGTGGGAAACCCTAACTTGGTATTTGATGCATCCGCCCGGCAGCAAACGCTTAGGTTATACCCGGAAGCAGTCAGATTGCCAACTTAATTTCATCTCTAGTCGTCATGTTGCGCCTACCCCATTTTCTTTGATCTTCAGGGCTTCACCGCTTGGTGCCTCCTCAGCAGCAGCACATGCCCCTGAAGGCCCTCTCCTTGCACTGGTCCAAGCTGTCCCTACCACACCTCATCCCATGGCCAATTTAAATCCCTCTCAGGGGCGTTGCTAGGAGGGGGGCTAAGGGGGCTACAGTCCCTGATCTTTTGGTTGTAGCCCCGGATAGAATCTCAGGAGCTACAGCCAAAAGACTAGCTAGCCCCCAGTCCCAACAGTTCCGACATCAGCTTAGCCCCGGGTCTTTTCCAGACCTAGCAACTCCCCTGCTAAAGCACAATGACCAGCTGTGTACGTGGGACCCCTTTTTGAAATCCACGTGGGGCTCGGTTTATTAGTAGCCAGCCCAGTGTACAATTCCCGCCCCAAACGTGAAGCTTACAGGCTGCAAAGTAGCGCTGGTTCTGAACAGAGCCGTGAAAGAGGCTGCACTCCATTAATGTGCAGGAGGGCGCTCATGTTGCAGGGTAGATGCTTTTGGGCTTTTAGCGCTTTTGATGTTTGTGTTCTTTTGTACTGCAGTTTACACACAATTCTATTGCCTCAAAATGTGCTTTTATGTACTTGGTCTTGGGTTGATTAAGCTATTTATAAAGTAGCACTGTCCTCTTAGACAAGGAAAATTTCCTGGAGAAAAAGGTTTGCATTTGGGCTAATTTGCATACCCACAATGGCTTGCTGTTGTGGCTGAGAACTGGATGTGAACTTCCAGCAATGGCTACTGGGGGCGCTGTGGAGTGTGAGACTTGGCTCCAATGGATTTTCCTATTTTACAAATTTCAGGTGAAAGTTTTTTTTTTTTTAAACCCATCATACCTTTTCTGATAGATATATATATATTTTTTTAAGGTTACCTCTTTGCAGATTGTGTCATTTTGGTAGTTTTCGCTGCTGTCCCTTTTATCTCTTCTACCACACTTTTGCTGCCATAAAAATAGAAAAAAGACTCCTTTTGTTGTAAAAATACTCTTTCTCAGTTTTTCAGTGCTGCTTATTGCTCCATGCGTGCCTTAGTTCCGAGTACTTAATATTTCGGGATACATCAATTTATTGTGCCAGGGTGCTCATAGCGAGAGCGGCCATGGTAGCAGGCTGTACCTTAAGTAATAGTGCCCCCAGCCCTCATTAGAGGCCCTCGCTTTGCTTGTTGACCTGTTATCTTAGGATGACTGGTCATTATTTGCAGGTAAAGCCAAGCACCAACCTCCAATATTCCCGAAATATCAATCACGGCAGGTGGTGCACAATGGCAGCCGATGCGCTCACGCTACCTAAGTGTGCCACGGGACCCTCTCCTAAGCCCTCCCTGTGCATCGGGGTACAACTTGTCAAAACTAATGCCATCCTTCGTGGCGTGCGTAACCCAGGATGAAAAGGTCCAGCGCTTGAAAGCAACATATCAAAGCTTTCTACACTATCCGGCAATTGAATGAAAAACGGATCAGTATTGGGATACTTTCTGAAGTTGTGAAATGCGTGCTGAAAAATGGCTCTGAAGAAAAAAAGTACTTCGTTTTTTTTTTTTTAAGGATTTTTATTGTTTAAATATTGAGTTTGATATAGATATCGACAAGTTACAGACTTTGAATAAAACAAGAACCATAAAGAAATGACATAGTAAATGAATGACATAGTAAATGAAAAGTACTTAGTTCTTTCCTGCTCAGATGCCCTTAAGTTCGAAGAGCTGCATGCTTGGGCTGGGTGCAGAAGTAGAACTGGGCAAAAAGCAAACTGCACACGTTTTAACACACACAATGACACACACACAAGGTGCATGCATGGGTTAAAACGCATTGCTGAACAAATACTTTGCGGATTAACGAAAGCAATTTAAAAACGTGACCGCTGAACAAACGCATGTGAGGAATCCAGGGAGTTGTTCACCTCTCCCCAAGGTGGAGCCACTGTCTTTGAGACTAGGGAGGTGAGCCCGCTGTGCAAGATACCTTTTAGGGGACAGGGAAAGCAGGATCCCTCTGAAGGTGGCGTGCCCTTCGGGGAAAGGGAAACCGCAGGGAGAGACTAACACCTTTATGGGATATGCAAGAGTTAAGATGTATGAGAACTCTTTAACAATGGCCAGCTCTGTTTCTGAACCAAACTTCATTTCATCTTCTTTAGGGAAAACAGCAGAACTATGGAAGAACCAGCCCCCTGAAGTCACGTCAAGTGAGGAACCAATCGGAGTATCCACACAGAGCAGACTTTAATTATGCAGCAGCACACATAGAGGGGAGATGCTCAGAGAGGCAGAATTTCAGACCTGGCAGCTTATCTGGAGATTTGCACTACGAGAGTGCAACGCAGCCTGGCAGGTGAGAAACCGGAGCCATGCGGTGTGGCAGCCCGAGTGAGAAAGGAGTACTTCCGGGGGGGATGAGGCAGAGAACGGACGAGTAAGCGCCCACAAGCTCCCACACTGAACCAGGAGGCGGCACCCACTGCCATGAAGTCCAATTGAGGAGACACATAAGCGGCTCTGCTGCATGACTCGGAGTCGGCCTACATAGCCCTCCCAGGGAGCACCATTCATCAGATACAGGTACGCGGTGGCTTCCGAGGAACAGGCGTAAAGGCCAGAGGGACAAGCCCCAGAGTGGGAAGAAGATTTGCAGAAATGCCTGGTGTGTGGGAGAAGGGGAAGTCCCAGAATGGGTTGCAAAAGAAGGGGGAAACCCCGCGCTGGGGGAAGAGCAGAGAAAGCCCAGATTGGTGAGAGAAACTGAGAGATTCCCAGGTGTAGGGAAAAGGCCAAGAAGTCTAGGACTGGTGTGGGTGAAAGAACTGACGATGCCAAAGTGGGTAAGTACAAGAGAGACCCGCTGGAACCCGAGACGGCATTCCAGCCGCACACAAACTATATCTATTTTGGACCATGAACATGGGCAAAGCCCTATGGTAATGAGACCCAAAATGATTGTGGGGGCCAGAAGCCAGCAGCCATCCCATCCTTCCTTGGGCAAGGCCTAAAGTATGTCTTAGTTGTTTTGTATTTCCTTTTGAGCAATGGGGAGAGACAGTAGGTTAGAATATGATTTCTCGGCAGAGGATTTATCTATCTCTTGATTCGGACTTGCCACATACACTAGATTCATGCAAAAAAAGCTGTACATGCATAGGAAAATATTTGGATGGACAACAAAATCCCTAGAGCCGGGAGTACTGTTGCATGCACACATCATAAAAGTTTATTGTAACAAAATCATCGCTACTGCTGTGTGAGCAAAGGGATGTGTAGTGGATAAAACTCCTTCTCGCTCCCACACTACTACTAAACCAACAGACACCAATCCTAAGGTGAAACTGGCACAGCCTGATGGATACACCTCTTTTGGTGACCTTGGCTGAGGGCAGGTTATACCCTTCACGAGGAGTGTGCGCTAGCAAAGAACCATCTAAACAATTAACTGTTGCCAAAGTATAGGAAATGTCTAATCAAGGTTTTCTTTACAATAGGAGACATTAATCATACTAAAAATACTAAACCTACTAATAAAACTCCTAATACCCCAACCTCATGAAGCAAGACACAAAATAGGCAAACTTTAAAGTGAAAGAGGGAACACTGTGGTCTGAAGACAGAGGTAGACTAATAATAGTTTCCGCAGCAATGTTCAGTTCAAAGTGCTGGACTTAAAAAGGGGAGGGGACCAGGCCAGAGGGACAGAACCATGATCAGTACTTTGTTTCCTCCTTCTTGGCACTTTCCAAGGGGTTAAAACAGTGTAGAGCTGTTTGAATTGCTGCTCCAAATGGATCAAGGTAGTCGAGTTGGTTCTACGTGGTCCAGTGATGCAGTGACATCCTGTAGTTGTGATCAGCTCCATTTGGCTGAAGGTGAGGCGAGAGTCAATTTGGCGTCTCAAAGTGGTCAAGTTGGTTTTACAGCAGTGATTAGCTCAAGACTGCTGGAATGCAGTCAGGTGATGGTCATGACAGTGGTTTGTCTGCTTTCATCGAATTGAAAAAGTGTGAACGGCAGCTCCAGGGGTCCAATGATGCCTAGAACCACTCGAAGTCTGATCGAAAGTGGTTCAAGGCAGGAAACGTAGTCTAAATCTGTTCCTTGGTTGCTTTGGATCCCATCTATGGTTTTCAGGAATAAGGTGGGTCTTTTTTTTTTTCTTACAAGCTAGATGATTTGCCAAAAAGCACTTTCAGGGGCTGTAACCTCCAGTGAGCAAGATCCTGCGTACCAGTGTTAAGGCAGCAGTAGTTCGCCCCCACTGTTCCTCTCAGACAGGTGAGGGGATGGCCTTGCTCCCTCCTTGGAGTCTTTATCTTTATGTTTACCTATATGATGGAGAATATGGGCAGATTGTACCACAGTATAGTTCCAGGTGAAACCTTCTGATGTTAAAAGATAATTTAACTAAGGGGGGTAGGGATTCACTCCCTTTTAAAGTCAATTTGTCATAGTGGATTGGTCCATTTCAACTTTCTGTAAGGGTCCAATCCTGGCTGCTGCGGAAAGTGTTTGTTCCTTATGTCAGTCCTAGTGCTTAGTTTGAAGGAACTCCTCCCTCTCTATAGACTGTCCTGCATCAGAGGGGACTCTCCTTTGTCCTTGCTGGGCTCCCTTTGAAGTATAGATTCTAAGTAACCCCCCTGCATGTATCCTGTCCTCCTGAGAAGGTGACTAGCCTTCCTGGAGAGAGAGCAAAGGGGAGTTTCTAGGGATGGACCCAAATGGTTTGTTTTGGGTGGAACCTAGCTGTAGATGACTGATGTATAAACAGCCCTGACAGCTGAATGAATCCTTAGAAACCAGGCTGACAATAAAATGATACCTAAAGGTTTTGGCAAATATAAAGGTATATTCGAATAGCTCACCATGTCAAACCACATTTGGTATGTGTGTGTGTATACATCTGCCACCAGGCATTGGGTACACCATTATATATAATTTGGATCAGAGTTACCAATGTTCAAAGGCAGCCCCTGGCTGTTGTAACTTTATATTGCAGTAGCCTGTGCAGCGATGCACGTTACTAAGCTAGAAGCCATCTGCTGGAGATATCGGTAGAGAGAAGAAATGCATGTTTGTGCTATACCTTTCATCATTGAGCATTATGAAATTGAGATCTGCTGAAGCAGACTTACCAGCATCATTTTGTATTAAAAATTAAAAAAAACTCAGCCCACTAAACTAACAGATGGAATTCTGTTATAGGTATATAACCCGCTCAACTATATGAAACTAAAAATGAGCATCCAACCAAGCAGGCAACCTATGCATATTTATTATTTTAGGTGTTTTGTTAGGGTGGGGCCATATCTGGAGCACATACATAGGAGTGCTTTACAATATGAAAATGTAAATCTGTTAGCAGTTTTGTTTTTTGGGGCAGACACAGTGGATGCTGCCACAATGGGCTCGACATTGCTACAAGAGGGGACAACTGCAGACAACAAATGATTACATCAACCAGTCTGCAGCACGTGGCCAGGATATTTCTTATTTAAATATCTCCTTCGGGCCCCAAATCAGGGTACATGTCTGTCATCTTTCATAAATCCAAAGGAGGCGCACCTCAATTATTCCTGTCTCTTCCTTTAGTTGTGTATTGCTTGTTATATAAAGTATCTGGTTTATAGGTATGGTGCAGTTTAGCTTATTCACCCTATTTTGTTGTGGGTGGCTGGGCAGGACATGTCTCAGATATACTCCTGCATAGGTTGTATTCCTGTCAATGTGAAAGTGTGTGTGTATGTGTGGAGATATATATATATATACATATATATATATATATCCTCCGTAATGGCCGACCTGACAGTGAAAAATCTAACATCTATATGAAATGGTAGACACTCTGTATTAACCGTAGTGTAAGATGAGTGGATGTAAGGACATTTTACTCCCCAGCTGCTCTGGGAGTGCAGCCCACCTCACCTCATGTACTTTGTACGAAGGGTTTCATATATTATATATATAGATATATATTATTAATAATGTGATACAGTTTAGATTTAAACTTTACACATTTTAAATTGTTTGACTATATAATCAAGCAATATCTCAAAAAGCAATAGAAGAAAAAGAAAAATGAACACAATTAAATATACCTAATGATACTAATAGAGAACAGGAAAATATTTCTAAGTACTATCATAATTAAAACTTAAAGTTTTAAAATTTTAGAACTTAAGATTCCCAGCAATTGTTGGTAACACTTTCTATTTGCGCAGATTTCAAAATTGTAATATCAAGTGTATTCAGATAGAAATGTCCAAGAGTCTTTCAATAATTAGCCAGACATTAAAAGTAGCAATTTGCAGTTGCAAACTTTGAGTATTGATGAGACGCTGCCAGAACATAGGTTCATGTATAGAATCAATGTCGTGAACATAAATTAAATATATATATATTCTGCCATGTTAGTAATTCATTGAAACTATATTGTTTGAAACTCGAGGATAGGAATGGAATTGCTATTAATTTTGTCTTGTTCTGTGATGTGCATTAAAAGGACAGATCTGCATTAATAAGTGAGGAAATAAAAGTTAAGGTTGGTGGAATAAAAGGTCAGAATCACATTGCATTTAAGTTTCTGTTCCTACATGTAGGAATGCTGTGGAGAACAAAGTTCTCCAGTATAGTGGGCATTGGATAGAATATAATTGCAGGTTATGGTCAGACCAGATGGCTTAAGACCACGAGATGAGCATGTAAACACTGACCACGAGATGAGCATGTAAACACTGTAAATTGTCTTCAAGCATGCACTAGCGGCACCAGGTCTTAATTTCAAAGAGACGTTTTTTTACATTAACCCATAAACCAAATCCATTAACCCATGTCAGTAGAGGTCAGCTTCCTTGGAGTAGTCACGGTTAAATGTCATATAGACTATGCACAACCAAAAGCATTTTACTCTGAATAGTGGTGACAGGGAATATTTAGGCCATGCATCGTTTCTGCCACCTGGTAGAGAACTACATCAATAGAACACCAAAGGAAACCCCATTGCATTTCACATGAACAGCAATCTCAATTTAAATGTGCAACATTGAAATTAAGCCTTGCAGTGCCATGCACACTCCAATTGATTTTAGATTTTTATATTTTGTAGATGAAAATGAAGCTCTATAAGAATACTAAAATAGAATTTATATGTTGTAATTTGGAAAAGGCTTAAAATGGCAAAACGTGGTAAAATTGGCAGAAATTATCAGAATTCCATCATGTAACATATTAAACTGTTTGCTGTGACATGCAGAATCTACATTTTTTATCAGGGTAGCACTGATGAGTCAGATGTTGGAGCATACAAATAATATTAACTTCTCTTTAGAAAGAGCCGCCGCATCCCCTTCCTTTTTGTTCAGGTAGCTGGGAAACTACACCTCTATGCTAAAAGAAAGGGTGGGGAAACCCTATGAGAATAGTATACCCATAGTACAGAAAAAGAAGTATGGATTATGGGAAATGTTTGGTGTTTAAGGTTAAGAAAGGGGAAAGGGGTACATTGGAGATTGGAGGGAAGAAGGACTGATTCCACCCAGAAGGGAAAGACTGGTCCCTTGAGAGAGGGAAGCCCGAGCCGCCCATAAAGGAATGATCATCTGGCGCTTGGTGACTGATTCTGAAAAGGCCACGAGAATTGAGGGTTTGCCGATAGGATGAAGCCCGACTGACTAGGTACCTATCTATAGTTTTCCCAAAATGAGACATTGCATGTTAAAAGGTAAATTAAAGGAAAACTCTACATATTCCCTAAAATTGTCCAACTTTTATCAGGGTAAAGTCTGGGAAGGAAAGGGGAATGCAAAGCAGTGCAATTCAAAATTAGTGACAGACGCTAATACTCCAATGTTCTGCATTCCTTCTATATAACAAATGCAAAGTGAAATCTGTTTAAGTCCTGCTCCACAAACTTTGCAGCGAAAAACAAAAGTTGAAACCAAAAACATTTTGTCTACCACTTTAAAGTAGAATTGCCATTGTAAAGTTCAATATTATTGTGAATTTAGGTAGCGGTTTAAACTGGTGTGGAATCGTGGTCATCATAGTGCCCTGCAAGTTCTATCGCCTGGGAGGATGGCATGCAGTTAAAGTCACCAGCAGAGACCATAGCATAGACTGGATATTTGTGCATCAAAATGCATGCTGAAAGAATACATTCTGTTCACTTAAAATAGCTCGAAGTGCAAACCCTTTCAGGCACAGGGCATTATTAATGTGCAAGATTATACAGATTGGAAAGCAGTGTGCGGCAACTGGTGTTAAACAAACACCCACCCAAAACAAACATGCTAGGATTGTAAATCATTCATTCTTGTTCAGTTAAAGCGCACATGTTTTAATAGTTAAAGATGCACCCACACATCCAGGAAACCGTATATATGTGAGCTCAAAATAGAACATAGATTCCTGTTAACATGAATCTATGAATTCAAACTTAAATGAGCCAATACAAACAAGGTGCCTTCTGCATGTAAATGGCGTACTGCATAATTTTATTCTATCCGGTTATTGCCTATATGTCATGTGGCCTCTACATAGCTAATGTATTCACTACCTTCCATAAATACAGGAGAGTTGGTGCATAGATATATTCAATGTCAGTGATGTCAATTTCCCCAGCACCATACTCTTCTTGATATCCGAGAAAATCAAATGTTTTAACCATATTTGCCCTAGGTGAAATGTTTGTAATGGTGCTGGGCAAGTCCCACTGTCCTGGGTCATGCAAGGGTGATCAATCTATTGTCCTGAAATTTCAAGTAGCCTTCAGGCGGTATTGATAAATAGTAAAACTGATGAAAAATGTGAGGGCAAGGTCAGTAGGAGGGAATTGCGAGGGACACCCTATTCTGCAAGAAACGGTGGTGGAAAATAACTCGAAAAAACGGAAACTAATCCCAAAATTCAATGAGATGGCCATTGGAGTTGCTTAGAAGTGACCGATAACCTTTGTGAGTTGATTTTCTATGAGATGTCGCATATCCATGTCAAAGAGACACTTCCTACCAAGAGACAGCCATAGCAGTGGCACAGCATGCAGGTGAAGCGAAAAGATTATGGAACTCCCTCTCTGGATCTGCTAGTGTAATGCTGCTCAACCTTCAGAGTCTCAGAAGAGTGTGATGTTAAATGGATTTGTATAGGGGATGCCATTGTAATCAATCGCAATGCACATTTTTTGGAGGTTAATAATGGTTTGCTGAGGGTGATCCCACTGAATGCTATGAAAGGTAGGAGACTGATTGGACTGTGAAAATAAGACCAAAGAAGGGTTTTCAGCAGAGGCGTTGCTAGGGGGATGGGGGGCGCTGGGAAGTTTTTGGTTGTAGCCCATATAGAAGCTCAGGGGCTACAACCCAAAGGCTAGCTAGCCTCGAGTCCTGACATTACCATAGCCCCAGATCTTTTCCAGAACTAGCTACACCCCTGGTTTTCAGACTTCAATTGAGGGTGAGTTAATAGTCAGTGGCGATGGCTGTAACCCACCCCCCATCGCACAAAGCACCAGGAGAAGTGGTTACTCACAGTGTAAGGCAGTGATCCCCAATGTGTAGCTCGGGAGCAACATGAGGCTCGCCGCCCCCTAAAATGTTGCTCCCCCGTTGCTATGGGCCATGGAGTGGAGGCCAAGAAGGAGCCGCTGCACGAATGAGACCTCCATGGCAATGTAGCCCGTGGCAAGACTGTGTGTGTGGGAAAGCTATCCAAATAGCCTCTTCTGGAAGACACACCTGATATGTCATTAGTTGTCGAAGCATCAGCAGCACAGGCTAAAGGGTATTGAGGGATGGCTAGGTTTAACGTGTACAAGGAGCATGGAAGAGCCTGATTAAGATGATTAAGGCATCAGAAGAGATGAGCCTCTTGATGACCAGGCAGCTGAAAGCAGAAGTAAGTCTATTGTTACCCCCACACTGGTTGGTCAATGTTATGTTATCTTGCATTTGTGTAGTGACTCCTGCCATAGGTTATGGCGTCGAAGCCCTCTGACTGTCAAAGGAAGAGTATGATGGAACATTTAGTAATGGTACATAGGTAGATAGGATGAGAGAAAAGGATGTGGGCATGCAATGTAAATAGACTTAACTAACAAAGCAATGATTGAGGCATACATGAGGCCCAGAAATAGGCCGGCATAACCATCCCAGTGCAGACCATGAAACTGCTGCTGGAAATCAGCATTCCAACTGGCCCTTCAATGAATCTGCACCTATTGGGCCAGATCCAATCTACAGACGCTTAGCCGCTAAGCTGCATAACACTAGCAGGTGAGCTAATGGCTTGAAAAAGTACAAAATCTGGCCAGCAACTGTTGAAATCAACTAAACATTCCAATGTTGCATTTAAGTAGGTTGCGATGGGGCTATTCACAGAAGCTTAGCAAGTACATAAGGGGAAAATAAGTAACACAGAGGCCCAATTCTCCACGAATCAAAACTTCTAATTGACTTTTTCGTGCATGCAAGAAGATGGGTAATTTATTCACGAGGATAATGCAACAGGTGCACACAAATGGGCAAAACATTAAACCACATGCCACGGTTTGTGTCCTGTTGAAAAGTGCCATCTTCTGTAACTTTGCTCAGTGGACAAGTGCATAATGGGAAAATGTGGCATGGCACATGTTCGTTAATAATTTGCATATTCCAATTTTTGAACTAGTAAAGTTTGTGTTTAATGCCACCACATACAATTGCCAGAATACTCAATAGTGTTCTGGCACAAAATGGGCACATGCATGCCAAATTGTCCGTCCGTTAAGTAATTTGCATACGTCCGATTGAAATCGGGCAAAGTAATAGTTAATAAATTGTAATCAACACGGACAAAAGTGCTGCCAAAAATCAAAGTAATGCACCCGGCCCTTTCTGCAAAGTGGTTTTCAAATGCTTCAATTTGTGACTTTTATTGGTCAGAATCGCTTAGAAATACACCACTTCCCCTACATTTAATAAGACGATAGCTCAAAGGTAGAGTCCCCACATTTTTTAGTAAAATATTCTTCCATTCCTAATCCTGTTTCGACCAATGTAACAGACCATGAGTGCTTTACTGAAAGCAGTACTGACACTAAATTTCACAGGAATTAATAGGCGGTACGCCCCTTCCTCAAACCTTCAAACCTCAATGAAGTGATCTTTAAATCCCACCACGTTTGACCAGTTTTAATAGGTTGGTAACGCACCATTTGCTACAATAGATCTGAAAATTCCTTAGGGGAGAACCATGCAATCCACATGCAATTTTTGTTTTAAATGCTCCAACTCCTGGCCAGGTTTACTGTCTAAATGTGCTTATTGAAAATACATTTGTCACTAAATGTCCTAAAGATTTCTTATGGGAGAACTCTAATGTTTGAGTACGGCCATGTTTTTTTCACTGGCCTTCAGTTTCTACAAACGTCTGGTTTGCCACTTCATTTCCTAAACATTTCTTGTAAACACCAACTTGGGGTCAAATGAAGTTGGAGGCCATTGTAAATTGCCTGTACCAGAATTGCACTTGGTCTAGATTAATGAAAATTCCTGCACATTAACATATCCTCTAAGCAGTATTACGTTTCTTTAAGCTATAATTTGTGTTTCAATCGTTTTTCCACCAACAGAATGCTGATATGATCCATCAAACTACGGCTGTTGCTTACTGCTGCATTTGATAAGCACATTTAGGTTGGGGAACCCGGGTATAAGGCATGAACACAGGCATGGAAGGGATGCCTTAGGCCCGCTGTATAATGAAGAAAGTAAGAATAGAGAAATATGCCAGGTTCCTCCTCGAACATGGCCAACAATGAGCAGAGCAATACCAAATATACATGTGTTTATCCAAAATGCATAGGGTGTTTGAACGTGTTTGTCTATAGAGTTAACTCTACAAATGGTTAACCTAGAATAGGTATATTCAATGACTGCATATCGCCAAATTGTCTGTCTGCAATATCACAGTCTGCTTAATAGTGTGTTTTTCATTCAATTAGAACCGGGGGCGGCCTTGCTGCCCGTCGGATTGCTCGGAACGGAGCCTTGTCCTCCCCTTATAAGCATGCGGTCTGATAGTTGATTGCTGCTTGCACCCACTGCACCATGTTCCCTTCCGTTTACCTGGCATCCTCACTTCTTTCTCCCCTCCCTCTTACCTGCTGGTGTTGCTGCGCTGCAGTGCTGCTCCTCTCATGTCTGCCAGGCTGCCATTGAAATAAAAGGACTCTGAACTTTGATTCCATTGCCATGGTGGCCATGTTGGGTTAGTATTTCTTTGAAACAATGGATTGCGCGCTCACTGCGACCTGTTTTAAATAAATTATTTTTTTTAATTAGCACCAAGGGTCATAGCCCTGGGATGCTAATAGCCTTAATCATGAGTTCCAAGGGCTGTACCAGGAGGGACTTTCTGGGGCCCCTATTAATTCGGGCTGTTGGCCTTTACTACTTGCATGGCACTTGGAACTAGTGACTATGGATATAATATTCATATTTACTCATTTCTTGCCAATCTTTTGCCAACCTGTGTTTCGAGCCCTTGCTTTTTCAGGTCAAACGTCTTATTCTTATTATAAATTATTGAAATTCGGCTGGTGTACATACCTCCAGACATAGACCTGCCTGACTTATCTGTCATTAATTATTTACCGCTCTTAAGTTGCATTCATCTGTCTCTTGCAAGTTTCCCTATTCGGTTTAATAGAATAGTCTTGCGGGTGCTCATGGTTTAGGATTTGCTTTGAGACTTCTACACGTTATAATTCAAACAAAGTAGAGCATCTGAGACACCGTTTCTAAATTGCAAGATAAGATTTATTTTGCGCATACCATACAGTATTTCATGGAGAGTGGAGAAGTGAAGTGCCTGAGTGGTTCACAGTATCCTTTTTTATACAGAAACAAGGCTTGTTATTCATTTACAAAAGATAATAGCACAAATATGTTCAGACTACATACATAATGTTACACCTAATCCCAACAAGGCAGAAAAAATTGCATATTAAACAGATGTTATTGTGGCAATAAGCCCCGAGACGGCGGGCCAGTACCGCCCCAGGTAATGCCTCTGGGACCATAGTTAACTTAACGAAGCCCCGGGGGCATTACTGTGGGTGGTATTGGCCCACTGTCTCAGGGCTTATTGCCATTAGTACCCCGGCCCGTTAGACCGGGGTACTAATAGCATTTTGTTCATGTTCGGAACAGAAAAAAAATATAATAATCAAATAAAATGGCCACAGAGAAAGGGAAAACGTAGTCCATTTTCCCTTTCCATGGCGGCCATCGGGAACGGACAGAAGTGTTCCCAGCACGTTCGCTACCGTGAAAAGAAGAAAATAGAAGGTAAGTGGGGTTGGGAGGAAAGGGAGAGGATAGTTTGCAGGGGTGAGAGGTGGAGGAAAAAAAATAACGTACCCGAGTCCCCGGTCGGGGGACGAAGGCAGCCTCCAGCCATGGGGAGTCTCGGAGCGGGGATTGCCCCATTTCGAGTGTCCTCATTGGCTATGGGGCTGCCACACCCCCCACCGGGAACGAACACAGGCAGTGCACGTACGTGCGTCCACGGGATTACACTGAGGTATTGCTCGGAAATGAGCCAATCACCTTTCAGTGTAATCCCGTGGACGTGAGTGCCGGGTACTAATGTTATGTCAAGAGTCTCCACTTTGCTTATGGCTTTAATTACAAACTGTTTCCACCAGTTCACAGACAGTGACTTTGAGGCCTTAAACACAGAATCCACTTGCCCTTTATTTCAACAACGGTCACTCTATTTGCACAACCTTTAAAAGATACCTTTTGTGCACTTAACAAGTGTGGTACGTCTGACCACTATGACTTAGAGAGTAAGTAAGCTCTGCTTAGTGCAGTCAGTCTTTACATAGCATTTAGTTAAAAGAATGTAACCATATTGTAACAGCTTTTCCTACTTCGTTTAATGGGAAGATCTGCCTTCAGTGTTATTTAAACTAGGTTTATCAGTGAAGGCCAGGCGGCTAAAACATGCACTCTACATGTACCCAGCCTTTTCTTGTAATGACTGACAAAAAAAAACCATGTACACATTTCCTTTTTGTTTTACTTGAAGACTGACAAATGCGACCCCATTTTGAACATTACTAAGAGAACAGGATTTTGATCTAAAAAAGTGATTAGTTTAGGGCTAAGAAAAAGCATATTATATTCTAACAAACACTCCCTTTAGCGCAAGCTAATTCCTTTTCGCCTAAATCAGTTAGACTTTCAATATCTATGTCCATTAAATTCTGAATTTGCATTTCTTCCATCATAGTATTAATTTTAGAACTATCCATGGGGCGGGGCTTCATTCTTTTTAATACCCTAACACAGCGCTGAGATATAAGGGAACAACATACATGACTGCACTGAAGATGACAACAGCAACCGAACATTGAGCCAAATACCCCTAATACTATAGACGACAATTTCCATCCTCAATCCTTTAACAAGTTCCAAAACCATTGGGGCCAGATGCTGTCCTGTCCAACCTCATAATCTACTGCTTCTCCTAGTATGTGTACTCGATCAATAGCATCAAAGATATCTCTAGAGCTATCGGATCTGTATGGACAGCAAGAGGAGCCCATTATTTTACAAACCCCCTCCTTTCGCAGCCGTGAGAATGTCCAACACAATCCTGTTTTGAAGTGACACCAATCGAATAGTGTTCTGTTCAGTTGTTAAATTCACAAATAGTTCTGCAGTCTCCTTCAACATACTTTCTACCACTCTACTAAGTCTACGAATGCTTCTGGAGTAAGGAAACCCCTAACAATAGTATTATTCCTTTCCCAAAATCTGCTGCTACCTGGGCATCAATATCAGTCTGGTCTACGTCTCTTTTCCCCTCTCTGCAGTTTTGCACACTGAGATATATTATCTGTAGAGGTTCCATAAACCCCAGGAAATAAATTAGCAAGGTAACATATTCCTGTCATCCCTTCTTCAACCACTTAAATGCTTTCCTGTCCTCACAAACATAATAGAAATTCCCATAAGGAAGAATGGAATTAGTACAATGGTTATATTCAACAATTGTATCAAAGGATTGCATGTTATACTTATCCATCCATATAGCAAATGGGGGCTCTCCTATCCTAGGAGTAACCTGGAATGAAGTATATGCAACATTCATGTAAGAGGTATAGGATCTCCATGGAAGGTTAGACACCATACTAAGAATTGGACGGTTGCTAATAAGGGTGTTATTACATATTTCAGGATTTTTATTAGTAGTGTTAAGCATTATCCTTCCAGGTTGGGCACGTGCTCTATCCAAATCCTTTATCAACCTACTATGAGACAGAGAAATTACAACACATAATATCGATGGATTAACTGGGACTGCATAATAGGGTATCCCTATGCTATCCCCACTCTGCGGAACAAGTGAATAAAGCCAACAATGTGTTCTATTAATAGCTTTTTTAACTTTATCCATAAAATCTGGGTCTCTTGTCGCATACCCCAAAATACAGTATCCATGATCTATGCCATGATTTGCTGATATGCAGTCACTGAATATAATGGTTATAGGTTAACTATACATATGGCACTAACTTTCTGTCCAAATGTTGAGGCAAATGTTTTTAAACATGTATTACAGCAAATAATGGAATAGATGTGAGGAGAAATTACATGATTTACAGACTCATCTGTGACATTGTAATAGAATGGGCACTGACCCGGCACACATGACTGAGGTCAAGTAAAAGGAGAATTGGCAGGAAACTCTCTTGGTGCCCTTCCTGTAGAACTGAGCAGTAGGGTCCAAGACTAAGCGTCTGCCACAAGACCACACAGGCTACTTTGTTCGGTGGCCTTGTATGTTTGGAATTTATAAGGTGCAAACATTGGCCCAAATCTCTACTACAATAAATATCAAGCAGGGCTCCCTTTCGGAAAACTAAGCAGAGCCAAAACATCAAACTAGCCGACATCTCCGTGAGATGGAGCAGAACTGTTTGGCTCTGCTGCGTCCACACACCAATAAGAATGTTAGCATAGTGTGGTAAAGTGAGCTTGAAACTGTGGAGCAAAAACCATCCGTTCCACGTTTCGCATGCTGCTCATGGGCTGGAAGTGGCGATGGAGCCCACCCTGCGCTTTGTGCACCAGAGCCCAACAAGAAATTGAGAGAGCTGGAAAAGAGGCGGCAGCACTGGAGCACATAATTCATGCTCGAGTAACTTCACTAGAGACAATATCTCCACAAAGCAAGAGATTGGGGGAGAATCCAATTTCTGGGCTCCCAATGCGTGAACTAACACACTCCCTACATGGATGCTCGTGTTTGATTCACAGAAAATTCCAGATACGAGCTGGAGCAACACTTGAAGGTCTATAAACTGGCCACTTTGTATGTATATGTATATATATATATATATATATATATATATATATATATATATATATACATATATATATATATACATATATATATATTTTACTTACTTGGCCTGCAAACAGACAGGTTAGGTGTTTTTCCCACTAAGCAGCCATTTTGTTTCCGAGGCACCTGCACCATTAAACCATCGCTCAACCCTGCAATCTGTACTCTCAATGAAGAGTTTTACGGTCTAGGGGCGGGGATATATATATTTATTTTAGACTATCTGATAGTTCACCGCTGTCTTGCAAAAAATGCAAAATTGCTTACTAACAGAACGTTAAATATGCATCTGTTTCAGTTTTTTATTGCTATTTTAACCCAACACATACTTTTCTGTGTCCCATCTCTCTAGAAGATACGCCACATATAATAATAATAATGTTTGCGTTTATATAGCACTACGAACACTCAGGTATCTGAGCGCTGCCTATTATTACCCACGGTGTGTGGTGCTCATTTATTGACCTCGGAAGGATGAAAGGCTGAGTTTGGCCCTGCCGAGAGTCCAACCTGCGTCAACGGGCTCTGTACAGATATCAAAGCGAGCGCTCTGCTGTAATATAGTATATAGTAGAATAAAAGACATTCCCACTAATACAAAACGATGCATCCCTGCCTGGCTCCCTCGCTGCATCTGCAACCCCCTTCCTCTCTTTCCCCACCCTCTTATTTCCCCTCTTGCTCTTCTTCCCAGGAGACTAAGATGTGGTTTTCCTCTAGGTGGCGTCACCTTAAGATCCACTTAAAATAACCCCTCACTCCGGAGGTACACACCGTAGGTAATACCAGCTACCATTCTCCTGTGCATGTCCGCATCGTACACCTACATTTTGTTCTGTTATCCCGGAAAAGGGCTGTTGCATACGCAGGGGCATTGCTAGGTCTGGAAAAGATCCGGGGCTACACTAATTGTGGGACTGTCGAGACTCTGGGCTATCTAGTCTTTTGTTTGTAGCTCCTGAGCTTAACATGTTTTGGTAATGACAATATACACAGGCTCGCATATTCTGTCCTGGGTCATAGTGGTGACCATGGAATGCTTGAAACCGCCCACCGAACTTCTGGATGCATCACGCATGAAGCCATGCACAGATGCAAATGTGCAACCAGTAAAATATGAACACACGTGGCAATATTGCTACAAAATGTCACCCGCCACCACACTTTTACTCACCTGTTAATGAATGGATCAATCAAATGTCTAGGCCAACAGTACCCAAACCACCCCCTACACCCCCCCACCCCCCCACCAGAGTTGCATGACCGGGCGACCTCCTGCATTGCTGTGGGCAGTCTGACATGTCCGTTATAGGCAACTCCAAAAAGAGGCTCGTGAAAGTAAGCCAGGTGGGCCCAGAACCAGAAGTACACTGAAATCCCTTTTGAGAGGTCTTCAAAGTCGACGAGACATCGATTTAAGGCGAACGAAATAGAAACCCTTTTAAAAGCAAGTGTCAACACAATGCTAAATAAAACTCAAAGGGATGAGCAGACATCCAGAGCGTCCCGTTGCCAAACGCGTTGTGCAGCTGCCATGTGCAGGTCAGATGTGCGACATATCGCGAACATCTCTTGCCTGGCCCCGCTGCTTCTTCTGAACACGGAGAACAGCGCGGGCCTCTCGTGTTCATGCTTTTATCGGGCCGTTCGACAAGCGGCCGCCGTCGAACACAAGAATCCTTTCCCGCCGTTTATGTGTTCTGGCGCACTTCCTGGAGATGACTCAGCCTGCGTCTCACCACACTTTGAAGTACTTCCTGCGAGGCCAAACTACCATCTGGAGGCGCAAGACCCAACCTGACGTAAAAACCTCGAAATGGCAGATGTGGGGGGCAGGTGTGGTGCCTGGCAAATCGTGGTTGCTTGCGTTGTGGATGGCGACGAGAAGAGGGCAGGGAGTCACTATCGTCCTATTTACAAGAGAGCCAGGTTCACTTGAGTTGTTCAATTCTGACATTCCCGGTGCAAAGTGCTGCTACAGGGACACTAGGCCTCAGGGGGGGTTATGGCATACCTCTCAACTCACACGCTTTTGGCGGGTGTCACCCGCCTTGTAAAGGGCTGACTCACCCGCCAAGCCTCCTGCACGCCCATTAATTCCAATGGGCGTCTCACCCGCCAAAAACAAAATCGGGTGATTTCACCCGCCTTTGCAACACAAATGGTTGAGAGCTATGGGTTATGGACAGCCAAGTGCAACAAAAGCAGAAAAAGAAATATTCACACCACATGAAATGGAAACCCTTAGTAAAACGTGGGATCATCTGACCACCAGGGGTGGACTGGCCTATAGGGAACTCTGGAGATTTCCCGGTGGGCCTCTGCACCCTGGGCCTCTTTTGTGTGTTATTTGCAAATGTTCTCATAGGAAACACATTGGGCTTGCTGAAATTGTGTCATATGGGGCCACTTTGGACATTATTTCCAGGGCCTCTTTTGGTCTCCAGTCATTATTTCCAGGGCCTCTTTTAGTTCCCAGTCCACCCCTGCTGACCACGCTTGAGGAATTGGCTCATGCTAACCAACAATATTTTGGTGTTGTGGAAGGTCGGAAATCCAACCCCCCTGAGCGGGTGAGATGGACAGACTACACACTCTGGCACCGTGTTTGTGGCTATGCAGAAAGCGGACAGGATTTGCACCCAACAGGGATCTGGAAAAAAGTCTTCTTGGATCCAGGGAAAACTGCAAGCCCCTGCTTGAGCTGCATACCTCGCTGCACCTGCAGTGGTACGCTGGGAGGCATGTGAGTGAAGCAGGCTACTGCCCTGGGCCCAACATCAGCTGTGCAGAGCACTGCTAGACTAAGTTGAGAAGAGCTCTGCTTTCTTGCTTTTTCAGTTGAGCACATAAAAGAAACCGGGCAGCTTTTACCATGACTCTTTGTTTCAGCAGAGCATTTAAAATGTGAAGGGATTGAAGTTAGGTGGCTTTAGTCCCAGCAGTGAGTGGGTAGTCAGAGTGGCTATGGTTTGTGGCAGGTCCATTTTTGGGTGGTGAGGAATGGCAGACGTGTTTAAAGATGCATGTTCTGTGAAACAGTAACTTTTAGCATGGTTGGTATGATGCGTTTTGTGTTTTATGTCTTGATAGTTCAGTCCTAAAACCCAGACGAGATTTGTGTAGCCTCACGTTTCTTGGCATGCTGGTACTTGTAGTCTTCTGCTCAGGATGGAGATGACAAAGCTACAATCCTACTCCTTTTTGCTCAATATGTAACTTGTGATTCATTGATTGTGTGGTTTGTTATGTGATTGGTGTACTTTTGAAGTGCCCTCTATGAAGCAGAGTAGTCTGTTGGTGCTGTGTTTCATAATCTTTATAAGCCAATAACTTGCCTCACATGAATCCACCCCTTGCTGCGCCCCTACGTCTTTCCTCCATTGCTCAGGCCACTACCTAACCACACAAGTGGTGGATTTCCAGAGTAGATTTTTGCCATTTCCAGCACTGGTTACAAGGTGTTTGTAAAGTCCAATCTTTGCCAAATGCATGTCCTCTGGTGGTTTTCCATCTACACGAAGGTTTTCTTGGGGGTAAGTGGCTCCTTTCAGCCTTCCTCAACACCATAGTGTGATATGTCAGTGTGCGCTTGTTCCCACAGGGAGGTAGTATTTACAAACTTCTGCTACACCTATTTGCGATTTGAGGGCATGCACGCTTGGAGAGTCTACAGTGGTTCTGCATCTTCTGTGACACTTGAGCATGATTGTCCGTCTGGGTCAGTTTCCATTAGGGTGGCTGAATTTGCACCGTTTCACAGAACCCAAATATTTCTATGCATCAGTCCATTTCTATTGTGAAGCTGGGTTGACGGTTTGGGTCTATTTGACCTAAATCATTTGATCTAATCACGTTTGGTTGAATGTATTTGACCTTTTTTTCTGTCTAGAATGCGGGGGAGACACCTGCAATCACCCCATTTCCCCTCAACCTAATCTATTAATCTATACCCTTACTCGCCCCATATATATATTGAATTACATTTGACCAAAAAAAAAGGTCAAACAAATTCAATCCAAATGTTTTAGGTCAAATGTTTTAGGTGAATTATGCCAATTCTGGGTTGCCCACTTTCTTTCAAGCTAGAGCCTCAAAATTGCTTAAAAATAAACCTATATATCACGGACCAAAAAAGACTATCTACATCACTGGCAGATCTAGCAAACTGAATAACTCCCACGTAGTGTAGGCCTGCCCAGAAATGTGGAACTAACTAGACTGAAGCTCCACCTTCTGTTCCACAATGAGGCTCCTCCCACCTCCACTTCCCGAACTGACTTCAGGACCATGGGGTACAGGGGACGTCACACTAGGGGTAGTATTATTTGCAGGCCCTGTCGACCTCCCTTTTCGAATTTTGAAAACAACAACTGTAATACTCTGCAGCTTCCACTAGATGTTGGCCTATGCATAGCATGTGAATCTAAGCAGATACAATCATCAGAAATATGATTACGGTGAGTAATGTATTCCATATCATGGCACTGGGGCTGTAAATTGACTGCCCATGTCCATTACATTGTGTATGTCCCAGCTTATGCATCCCTTTACCTCTCCTCCAAACACCCTCAATATATGGTAAAGCTCCCCCTCCCCCCATCGCAGGACGGCCTCAGTCTCCTGTACTCTTTCCTATGTAGGTCATTGCTGGTCGAAATGGCTCACCAACCGTCAATGAATATAAATGCAAATCTCGCAGTCTAAATTGACCGGTGGATCTTGCAATGTATGACGACTGTTGGAAGTGAAAATGTGACACAAGCTTTTTTGGAAGGTCTTTTAAAGAGGCAGTAGGCCATCCACCTGAATCGCATTAAGTAAATACTGATGGACTTCCCGTGGCTTACTGCCAATATAACGGGACAACCAAAAGTCTTTGGTCGTTTGCCTCAAAGGTAATCCTTACCAGTGTTGCTCATGAAAATAGTTCTAAACTATATGCCTCTGCTTTACACAGCATGACGATACTTAAAAAAAAAAAAAGTGCACACAATTGTGGAAAGGCCAAATATATTCGATCTTAAAGTGTGGTTCGGAAATTGTGTGGCACAGTTTGAACCCAAAACTGGGTCAGAGTAAGGCTTAGTAGACTTTTGTATCTGCACTCTAGGATTCATGCCCGCTCCGTGTTGATAGTTTCACCTTATTATGGTTGGGGTACTTGCAGCCTCTCAGGATGGCTCCATGTCATTTCACCGACAAACATTTTCTTCCACTTATTTTGGGGGGGTCCACCCCCAAATCCCACTTCCTCTTTTACCCCTTACCCTAACAATGCATATATAATTTAGAAGCAATAGCATCGACGTAAATTACTTTTTAAGTGTTTGTTGTCTGCAAAACCACACAATACTCTCAGGATCTGTGACTGTACAAACCTGAACTCTTGATCAACCAAGCGGGCCTGAAAATTAGAGTGCTGATCGACTGTACAGTTTTGAAAGCATCTAAGACCAGCTTGCATTGGCGCTGATAATCTCACGCAGAGCAGTACAGATTGCATAAGATGGTGATCCAGTATGCTAACAGCTTCACATCTTCTTGCAGCTTGTGTGTATATGGTCATTCCCTTGACTGGACCTTCAAGTGGAGATCCTACTGAGCAAAGGTTTAAAAGAAGAAACCCTCCCACACGCTATAGATTTTCACCTATGTGAAACAAACGTGTAACCGAAACGACAGAGCAAGGGCGCCATCAATCTGGATTTCATCCCCAAAGCAGTACAGAGAAAGCATTATTTTATGTCGGACCCCCGGCTTTACATCATGGACCAACACTTCTTGGGCCTTTTGCTTATTCTTGACCTATCTGTGGCTTTTAACACTGTGGATCATTGTATCTTCCCCCACTGCTTCCGCAATATAACCGCAGCTTCCGACAAAGGCACGTCCTAGATTGCATCATTTCTTAAGAATGGGTGAAATTGGGCTCTTCAGTATCTGATCCAGCAAAGGAGGAGGCTGGCATATACGTCAAGGAGCATGCATTTCCCTGCTCCTATTCAATCTCGACCTTTAACCACTCCATGACCTCTTGCTAGACCCTGTGTTCAGTTCCAGAACTATACAGACGACGCGCAGATTGTCTTTGTTTGATCCACACATCATCACAGTAAGCTCCAATATGTATATCAACATATCGAAGCTTGGACATTTAAAAATTGACCAGGCTTAAACAAAGAAAAGACCTAAGATCTTGTTCACAAGCGCCCCCATTCTTCAGGCTACAGTACAGGAACATTATCCTGAGTTTAACTTATCAAGCCATACAATTAAACCATCTTGTGCTGTTAAGACTTAGTGTTGTTCGATCCAGCTCTATCGATGACCTCAAAGGTAAGCAATAAGCTGTGATCTACCAATTTTCAATTGATGTTACTCAGTCAATTTAGATCATTAGTGTCTGAGGCCCGCTGCACCCTATATCCAGGGCTATTGTGATAGCCCAGTTGGATTGCTGTAATGCTCTTTATGCATGTGCTAATGAATTAGTTATACACTCACTTCAGCTGCTACAAAATACTTCAGCTCACTTTAAGAACGTGCCAAAACATGTTCTTGCATCTCTGGTTCTTAAGACACTTCACTGACTCCCCATCAAATCTAGAATTTATTTCACTATGTTTTTCTTTCTTGTACTGTTAATCAATAACCTTTAACAAAACCAAACTTAATACATACACAATTGCAGTTTAACATGTCATAATACCAGTCAATAAAGGTTTTTCATTACAAACATTATTTCATTATTTACACAAAAAAGACACATCTTAACACATTTTCATCTTAATCACATACACTACTTAAGACGAGTATTAAAAATGTCATATGATATTATGAATAAAATGTATGTATTAAAAAAGAAAGGAAGACTATAGCAACTACAACTCATTCCAACAATGACAAAAAGGCCATAACTGCCACGATCAAAGAAGATCGTCCAGCAAGGCAAAATTGCCAGAAAGATTCATGAGACAATGGAGTCATTAAAGGGAAGAGCCGCCTAAAGTCCAATTCACGAGGGCTTTGAAGTTTGGAGCAGTGTATTAATAGATGCTCCAAGGATTCAACTGCAGAAGTTAAATTACAAAATTGGCAAAGGCTACTTTCATCTTGTGATTTATTGTAGCGATGAAGCACTTCCCTGGTAAGAACAAGGTTCAGTCTAAACCAAAAGAAAAGCCGTCTAGCAGACCAATGAGGAACAATTGCAAGGTACGGTGCTAGAACTCCAACTAATTTAAAATCACCAGTCAAATGTTTTAAAGATTTGTAAGAATGGAAGCTATCTAACGCCTGGGCCCAATCATGCCTGTAGAGGATTTTTTAAACTCTCAGTGGATTCTTGAGCAACTCCTGAGACAGGGGGCCCAAATTGCCCAATAATTGAGTACTAAGGTCAATGAATTCAGACGAGAGTCCCCTCTCTCGTCAAGAATCAAATTAAGTTCCATGTATAATGCAGAAGCTTTGGGTGGACTTAACAATTTGTAATAAAGATAAATACTTCCATTGTGCTAGACTTTTAAGTGAATATATACCAAGCTCGTAACAAACTGCTGCCAAAGGAGTGCCATCCAGGAGCCGGAGGACCTTCTGCCACATCCTCCCCTGAATGATTGGCAGTATATCCAAGGCCCACAATGGAAGAAGCTCAATACCATACAATCATTTTGGTATGATTTTTCCTTTATATAATTTTAGACTGTAAAATTGAAAATTAGCCATACCTTTTTAAAGGTTACAGAGAACCATTCCATGAGACGACAACCACTCCCCGGTTGGCAGTTTGTGTTTTGCAAAGATGGGGAATCCCAAATAAAGGAAACTACCAACTTCAGGATCCTGGTTAATAAGCCAGGTAAAAGATTTTACTTTATTCTTGTTGGTGCAATGAAGGATTTTAGTTTTCTTAGGATTGACCTTCAATTTGTGAGCCTCAGCAAACTTTGAAAAGGCGGTCAGTAGACTTCAAAGACCTATCAGGGTGAAATAGAAAATTAAAAAGTCGTCTGCATAGGCAATCCAAATCGTTTTCAGATTGTACATTTTCAGAGTTGCTAATGCCGCCAGAGTTGGATGTTCCCCAATGTCGCTCAAATGAAGATTGAACAGGCAGGGTGCAAGAACGCAGCCCTGGTTGACTCCTCTAGATGTTGGGATTGGGCAAGATAATGTTCTTCATGATCCAGTACCTTAGAGTCGGTGTGAAGACCAATGATTAACCAAAGTAGGTCTTCATGGATACCCCATCTTTGCAATTCTATCCACAAGAGGCCACAATCGGCATCAAAGGCAGAGGGAAGGTCGATCATGGCCAGGTTGACTGATTTATATTTTTTCTGCCAAACCTGACTGAGTGTTGCCTTCAAAATAAACCCATTCAATGAAGTGCAGTGATGCCTACAGAAACCGGTCTGCCAGTTGGGGATTCTGTCAAGCCTCCAACTGCTGTAAAAGCATGGATAAGAATCTTGCTATCTGCTCCAGGATCGTTTTGGGGTGAAAAAATTCAATGGGTCAGCGTGTGAGCCTCTCTTAAAAATTGGGAGAATGTAAGTGGTGGACCAAGTTTTGGGAAATGTGTAGGTCGCCCCAATGGTCTTAAATTGGACTGCCAAGATTGATGCTCAGGTAGCAGGGTCCCCTTTAAATAATATGTTGGATACATTATTGGGGCCCGTCGCACGCTAAAAACTAGTTTTTAAGATAACTTCCAAAATTAGATCTTTCTCCACATCCAGAATCCTACGGCACTTTTCTGGTGTTAATGGTGGAAGGATAGTATTAACTACTTCTTTCTTATGGGGAAAATACATTCTCAAAATGGGAAACCCAGTGATCCTCACAAACTGATGTGATTCAAAGTTTGGGCTGAGAACGGTCCATATTGTTCATCGGGTACCAAAAGGAGCACAAGTCCTTATTTTTCAGGACAGATAACATGCGCTCGTTATCGCGTTGGTATCGTAATGCACAAGATCTCTTCAACCAATTTTTAAATGTTGGTTTCCTTTCTTTAATTTGCACAAACATACTTTGAGGGCTGAGTGTCATGTTCCGTACGCATGGCCTTTTTCCGACTTCCAATATTAGAATCAAAAAGATGCAAGTGATTCCTAGTTTGTTTCCCTTTATGAGGGTGCAATGGTATACTGAAAGATAAATGGTCTCTCAAAAATTCTCTGCATTATTCCACCCTAAATGTAGAATATTTCCAATCCAGTGTTGAGGCAATAAGGCAGGCTGAGGCTGACATATTTACCCTTTGAACAATGCCCCTATTCCAACACATGCGGTTTCCAGCTGGATTAACCTGAACAGGAAGGGAGACGGAAGCAATGGTTCTTGTTCAGCGCAATAAAATACAAAAGCGGCAGACCGGTAACAGTGGTCACTGTAATCATTTGGTACAATGAGTAAATGAAACCCTCTATCGAACAACCCAGTAATTGTAAAGATGTAATCCAGTGTTGATCTAAGCAACCCATTCGACCAAGTGTAGTGGCTTGGATTGCCACCTGCTATCGAGCCGTTCAGCATTATTAGCCAAAGGCCTTCCAAGTTTGTGGTCCAGATGTAGCCAAATTGTTTTTTCCTTGAACTATAGAAGGAAGATCTATCACTGGTTGAGTAGACATACAGCATGTGTTTAGAGCTCCTAGGACAATCTCCTGGCTATTTGAATTAACTGTCAACCATTTGTTGACACGGGTCATAATTAAATCGATGAACGTCTCAAGGGGACCCAAACCTGCATGCCAATAAATATTAAGCACCAGGTTATCAATAGATAAATCAAGTGACAGTTTAACATGCGTAGCTATAATTCCAAACGTTAGTTCCGTTGTGCTGATGGCACATAATTGACAATGCACACAAAGCACCGTATGCCCCAGTATCCCCTTTCTGGCCAATTGAGAACTGGTTGTGAAACCATCCAATGCCGGGGATTGCAACAAACATGTCTCTTGAAGACAAATGAGATGATGGTTTCTCAGCAATCACCCGACTAAGGGATTAGACAATAACATAGAATGACTCCTGGAGTTCCATGATCAGAGGGTCAAGGGGACACTCTAAGGCTGCATATTAGGGAAAATATGAAAACTATGAAGATTTTTCAGCCATTGATGGTCCCGATAACCAGGGCTGGTCCTTGTCCTGGTCAAGGACGAACAATGTATTTCTAGATAGCTGCATTTTATGCAGACGATCCTTTTCTCCATAGCGAGAAACTGATATCCTTAGGTGATGGGCAAGACTTTCCCTCTTCCAACGAGACTCCGCTATTGTGCTTCGGGTCATAATAAAGAGAATGATCAAAGCCCAACGATCTGATCATGTGTAGTTCCTTCATCAATAGCTCAATCGGAATCTTCGATTTTATATAAATGATGGCTCGATCTGTTCGATAATCAACAATAAAATCCACCCGTTAAATATCATTGCCTGAAGAGAAGGTATCAAATTAAACAATCTTAATGTGTTTGTTCTATTCAAGTTGATATATATATTTTCAGGCAAGACGCATGCCAAACGCAATTGGGTGCCTGAAAAAGGGCATCTTGTATGGCGGGAAAGGGGATTTGGATGTTATCCACCTTTGGCCGTAAAAGTGCTGATGGATTAGTTGATACAAAAAATGAGCCCCACCCCCGCAAGTCCTCAAGTCCTTTGCCGCCCCCAAGAAAACTTGGACCACATTATCAGGTTTAACATGCAAGCCAAGGTCCTGCCTTATGCTACCATAAAGTTGGCTTATAGAAAACACTGAATCTAGTGATGGAACAAAAGATGTTTCCGGGAGGGGGAGAGGAGGGCTTTAAGCTCAACAAGCCCTTTGATCAAGTTGAATCCTCTTCTGGGCTGCTTGAGTAGAAAGCAGCCAAAGAGATGTCCAATCTTGCTGAACTGTGGAGCTACAAAGTCCTGTACGCGTGTAATTTTATTTATTGGACATTTATAATGCGCTTACACAAAAAGCCAGTGTTTCGAAGCGCAACAAGGCACAAGGGAAGGGAAGGGAACATGGGAGAAAAATAAACAATTGAAATAACTATGAATAAATAGAAATAAACAGTGGTCCTACTAGGCCAAGCCATGCAAGTGCAGTGAAAAAGCAAGGAAAAATGAGGGGTGGGGTGATGGTAAGTGCTGTTAGGGTCCCCTACGGGAGGAAGTGCCAGAGGTGCCCGATTAGGGAGGCAGCAGGTAAGTGTGTGGGCAGAGACAACCCAAGGGACGAGGGAGGTCTACCGCCCAACAGGAAAGGGCGGGGCGGATGCAAAACCACCCAACAGGCAGGTGTGGGCTCAATGGTCCATGCATGGGGTCCTGGGGGTGAATGGGCAGTACCCTATTTGACTCTTGAGGGGCCCGGCTGCCAGTCTCTGCAACAGAGGGGATGATTAGGCCGGGAGGGGCAAGGGAAGAGGGAAGGAGGCGACAAGAAAGGTCTTGAGTTGTTTGCCGAACTTGGCGGTGTGGTTCAAGACGGCGTGAAAGACAGAGACTTCCATAGGAAGGAGCCAGCTTGGAGAAGCGTTTGATCAGCAGAGAGTTGGAGCCAGAAGACCGAAGAGATCTTGAAGGAGAGTATTTAGTAAGAGAGAGTTGCAGGTACTGTGGATCCAGGTCCCAGACTACCTTGTGGATGATGCAGAGATTTTAGTGCTGGAGAGATGGGGTCCCATGGCTTGAAGCCAAGGATAAGTCTTGCAGCCTATTCTGGATCAGTTGAAAAGGACGAGCGAAGACAGAGGCAGATTGAAGAAAAAGATGTTACAGTAGTCTAACCTGCAGAGGACCAGAGCGCTAGAGACATTGAGTTTCTGGGGGAATGTGAGGAAAGGAAGAATGCCTCAGATGAGGTGAAGTTGAAAGTGGGCCTTCATGGCAAGGTCTAAGATGTGAGGAGTAAAGGAGAGGGTGGAGTCAAAGATGTCCCCGAGGTTTCTAGCCTCAGTGGAAGGAGAGTGAGGTGAGCCCATAGAGGGTGGCCAGAGTGCAAGACTAGTAGCATCCTAGGTTGCCCCACCAGAAAGCTTTGTGGTAGCTGAGCCATCAATGATTTATCCGGAATGGGGCAAGAATGGGACTGACCCAGGGCAGAATGGAACAACTGGGCAACATAGGTGGGGTTGGGCAAGCCACTGTGCATTCTGGGAGGGCAGGTCTAACTGTCCACCCCCAGAGCCCGATGTAGACGCCATTGTCCCGGCAATGAAATCCACAGGCCGTGCGTTAGGCACCTGAGAACCCGCCACCACAAACGCATCACTAGTATCGGAATCGGCCACTTTGATCAAAGTTTGGCTTTTACTTATGGGCGCTTTAACAATTCACGTCGGAAGTTTTTAGAAACATGTGTTTCTTTTTATTTTGTACCCACTGTGATATTCTTTGATTTTCTGATTTGGTTGAGAGTTGGGGGACTTGCGTTTGCAGACAGACCGCTGTGGAACATCAGACCCATCATGATTAGTTGCATTAGCCGAGGTATTTAAATTTAGTAAGGAGTCTGCTTTAGTGGCACTACAACCATCTCCCCCGCATTAAGTGAAAACCACCTCGGTGGTTAAATCAACAACCGGTAAGTTAACAGTTTGCAAGCAAAGAGCTCCCAATCTGCCTGCCGCTAAGGGACATGTGGTGGAACTGACCCCCCATGTTAGAGCTCACATTACCAGAAGGCAACACGGGACGGAAAGGACATGCATGTACAGAAAGTCAACTTGTCCCCTCCTCCCCATAAGTAGACTCCGAGGGAATGACGGTGTCAAAGGCAGCTCGATGAGGGGTAATAACCGTAGCGGCCTGGCCTGCCGCTCCAGTGTCATGACCATAGTTTGAAAGAAAGTCCTTTGCCAAATTGTCGAGTTTAACATTCGCAAATTTAAATGCAAGACCGAATAGTTTCGTATTTAGCCCTTCGTACAGAGACCCCAGCACACATAATACTTGATTGATTTCAGACAAGGCATCGCATAATGATGGACACGTAGCCTCCTTAAGATTTTTGGGTGGTGCTGAAAGTCTCCCTGGAGGAACGCATGCTGGAGTAGAATTAAATGATTAAAGGAAGAATCTGACCAGCTGGGCACACCGGGTGAACAAGCTGTAGAGTATTCGGCATACTCGCAGAGTCATCTGAGTGGATTGGGGCAACAGTGCAGGAATCCATGGCTCTTGCCCCCAAAATAGACTGTGCCGACTCCTCAGATTGTAGGTAGGTTTTCCCAGTTCTAGAATGAAAAGCTGTTATTTTACCATTGTACGGATGAGAGATCGGTAAGCCTTGGCGTGATTAGGCAGAGCACAAACTTAATAGTTTGTCGCACGGGGGAAACCCACGAAATATGGGCTTCAAATCCCGACGGCAACCTCCAGTGGTTATAACTGAAGTGGAAGAGCAGCCGCCAAAAGCATATCGTGGTCCGAAATAGGAGGTAAGCAGCAAGGTACCAAGTTCTGAGCGGCTCTACGCCGCAGTAACATCTTCAAGTTTAATAAAAGTATATACATTACTGATATTTTCAGCCAAAAAATTGAAAATAAGAATAAAACTTGCTCATGGCAGTAAACCGCGAGTAACTGGAGTGAACGTAGACAACTGGAGCAGGGAGGGGGGGTATAAAATTACTCTACAACCACACTCCCACCCCCTGCCGCCCGACTTCCACGAAGCTAGCAACGACTCGCTGCTCTCTTTGCTTCGGCGTAATTTAGAATGTCACTATTGCGTACAAAGCCTTATATGATAGAGCCGCACTCTAAAGGAATACCGACATGGTATCTCTAGCCGCCCATTGAGAGCCCCATACAAACCTACCATGACCGTCTCCTGCTTTCAAAGATCCAGAGTTTATGGACGATCAGGAACAATCCCAGCCATTAAATTATGCAACAACCTCCCACCTGATCGAAGTAATATAGATCACCTTTCACGTGAACGTATCAAAACCTATTAGTTCTGATCCGGCCTTCCGTTTGCTTGGCCTCTCCCTCTGTTCTCTCCAGGACTAGGAAGCACCCTGAGATAATCCTTTAGTTGCGGTGCCTCACTGTCGGTCTCCCGTCCCCCTATGGGAGGGACGAGTGTAGCCTGATATGATACTTATATGGACTGCAAGGAAGCAGGAGAGAGAGGCTTAACTGACCCGATCACTGAGTGGATTCCCTGCCTCAACCAAAACTAAAAGAACTGTCAATGTCCATCAAACAAATAGTCACTGCCCTCTGTCTCTAGCCCTTACACTCCGCAACCAAATAACACAAAGGTTCTCTCACCAGAGGAAGGACTCCCTTCTCCTGGTGGATGCCGGGAGTTCTTCTTGACAAATGTCCAGAAAGTTCTCAAGCTAGGGGGAATGACTCCCTTCCCCTGACGTTATCTTATTGCACAAAAGTTCAGAGTAAATGGATCCTAATCCAGGAGAATGACTCCCTTCTCCTGAATTGGTTATGGACTTCCACGTCCTTTGACATGGCCTGGGGGAATACCTCTCTTCCTCTGATGTCTTCTGGGTTCACCAGGCATGTTAGTCATTCACTAGAGTTTGCCATTCCTTCAAAGTGTGTTTTTTTTATTGGTATTCTCTTTGGATTCCAGACCCGTTTCCCACTTACTTCGTCTGGGTCCCAGAACCTTCAACTGCATTCCACTGGCTTTCCCTCCCCACTGAATGGAGGAAGAATTTCTATTTGACTTTATTGTTTAGGTCCTTGACCCTTCTCTGGTGGTCAGTGGTTTTGGGTTCATCATCGACTTTGGGAACCTTTCCTCAAATGCACACTTTGTACATTTAACTTAATGTCGGGGTCCTTGACCCATCTTTTATGAGTAGTAGGCATATGCCTGCCACCATGAGGATGGTCTCCTCTGTTGCTTATCTGGACTTGGTTGGGGTCCTCGAACCCTCTCTGGTGGTTAGTGGGCTTATTAGTAGGGCCACTGCAATAAGGAAGAATTCCTCGGATGCAGTATTCTTGATGGTGGGGGGTCCTCTACCCTTCCCTGATGGTCAGTCAGCCTATTGGTGCAGCCACTCAGACGGGGAAGAAGAGCTGTTCTACACATTGAGCCTTTTTGGATTCCCTGGGCAATGTGGTTAGCAAGGGGTTGAGGGGAGTTAGCCGTAGCCTGCTTCACTTGCTCCGCCATGTCCACTTTAGGGATCCCACACCACCCGTTATCTTTATTTAGGTGTAGGTGTATCGCTGGTGCTTCCAGGGACACAGTGGTCCTCCGGCTTGCTTCTGTGGGCTCTCCAGGCTACCTTCTGCTGTTGGGTGGTGACTCCACCAACAGCTTTCCTCTGCTCACCTTCCATTTGGCCAGTTCCACAGGCCCGTTTCCGTGGTCCTGCCCAGCAGCTCACACGGCCGACTCCCGGCATCTTCTATACTCCCCTTCCTCAGTTCTGCCAAGCGAGTTTGAAACTCCTGTGTTGGATGAACTGTACAGTCCCAGCCTGTCCCGGCTGGGCTTGACACATTACTTAGTCCACTGTCTGTTTCTATGAGACTCCCATGGCAACTCCTCCTCTGAAGTCTATAACATTCCTGCCTAACTCTTTCCATATATTGTAAGTTTTGAGTTCTCAAAGCCGGTGATGGTAAGTGCGATCTGTCACGGAACAAGAATCATTGTCTCGAAGGATCTGCGATGGCCGTCGCCCTGTATTGGTTGAGGGCAAGTGAAGGTTTCCCTCAGACTCCGGTCCATATTCCTAGAAGGGGAGTTACTCTCCATGAGGTCCTCCCTCCTATAACTACCCCTAGGGGGACCTCGTCACGCAGGCCTCATGGAAAGGGGCCCCCCTTTTGGGCGAACTGAGGAGAGCAAGTGAATCACTGTTAAACTGGTGATGGTATGACTGTGTATCATCAAGAATAAAGTATCGCCAACTGTGCAAGAAAATAGTATATTAGGTGACCTTGGAGTTCTGTGACTTGGCCTGTGGGCCATATGCAAATTAACAAGGGGGGTTCTGGGTGGTCCCTCTGCCAGACATTAGTCCTTGTTACGAGAGACTTCCCCAGAGTCTTTAGCTCACTATCTTTCACAGAGAAGAAATATCCCAAACATATCAGGCTTTGTCCCGCCCTGAGGCAGTCCAGCACCGAAATGCTAAGCAATTCTCCTCTGAACAAGAGTACCAACAGCATCCCCAGACACGTGTTTCGGTCTGGTTGGACCTCATCAGTAGGGTGGATCTGTGCCTCTCTAAGAATAGTGAGCAAGGGGTCTATGTCTGTATTCCCCTAGTAACTTAGGGTGAGACCCAAAGTTACTTAAATATGCAAATTAACAAGGGGGTCCTGGGAGTCCCTCTGCCAGACATTAGTCCTGGTTACGAGAGACTTCCCCAGAATCTTTAGCTCACTATCTTTCACAGAGAAGAAATATCCCAAACATATCAGTCTATGTCCTGCAGTCCAGCACCGAAATGCTAGGCAATTCTCCTCTGAACAAGAAAGATACTGAGCTAAAGACTCTGGGTAAGTCTCTCGTAACCAGGACTAATGTCTGGCAGAGGGACTCCCAGGACCCCCCTTGTTAATCTGTGGGCCATATGACCACAGAACCTCTTTAGAACCTGCAGCCGAGGGTACTTTACACCCATAGGTGATCAGCAGCAGGGTGTCGGCATTAGTGGGTACAACTTTGGGAGACTGCCCAGGGGACCATGAGCTGGCAGGCTGATCTCCGGCCCCTCTTCTTGTCCCTTGTTTATTCTTGAAGATGCCACAGGGGAGTAAATTGGGGGCATTTAAGTGACGGGCATTCGTTTTTGTGCTGCAGTGATTGTGATTCTGAGACCCAACAGGTGGGCATCCACTCTATATCGCCTGCAGGTTAGGGCAAGGATGCAGTGGCATAGCCGTGAATGAGAAGCATTGTGTGCAGAGTGGCTAGCCGCTCTTCTCTGGCACAGTGGCCAATGAGCAAGCAGCCTTGTGGGACATTAACTGATGGGAAGACATTGTGCGGGTCAGTAACTGATGTGCAGTCATTTTGTGCAGACTTGCACCTAGACAAGAGTTTTCCAGCGCTGCGATTGATGAACATGCAATTCATGGCCCAGTCCATTATGGGCAATAATTGGGTGCCAGCTGTATGCCAAGGAAATTGATGTACACGTTTAGGGCATGCAATCCCTGATAGATTTGCCGATTCTTATATGTTCAATTTTCTTTTTGGGACACAGTTGTTGGCACAGAATCCTTCTGCTCAGTGTGACTAGTGGCCAGGCATTCTGTGTTCAGGTAACTGCTGAGTGGCACAAAGTTAATTTCCCAGGAAATCAATTACGATGGACAATGTGTGTACTCTACTCCACTTTTCCAGAAGGGTAATCTTTGCCACTGGCCCTGAAAGGTGTTGTTCTTTGATGCAATTGTTTCTGATGCGTGCAGCAGAGAGAGAATGCTCTTGGATACTACCAGACCTCTTACGCTATTTGTTTTAAGCGCTTTTCCATCTCTAAACGGATGGCTTTTCAGCCACGGCATTTCTAAAGATGTTCTTCAAAATATCCGATTTGACTCCAGTTGTTTTAAAGGTCTTAGCGAGGGACCTTCTAGGTTCCAAGAAATCTTGTTTTTAAGCATTTGTTTCACCTGTCCAATGCTTTTATGCACTTTAGACAACCGCTGTTATTTGAGGGCAAAGAGGTTGGGCACCGAGGTGTCAACTCCCGGACCCCTTTCCCTCATCTCACCCCCGCCACACGGTTTCCTCCAGACTCCAAGTAACTTGTGCCCCCAGCACTGTTTCCCTCATTGCTGACTGGGGGGGCAGAGGGGTCTAAAGTTGCTGTCCACTGTTGCAGATTGAGACAGTTCTGTCATCCACCCGACTCCTCAGTAGTTTGCACTGTGTAGTTGCCTCGGCACACTGTACCCAGGACTGCTCCAGCCTGGGGCCCCCATTTCTTCTGTGCTCACTGAATGGTGCTGGAATGTCTTACTTCCGGGCTCACTCCAAATCCTCGGTTCCCGCCACTCACTGCAAAGACAGTACCTCTCGCTGCTCGAGGTGTGTAGAGCCTGCGTTCCGCTGTTATTCCAAGGACCTAAGAAATTGGATGATGTGTGCACCATTAAAATGAATGATTCCTGTTAATCTGAAATGGTCAGCCACGTGCATAGTCCACAGCACAGTCACTGGTTTCTTGGCGCTTGCTTGGCAGCTATTATTCTTACTCAGTCCGGTGGCGATGATGTATGTGTTGGCAATATCCGACACCTGCACAATACACCTTTGCCTGTTCAAAAGCAAGAACTGTGTGATCCTGCTCAGTGCCGCGTTGCGTCCTTGAAGCCTGCCTGTGGCGTCACCCACAGGCATGAGAATGCGACCCCCACGGCCTACTCTAGTCTTCGGTCTGAACTTGATGGCTGACGGGGCCAACCTGCCCTGCCACCCCAATGCCCCTCACCTCCAAAAACATGCTAGCTAGCACCTTGACGTATGTCCCTAAACCCTCCGGGGTAATCCGACGGAAACCCATTCTCCTGGCAGCACACGGTCTAGAGTTAGACGCACACAAAGCCTCCGAGCGTGTCCCCAAGGAAAACAGTCCCGTCATGTTTTAAACTGTATGACTCCAGACAGCCACGAGCACATTGCTGTTCACAAGCTGTGTTTTACTGCAATTTCCCAAGCATTTTAACTGCCTCCACTCCAATATTATGATTTTTCTTTAGAGCTGGGTTCCATGTCCCCCTACAGCTCTGGCACAGGAGTCCAGTTCCACTGTGACTGTGCGGGCACTCTGCCAGCCCCCTCCCCGCGCCGCCAGTGAGGGAATACTACTACAGCTCTCTAAATACCCTGCAGATGTGAAGTCAGTCCTCCTGACCGCATTTGTTGATATATGCTTGCTTTTCAAAGGTGAATAGTGTCGGATTGTAGAGCCACAATTAATGGGTGGCGGGATCCGGGGGGGGGTGGGGGGGTGTTCTAGTGTTGGTTGCAAATTGTTCTTCTACCCAGAATGTACCCATACAATATGGATTAAGTCATAGGCTCGACCACACGCATTCCACTTACACCAGACTTAGTATGAACAGGAGAACAACAGGACATATGTGGGCCCGCGAGGTCAGCATGCTACTTCCGGTTGGTTTCATGTGTGGCGCGCTCATTTGGTCCATCGCTTGGCACGTGGACTGCTGGATTCCTGGACTCGTCACTTCCGTTGCTAATGTGCATCGATCGACCATACGTTTTCTATTCATAGGCAGATATGGGTTGGGGGGGGGGTCGGTAGAGGAGCCAGGAGGAGGAGTCTAGCTTCAAACGCAAGCCGATCTATCAAAATACCTTCTCCACCCCCACTCCCCACAAAACCGATACTCTCTTTCCTGCCTCTTTTCAACACCCCATACAACACGAAAGCCATCATACTCCCCACCCAACATGACACAATAACCGTTACTAGTGTCCTGCCTCCAAACCCCCATCAAGGCATGGAACCATGCGTGGTGTCCTGCCTCCGAACCCTGAGTAATGCATGGAACTGTACATGGTGTCCTGTCTCTGAACCACCAGCAAAGCATAGACCATACATGGTGTTCTGCCTCCAAACCCCCAGCATTGCATGGAACCATGCATGGTGTTCTGCCTCCGAACCCTGAGTAATGCATGGAACCATACATGGTGTCCTGTCTCTGAACCACCAGCAAAGCATAGACCATACATGGTGTTCTGCCTCCAAAACCCCAGCAATGCATGGAACCATGTCCTGTCTCCGAACCCCCAGCAATGCATAGACCATACATGGTGAACTGTCTCCGAATCCCCAGCAATGCATAGACCATACACAGTGTCCTGCCTCCGAACCCCGAGTAATGCATGGAACCATAACTGGTGTCCTACCTCCAAACCCCCAGCAATGCATGAACCATAACTGGTGTCCTGTCTCGGAACCACCAGCAATGCATAGACCATACATGGTGTTCTGCCTCCAAACCCCCAACAATGCATGAACCATACAGTGTCCTGCCTCCGAACCCCGAGTAATGCATGGAACCATAACTGGTGTCCTGTCTCCGAACCCAGTGTAATGCATGGAACCATACATGGTGTCCTGCCTCCGAACCCCCAGCAATGCACAGACCATGCATGGTGTCCTGCCTCCGAACCCCCAACAATGCATGAACCATACATGGTGTCCTGCCTCCGAACCCCAGCAATGCATGAACCATACACGGTGTCCTGCCTCCGAACCCCCAGCAATGCATGAACCATACAGTGTCCTGCCTCCGGACCCTGAGTAATGCATGGAACCATAAGGGAGGTCCTGCCTCTGAACCCCCAGCAATTCATGAACCATACACTGTGTCCTGCCTCCGAACCCCGAGTAATGCATGGAACCATACATGGTGTCCTGCCGCCGAACCCCCAGCAATGCATGAACCATACACAGTGTCCTGCCTCCGAACACCGAGTAATGCATGGAACCATAACTGGAATGCAATGCATGCACCCTATATGGTGTCCTGCCTCCGAGCCCCCAGCAATGCATGGAATCTACATGGTGTACTGTCTCCGAACCCCAAGCAATGCATGAACCATACATGATGCCCTGCTTCCTAAACCCCAGCAATTCATGAACCATTACTGGTGTCCTGCCTCCGAACCCCCAGCAATGCTTGAACCATACATGGTGTCCTGCCTCTGTCCTGCCTCCGAACCCCCAGCAATGCATGGGACCATGCATGGTGTCCTGCGTCCTAACCCCCAGCAATGCATGGAACCATAACTGGTGTCCTGCCTCAGAACCCCCAACAATGCATGGAACCATAACTGGAGTCCTGCCTCTGGAACCCCAAAAATGCATGAACCATACACAGTGTCCTGCCTCCGAACCCCGAGTAATGCATGGAACCATAAACCGTGTCCTGCCTCCGAACCCTGTGTAATGCATGGAACCATACATGGTGTCCTGCCTCTGAACCCCCAGCAATGCATGAACCATATACTGTGTCCTGCCTCCGAACCCCGAGTAATGCATGGAACCATACATGGTGTCCTGTCTCCGAACCACCAGCAATGCATAGACCATACATGGTGTCATGCCGCCGAACCACCAGCAATGCATGAACCATACATGGTGTCCTGCCGCCGAACCCCCAGCAATGCATGAACCATACACAGTGTCCTGCCTCCGAACCCAGAGTAATGCATGGAACCATAACTGGTGTCCTGCCTCCAACCCCCCTGCAATGCATGCACCATACATGATGTCCTGCCTCCGAGCCCCCAGCAATGCATGGAACCATACATGGTGTCCTGCCTCCGAACCCCCAGCAATGCATGAACAATACATGATGCCCTGTTCCGAAACCCCAGCAATGCATGAACCATTACTGGTGTCCTGCCTCCGAACCCCCAGCAATGCATGGAACCATGCATGGTGTCGTGCCTCTGAACCCCCAGCAATGCATGGAACCATGCATGGAGTCCTGCCTCCGAACCCCAAGCAATGACTGAACCATGCATGGTGTCCTGTCTCTGAACCCCCAGCAATGCATGAACCATGCACGGTGTCTTGCCTCTGAACCCCCATCAATGCATGAGCCATACACGGTTTCCTGCCTCACCAACGTAACCCCTACCGATCCCCATTACAGACAACCCATGGTTGGCATCCCAATTTTGGTAGACACTGAACATTGATTATAGGATCTCGCACTGCAGTAAAGGAATGACGCCAGAATGTGAGCCCAGTCTGTCCTTTACTCTTGACTACGTATCGCCTGCGCCTTAACTGATAGAAGAGCAAAGTCAAGTTTATTTGTTATCGAAGCTTGGCTTGGAAACTACACATCACATTTATAAACCAAACGGACAGATAATATAAAGGCTCATGTTAAGGAAAGAGAGTGCAGGCAAAGCTTTCATTCCCCCGAGTCAGCTGAGTAGAAGGAGCAGAGGTTGAGGGGGGCCCATTAGATGAGGATAGTGAATGGGTGGGTCCAAGGAGTTGGACCAAGTGCTACTCCAAGGAGGAAGGAATTAAAATCTGAGCGGGAAAGGGGTGCCGATGGTGTGTCCTTGCTCATCATGGGACCAGCACCACCACATTTTTGGAGAGATGAGGGGAGTGTGAGAAAGAGGCAAAGTGAGTGTGAAGGGCAACCAGGGTCCCAGCGTTGAGGGGGGCGGGGGAGGTTACAAATCACCAAGGGTTTCCTTTGATCGGAATCTAAATGATTAGTGAGACGTAGTGGGATTTCAGTTTGTAGGGCAGATCTAGAGAAGGAAGTTGCTAGAATAGATGGAGAGAAGCGGAAGGGTAGAATAGGATGACGTGGGTGGGAAGCAAGGGTATTAAGAAATGCAAGCTTCTAGGAGTATGCAAAGGGTATCGTCAGAGGCACATGAGGGTGATAGTGGTTTGAATGTTGCTGATAATAGCTGAGGGGGACCTGTGCTCTAAAATAAGGGGAGTATTTGCTTGAAGGCAAAATCAAGACGTGAGCTGGCGGCTATGTCCCCTAAAATGTATTCTATTACACAGCGGGCCCCTTAATGGGTCCTTGTACTAATTAGATAAACCATCCCGATACCGTTAGCAAAGTGTCGCCAGCCGAAGGAACCGAATAGGACCGGTCAGAACGCAGACATTCCGGAAAGGGCCAAACCACATATACTAACAGATATCCAACATTTCAAAAGCCTCAGACAGATGCAGAAGAATTGGAAGTGAGCGTTTGTGATGTGTAGCAGGGCAGCGTGTACTACGGCCAGTGTGAGTTGCATTAACACAAAGCCTGATGGTAAGCAATAGCTTTTAATGAGGCACATGAAGAATTGTCTCGGGAGGATAGCTCATCGGCAACGTGCTCTCCTTGGAAGCAAGACGATACGGAGCACGCAGGTTCGATCCCCGGGTCCACGCTTAGAAAGCTCTGGGTATTAAGCACGTTATAAATAACCTCATATCATATATGCAATAATGAGATCAGTTGATCATATCTGAACTCCCACTCATTGCTCTAAACATACACCTCTTATCCTTTTGGAAATATCTGCAGCTATTGATGTAGTGGACTGATCACTGTATTCTCGATTTCCCTCCTCATCCTCACTTGGTTTTATTTCCATCGCTCTAATCAGGGCTATGTTGTGTCGTGGGCTGGTGGTCATTCTTCCCCTCGCCCATTACACCTTTGTGTCCACCAAGGCTCAGTCTTTGGACAACTTTTATTATTTTCTCTAAACTCTCCCACTCTCTGCATCCATTCTCTTGTCTTAAGTTGCCTGTTTGGTGCGGACAATTCTCAAATCATGGTTTCCTTCTCATCTTCTGGTGGTGAGCTTTTTAGTTCTATTTTGCTCTCTCCGCCATTAAGTCCGGGTTGCTTGCAGGGATGCCATTTAGGGGTTGCCCTCCCTTGCGACCTCTGTGGACTAAAAAAAAAAACATTTATTATTTTCTTTTTTCTTGGTAATGCAAGCTCCTGGGCTGTGGCCAGCACCATGTGGCTCTTTACTTCTGGAGTGGCTGGCTTTCTTGTTCAGGTCCCTTTAAAAAAAAAAAGAAGAAAAATAAGAACAGGAGTGCCACAAGTCTAACACTTTCACCACTGACCCTAAATAAGAAAGAATAGGAATACCAAATAATGTGTCTTTCTGGAAATCCATACAATAATTGCTAGACTCATCAAAGGTTTATTTCAGGCACACTTCGGGGGGGTGAGTCACTGATTTAGTCTGTTCTTAAATGCCTCAACTCAGTCTTTCATCCTTCTGAGGTCGATAAATGAGTACCAACAGAGGTTGAGTGATATTGGGTGTACTTTTTTTATATATAAAGCGCTTAAGCGTAAGTGCTATATAATAACACATTATTTTTTCATGAACGTCTGCTTGCATTCACAGTAGTTTAATAATATAGGCCTACATATACTGATCTTAACGATACATATGGAGATCCATTCTTGTATGAAATATACATCACATTATAGTGATATCGTAACCATATTTTTCGTAGTGTACAATGCTATGTGATGCCACTTCCTGTTTTGTCAACGGGTGAAAGGTCGTGTTCCATCACCTCCCGCGATATCACTTTAGGGCAGGGTCAAATGACATCACTTCCTGTGATGTCATCAGCGGTCACGGGTTGTGTGATGTCACTTCCGCTACCCCTGGCATTTTGGTGAAATGACATCCCTGGTTGCTTGGTCATTCTCTTCATCTTAACTCTTCCAGGACTCGACTCTTCTTCCATGCACCTCCATTCGTAGAGTTTCCTCTCCTGCACTCCCCCTGACTGTCTCTTTTGCCTTCTACTCATGGTGCAGAATTTGCACTCGCCTCTGGCTCGAGATAATCGACTCTTGGCGAGTAAGAAATGGTGTGGTGTCTGTATAGAATTGAGGTGGCGAGTGACTCTTTATTGCTGGCTGGTAGCTTGTCACTTGACATTTTCCCCCGCCCTGTGTCTTGGCATCATTATTTTACCCCTCCCTGACCACCTCCTCTCTTCTCTTGCTTGTTCCTGCGGTTAACAACTTTACTATATCTGTAGGTTTGCCTTGTTTTACTTTCTCAGCTACTAAGAATCTCTACTCTTTTTCCTGACATGATTCCCGTTCCTTACTCCTTTGCCTTCTGACCTGTACTCTTTCACCTTTTAAATTTTTAATTCTCATATTTCTTTTTTTGCTCCTGCTAATTTCCCCTATTTCACCTCCCCGAGCTACTCTTCATTGGTTTTCTTTCCCTGCGCATCTTCCACTGTATTTTTTTTAATGCTTTTATGGTTTAGCCCCCCTTTCCTCTTTTGTCTTCTCTCTGTTTACTGTCCCCCTTATCTATGTTCATCTTCTTTTCTTGTTAGCCATCCCTTTTCTGCACTTCTTCCCTTCTGGCTCCCAAACTCTGGAATTCTCTTCCCTTCGCTCCACCCTCCCTCTTGCTTCTTTTTGCTCTTCTTTTAAATTCTTCTGCCTATTTATTCATTTGACGAGTTCTGTTTTTGGTCAATTTTTGTACAGGGCTAAGCATAAGCTCTTTATAAATTCAAAAATAATAAGGAAAATGATAGTATTTGTTCCTTGGTATCCCACAGGGGCTGTCCCTCGCCTTGGGGTGTCATGGGTTGTAAGAATAGTAGAGTAAGAGAGGGGGGTGGTGTCTAATGGAGTCCCCAGGCACATGGTCCGCCATTGCAGATCATGCGCCGTGAGTGCCTGTGCGCACACTGGTCCAGTGCCTTTGTGTAACATGTGTGTCCGCCAGTTGCCTACTCATGAGACAGAGCAGAATATTACCTTGTCCAGTGAATAGCATTTGTTTTGGTGTAGTCCTAAAAGGGAAACTATATGAAGTGGCAGCAGAAGATCCATTCTGTAGTTTGGTCCCTTTCACCAAACATGTATCCCCTGGTTACACACCACGATTTAGTAACTTCTAGGAGTCCACTTGTTGGACAGAGTAGCTATTTGTCCTGGGTGCAGACTTCAGTGCAGCGGGGGGGGTGCGGCGTTTGGGGGGTTAGGGGAGAGTGGAAAAGGGCACCTTATGGATGGCTAAAGAATTTGAAAGGTCTTTATCTGCCAATCAGGGAAAATGTTTTTCATGCACCAGCTTAAACTGCACAAAATACCTAGACTCGCCATTAGTGGAAAATGTTGCTTTAATGCGCAAGGCCACAGCTTACAAACTTTGCAAACCTGGCCCCTCGTCCTTAGACTAACCAAAGTGTTAAACGTGTAGGTAAACCCACCCCGCCATTTCCTCCCTTCAAATATTCCTTCCGCTTTCAACTCCCCAACTTTATCCATGTCCTCTCCCAGAGCCACCCCCGTACTTCTTCCCTACCTCTTCTCTGATCTTGTAACCAGGGCTAGCCTGTCCGTCCAAACAGTATTAACCACCCTCCTTACCACGGTAATAATCCTTCGGCTTCAATCAACCATCATTTAATCAACCGTGCCCTCTCAGAAAACCCCTTCCCACCCCCACCTCACTTTATTAAAGTATTATTTATTTTAAACACTTCCTCCTGAAAAGCATGACACCCAGACGCATCCTATTGCACCTCTTTGCCAGTGAAATGCAAAAAGCTCCATGCCAAAGCCTGTGTATAATCCTTCTTTTTTTTTCTTTTTTTTTTAATCCCGGAACGGAAACAATCCATTGTTTCTCTCCCACGCCCCCGTGTAACTTCTGCTTGCCCCATTTCCTTTACCCCACTCCTTCAACAGCCCTCAATACCAATGTAAGCATTCCTGCCTAGTCCCTCCCCTCATCCCATTGATGGCGTCCTTTTCCATTCCATCCTTGAGAGCCATCCCCCTCCTTTTACAAACCCCTTCTCTCCCTCAAACCTAGCCAGTGACCTTTGCACACCATGGCCACCCAACCTATATAACCAATAGTAATTGCCAACATTCCCGTTAAGCCCAGAAAACAAAATTCACCGAAGTACCCATGCCCATAGCTGCACACCCACTGTATACTAAAATATGTATACCTCAACATTACTAGACGCCTTAAAAGAAGCAACTGGTGACTTATTCAGTCTCCAGAAGACTGCCCCTCTGCCACATCTGTGAAAGAAATGACAAAATGAGAACCGTACGAATAACCCGCCCCACTTTACCGCACTCTGCTACTCCTCCGTTACTGCACCTTCCGCTCACTACTACAAAACTCTTAATTTTCCTCCTGTGCCGTCCCTTCAATCCCCACTCCTTCTCCCTACTCAAAAGCACCCCTCCCACTGAAATCCCCTCCTCCCTTCCCATAGTGTAAACCCCCACAACTGCCCCCTGTTTCTCCAGTGCCGTCCGTAAACCCTACCCCCACCCAAAAATGTCACTGCTGTCGCCCCCTCCCCCCCCCACTCCTTCCTGAAATGATAACCGGTGTCTAACCTTTACTTTCTTGGCCCCCACCCGCAAGCGAAGAACAGCACTTTATTTTGGGCCAACCCTAAATCCATTATCATCCCTCTGTCCTCTTTTCAACCCCTCTTGCCCACTTCTCACCCCGCACAACCTGTCTCAGTACCATAGCAGGAAATCGCAACGTCCACGTTTGCCGTCCCCTTGGAAACAACTTCCTAGGCCACCTGAGCCTGCATCCCGTAATCTAATCACCCTTTCCATTCGCAAGCTCCCTCCTGTCCTAAACCTCCACTTGCTCACTTGTTCCCTTTTCCCCGGGCCAGCCTGCCCACCAGCCCCCCACTGTCACTAACTCAATTTCTTTTTACCCAGAGTGCCCCAATTCATTCTTTCCATAAATATTGCAAATCATAGAAAAGTAAGAGCACTGAAAGTAATGTGGAGACAAGTTAATAAGCATGTTTGTAAGTCAGCCACCAAGGCCTACCATCACACAATATGCTTTGCCTACGATGACCAACAAATGTTGTTGTGCCTACGCTCTATAGTTTCGCCATCTTCATCACTTCAACCATAACATATCCCCACTCTTCTCGCTTGCCAGTGCACTGTAATCCGTTTGATCAGACCTTTCCAGTTTTCTTTGATTAGGAGCCAGCTCATTCAACAGAAATGCCAGGCCATGTACAAATCAATGTGATGCTGCACGGGTATTCCCTGGTCCTCCTTCAAACCCCATCAATACCCATTGCTGCCCCGTGCCTTGCACTGCCAGCCTGCTGCACTCGCCCAGCAGGAGGAGGGATTGGAGGGGTGGTGGTGGATTTGAAGAGCTAACACCAAATGCAGAAGGTATACTAACGGGCAGAACTATATTGTGTCGCAAAGTGGGGTCGTTTTGACGAATTGCCCCAAAGTAACACATGTTTTGGCATCTAGGTACTGGATGCATGTACGGTCTTTAATAAAACCATTGGCTCAGAGACAGTTAAGTTGAATACTGCATGTAAAAAAAGGCTCCAATTAATGGAGAAACATTGCTTTGGGGGAGCAAAACATGTCATTTGATAAGGAGTTAGAGAGACCCGTTAAGATGGATGGAAGGGTACAAGCAGTGGAGAGAAGTGTTGGTGTGGTATGGTATGCCAGAGGTCTGGGGTTTACTACGAGTTTACCTGTTATGCTCCCAGGGCCCAACAACCCTCCCCCAGAACAAATGGAGGACTCTGTCAAGGGCATGTTAGACTGTCGTTTATTACAAAAACCGACCGGGATCAAAGGGGACATTCAGAAATCTCGAGTCACCGCTCCCAAACCAGTGTCAAGCCTTTTTGTTGCAAAGTAACGTCACAACATGGGCCCTGCCCCGAAAAACCTATCCAACTTTCGGATTGGGTGATAGGAGTGGTATACTGTATAGATTGCCCCAATGGATCTTAGGTGATTGTCCCTCTCATGTCAGGTGGCTGGCCTGCCTCTTCCCCAAGAAACTATTACATTGTTGCAGGGTCACAGGATTACCATTGGCCCTTGCCCTCTGCCATCCACCCCTGGATTTCTGTCCCCTGATCGGTTGGAACTTTTCTCCCCAGGCCTGGGACCCAGCTCTGTTCCCAGCGCTCTGTGCACTTCAAGGTGATGAGAAGGACTGTGTTCTCAATGTATCTGTTAGCAGTACCACTTTTGCCTGTGAGAGTGCTCTCCACATTGCAACGTTGTTGACAAGTTCATGTGTCACTTCATGCCTGTGTTGCTGAGAACTGTGGGTGAATAACCATTGTCTAGCTTGGCCGCATCACGTGGCTGAGGATTATGAAATCAAGCTTTTCTGGTCTGCAAATTTATAAGGAATTTTTCAGTTTTTCTGCAGATGTCGTTTTAAGATTGGAATGTGCTGCTTCTCTCTGACCTTGGCTGCGAGCCCTGGCCTTCCTGTCTGTTCTATGCAGCCTAGTTCTGCTTTCCGCCATCTCTCGTCCTACAGTTTGTGCCCTTATGTGATCCTCGTTACACTTGTACAGTGATTTCTACATAGCTATACCATGCTATGTTTTCCCTAGGTTTGTCGTATTTGGTCCTTCCAGGTTCCTTATGTGATCCTGTAGTTTCATAAAGTTAGTTGCAATAAGCATCTGCAAGCTTGCTATGCATCTCTTTGTTACCTTGCGTTCAGCATTTCTACAATTGGGTAATGAGGAAAATAATCAAAGCTTCATGTATATGTACTCTATCTACAGAACTGTGTAAGCAATTTCTTCTTAGGTTTCTGTAACTTTGTGCATGGCTGCGAGTGTGCTACGTGAATAATGTGGCTACGTCGTGGTGTCACTAATGACATCAGCACAGTGGTTTGTCGGCATTAGTCAACGTCATCCATCGAGGCATTTGGGTCCATGACCAATGTTGAGGCACCTGTATCCATAAAGACATTCATTGGCTAAGGTTTGAATGGCTGTCTGAGAGAATATCGTTCTGCATACGTGTCAGTCACTGGTCGTCCTGGGGACTGGCCAAATAGTGAGCGACTTTGTGTGTTTTTTACTCTTCGGGCCGTCATGTTCGTTGGCGTGAGGGGCATTCCAGAGACGCTCTCTTCAGTAGTATCCAATCGGAGACATTTGGGACAACGGAACGGGCGGGTAGAGGAGCACTCAGTGGGTCCCTTCCCTGGGTGGCATCGTTTTCTCCTCATTTCTTTTTTAATGTGGGGAGGCAGCAGTGAGACTCTCCCCTGTTGCCTCCACTCAAAACCTCCCAACATGTTCAAAAAGGCTTCCCTCAAACCCTCCCTCCACACTTATCAGCTGTACTGGAACTTTGTGCTCCTGTCCCGGCACTCATCCTATCTCCCAGCCGCCACAGAAATGGAAAAGGGACATCTTTTTCCAATGTTCTCCCCCTCTCACCCCGCAGTCCCTCAGGAGATTGGCTGAGCAAGCAGTGCAAATCTCCCTGGGGGTGGGGGAGGCGTCATTTTTACCCCGGCTAAACCTAGGGGTGTAAATGGCTTTCACTCCTGCTGCGGAGGGGGTGGACATGGTCTTTAATGCCCCCTCCAGCCCTCGTCGAGGCCCGAGCGAAGGCCATATTCTCACCAGCACACTTTCCATCCAATACAGTGGGTGGAGGCCTGACCAAAACTGCTCTAATGAACAGTGGAGATCTAGCCAATCGAAAAACAACCTCAAATTATCCATGGTGCTGCAGGTTTGTCGGTCCTACAAATCCCTGGTGCCCTCCAGGATCAAGGTTTACGCTTTTTTAAAGGAAACTAACTTAACATTCTTTGGGCCAACCCCGGTCATCACTGGGTGAACAAGGCATTAATGACAGTTAAACCAAAAGGTAATTTTACTACAACTAGCTGAACACATGAACCCAAGCTGGTGAGTCAGGAGGCTGGCCCTACATTGAGAGAATATTCTAAATATTCCCAGTGGCTATTCGGACAGCGTGGGTCAGTGTTATTCAAGATGCTGGCTTGGGGTTGATTATGGAGGTGCAATGGGGGGGTCGTCTTCTTGCTTGAGAGTGCATAATGTGAGCTCAATTCTGATTGAGTGCATACTAAAATATGTACATAGACAATGTGTTTGAGCTTGATTCCCACAAACACACACGTACTTCAGTGATTGATTTAAAGAAAATAAAGGATTGAGTTAATCTGGTACATGGGGTGTTCAGGTCTGTGCATTTTATAATTGCGTCCTCTCAGGGGGTGTGTGCCGTCTCTCAGTTGGAGCACGCACCAGAGCATAATTGACAGATTGCCTGGATTGTTAATATATACTGAGGGAGGGGTCGTTATCGTGGAATAATGACTCGCCACGTTCGGCTTGGGCCATAGATTGGGGAAAGATCATTATCCCAAGCAAGAATGACCCCTCCCGAAATGTAAAAGGCTATTGGCACAATGTGGTGCTAGCAATACATGTTTTGGAGGCGAAGTAAACAATATTACTTTAACTTACTTAAACAAAGTTAGTGAATTAAATGTGATTTCATTTTGTAATATTGAAATAACATAGTTCTACCCCTGTTTTAGCTTTCCCTTGCTTGTGTTTAAAAAGATGTTGAAGCAAAACAATAGGTCGTCTGCTTCTCAGAGAGGGAAGTGTCTTGTTGAAAGAAATCTTGACTGGAAATTGCATTGTTGTTTCCCTGTCTGCTTCTGAAGACAATATTCAGAATGCAGTCAATACCAGTAGATATTGACTTCACTCTAAACCTTTCAATTGGCTCAGAGGAGCTCACCAGCGATCTCCATGTGCTAACACAATGTACTAGGTCAATAGCATTTCCTCGTTTCCATTGGACACGCCTCCATGTGAATTATTGAATGCACTGTAGAAGGAGCATATATCCAAACAAGTTCCCCCTTTCCCCTGCAGCACAAAATGGTGCAATGTCAGTTTGCGTGGTGGTGCTAGCTTCCTAATTCTGAACCTGGTACAGACCCCTCCCTGTTTCACACCGCTATTTCCCCGGTTTGGCTTGTGTTTGGCTCGAAGAGCCAGGCCAGACCCCCTTGCTAGACCCTACCCATGAATTCCCTGGTTCTCACGAGGTATATTTTGAGAGCGATTGCTTTTCTGATCAATCTTTGTAGCTATTCATAGTTGGCAAACAGGGCGAGTCACCCAAAAAAGAAAAAAAACTGCTTATCGGGCCATGCCATGAAGATGGGTCGTATAGGGGGCACTATGTCCAGTGCGATGTCCAGTGCGATGTTGCGTAGTCCTTTGTAAGAGCTGGCATTTTCGTAAAACATACGCAAGCCAAATATTGCTAGGTGCGTCATCGCCAAGCTAGCTTTAGGCTACACTATTGCCCAGGTTTTCACATCTTACAGTTCCAACATGGGCACGAAAGGATGCCTGCAGCCCTTCTGCACGTCACTGTGTAGAGTGGCAGAAGATGATGGCGGCCTGCTACGCAGCCTCAAGTAAATAAGTGGCTGTTGCGAGGGATTGTTTATTTTTGTGCATCTTTCTGCCTCGGCCATCGAGTGGCAACATGGGCGTTTTGTAAATCCTACTATCCAACATGTTTTTTAAGCACTCACTTGCCATTACTGGCTGATCCAATATTGTGCTTTTCACGGCTGCTTTATGGTGGTACTTCCGGTTCAGCGGGAGGCTCTTCCGCTCTGCCAAGGATGGAATAGATCACCTGCAGGATACGATGCGTTTGGATGGGGAACATGGAGCGTGAACCTGACTAATTGATTACAAGAATGAATGAATGAATGTTGGTACCCACACCAGGGTTTAAGCCACACTGGCCACTTCCTATATGCATGTACCTGAGCGGGTGCGCTGTATCATTCAGTAAACCATTTTATACATACCAACATATGCCCCGGGATTTTAAAATCCATTTTGTCGCTTTCTGGGACTTGTAGTCCTAGATTTTACCATCATAAATACAAGATTAGTAGCCAAATCAGGGGGCGGGGGGACTGGAACCAAAAGAGGCCCTGGAAATCATGTTCAAAGTGGCTCCATAGTGCACATTTTCAGCAAGTGGAACCATTTTCCTCTGAGAAAATCGGGAAATATTATACGTGCCCTATAAAAGAAGTTCCCGATAGGCCATTCCAACCCTGAACCTAACGCAAGCGGAAAAGCAGGACTGGAGTCGCATCTCACGAGTGGAACGGGGATGTTTCCACTTCTGCGCTTTGGCGGGGTCTGTCTGTCCCTCACGCTCAGCGCCTCGGCATGAAATAGTTGATTAAACTGCATCGATTTGCCTTTTATAGTTGAGACCCAAAATACATGTATCTTCACACCGGTGTCTCTGCAGCGGGCCAATGGGATTCGTGCTTTAGGGAGGGCGAAAGTTGGCTTGCGAACATCTAGCCGGCGGCTGCTCTCGCAGAGAAGAGCCGGGCATAGAAGACCAAATAAGCGGGCTGTTCCGCCTGCGACGGCCCGAGATCCCGATTGATAGCGCTGCTCTCCCACGGCAATTCCATGAGGCGGAGCCCCTTTCCCAGGCTGAGGGGCTGGGGGGCGCTGGACAATCCCGGAATCTCTCCCAAGCGGCACTGTTTTTGTTACTATTAATAGTCGAGTGTTTGTTCTCCTCTCGGGCTCGCGCTATCCCTTTTCTTTCAGCTGACCAGAGTTACTCCCTGTTTTTCCCAGGCTGCCTCCAGTTCTGCCTTTTTTTCTGTTTCCTCATTAACCCGTTAAGTGTCGCCGAGGATGGATGTGTGAAGAAGGGTTCTATGGCGCATTGTAGGTACAGGAGGTTTGCTACCTGAGCCCCAAGAACCGAATACATGGATACCTCTAGCTGGCAGGGGGTGAAAACTGTGGCCGAAGTCCACCATTTCTGTGCTTTCAATTACTCGCTATTTCTTTCTATTGGAGGAAGACGGCCACAATAGATTTGAAAACCGCATTCTGTGCACAGAGGCCGTGTTTCTGCCAGAAGACGCAATGCAAATATGTGCTTTGTAAAGCGCTTTGGATTAAGGCGCTATATATATATATATATATATATATATATATATATATATATATATATATATATATATATAAAACACATCATTATCATTAGGTTCGTAGCACTATATAAATGCTAAATTATTATTATTAACAATTGTGCAGGGACAGCGAGACATGAGAGTAAGGAAGTGGTACATCAGGCATTACAAGGTATTACAAGAGCAGACAGAAACTGGCGCATTGCATGCATGCGTGGCCCGCGATGAGCGGTGCATTGCATGCATGCGTGGCCCGAGATAAGCGGTGCATTACATGCATGCGTGGCCCAAGATAAGCGGCACATTACATGCATGCGTGGCCTGAGATGAGCAGCATATTACTTGTTTGCGTAGCCCGAGAAGAGCGGCACATTACATGCATGTAACAGGAAGCGTGGTGCATTACATGCATGGCCCGGGATGAGGGTCGCATTACATGCATGCCCAGCCGGGATAAGTGGCGCATTACATGCATGGCCCGATATGAGTGGTGCATTACATGCATGCACAGCCCGAGATAAGCAGCACATTACATGCATGCACAGGGTAGGGCTGGAAACACGAGAGAGAATCAATTGTACTTTCCCAGCCATCCGAGGGCCCTTGCGAGGTGCTGTCATATTTTGGTTCCCTTTTGGCTTCTCCTCCAGCACTCCTCCGTGACCCTGATACTGCCCCCCAAATCATGCCACATCCCCCAGCCCACTTACCTGCTGGGGCTTACGGCACCGCCGCTCCTTGTCATCGGGGTTGTCGTCAAAGAGAAAAGGGACTTGGTCCCTTTTTTTTTCTATGACGGAAGCCATCTTGTTTTCTTTCACAAGAGATTGGGCAAGCACAATATGCTCCGAGCCAGACTCCTTTTAAAAAAAAATAAAAAAACAATTTGCACCGCAGACGTATCCCCGGGTTGCAAATAGCCATCCCCTCCTTGTATGGGGAGGGGGGGCCTTCTGTGCCATTAATGGGCCTGATGGCTCGCCAAGGCTTGGGCTAGCCAGTTGTTACCGGCCCGGTACGCCTCACAACATGGGGGTGATTGCTATATTCTTAGTCTAGTTGTGACATCACGACTCTGTGATCAGAAAATTACCTCCCCACTGTAACTAATAACTAAATTGAGTAATGTTAAAATTCCTGTTGCTTCAGCCGTCACTGAGCAGAGTTCCGATTGCCACTGGAACAGTTAATTAAATCCATGCCTGGCTTTTCAGATTCATTACTTTTAAAAATGGCTTTCTGTTGCGCTTGACAGGCATTCATTGGTAACAGTAATCCGGATGATCATTTCTTATATAGCGCTGCCCACCCATAGGTCTCGGCGCGCTGAAATAACAGACCACGTTATCATCCCACAGAGTGGTACTCAATTTATCAACCTCAGAAGGGTGAAAGGCTGAGTGGATCCTGCCGGGATTCCAACCTGCCACAGCAGGCTGCATGCAGATATCAGGGGTGAGCGCTTAGCTGGCTGAGCTATCTGACATGCTAAACAGTCTGTTTTTATATGTTCATTTTGTGCACAGGAGCGCAAGAATCTATCTGTGTATTATCGATCATTTTGAAACTGCTGGTCAGTGCTTGGGGATATTTCTGTAACGCGAACGGAATGCCTTTTGCAAATAGTTCCACTCGTCTTAAATTGTATGAACTAAGAGACGATTAAAATACAAGACTTTCTCCAGGTGAAAATATTTGAAAAGATTCGTTAAACATGCACACAAAACTACTGATGTAAAGCAACAAACTACAGAGGCACTGAGTTTATTTGTCGCTCTTAATACACATTGCCATGGTTGCTTCTTCAGTCCAGAAACACAGGGTGATCGTAACCATAGTGATGCTCAGAGAGTAGGCCTATTTATGCAACCCCTCTGCCCTAATGCATTAATATATTCAGAGGTAGGTGTTAACAAATGCACACCGGCCCGGCTGAAGATGTGTGGGGGCCCATTTCAACATGATGGTTAGGGTGCCCCCTTGCTTAGAGTGGTAAGCAGTCTGAGGCACCCGTGGGGGGGGCATACATCATAATGGCGATAAAGAGAAGGTTAATGGCTGCCAGTTATCACGAGGCGGCGAGCCAGCAGGGAGCTGAAATACTGAATCCTTCTTTGTAAGCAAATGGCTGACATGGAGGAACCAGTGTTGAAGGGCAACGAGGTGCCAACACTTCTCTTCTTCCCAATGGAAGTGACGGCCGGACGGGCTCCAGCAAACGCAGTTTGTAAGGCGAGTGCTGCAAAGCGCACACTGAGCCCCAGAGCTTAAGTAATATATGAAGGAACACATTGCTGTGTTATTAGATTTCTGACTGGCAATATGGGGGCAGTTGCTGGGGGCACACCTGAGGATCAAGACCCCTTTCATTTGAAAAGGTTGAAAGGCCCCGACACCATCCCTGTATGCACACTGCTGGCAATGGGGTGACAATAGCGTCCCCTGCGAGGGCTCTTTTTGCAAAAGTCCTGGAGCAGATTGTCCCCCCTGTCCCCACTCTGCTACCTACCATTTCCCATAGTGCCGGACCAGACTGAACTGTTACTGCGCACCTGGGTACCTTTGGGTTTGAAGGGAGCGCACCAGTTTTTTAATAAAATGATGGCAACATCTGGACTGATCAGAAAGAGTTAAGCTATCACCCCCTGACCCTTTGCCCCAAAGAAGACTAATCAGAACCCCAAAAATACGCACTACATTGGATTTACATAACGTTTAACACGGTGGTCGGTCAAAAAAACGAAAAAAAAATATCGAATTACAAAAATCTCGGAAAAAAAATCTCGAATTATTTATTTATATGTATTTGTGGGTTCAGGTAAGTATAAAAAAAAGGGTAAAATAAAAAATGAAAAAAGGGGGGTTGGGGGTAACCCCCCCATTTCGAAATAAAAACGTATTAAAAAAAAATTCGAGTTTTTTTTTTCGAGATTTTTTTATTCGGTTTTTTGACTGTAAACCGTTTAACACATGTGGCTCCAATGAAACCTTTTCAAGCAGATGCATAAAACTGCCAGCAGGAGCCAAAATGCCCACATTATATTTGTCTATTGTCTTTTGATGAAACTGTGTGACTAGTGTTTTAAGTGGAAAACATGTTTAACTACTCGCCAATCTAGGCTTTAAGTGGGCCAGGGCTCAGACCCAGTAAGATCCAAAAATGGCTCTTGTGCCATGGCCCTGCCAGATCCCCCAGACCCAGGTCTATGAAATTCAACTGTCTCTTCGTCCAGTTACATAGTTATTAATTTGTCTCTCTTTCTATGTGGTTCTCGCTCCTTCTGCCTCACTATTTGTATCACTTTCTATTTGTCTTTCTCCCCACTTACTTTTTCACCCACCTCCAGTCATATTTTCACCCTCTTTCACTCTGCTTTTGTCCCTTTATACTGAGCCTGGGCATTGGCACCCTGAAACATTACAATCCTTGATTCCAACCAAAAGCTTAGTATAGTGGTGCACCTTTTATCTCCTTCACTTCAAATTGGACTTGGACGCCTTTGTGATGACTGCATTAGACTGACAATCAATCGCACATTGATTTTCCCCTGTTTCGGCATTAATATTGCGATGTATAACATTTGGCATGAAAGAAAAAATTGTCAACTATTAATACAATATGAATAACTATGCTCTATGGATAATCGAGGGTGCGTAATGAGAAGTCACTGATTCGTTCTCACAATCCACATTGAAACCTGCCGTGAGGGTCATGGCACAGGGTGCCTGCATAAATAAAACCATGAGCAGGTAGGTGGACAGCTTGGCTTCAAACCTGATTATCTCACTGAGCTGCTCTGTAGACTTGTAGATATGTAACCTTGCTTCAACCTGATCATCCTGCTGAGTTGCTCTGTAGACTTGTAGATATGCAACCTTGCTTCAATCTGATCATCCTGCTGAGTTGCTCTGTAGACTTGTAGATATGCAACCTTGCTTCAACCTGATCATCCTGCTGAGTTGCTCTGTAGACTTGTAGATATGTAACTTTGCTTACATGATCAACCTGCTGAGTTGCTCTGTACACTTGTAGATATGTAACTTTGCTTCAAACCATCATCCTACTGAGTTGCTCTGTAGACTTGTAGATATGTAACTTAGCTTCAAACCTGATCATCCTGCTGAGTGGCTCTGTAGACTTGTAGATATGTAACTTTGCTTACATGATCAACCCGCTGAGTTGCTCTGTAGACTTGTAGATATGTAACTTTGCTTCAAACCATCATCCTGCTGAGTGGCTCTGTAGACTTGTAGATATGTAACCTTGCTTCAAACCTGATCATCCTGCTGAGTTGCTCTGTAGACTTGTAGATATGCAACTTTGCTTACATGATCAACCTGCTGAGTTGCTCTGTATACTTGTAGATATGTAACTTTGCTTCAAACCACCATCCTACTGAGTTGCTCTGTAGACTTGTAGATATGTAACTTTGCTTCAAACCATCATCCTACTGAGTTGCTCTGTAGACTTGTAGATATGTAACCTTGCTTCAAACCTGATCATCCTGCTGAGTTGCTCTGTAGACTTGTAGATATGCAACTTTGCTTACATGATCAACCTGCTGAGTTGCTCTGTATACTTGTAGATATGTAACTTTGCTTCAAACCACCATCCTACTGAGTTGCTCTGTAGACTTGTAGATATGTAACTTTGCTTCAAACCATCATCCTACTGAGTTGCTCTGTAGACTTGTAGATATGTAACTTAGCTTCAAACCTGATAACCCTGCTGAGTTGCTCTGTAGACTTGTAGATATGTAACTTAGCTTCAAACCTGATCATCCTGCTGAGTTGCTCAGTAGACTTGTAGATATGTAACTTTGCTTCAACCTGATCATCCTGCTGAGTTGCTCTGTAGACTTGTACATATGTAACCTTGCTTCAACCTGATCATCCTGCTGAGTTGCTCAGTAGACTTGTAGATATGTAACTTTGCTTCAAACCATCATCCTACTGAGTTGCTCTGTAGACTTGTAGATATGTAACTTAGCTTCAAACCTGATCATCCTGCTGAGTTGCTCTGTAGACTTGTAGATATGCAACATTGCTTCAACCTGATCATCCTACTGAGTTGCTCTGTAGACTTGTAGATATGTAACTTAGCTTCAACCTGATCATCCTGCTGAGTTGCTCTGTAGACTTGTAGATATGCAACCTTGCTTCAACCTGATCATCCTGCTGAGTTGCTCTGTAGACTTGTAGATATGTAACTTTGCTTCAAACCATCATCCTACTGAGTTGCTCTGTAGACTTGTAGATATGCAACCTTGCTTCAACCTGATCATTCTGCTGAGTTGCTCTGTAGACTTGTAGATATGTAACTTGGCTTCAAACCTGATAACCCTGCTGAGTTGCTCTGTAGACTTGTAGATATGCAACCTTGCTTCAACCTGATCATCCTGCTGAGTTGCTCTGTAGACTTGTAGATATGTAACTTGGCTTACATGATCAACCTGCTGTGTTGCTCTGTAGACTTGTAGATATGTAACTTTGCTTCAAACATGATAACCCTGCTGAGTTGCTCTGTAGACTTGTAGATAGGCAATCTTGCTTCAACCTGATCATCCTGCTGAGTTGCTCTGTAGACTTGTAGATATGTAACCTTGCTTCAACCTGATCATCCTGCTGAGTTGCTCTGTAGACTTGTAGATATGTAACTTTGCTTCAAACCATCATCCTACTGAGTTGCTCTGTAGACTTGTAGATATGTAACTTGGCTTCAAACCTGATAACCCTGCTGAGTTGCTCTGTAGACTTGTAGATATGCAACCTTGCTTCAACCTGATCATTGTGCTGAGTTGCTCTGTAGACTTGTAGATATGTAACTTTGCTTCAAACCATCATCCTACTGAGTTGCTCTGTAGACTTGTAGATATGTAACTTGGCTTCAACCCTGATCATCCGAAAGTAGCTCGCAGATTTTACCGAGGGCAACCTACCATGCCTACTCTGATTGAAAGGGGGTCTTTATTCCCTCTGGTGATTACAGAGAGAGGACCTCTCTCCCGAACAGTGGCATGTTAGCAGTCCTCCCATGCAATTTTGATTGCTTGCGCCACAAAGCACAAATTCATGGAAATTGGGACACACGAGTTTCAGTGCATTCTTTGAACTTCCTGGTGATATCGTAAATGCCTCCTGCCATGTATGTTCTTGGCATGAGGCATTTACATGAATTCTTATGGAATCCAACAGATTTGACCAGTTGCTATATGCGTGCAGGTGCCATAGGAATCTAATGCAAATCTGCCATCATCAGAATCTGATTCTGGCAGATGTGTTCACTTTTGAAAGGTAAAGCGTATGGGGTGGTGGGCACATATGTTTCACATATGTTTCATCCTGGGACCTCACTCAAGTCATTAAGGGCATTGAAAATCACCTGGACTAGTAAATTAGGTCAAAAACCATGTTTACATCTTTTACACATGGTTTTTATTCTTCATTTACTGCTCTGGATGATTGGAAAATGACCCTTTAAATTTGGCCTATTGTTGGGGACCCTTTTTTGGCTTCTTTTTCCGCTTGACTCCTAATGTTTGCTGATGAGGCATAGTGAGATTTAATAATTTGCCTAGGATCACACACTTTGCTTAAGTAGTGAAACCAGGTTTTGGGGCCAGTCAGCGATTTAGCTCTTGGCAAAAATATCTTCCCACATATGATTGATAGAAGAATTGGTTAAGGTTTGGGTTTGAAAGGATTAAATTATAGTTGTGTAGCAATGCATTTACAAGCAAACACATTTAATAAGAAATCCTCCTAGCATTTATATCAATGGTTCTAGAATCGTGTTGCTGGGGGAGGGGAAATGGGATTCTAGCATTTTTACCTTTTCTGACTAGAAGACTAGTAAAAGCCTAGAAAAGTGTTTTCACTGTGAAAGAAAATGAAGCACAATATCCTCTGCTCGTGTCTTTATTTCACACAGCGTGCAATGTTAAGCGGCTGACCGGCCCCCACAGGGGCGCTAGAGGTACAGCCTACATAGCGGGCTGTCCCCTCTTGCTGCCTCCCTCCGGAGGTGGTCCGCCTCTAATCTTCCTTCCCTGTGAGGCGGAAGAGGCACCCTCCCCCCCCAAGGCCTGAATTCCGGTGGCAGGCACTTGGGGAACGTATGTAAGGCGGGGGGCTGCTGAGGGTCAGTCTCTTTCCCAGCAGCCCCCCTGTCTTTTGATTTCGGTTGATGCCCATTCGAGTGCTATAGGCCGTGTCTACTAAGAGGAGCTGTAGTTTTGCTCGGAATTGGTAGTGGTTGTGGGCCACCACTGGTTTCCAAAGAATTTACAAAGTTGTCTGTGGTTATTGTGTGATGTAATCATGACATATTGTGACCACAAGAGGTCGGGCGGCCAATGGGGGATCACCCTGCTATGCTCCCCTCCCGTTTATTATCATCATCCCCCATCCACACCTCTTGATGGACAACAGTCCTTCCCCGGGCAGGGCTGTGCCCGGGCTATCAGCCTCTAAGCTGATAGGGTTATTGTAATGCTTTGTTCGATTCCTTGTGCTTTGACATTTCACAGGAAAAAGTGTGAACGCTGACCTGTGAAGGCTGATGTGCGAGGAGAGGAGAGCTGTCACTGGCAACGTTAGTGCCAACACTCTCCTCAAGTTTGAAGAAGTCCCGGCCCTCAATACGTTCAAAAATAAGTCGTGCCATGTACTGAGGACCCGGTTAGAGCCGACCCATCGTAAAGCACTGCGTGGGACCGTGGGATAGCTGCCTCTGCAGGGAAGGAATTGTGCCGCAACAAGACGGCTCAGCTCTGGCAAAAATGCCCACTAGGACAGACCAACCTCAAACAATGAGTGTCCCAAACTGCCTGTGTGTCTGGTGCTTTGCAAACATGTTGGTGTCATGGTGAGCATTCTGCCAGATACGATGAGCGCCATACCCAGTGTGCATTGCATGTTCCGAAGGAATTAATTGATGTATAAGCGCTTTACAGATGCCAAATAAATAAATAACTGCACGTTTGAATTACCGTGCCGTTGTCGCTGGGACCGAACTGCAGATACTATGCGTCAAACCCTGACTGTCTATGCGTGCTGGAGACCTCAATACAGAGGGAAAATACTTCGGGGGCAAATGTGAACTCAAGCAGGAGCATCCCTCCTGAAGCAGCAAGTGCGCTGGGGCGCAGCAAAGGTGATGCGGCGACGCCGGGCCCCGTGTAACCCTCCCTGCACTCCTTGCAAAGGCTGCGCTTGCTTACGATATTCCGGCGGATTCACGAAGGACTGGCATTCTCCCCACAGGGCACGTGTTAAGGGAAGCCCGTCGGCGCGCGCGCACGTGAGTGCAGCGCTGGGTCACTCGCCCCTTGGGGTGGCTGGGAGATAGCCTCGTAAGGGTTGGCTCACGCCACCTCCGTACGCCCCTTCGGCCACGTCATCACGGCACGCATTTCCATCCACGACCACCTCGAGTGACCAAGTTCACCCCCCTGTGCGCTGCTAACTTGTGCCTTGCAGCCTGATCAAATTCCAGTTGGGATGTCCCCATGGCAACCGGTGTACCCTAGCAACGTGCCCACCAATCACCTGCATGGGAAGCAGTAGGCCGTGGCAACTTGAAGCCAGGGAGCGCTTGCTCAAGAATGTGGGCGGAGGTCGAATTGGAGACAGAGGGACCGTGGTGAACCTTGACCTTGGCTGCTGGTGCGCTGTGTACCAGCAAGTTCCTATTAGGAAGATTAACCCATGTCCCTTTCAGCTGGCTACCCACAGACGATAGTTTAATTGTCCCCTCTCCACCTCCTGCTGTAATGAAGTGGACGCGGCACTCCTGAGGGGGCCTGTAAATAGGCCCCGTCGCCCGTGTTGTGATTCGCCGGCCCTCCTCCCCGTCATTCAGCTTAGCCTCGTCTCAGACAGAATGTCCCAAGAGGCGGACTGGCCACTTGGCGACATTGGATGGTCGCCAGGCGGCCGCTATCGCCTCCGGTGCCCTCTAGCGGCGAGGCAGTGCCAGGGACCTGGCCGGCGCTGTTACAGACCACGTTTTATTGGGGCACAGGGGCGTTTGCCCACCTCAGCATTTGTGGGGGCTTCAAAAAAGCGCCAAGTTCAACGAACTTAAATTTGAACGCTGCGAGTTAAATCAATGTTTTCTTTGCATCCCCTCGTTTCCCTGCTCCCAACTCTGATGGCCAATAGACAGCTGCAGAGAAACCCTGCGATTCCCTTTCCTCTCCGGAGGGGCGTGCTCTGACACTGAGCCTCAGATGTCTCCCCGCCCTCCCAGTAAAGACTGCTCGGGAAACCTTCATTGTTAAAGCGGCTGCCAGTCTCCCCTTACCTGAGTAGGTGAACGCAAATCCTTAAGAATGTCAGCACGCCCCCCTCCTATATGTCACGCTATGTTACCAGCAGAGTCGGACTGGGCCATAACATTGTCTCGGGCACCAATGAAAAAGTGGGCCACGCTTACAAATGGCAATTCATTCCTTTTGTGACACGCTGTTTGACTAGTACCCGCGGGGGGGGGGGGGGGGGGGGGGAGGTTTTTGATAAAGTGTGATGCAGATTGTGCATTTTAAAGAATATTTGTTCAGTAACACTGGTCAAAACTACTCGCCGCATGGTGAAGTAACATCAAACTAGGTTTCCCATAGATAGCCACTAAAATCTGGAACGCCCTACCCACAGACATCAGAACAGAAAACTCTTTTCACCTTCTGCAAAAAAATCAAAACCCTCCTCCTTCATCTGACCCCCTGTATGCCTTGCTACCTGCCTGTATATATGATCGCAATTGTTTATCACTTCTGTAACTAAGTAAAATGTCTGTAACCAGCGCCACGATGCCTCCGGGCTGCTATGCGTTTAACAAATGCGAATAAATAAATAAACAAGTAAAATAAATAAACTTGCCCACAATGGCCAAAAAAGTGGCCCACTTTGACCAAAAAACTGGCCCCGAGAAGTATTTTTCTTTTTTGGTTTGCCCCTGGGCCCATTGCCCTATAGGCCAGTCCGAGCCTGGGTGCCCGGATTTTATGCATCACCATAATATCTCGAGCGCCTGGCATGTCTGGGGGTTGGTGCATAGATTCTAATTGCCCTGCGACTGGCAGGGCAGGCTGTGTAATAATATCATAAGCACTATGACATCTTTATATCCATCGGGAGCCTTCCTTCCCCAGGTTATGGGGATCTGCTCATCTCCAAGCGACCTTCTGTGACCACGTTTTAAAAAGACACCTCTTGCAGCCTGGTCCAGAAGCGTGTCTTGTTGCAGCTCCCTTAATGTTGACTGTTTTTTATTTAAAGCAAAACATTATTTGTAAGTCCTGATAAAGGTGTTTGCTCCATTACTAAAATACTTTCATGATGAGAGTGGACAGTGCTGCCCAAGACCACAAGGCCTTGTAGTGTGGAGGAAGGATAACTGGGGGGCAACGCGTTTGTCTTGGAAGCAAGATAACGCAGCGCAACACAGGTTTGAATCCCGATCCCACGCTTAGAAACCACTTGTTGGTATTAAGCGGGTTATAAATGAACAGTTTTAATTATAATGCAATAGACACTACTTTCTAGCGCCGCCTGCTTTCTTCCACCTGGGCTATCCACGACATTGTGCTACATCTGCCCAGCTGTGATTTCCTATCGTACAGGCTCCAGGCTAACGCAATGGTCCATAGGTGCCCACCTGGCCAACTAGTAGCAAGTCCGGGTTAACTAAGGAACGGTCAACGGTATCTCGGCAAATGCACCATTAAAAACTTCACAAAAGCTCCATCAAAGTGAACTGTCTTCTGGTTGTGATTTTGACGCGATTGCGCTCAGTTTGGTGGGCTCACAGTGGGTGGGTTGTCCTTAGCAGTAGTGGGTGGGGCTCTGCAAATTAGCACAACATGCACATTTTTTGGATCCCGAGCAGTGTAGGGGTGTGGGCAACTCCCGAGTGACAATCGAGCTCACTGTGAAAAGTTGGCATCTTATGTTGGGGTATTGTGGCCCTGCCCATGGTTTCCAGCTCTAAATCTTAAGAGCAAAAGGAGACTGTAGAACAGGAGCACAGGGGACCCTCTGAGGAGGCACTGCAGGAGGGGAATGTATATAACAAATCATGCATTGAGAGGAACTTTACATTTTTTTGCAAATACTGAAAACTAACAGATTTCCATCTCTATTTGATTAAAATCAGTAAAAACAGGAAAAGGAGTCTCAGAAGTCTAAAAAGTGTGTAATCGCTCAAGGATGATGGAGCACATGTTTGATTTGTTTTGAACAAGGGCCGATTTCTGGTTTTGATCAGCATTGTAACTAAAGACAATGCAACAACTTCAGCCGCAAATAAAAAACATTAACCCCATTCCGAACCCGATGTTTTATTCTGTGAAAGCTCAATGCATGCTTAATAAACAAACCAAAAAAAGGCAATTCAGAGGAGGCGCATTCTCCCATCTAATTGCCAATCTATGGAACTCGATCCAAAAGAGATGACCACCCCACCATCAGAAAACGACAGAAAACCTGGCTATTAAACTCCCAATGATTAGCACAAAACGGGTGCTGCCAGCAATAACACCGGGGACCCGAGATAATCCGATGACTGTACGGATTCTGGAACCAATAATAAAACAAACATACCGCACCACCCCTCCCTGCTCCTCGCTCCTCTACAGCATGCCCCACACATACCTCATACGATCTAACGGGTCAGTATCACCTTACACAAACGCACAACCCACACAAGCACCATAAGAACTAACAAACATCCCAGTCATTGGACGTTGCCTTTCCGAACACAAACCCTGTGCACATAATCCAAACACACCTAGAAAGCAGACTGCCTCAGATGCCAGTTTCTCCTGGTTCTACACGCACCAACAGAAAAGCACAACCTCTATCCTATTCCCTCACTAACCTACCCTTTCTTACAGAAGCATGTGAGCACCTGGAAGCCATGCCAATGGTAACGATGCGTGGTAGAAGTCAACTTTACATACTGTGTGTTCCCTTTAGGTGTACATTCGATCTCTTGAGATAGCGCCTGTAAGCCACATTGGAGCAACTTCAGGCAGCTTTTATTTATAAGACCATCTTAAATTGGGACCGAACATAACGACATACGGTGTTGGGAAGTGTTTTTATCGGTCAGATATGCAGCTGATAATTGACGCAGCATAATCAGCCCTGGAATCAACGAGCCAAAGATGGTTGAGGAAGCGTTCTTGCACTAAAATATGGAGTGATAGACAGGGGGCATAGGAATAAGGTACTGGAGAAGCAAGGGACCCTTTAAACAACTTTGTATTATCTGTTTTGATCCAAAGAGGGCTGTTCAGTGTGGTACAGATAAATATTCCCTCTAGTCTCCCTGAGGTTTGTGCGAGGACAGGGGGCATAGAACACCCTCGGGTTCAGCACTTTAGTGTTGCTCACACAATGATCCTATCCAGGCCAGAACTCGTATGCAGATCTACGAGCATCAATTCAATGAAGTAGTCCTAAACTTCAATCCTAGCTGCCTCCGGCATTGCTCCGTATCTTAGTCTGTTACGACGGGACAAGTGTTCCTTTTCTGTACTCCCAGGTCCAGCCACTTCCCAGTCATTATAGGAACGTGTCTCAAACTTCCCTGAGACCAGATTCCAGAAGGACTTTTCATAGAACACAGACACTGTGGAGCAGGTAAGGTTATCGACCTACCCACAATATTGTCCAGTCGCCTTGACATAACTTGCCAAAGATCAGCGACCCTTGCACATTCCCATAAGTTATCTGCCAAAGTAGGCTCATTTCTTTTGTGAGCCCAGGCGGATTTAATTTCAAGGAGGCCACATTTGAACATTTTCGCTGGAGATGAAAATGTATGGAAAGGTTTCCTTTCTTGGCTATAAATAAAGGTCTGGTCTTCAGAGGCGCAGATATTTACTGTAAGTATGTTCCCCACGACCTATTTGTCCATTTTCCCCATCTAGTTTTAGGCCCCACCTCTTACACTATATATCACCTACCTTATCCGCTCCACCTGCAGACAAGGTGCTATAGAAACCTCTAACCCTCACTCTTCCCATATCAAGAAGCTAGAGTAGTCCAGGAGAATTAATTTGTGGTTACGATCCAGTGAAAAACATTGCATCCAATGCCCTTCAGGCATTTCATAAGGTCTCGATTCCCCTCGGCCCAGCTTAGACTTGTAGTGAAGGAATTGAAAACTTGGCATTTCTTCGCCATGCCAGAGTTAACCCACCAAAGTTATTTCACAGTAGATCTTTGTTGCTCAAAGCCCATTATTTTACTGTTTAGTTTACATGCTTGATGTTCCCAAATTGTGGTCATGGTCCAGACTCCTCAAAGCACTGAGCCACACCTCGGTACTTAACTTTGTGGCACTAGGAGCACGTCTCCTCATGTCGGGCTACTCCATCATAGTCCCGTCTCTTAATGTAAGCAGGACTGGCATGCCGCCTCCTCCTTCACTTCAAGTGTTGGCTTCTTGACTCTAAATCTTTTTGTGTCCCTTATGTTTCATATCCTGTGTCCCATTTGGAACCGGACACTACAATAAATATAGGAAGTGTGTAATCTCTGCATGAATTTGCTGTGCTTTAATATTCAATTCCAGTTTACTTGTTAGTATGAGAATGATTATCCTGTCTGAAACTCAACAAACTTGTATTATATATATATTTTTTTTTAAATTGAGAGCAGGTTATGGAAGTATCAATAGGGGGAGAAGACAGAGTTAAGTGGGCTAGGGAGTGGGTGCCAGTTAGTTCTTGTCCTGACTTTCGAGTCCTGCCGGGGACCACTTCGCTTGTTGAACCCTATAAACCAGTGCTTCATAGATGAATGCCTCTTAGAACAGTTCTTTCTTCAATCTCTTGTAAAAGGTCGGGTCATATGGATGATTTCTCATAGTTGGCTTAAAGATTGTGTACAGTTTGGGGTACTTCAGATGGATATTCCCTCATCCCTCCCCAATTACTTATTTTGCTTACTTGTGCTGCTACAACTTGGATGAATGCAGGTTCCAAGATGGGGATGTAGTTTTGGGGGGGTTGGGCGGGACGGCAGTTTCTGGACGCCTCTTGTTCCAGAATACCTTCAGCATGATGTGATGAAGTCCCGTGCCTGATCTTAGAGACCAACAGTGGGGAGGTCCGAGGGGCCCCAGGGCTAGTGGATTCTGGACCTGAAGGAGGTACACAGGGGCATACAGGGGATTCCCCCAGACCATCTGCACTGGTTTCCTGCATGAAGGCTTGGGACAGTCACAGGAGCGCTCTCACACCCGCAAACACCAATGGTAACCGCAGTTAGAGGCTCGGTAACAAACTCCTCGAGGAGACGTCTAATCATAGTACTCATACTCCAGAGAGTTTTCTAACCCCCTAGACAGACGACCAAACATCCAGTTTAGGAATTCATTACTTTCCCTTTAAGGGAACAGAGTTGCAGTATTCTCAATTCAGCAGGGACTTTGTAAATGCATTTCTTTTCTCAGCACAGCTAGAAGATGAGTCGGAAATGGGTCAGCCTAGCTCAGACTGCCGATACAAAGTTAGCTTCACTAAAGCAAAGAACATGCAACTTAGCCAGGGTTACCATTGGGAGGGAAAAATCAAACCTTATTCTCCTACTCCTAGCGCCGTAGCGATAACGACGTTGCCACTCCTCCATGGCAAACGCTTTAAAATAACAACAAATGGCTTCCCTTGCATACCAAAATGTTCTGTGCCTTTTGATTTACATGCTGGGAAAACCAGGTGTCCTCGTTCGAAGCAGGCAATATCGGCAGGGCTGGGCAGGCTTAAAATCAAAGATGGCAGCCAGCCTTGATAGGACGAGCCAACCCTCTTTCAGCCCACATGACAACTGATCAGACCACCCAGGGGAGGGAGAGAAGAGACTTTAACAGCCAGTTGGCACAGCCAAGAGGCATTGGGAGTTTGAGAAGGAGCTGCAGGGAGGAGGAGATTGGTGGGCTAGAGGTCTATTGAGAGGAGAGTTCAGAAGAGTGTTGGAGGGAGGAGGTTACATTGGAGGAGACTTGTTAACATATGGAGGGGAAGTTATTGAGAAGTTTGGAGGAGGATTACCCATTAGAGGGAGGGTTATTAAAGAGCTCAGAGGGGGAGAGTTACCTGGAGAGGAGCCATTAAGGAGGTGGAAGCAGGAGAGAACCATTGCCATCTGGTGAAGAGGAAAGACAGAAGATTGATACTGATCTAGTCACCCTACTTGAAGCAGAGGCAGGAGAGCAGACCCCCATGTTAGCCTGAGAGACCAGGGTAGTTTCGCGTGACTTGGTTACTATATTAAAACACACATTGACACTGTCAATATGTTAGGGTCTTGTAGAGGCTTTTCCATCTGCTGTCCCCAGCCCCCCTCCCCCTGTTTTACACCTGGAAGTGCACTCACTGATCATATTTACCAGGTCTGATTCCACCACACTGGCAGGGAGAGCAGGGATGCTGTGCACGTCTCTCGCTTTCAGCAAGACATGGGCCTGGTATCCATCCAGTAGCAATGGCACCATCCTCATGGAATATGCACTAAATGCATTCCACGCTGTGTGAATGTGCTTTTGCAGTGCACTACTTTGAATGGGGGAGAATGCAGGCAGTGTGTTGTGTTGGGGATGCAGTTCAGTACTTAATCCCATCGGTTGAATGAACACTCTACATTAGGGTTGACCAGCTCCAGGCCTCGAGGGCCGGAAACATGTCAGATTTTCAGGATGCCCCTCATTAATATTCTATAATAATGAAAACACAAATTATATGGACATGGTGTAGAGTTAGGATTTCACAATAGCGTTGCATCCTGTGACTTTTTTTCCAGATCCTTTTGTGTATAGCAGATAATCGATGTGGCTTCTTTTTTCGACCTATTGCGCAAACCCAGACCCCATAGCGCGTGGTTTATTTATGCAATCTAGTGAGGAAAGGAGTGCTTTTGCCAGGAGACGCTGGCTGGGCTAGTGACCCCGGCACTCTATCACAGAAAATAAAACGATTTCATGAAAACGGTACCATCCACGGCAGTAAGTTTCCACGCAGCCAGCATTGCACCTTCTGGCAATGCACCTTCTGGCAATGCACCTTCTGGCAATGCACCTTCTGGCACTGCACCTTCTGGCACTGCACTTGCTCAATAAAGGTACACACATCTGTAACCTTTTACAGCTTTTTGAGTTACCAAGAGGAAGATGCCAGTTGCCTCCTATGTTATCAATCTAAACAAAAACAAAAAGCGAACTTAGTCAAACGTTTCTCCGACCGGAATGAGACTAAAACGCTTAATTTCATTAAATATATCCTAGTTTAATAACTGAAAACAAATTGCACAAATATACAATTGGTTAAATTACCTTCTTCTGGGAAAGTATCCTAGAAAAAATATTACTAAACCATAAGAGTGGCCACATGTCATAGGAACTGTACAAAGAGCCATGTAAATCATTTTGTTGTAGAAGACTTGTCAAATTGAGGCAGGCTACGCCCAATTGGATTCCACAATGAAAAACGTGCAAGTTTCCCTCTTGTTTTTCTGGACCCCCACGTTGCATATATTCCATCTCTTGTGTTGTCAACTGCGTCCTTCTTTGTTTTGGGGGTAATACGTTCACTGTGTCTAAGGTGTCTGGTATACCTTGCACGTCAGTTGGTGCCCTCTAAACACCCGAGGGCAGTGGTCGGAGTGTACGAAAAGTAGTAGTGGAACTATGTTCCCTGCTGGCCTGCACCCATTCCCCACAAACCCCATCACCACACCCTCTCCCACACACAATACAAACCCCCAAACACTTGCACCTGCTGTTTAAGGGAACTTTCAGTGTCATACACTGAACATGCAAGTTTTAACCTCTTCCTACACTTTTATTTTAAAACTAAACCATTCCGGAACGGTTTCTTTTTAAAATAAAAGTATAGGAGCTGTAAAAGGTAATTTAAAAAAGTAGAGGAGCACCGCTCCCGCTCACTTCAACCACTGCCCGAGGGTCTTGTTCCTGAGGACCGCTGTGCTGCAGGGGTGGGAGGTGTGAATGGGAACATCATTGCCTTTGGATCTTCCTGTGCATCAGGTCTCCACTGCGTTTTCTGTCTGGGAACTTAATTAGAGGAGAGTGTGGCTTGATGACTTGAGCGACCCTGCTGGCGGCTGCCATCATGCTGCCCATGGTGACCCAAGGCACGAGATCTGCAGGCAGCTTCCGGGTCAGGATCCATTAATATTCATGAGACAAATTTGCATACAGTGATTCTAAATTCACACACATTTTATCTAATGAATATCCTTAAAACCTGTCAGGAGTCCGGTACTCGAAACCTAAAGTTTGACAACCCTGCTCTACAGTGTAAGATAATAGTTGGCAAAGTGGCAGGTGGCGCCATCAGCCATCGAAACCTAAATACTGCTTGCTTCCGATATCCACAGAGGTCTTTCTGATGACCTTATACATAACTCAAATGCCACAACTAGGGGAGATTTGAGCTCACGGTCTCGGAAGGATAGTTCAGGGGCAATGTGGTCGCCTTAGAAGCAAGACGACACAGAGCACCACAGGTTCGATCCCCGGGTCTGCGCTTAACTACCTCTAGGTAGTAAGCGCATTCTAAATAACCTATCGTATCATATCACACGAGGAGAAATGCTGAGCACGTTTCCAATGTATATTTAGTTCACCTTACAGTTTTGAGATTTCTCAAATAAGCCGTCGTTTTTTTGCGAGTGCATCAAAAGGCAAACCCAACCAGCTAAAATGGTGAATTGGTCCGCATTTAGCATATAACCTTGCGTCAATGCCCTGAAGTGAGCTTTTGACTGTAGCCTTTTAAAGATGCACGTTTTACAGGTGAGCTTAAGGTGGCCCTGCCTGGCAGGTTCCTTACAGGATGTTTAGCCAGAGGTGCCGCAGGGTTGTCCAACTCGAGCCATCAAGGGCTGGAAACTTGACAGGTTTTCAGTCTATCCCTCATGAATATTCATGAGAAAAGAATTGCATACATTTTGAATCATTGTATGCAAATGTATCTCATGAATATTAATGAGGGGTATCCTCTTAATCCGGCATGGATCTGGCCCTCGAGACCTGGAGTTGGACAACCCTGTAAGTGACTAGATGAATTTAAGCCATCCATGCATCGTTTTTTTTTTTTAGCTTTGAGATCTGTGGCTAGCAAGAGCACAGAAGGCACCTGCGCTGCCCTGGAGATTATCCAAGTATGGGTCAGTTCAACTAGGTGATCGTTGGTGCTGTAGGTTCACTTCTTTCCTTTTTTACTTCGCGCTAAAGGTTCATGTGCGGGGGGAGAGGAGGGGGGCGAGAGATGGTGCTCCCACGTCTCCCTGAACCATAATGGAGGGGGCACAGAGCACCTGTGACGCACGTCTAGTTAATACAACATAACAGTCCAACCGTGCTTAGAAACACTGTTGGATATGTTGAGGGATTAGTGGAGAGTTCCTCGTCCGAAAGCAATACAAAGATGCATTTTTAAAGCACTTTGCTTGTGAAAGTGCAAAGAGATGTTCGTGGCTTTGCAGGGGGCAGTGCCAGGGCAGAGGTAAACACGCTGGACACTGTGTATGGATGCCACTCTGGCCACATGTTAACACTTCAATGCTTCTGTGCTTAAAACCACATGCCCAGGTTGAGTGCTCTGATTACTTCATGGCACCTACACAAAACCAGCCAGCAAATCCCGGCCCTCTGAAATTTGGTAAATGCCACTGTCCGAATTCTGCTGGAATGCTTCTTGATCCTGTTTATGGTTCTCCACAGCGTCTGCGGTGGCAAAGAAAATGGCACAATAAAAGAAATGCATTACCAATGACAGAATGTAAGCCCACAATGCAGCATACCTCTGCTAGGCATGGATGTTCTCTCCCCGGCCATCTATGACCTCAGGCCCACTGGAGACCTCCCACAGTAGCACTGGAAGACTTCCTAATCCGAAAAAGGGGCGTCATCCAGCCCTTGGACGGGTTCTATTCCACTTACAGGGTTCAAATTCCACCGTTCCTCTACTATACACTTTTCCCTCTCTGGGGGGTACTTATGTGTGTGGTCAAGCGTTCTTGCCTACTGTGAATACAGTCCCAGGGCACAGGTGCCCATACTCCCGGCCTCCCGCCTCTCTGCCATCTAGACACTCTCCAGTCTCACATCGGGCATCTAGAGAGCGCCCCACCTGGATCCTCCAGCAACACTGGCACAAGAGTTTGAGGCATCACTTGACTACACGATCCCAGTTGATGTGAGGCAGCTGCCTCCCCCTTCAGGAAATTGGAAATCCTGGATCGAACAGTGGAAGGGAATTTGCAACCACTGTTCATTCGGGACCAGCCACTCTGATCACTGAGCCCATTAACAATCCTGGCCCTGGTGTCCCTGATAGTTCCTGTGTCCAATGAAATTAGTTATCTGGTGACTGATGGAGAAGTGAAACCCCAGGACTGGGACATTGTGTCCCTCCTGACATAGAATCAGCTGCTGGGAGTTGTAGTGTGTGGTCAATTGAATGGAATGGAGTGCAATGGACTGGTGTAAAACTAAGGTATGAGCAGAGTGGAGTTAGTTGTCCTTCCTGACATGGAGTCACCCGGTAACCCTAAATGAAATGCTCATTCGGGGGCTTCCAGTTGCCATGAAAGGCAATTAGATGAACTCTCTGGGCAAAGGCCTTGCTCGATATTCACCCTTGAATTTCCCCCAGGCTCACTCCTATGCAGCTTTTCCCAGATGCTATCAAGCAACGTAGCATGCAATATGCAAGCTTCAGTGGGTCAATGTAGTTTTCAGGGGGCTTGCATGAGATGATGCAATAGGCAAGCTTCAGTGGATCAATTTCATTTCCAGAGGGCTTGCATGCGATGATGCAATAGGCAAGCTTCAGTGGGTCAATTTCATCTCCAGAGGGCTTGCATTAGAGGATGCAATAGGCAAGCTTCAGTGGGTCAATGTTATTTCCAGAGGACTTGCATGATGATGCAATAGGCAAGCTTCAGTGGGTACTTGTATTTTCCAGAGGGCTTGCATGCGATGATGCAATAGGCAAGCTTCAGTGGATCAATTTCATTTCCAGAGGGCTTGCATGCGATGATGCAATAGGCAAGCTTCAGTGGGTCAATTTCATCTCCAGAGGGCTTGCATTCGAGGATGCAATAGGCAAGCTTCAGTGGGTCAATGTTATTTCCAGAGGGCTTGCATGCAATGATGCAATAGGCAAGCTTCAGTGGGTACTTGTAATTTCCAGAGGGCTTGCAGGAGATGAAATAATGCACACTGTGTCCTCTGCTGCCCCTGTGTACCAGGGAAAGAAGCAGGCGAGCGAGAAATGGTAGGAGGCCACCATGCTGGGGGCAGTGCATAGTCTCACCAGAGACCAAAAGTGGTTTTGATCTTCCAATTTATTTCTTTTCACATTTCTCAAAAAGTGATGGTCTCCTCCCCTTTGACTCAGAACAATCCTATGAGTGAAGAGGATGCAGCAACTGTAGGACTGAGAGAGAGAGAGAGAGAGAGAGAGAGAGAGAGAGTCTCTATGATATTGGGACTTGGAAGTCTCCACTCGACCAATCAGAAGGTACAGAACGCGGTCAATAACTACCAGTATTGAATGTGTTCAAGACGTTCTCACTTCTGAAGCAGCCGGGATAAAATGGCAAACCTGCTTTGCATTCAAGAATTAGCAATGCAATTTCCCAGCAAGGTCAATGAAATCTAACTTCACGCACCAAAGTGAAAGCTAAAATATTGAAAAATGCTTTCACTTGCGTGAAGAAAACATATCCCTTTTACATTGCGCCGAAAGCAAACCCAGTCTAAAGTTCAACCAAGTTTACAATTAAAATGCTTACATTATAAAGGCATACTTGTTATAAAATAAAAGCACATTTAATTTACCAACACGTTTTGTATAATTTCAACACTATTTAACTAGAATGTTGTTTTTCACCACCAGAACGACAAAGCATGCATTGGGGGCTCTCCTCTTTGCTTTTATTTATTTATGAATTGTTTATCTTCTGTGTATTACCTCTTTTTTTCTAATTGTAATATGTTTTAACTTGAAGGCTCAAAGCCGAAATACAAGTTTGTTGACTGACTGGCATTGCTACTACACCCATTTGCCAATAACCTTATAAATTGAGGGAGCAGTCATCACTGTGGTCATACTGCAACTGGCAATGGTCGCCTTACCCGAGTGGAACTGGGTTTTCGGACTGGCCCATTGGAACTGCAAAGCAAACCACCCTTTCAGTCTTAGTCACTGCTGACTGGCAGTCTACTGAGGCCCTGATCAGACTGTTCTGCCACCGTACCACACACCGTGCATGCCACCATACCACACACCGTGCATGCCACCATACCACACACCGTGCATGCCTAATCTGCACATCACTTGGCAGCGGGGCGGTGCTTGAAGAGACTCTACTGAGGTGTCCCCGAAATACGATGATGCAGACAGTTGTTGGGTGGAAAGGGGGCAGAGCGCCCCCAAAAATGAGGGCCAGACAGAACAGGACACTAGCCAGTGCTTGCTCTCCGCATCACTGACAGGGCTAACCTGATTGTGGAGTGAGAGGGGGGCTCTGACAGCAATGTATTTCATGCACTCTCTGCAATACTACTAGCATTAAACAGACGCAACTTGGAGCTGGGAAATGCACTTTGTTCCGTGGTTCTGAGGCCAGCACCGCAATCTGGAAAGTAAGGGGGCACAGCAGAGCTGTCTCCAAGAGTTCAGGTCGAGAGGGGGTATGGGGAAGGAGGGTGGGGGGTGTAAAAGGATCAGCGTCCGAGCACAGTTAAAAGTAAGGCATCCAAATAACCCCGAACCTAAAATGACCACTTCCGGCTACGATAAGCTGTTCCTGGAAACCATGGCACATACATAAAGACTCATAAGAAACCGCAGTGCAGGTAGACGACGGGTGTGATATGGGACAAGCATGTTAATGTTCCAGGACCCGGGAAACAAAATGCAGCCGGCGCCTTCCAAAAAAACAAGGCAATGCATTTTAGGAGCTGTCTTTAGGGGAAGATGGACCCTTGCTGCGCAATGAGCCTTCTTACATTTTCAGAAAAAAAGCTTAAAACCCACATATTTACTTGATGTGCCCATCTTTCTCCCGTCCCTCCCTTTATCTCATCTGCTTTTCCATTTAACCAGCGCCTAGATACCCATGGGCTTTGCACGCTTATACAGATGTCTAAAATAAATAAAAAAATAACTTTTGAAAAAGGTGTGGTGTCAAATGCCCAGCTTGTATGAGTTTGCAAGCGAGTCTCACTTCGGGGGAGGGTAAGGAGAGGGGCGGGAAGTGGAAATGTTCCCCGAGAACATGGTGAGTATTCGAAGTGGTGTATTTTACAGCACAATTTATTTTGAAGAATAAGGATCGAAGGTTCTGGGAATTACAGGCTGTTCTGAAGGGGACACGAGACCTGGCATTAATGCAGGGGCAGTGCTAGGAAGGACATGCTTTGGGACCAATTTGAAAACTGTGCCTGGTATAAACACTGTGTGATCACTGAATCAGTGCTGATAGTGCCGTGCCACCACACTAGGGAACGTGGCAATTGTACAGCAGTAGGAGCAGCAGATTGTAATATTGGCATGTTCTGTTCTGTGGCACTTGAAGGGGAAGTTCTCCTAGGAATATTATTGTCCCAATGGATAGGGCATGTAAGATTTTAGCATAGATCGATCCTAAAAAAATTCCATTGCATCTTACCTTAGATTTTGTCACATTTACATATGCGAAACTCACACATTGGAAACCGCCATCTTGTGTTATCCGTTGAGCCATCCCCCTAAATTCAAGTGCTGCCGTGGCAGTAAATCATAAGACCCACCCCACAAGCTGACATTAGAAGCTTATGCCCCTTGTCACAAGGCCAGTGCAGGTCTGGTCTCCCATCCGCAAATCAACCAAGGCCGATCCTGCTTAGCTTTCACGATCAGCAGGCAACATAAGCTTCTAATGATGTCTACCTGAAGGGTGGGTCTTATGATTTACTGCCACGGGGGCCCTTGAACTTGGGGCGATGGATCAACAGATAACATTAGCACACAATGGCGGTTTCCAACAAGTACATTGGCATGTGTAAATGTGACAAAATCCAAGGTAAGAGGCATTGTTTGTTTTTTTTTAATTAATTTTTTTTAGCATTGGTTGATAAATGCAAAAAAATACATGGCCTATAATAACATCCCTGAGAGAACTTCACCTTTCACTGTTGACGCAGTCTGGACCGACATTCAGTTTAAACATTAGTTTGAAGAATGCTTTAATAAGTGCATGGTTGGGGTGGGCTTGGGGTTGCAGAAAACGAGAATGGACCCTTTGCAATTTAGTGATAGACGCAAGACTTATGCATGTGCCCCATCTAGAGGGCGCGGTGCAGCTGGGGGCTCTGCAAAATGGAGAAATGTATTTTAGTTTATTAAGATGATGTCCAAATCTAGTTCTCCTTACAAGGATATCCAATGAGAGTCAAGGGGGCCCAGGCACATGTCTTTGTATTTGGTACAAGGAGAAAGCAGACAGCAATTTAATTCCCCATCGCAAACACACAACTCCTCCTTCAACCAACAGACGCAATCCTTTCAATTTAAAGGTGCATTGGCCTGTCTTTAGGGAGAGTATCTGAGATGTCAATTTGCATTCCTAAAGTGAGGACACCCTTCGATGTGCCCCAATACAGAAACACACCGAGGGGACCTGGGACGATGAGATGAATGGAAAGCATGAAACAGGGACTGAAGGATCATGCTCGTGTGTGTTACATGTACATCCCCTCCTTGACTCTAAGCTGTCTGTACACATTACAAGGGTAGGGGAAAGAGACGAGTGGGAATAGTGGAACAGAAAACTGATGGCGTCAATCTCCAAGGTATTCTGCATAGCTCAAAGCGCTGTACCATTGCCTCAGAGGGCAGTCTCTGCGCAGTTCAGGGTTCCTGTACAGGGGGCTGTGTTACGTGAACATGCCGCATACTGTATGATGTGTCCTCATGGTTTCTAGCGTAGCACGTTATGCTAAAGTGTATGGCCAATTTATAGCGCCGTAGGTGGTGAAGAGCAGGAAGGAAGTCGTAAAGGGTGCCGACCAACAGAAGCACCAGCCCCAAAGCGGTGTGCACTGGAAGGCCTCTCAATATTGAATGGCATGTTATTCTGTAGGGATCAATGGGTGACCCTGAAGACCCTCTTCTGTTCCATGCTGGCAATGACCTGGTCAGCAACCTCTGAGATTCCTGTGACATTGTGGTGACCGGGACCCTCTTAAATGATCACCCGAGAGATCATGTACATATATAACGCCCTTTCCAACCTCCTTTCATGTGCTCAAGCCACCTATAGCTTGGTGAGCATAGATTTAGGACAGCTTAGTATATACTGGCCAAACTGCTTTATTCAGCACTGTTTTGAACCAACACAATCCTTGAACTGCTATATCCAGCAAATCGAAAACTGGTATTTGTATTTTGTTTATTTGGAAAGCGCACCAAACCCTCAGGCATCTAAAGGCATGCAGTGTGTACCTTTAGTATGCACGGTGGTTGGGTGTGTGGGGGTTGGGCTGTGGGAGGGAGTGAAGGAGGAGTGCTGTATATTGCATGGAATTACTAGAAATGGAATGCTCTGCTATGCAGGATTTCACTGTATCCTGGGAAAAGGAGAGGGGCTGGTGGAGAAAGTGGCGCTGAAACGGAAATGAATTTGATACACATTGGACTCCCTGCCCAGGGGCGTTTCTCAGGAGGAAAACTTAGAAGCTCTCTATCGATCCTGCGTACACATAGGTGGAGTAGGTGCATTGTGGGACGAGCTCCAATTTCAACACTTTTCAGTATATCGCCTGTTTGGATCCTTGTTAAGGAAATAGATTTCTCAGAAAATTAAATGGAGCTGCGTTGCTGTGGAAGGGTGCTAACCTCACAGGCCATACTCCTTCCTAAGTACCGTACATACACTGTGTAAGTGTTGCTCAAATAATAGTATTGAATAATGTCCCAATACTGCCAAGCGGATGGTCAGGGTGCCAACTCGCCAATGATGCCAGAGATGGGCTCCATGTGCAAAGCTGTTGGTTCAAGCATCGCTCTGCCAATTGCCGCCTTTCCAACCCACATAGTAGTACACTAGCTAATCACTCGTATTGTATTGCAAGTTTCAGCAATGCCATCCTCGATAGTCTCCAGTTGAGCACAGTGCCAATCTGGATTCGGCAATAGCTGTCAAGTTATGGGATTTTTACAGCACACCTGCCATTTGCATGGTCGCCAGGCACTCCGGTGGATATGTAAGAGAGCAGGCGAGCTTGGCTAGCGGGGAATAGGGAAAATGCAAGTTAGTTTGCTCTTTGCAAGTTAGTTTGCTCTTGTGTTCGAGGCGTGCACACAGAGGTACCTGCAGCTCTTCGTGCAGGTGTGTTTCCAGGTGTAGTCAGGAACATAGTGCCTTTTATGGGTGTTCGAGGCTTCCTTTCTGAGGCAATTTTAAGATGCTTTGGTCGAGGCTGTAGTTCGCATGTTGGTTGTACGCTTTGTGCTCTGTTGGAATTATTTTGGGCGGGATTATGAAGGCCTTTTGTGAGTGGTTCGGTTGACCTGTGTGGAGCGTGAGTGCTGAAGTTGAAATGTTAGTGGCCAAGCATGTCCTAGGTTGCCATGAGACCTGGGGGAGTGGGGTAGCTTCATTGCCTATCCTGTGTAAATGCCATAAGTCACATGGTAGCATAATACAAGATAGAAGTCTTATTCTAACAATGATGGAGGCATCTGGCATGAGGTTCCCTGGTCCTGTGGTGGAAGCTCAATGGGCGATCATGTATCGTGAGCTCCCGTCCCAGATTCTCTTTTAGGGCTGAATTCGGGGAGCTTTCTGGATTCTGTCTGGTTAGCACAATATTTTATTTTCTCCATTGTTTTCCGAAAATTCCTAATCCATTGTCACACTACCATCACATTGCTCCAGAAAATGGCAAGGCTGGTTTTAAAAGCCCAATGGCTGTTGCTCCCGTTAATCCCATGTTCTGACCAGTTCACTCGCAAAACTACCACGAAAATGTCACTTCTTCCGAAAATCCCCATTCCAGTTTCGAGTTGCCTCCTGAAAATAAGTCTGTATGTCTGGTTCAATAGTACCACAGGAAAATGCCCATACAAGTTTCACACTGCCCTACCAAATGCATGATTCAGTTTCAAGTGTAATGACAATCTGACCCAGTTGTTATGCTAGTTTGGACATTGCCTCGTGCCACTTTCACAGCCCACAAAGCTCTTCTGCATTGCCCCCAGAATATCGGTTTTGCCCCAGACAATTACTGCATGCAGTGTCCAAATTGCCCATAGAAGACGAATGCTGCTTTCCTGTGAGCCCAGAACCATTACCACAGAACAATACTGCATGCCACTCTCCTGTTTCTAAATCATGCCAGCCATATTGTGCTCCCCATTCCCTCCCTAACGGATCCCAAATGGGTTTCCCTATGGCAGTTACACATTGCCATCAAAATTGCTCATTGACGTTTACACATTGCCTCAAAGCACTGCCCCAGTCAACTTTGACTTTTCCTCCAGAATTGGTCCTTTTCACTTTTACGATGATCCTAGGATTACCGCTTGACATTTTTATAGTGATCTCAGATTTGTCCAATGCTGTTTTGCTGATGTTGCCTGGAAACACTTTCTGCTGTATAGGCGGCATACAAATGTCCAATACATTAATGTCCCCAGTAGATTGCGCCATGCCGCATTTGTGTTTTCCCTGGAATGCCCCCCTTCTACTCTTTTGTTATTATGATGGTAGTTATTGAGCGTGGAACTAGCTTTGGGAAGCAACAGAGCGCTTTACAATCATTGGGGGAGGAACCTGATAAGGGAAGCCAATAAACAAGTGGACATGGAGCAAATGGCAGATGAGGGAAGTTGGACAACTTGTCAGCCAAAGGATCTACAAGCGACCAGGCAATGAAACGGTAGGGAGCAGATCACCCGGTCTCAGTAGGGTGGGGGAGAGGAGGGTGTGTGGTCCTAGGTGTTGGGGAAGAGCCATTCCTTGAAGAGAAAGGGTCTTTAGTTCCTTCCTGAATTGAAGAAGCAATGGGGCTAGTCTGATGTTGACTAGGAGGAGGTTCCAGAGTCTTGGGGTATAGCCCGAACATGCCTGTATTGTGGTTCTTTCCTTCCTGCACCAGTGCATTTGAAGTCTTGGAATGTCCTTACTGCTGGTGAGTACGTTCATGTTACCCTGCAGGACACTGCCCATGCCACCTTCGCATTGCTCCAAAACTGGCTCATGCCACATTCACCTTAGCCCTAGAACAGAGACCTGTATGCTGGTGTCCGCACCACACACATTTGGCACACACACATCCATGCAGAAAATGAATACATACCTGCCCTCAAGTCTGCCGCAGCTGCCTTCTGTTTCCCAGCATCAATGGGGCAGGCATGCATGGACTGGTGTGAGGGATCATGCAGGGCTGCGTGAAATCCCCTTGGGACCAACACAAGGTGTTCTCCCCGCTGGGGTAGTCATTTACACCACCACATTCTGAGTGTGTACATACCACCCACAGGCATAGGCCTAGAGTTTATGACTGCAAAATCCTACCTGGTTTCGGTTACACTGGAGAATGTCATCCTTGCCCCCCTTTTCCAGGATAATACTGGTATCACTCATAGACGCTAACGTTCTGAGCTAGACATATAGCAGAGCGAGAAGAAAGCCACCTGGAGTAAAACAGAACTGGGCGCCCCAACTGGAAAAAGAATCATTGAAGGTAATCCTTAACGAGAATCCTTCCACCAAACTTCAAAATGGTGGTATAACCACTCAGCCATTTATCACAGCTGAGTAGCTGCTCCTTAACAAAGTTAGCCTACCAAGGATATATAATCGGGATCAGAGCGCACTGAGGCCTATGGACCTGTTGCGTGGTACAAAAAATGCAATAATAGTAATAAAAGGGTTCCCTGATAAAAATGGAAAGAAGTACTTGGGGGCGAAGAGAGGGAATCATTATAATTGTCTGGGATGAGAGTTTGAACTAGAAGGGAGAGCAAGTGAGTAAGAGACTAATTGGACAATCAAGATTAGGATCCACCTAATAAAATGGCTAAATGCCAGGCAGACTGGGTCACGCACCAGGCTAACGGCTGGGTGCTGGGTGGGATAAGGAGAGCGAAAACCAATAGTAAGCTGGGGGGGTGGGGGCTACACCCCTGACTTGTGCGGGGCCAGACCTACAGAAAGAATCGAGAACCTTGCAGGGGTGATCTTCAGAAACGTGCCGATAGCAGATATGTAGGAAGAGGGTCAACCAGGAGCCTCCTGGGGTTATGTCTCAGACACTGACAAAGACCTGGGCAGAGAGAACGCTGGATACGCGCGGAGGACTACTTGGCACATGACAAGTAGCCAGTGACCCAAAAGCGTGGGCTATGGAAAACCGATACAAAAACACTAAGCAAAGTGAAAGAAATACTCGATGCTAGGCATGCGTCAAAGGGTATCCTCAATTACTAGGGGGACACTCCACTGCTATTGGGTCATATCTATGCCTAAATATGTGTGTGTGGTACTTGCAGATGGACGTGTCAAAGTCATTGCTATGGGCCAGGAAGGCAACATTGATGAGGGTGAGGAGAACAGGTATGAGCCCTTGTGGACCAGGGGATTGTCTATGCCTGAGGAGTACCCTAAGCAAGAGGGAGGGGCTACTTGCTGGTAGCTGAAGGCATCAAGCATTCTGGGTGCAGTCACCCTTGGAATGAGAAGCCCAGAAGCATTCTGGGAAGCTTTATCCATGAGACTCTAGAGTCCTGACTCGATTTGTGGTCCTTACGGTAGGCCCTGGGAGTTCTACACCCGGACTCTCCTAGAGCTGGCCTCTGAGCTTTAATGACACTCCTATTCCCCATAGTAGTTCAATCCCATTCCTTACCTATTAGTTGCTTGGAGCCAGAGGATATGCTAGAAGCTGTACCCTAGAGGTAGGCAATAGACTAGGAAGGGGCCTCGTAGATTAAAAACACCTGACCCACGTTTCGGTTTAATCCCCTCCTAATCCTGGTTCATTCGGCTGGTTCTCAGAGGGCAATCCTGTTTTTTAATGAAAAGTTGTTCTATCCTCATCGACGGTCATTCACAGCCCATCCTGTTCATAAATAAAGGTATTGAACTTAATTTCTGACTGCTCCAGCTGTAAAGGTCAAGGGGAGGCTGAAGTGTGCGGTTTATGGTTCTAGGGCTTTCCCCCATTACCCCTTTCCCCTCACCCTTTTCCCTCTCTTTAGCTCTTTCCCTCCCCGTTTGCTCTTGTCTCGCTCTATTTTTTCCGCTTTGCTCGCCCTCTTTCGCTCTCTTGTTTCCCTTTTGCTCTCGCTCTCTTTTCCAGTAACCCCTTTTTCCCTCTTCTGTTAAAGCAGAGTCATTCCTCTTTCCCGCCCACCCCTTCTGCTGGGCTGCGATCGTGGTCGCAGCATCTTGTGAATTCCCCAAAAGCACTTGGGTCTGGAGGATTGCAGGAATAAATCACGATGTTGTCTGTGTGGGATAGGATCCAGCTAAGAATAACTGGTCCTTTTGGGAAGGCTAATATAATAAAATGGAGTTCTTTAATAATGCGCGCTGTTACCGAAGCGCGCACCACTGTGCATTAAATGCACGCCACATCCACAGTCAACATGGCCGGTTGGCCCAAGGTGTCTTTCTTGTTCATTCTTAGCTCTTCGTTTAAATTCCCCCAAAGGTTTCGAGGCGTGGACTAGATGGCGCTGTCGAGCAGTCGTCTTCCGAAGGAGAGAAGGGCATTGCGGTGTTGGAGGAAGCGTCGGTCCTTTGCAGTCTTGCTCGGTTGTGCGTCATTCCGTCATTAATACCAAGGGTAACCTTCCAGACACGGCCATATTCATACTGCTATTACATTTTGAAATCCCACGCACAGGAGCACTGTCTTGTCACTGATCCAGGGAGTGACTGGATTTGAATAACATCCAACATGGGCGACCACTTCAAGCCAGCGCCTGGGGCCTCAGACGGCCATTTTAGTTAAGTGCTTATGCAGGCCAAAGGGTACGACGTCCTTTCATCGTGGGATGTTTTTCCGCAGGTTTTTTTACTGCAGATTTTTTAACGAAAAAAAATCCTTTAGGGGGGGGGTAGAAATATATATATTTGGGGTGTGGGTGTTTGGGTATATATTAAAAATTAAAGGGGATCGGGAGTTCGAGGGTGGGTGGGAGGATCCCCCAAAAATAAAAAAATAAAAATTCGGAGTTTTTTCGTTACAAAGTCTGCGGTAAAAAAAAACCTACGAAGAAACATCCCACGATGAAATGACATGAACCGGCCAAAGAATGGCAGCCTAGAATGTATGTTTGATGGAGTAACCATAACGAAATTGGGCTAAATCCGACCTCGCTTTTTGGCCGTGGCATGCCTAAAGTTCGCACACATCAAGGCCATAGACTGAGGTATTTATAGGAGGGCCACAGGGGTACGTGTTTCGGGCCCCCCACACTGGAAGGGGCCCCACCTGCGGCCTTAGGCTAAGAAGTGTGTGCACATTTCTTATAAATAATACGCTGTGTTGTGCCGTGCCAAGGATCTGATCCCTATCACTTCGTCTATGGCTCACCCATGAGCTCGGACTCCCCAGCACTTACCCCCTTCTCTCTCTTCCTTTCTGCTCTTGCAGGGTCTTTATACTCACAAGGCATAAGTGGGTTTGTCCCTCTCCCCTCTGCTCTTATATATTGTGTTGAAATGTATTTCCCACCCTCGCTCCCTCCCTGCCCTGTGGGTGCTTTGAAACAGTATTTTCTTATTGTATAAGCACCTAACAAGCAAATAATACATAAATAACGCCTGATCTAATCCGGGAATCCTGTAACGTGTCTGTGTTCGCTCTACGTAGATGCGCATTCACTGTTGCACAACATGTGTAGCGTTTTCTTTGAAGAATATATTGATCCCATGCAAGAACTGATGTTAAAATGCATACTGATAAGTTTGAGTTCAAAGATGGTTCAGAAGATATCTCAGTGAGTTTAGCGCTTGTTGCAGGCATCTGTTTTCATACGCCTGATCACAGTGCCAAATACTGGCAAGGTGGAGTCAAACTTTCCTCCCTCTCAGGATGATAAACTTGAGTATATAAAGTTTGGTTATGGTAACATCTACTTTAATAAAAAATAACACATTGTCACCAGAAAGCACTAGTTGGGAAAAATACTATTGCATTAATATAGTTACTGTAAAAAAAAAAAAAGTTCAATCCAGTCAATCCATGTGCATAAAATCTGGGAAGCCACCCCCCCAAGAAAAATCGAGATGCGCTATTTGGGAGAGGTGATTAGGTAGCCAAGTTCAAGACAATAGAATCAAGGTGTCCACAGTCCAATCCCAGCTTTGCCACCGGGCCATACTGTGAACCTGGGCAGATCATAATCATTTTACTGTTAGTACTGTGCTAACCTTGGTGGAAAGGTTTGGTTTGCCTTCCCGCATGGCACTGTTTGGCCAATTGGCTGTTTTTTTTTTCTTCATGCCAGCCATTTGGGTGAAGGGTATGCCCTGCATAGGAGAATTTGCACAGGTCACAGGCCTCTGGTGAGCTTATTTTCAGGTGGTCTTATTTGACATAAAAACCAGTTTTCTTTTTTCTCAAATGTTTTGTGATTTTCATTTATGGTGGAGAAAATAAAGCTGCAAATTCCCATTTTGCAAAGCATGTTTCTATACGGATTTATTTGTAAATATATGTTGGCTGAGCCATCATTTTTGTACTTTACAGGTCAAGTCTACAAAACCGGTTATTTCATTTCTTGAAAGTCAAACGGTCCTTAATAATGGCACCATGCAGTATGACGAGAACTAGTAACAGTTTAGTTAACTGACAAAATTGCAGACTGGGCTCAAATCCCAACTTCACAGCATAACCAACATGTGTGGTCCTGGCCAACACATTTAATGTCGGTGATTAACCTCCACATTTCCAGTCCCCAAAGTATTTGAACATTTTCCAGACCATAATATAATTTAGTTCTCAGCAACACACGCCCCCCTCCCCCACACCCCCAAAAGGCATATGGTTTATCTAGCGTTTTCATACATAATTGTGACTATTGGTATATTGCAAACCCAAAAGCCATGCCTTTCTTGGCTCACCCAAGCAATGCCATTTGGGAGTCCTGCTTCTCTTCTAATGTCTGTTTTTTGAGGTATGTGAACCTTCCTGGTAACTCCTATGCGTATCCTCTGTGCTGGCCACATGGTTCATCATGGATCATGGTTCAGAACCTTGAAACCAAAATGGAGGACAAACAAACTGGGAAATGTATAGTCGGAAGATGAAAGAAATTCTACCCTCCAGTAAAAAGGAGAAAACGTACAGAATGAGTGGAGGAGGAGTGTATTTCACTCCTCAAAATTGGATGGAATTTATACTCTGGGGGGAAAAAGTCTGTCAATACAAGAGGACGTTTCACAGCAGTTCATTTATGAAGTAATCAATGTTAGCCCTGAAGAAGCTCAGCACTTGGTCTTCAATGAATTAACAAAGACCTAGTAGTGAACACGTGTTGGCAGAGCTAATAATCGTGAATGTTTTAAACAACCAGGTGAATCCTTAATTGTGGAAGGTGATCATGTTATACACGGGTCATAGTTGGCATCAAGAGGAAATCAAAATGCAGACCTCAATTTGTGAATATTGAATTGGAGACCATCTCATTGATTGAATTGTAAGATGGTTCATATGCAATGTTATGCATCATTTGAATATGAAAGAAAAATATTCTTTGTGAAAAATTTGACAGTTCATGATAAAAAAACTTCTCAGCACAAGTGGACAGGCCTTGTACATTTGCAAATGTATAAATGTGTTTGAACTGAGTGGTAACACACCTATTAGAAAGCCGCAGGACTTGGGGGAGTCCCAGTGCCGCAGGAGGTGGAATAAAGGAGAATACATGCAAAACTAATCCTGGAGGGATTCTTACTACTAGCGAAAGATAAATGGACCCTGAACGTATTTAGCCAGTGGCAAACGACGAATACCCCAGAGAGGGAAAAAAAAGAACTGTATACAAGATACATATCTTATATTTTAATCTACGAACTGTACACAAGGGCTAGGTATCGAGTAGCGGTATCCTAATATATCTTTGAGGCTGAGATAAGTACTCCAAGAGCCGGGCCAGGCAGAAGCATTCCAAGGTTGCTCTATAAGCCTCCTTTTCTTTTTAGATAGGTTTTTCTAAAGTGGTGGGGCCAGTTAGGAACTTAGGAATTTGGACTCCGTACTCTTTCTTTCGGACTACGACGAACACCCTTCGTGTTTGTTTTAGAAGGCAGAGAATCTTCCTCATAGTGATGGGGCCAGTTTGACATTTTCCTTTCAATAAACACGTATATACCATGATCCATTGTTGTCCGAGTCCTCCTTCTGGTACTCCACAATATAAATGTATAGGTTATTTTAAAGCAGCTAGGTCACACCGCCACTTCTTTGCGCTAGGGGCTGGGATCCCGGGAGCCGTCTGAAAATGGAGTCTCTGCCTAATCAATGACTCAAGTTGTGCTTGGAGCTTGCTTCGATTCCTAGTCCGCAAACTGCTCTGTATTCTTGTTACAAATGAATTAATAAACAAACAACTGCCCCAAACTGTGGTCTACCCTGGGCCCCTCCATGCATTCACTGCAAGTAAGTTTGAAAATCTTATTTTAAAATATGTATAATTTGAACAAAATCAGCAAACATCTGGTATGTGAATTATGGACCAGTTTCTGTGAGGCTTATAGAACTAGGAGGGATAAGATACTGACTGTTTAAAATCACCTTAATGTGACAAGGGTTTATGTAACTAGCAGCTTAAGAGATGCAATTAACCCATTACTTTTCAGAGCACTGTTTTCTGAGGGCAGAAAGATGTCTGAAATCACCTTAATGTGATAAGGATTTTGGTAAGTCTGAGAATGGCCCACTTGTCAAGCTACAGACGGGTGGGTATGTAGCTATGTAGCTCTCCACAAATGTCAGAAGAAGTTCCTGCCCAATCCCCCCCCCCTTGCTCCCCTTTCACACTACGGTCTGGCTTCCCCAGCATGTGCAAGTATTTGCACTTTGCAACTGATGCGGTGTTGATTCGGCGCAGTACAAAAGCATAGTGATATTACGTAATCTATAGGTAGCTAATTCCAACTTTATGAGCCAAAACTAAAACATCAGACCTACATCTAATAGTTCAGATATAGCAGTGACTAACAGTGGTGGGAATGGAAAAGAATTGGTGGGGGATCCAACAAGACCGGGGTGGGGGCGGAGTTTGGGGGCAGTGGCCGAGGAGGCAGGGTTTAGGGGGGGCAGAGCTGACAGTTGACTTCCAATCAAAGGAAATATCGAAAATAACAGTTTACAACTGTGCTATTTTTTTCATGCTGCTTCTTTTCCAAACTATCAGTCCCACTTTAGACCACTTCCATGGCACTGGTGATGAGCTACTTCACTATGCGGATAATACTTTTGACCAGTGTTTCTGAGTAAATATTCTTTAAAGTGCACACTTTGCATCCCCTTTTATAAAAAAAACCTCTCCCTTGGGTACTATTCAAACATGGTAATTTCTGTTCACACCCGCCACAGCTCCTCCTGCAGCTCCCCTCTGAAAGCAGTTGGGTGGCTGCATTGCATGTGATATTTCAATTTTGATAGGGGTATTTATTTAATCATGCAATGTTTGTCGGATACCTTTATATTTATTTATGCAATGTATCCGACAAACATTTAATAAATAAATAAATAATCTGGGTCCATGTATCCGACAAACATTGCATAAATAAATAAACCAGGTTGTGGCTGAGAACTGTAACTTCCTCTTGTGACCCCTTGCACAGGGTCACCAGAGGAAGTTACAGTTTGCTAGCGGGTGCTTTATTTTTATTTTTCCCCCCCAGCACAGAGCATGGATTTGGGGTGGCTGACTATCCCGAGATCCAGCTACACATCTGGTGCCGCATCTCGGATCCGGCGAGAGCCGGCCCAATTCCAGCGCTGGTGACTAAACTGATTTTGTCAACCTCAAAAGCAGCCACACCAAATATAACCGGTTTAGCAGGCCTTTCACGCGGACATACCGTACCAATACAATTTAAGGGAACCCGCTGTTGGTGCAATTAACTCCGAATTCACCTTGGAGGGTTAATGTACCAGAGTAATTAGTTTAGTCTTGTATAACGTGCAAAATGCTGGAGACCAGTCTCTAAGCGCAGGACCGGGATTCGAGTCGTTTTGCTCTGCATGCTCTTGCTTCCAAGACAAATGCGTTGCCCCTGGGCTATTCTCCTGGGCGGGGTAGCCAAAGAAGCAACCGTTGCATCAGATTGTGATGAAAATCACAAGTCCTTAATGGAGAGGAAAGGGAAGTAATAGCCAAAGGTGGCATGGCGGCAAAATGGAGCTATGGTACAAAGTTTTGCCTTGGCCCTCCAGAAAATCAAGTTGTCCACCCCACCGTAGGCTATGACGAGCAGCAATTAGTCCTACCAGGAACACAACACAACACAATACCAACACAGCACCATTTATATAGAACCTCTACCCCGCTGCACACACAAATGTGTCAAATAGTCCTACCAGGAACACAACACCACCATTTGTATAGAACAACCTCTACCCGCTGCCCACAAAAAGTGTGTCCAATTCTCCTCAAATTTAAGGGCCTTGATAATTCACTAATCCTGGATGATCAAACGTCTCCATACATACAAAGAAACATCAGACACCCATTTTACACACACTTTCCTGCACACTCTGATGCGCTCACAAACACTCTCTCACTCGTCCATATTCATCCGCAGGTATCATCCTCACAACCACACTTGGAAAACCCCATCAGCTCGGACCAGTGTCTGGTGCCAGTCTGTTTAAACTCCCTGCTATTTAAATCGCCTCTACGGTCCAAGACGCTACCAAAAACGTTTCCCTTTCTTCATAATACTTATTTATGAAGTTTTGTCAGGTGCCACTCTCCATTGATTTAACGTGCAAGTGCGGCTGAGATAAGTTTCCCTGTCAAAGCTACCTAAATAACCTGCAGTGTTTGTCTAGGGTTTGGGTATGACTGAACACATTCGAAGCAGGGTGGCAGTAGCTGGCAGCTGGGACATGCTTGGCTCATGCGTGTAGGTTGGTGTGTGTCTGGTCGGCTTCAGGGTGCATCATTTGGAACATGTCCCACTTACGTCCCTTTAAGTGCAGTGTTGATGAGAGTTGCATTATATATAAAGCAAGTGTTTTGAAGCAGTGGTGTAGTTTGAGCTAAAGTTTAAATTGCAGTGTGATCAACCATTAGGGAACTCGTTTGTGTGGAGTGTAGTGGTGTGTGAACTTAGGTTTAATGTGTAGGGTTACAGGCTTGGTATTGGGGAAAGAACTTCACTTGCGTCGAGTGTGTATTCTTCACCATTGACTGACATTCGCAAGGTTTGTAGATTTGACCTTTTCATAGGTGTACACTTTAACCCTTGTTTAGATTTTGGGAGTATTTGCCCATTTTTAGGGAGTAAAAGTGGCCGATACACCCCTCATCTGTAGGGCTGCGTGGTGCTGTTGATGGTGGCTTCTGACAAGCGTTCGCCTGACTTAGCGCAGGATTTATTTAAGTGAGTTATAGCTGGAGAAGCATACACACGGGGCTGCCACCGGCCAGTGAGTTACAGCTGCAGAAGCATACACACCAGGATGCCACCGGCCAGTGAGTTACAGCTGCAGAAACCTACACAAGGGGCTGCCACCAGCCAGTGAGTTACAGCTGCAGAAGCATACACACCAGCATGCCACCGGCCAGTGAGTTACAGCTGAAGAAGCGCATACACAGCCTTCCCACAGGCCAGTGAGTTACAGCTGCAGAAACCTTTCACACGGGGCTGCTGCTGGCCAGTGAGTTACAGCTGCAGAATCCTACACACGGGCCTGCCGCCGGCCAGTGAGTTACAGCTGCAGAAGCATACACGCAGGGCTGCCACCGCCAGTGAGTTACAGCTGCAGAAGCATACACACAGGACTGCCGCCGGGCAGTGAGTTACAGCTGTAGAAGCGCATACACAGGCCTCCCACTGGCCAGTGAGTTACAGAAACCTACACACGGGTCTGCCGTCGGCCAGTGAGTTACAGCTGCAGAAGCAACAGGGCCTCCACCGGCCAATGAGTTACAGCTGTAGAAACATACACACAGGGCTGCCACCGGCCACTGAGTTATAGCTGCAGAAGCATACACAAAGGGCTGCCACCAACTGGCCACTGAGTTAAAGCTGAAGAAGCGCATACACAGCCCTTCCTCTGGCCAGTGAGCGATAGCTTCAGAAACCGACACACGGGGCTGCCGCCGGCCAGTGACTTGCAGCTGCAGAAGCATACACACAGGGCTGCCGCCGGTCAGTGAGTTACAGCTGAAGAACCGCATACACAGCCCTCCCACTGGCCAGTGAGTTACAGATGCAGAAACCTACACACGGGCCTGCCGCCGGCCAGTGAGTTACAGCTGCAGAAGCATACACACAGGACTGCCGTCGGCCAGTGAGTTACAGCTGCAGAAACCTACACACGGGCCTGCCGCCGGCCAGTGAGTTACAGCTGCAGAAGCATACACACACAGCTGCCACTGGCCAGTGAGTTACAGCTGAAGAAGCGCATGCACAGCTTTCCCACCTGCCAGTGAGTTACAGCTGTAGAAACCTACACAAGGTGCTGCCGCCAGCCAGTGAGTTTGCCCCAGGCCCTGTGGCATACAGAGTATGACACGATGGAGGGCCTGGGGGGTTAGGCACAGGGTGGGGGAAACGAACGCGGGAAACAAAGAGGGAGGGGCAGACAAAGCGGCGCCCCCACCCTCGACGTTGCCAGGGGAACGCACCAAAAGGTGCGAAGGAAACAGTAGGGGGAGGCAGGAAGAAGCCCAGCCCCCAGCAACACATCAAAGGTACAGCGGGGGATAAATGCCCCCGTAAATCCCCAAGGAGTCACAAACAGGTCCCGAGCTCACCTCACTCGGGTAGGCTCCTCGGACCTGGGAAAAGGGATAAAGAAGCGTTAGCCTCTGCGGGCTTACCGTTTCTGTGTCCTCTTCTTTTGCAGGAGGCGTCATCTTTGTGGCGAGCGGTCGCCGGTGGTGAAGCAGTAGGAGGGAGCCTGAGGTCTGCGGGAGAAGAGCGCGACCGGCGGGCTGCGTGCGGCGGAGGATTATCGCGTCGGAGGCATCTCAGGAACTGGTCCTGCTCCATAAACAGATCGCCAGCGGAGTGTGGACACGGCGCAAGCAACTTGGCTCCCGGAAGGAGCTGCAATCCAGGAAGAGGGACGCCAGCGAAGCGCTGAACGCGGCGCGCGCTCAAGGGCGCCAGCCCGGAGCCGGCAGGCACACAAGCCGGTAAAAGGAAAAACTCGTTACGAGAAGGGGGAGGGGCCAGCATTTAAAGTCGCAGTAATAGGAGAGCGGCTGCACTACTTGCAAGGCGAACAGAGGCCCAAGGAGCGACGCAAGTTGCCCCCCCCTTTTTTACATGGAGTATCATTTGCATTCACGGTGGCACAGCTGAGAGACCCGTGGTGCAAGTCATTCTCGTTTGGTGCCGTTCCAATAGCACAGAGGGTAGAGCGCTCACAGAGTCCTGTGCAGAGCCTGTTGAGCTCAGGTTCGAATCCCAGCAGGGCCAAACTCAGCCTTCCCATAAGTAAGGCAAAATTATCTTAGACCTTGTGGGAGTAACAATTTTTAAGAGGAACACAGTAAAACTCTTGGAGCGGTTAGTAGTTAAATTAATTTTTTTTTGGCATCAAAGAATATTGAAGAGACCCAAAGGCAATAACCTAGAAGGAAAGGCAAGAGGCGGAAACGGAAAATGGCAGAAGAGAGAGCAAGAAGAGCACAGGAATTCAGTGCATGGGCCAAAAAGGCTGAGATGGAATATGGAGCACAGTGGGTACTGAACGTGGTACAGTCGGAAGAAAGGGCTAGGGCAATGTCGCCTCTGCTGCTGGAGGAATCCGCTGGCAGCGATGAAGAAGCTGCAGTACCGCAAGGCCAAAAGAGGTTAAGAGAGATCTCAAGGGAGCCACAAGAGCCAGAGATGCCTAAAATAAAACGGAAGAAAGGAACCACGAAAGGTATCGTAAAATTGAATAACAATATTAACAAAATGGTAAAAGTGTTAAATGCATGTATCACGGCTCAGGGTAAGTCGCCCAGAGCCAACAAAGGGAGAATGAAGGAGTACAAAAATGTGGCATCTGATACAGATAGTAGTGAAGATGAAGAGAGGGATCACCTTCAGGCATGGGTGAAAACAAAAGGGGTAATAAGTAAAGAAAAGCAGAAAACGGATAAGGCAGGTGTAGGTCATGGGGCAGGAGGTCAAGGGCCAACAGACAGCGGGGCTCCAATACCACAGGGGCTTCCACAAAATCCTGGTCCCCAGGGGTCACCTACCAATACAGCAGTAGCTACGACAGAGCCCCCCGTAGTGAAAATAACAGAGCCTACCTCAGTTATGACTAAGTATGGCAGGCCAACGATAGGCAAAGATGCGCAGGGTCGGTCCTTAAAAGCACAAGCTTGGTACATCAGTGACAAGGTGAAAGAGAAGATATGGAGAAAAGAGTTAATAGATATCTTCTCCCTGCTAGATGTGCAGAAAAGGGGCCACGGTATATCAAAGGAAGACATAAAAGAGGATGAAAAGGGTCTATTAAAAAGAGCTGCCGTACCAAGGAATTTTGACAATTGGACAGCAGCATTCCAGATAATGTCATCAATCATCTTGCAGAAATTTCCCGAAGACGTCCCATCCCTTGTGACATACCAACAGAGAGTTTTGAGCGTGTACAAAGCATTTGGGGGGGATGCTTGGAAAGAATACGACCATGAATTCAGGAAAGAAATGGATTGCTTCCCAGACATAGGGTGGGATGAAGAAAATTACAATCTATACATTTATAACGTACTCAAAGAGAAATGGGATACCATGGATCAGTATAGTACGGGGAGCTATTATAGGAAACAATATGTTCAGAACGATTATAGAAACGAGTATAGGTACAACAGGAGATACGATAATCCTTATGACGGATCAAGGGAACAGAATTTTCGGAGTAGGCAATACAAGGCACAGAGAGGGTGGCAGAGCAACATACCCCCGACAGCACAAGGGGGTGGTAAAGGGAGTAACGGGACAGCAAGGTCAGAGCCAGCACAATGCCGTAATTTTGAGAAGGGAGTATCATGCAGCTGGGGGAAGAAATGTAAATTCAATCACAGATGCGAGAATTGCGGAGGAGAACATATTACTGCCAAATGTACCAGAGCAGCTCCCAGCAAGTACAGGGTCCCAGAAAAACAGAATTAGGAGCACAGAAGAGAAAGGGGCAACACCAGTTAAAATCAAGAATATGGAAAGGTGGCTAAGGGTGTTTCCAGACCAGGAAGGTGCAGAAACCATAAGGCAGGGTTTTCAAGAAGGTTTCACAATTCCATTTAAGGGGCAGGGTTCCCAGGACACTCCAAAAAACCTGAAATCTGCTTTAGAAAATAGAGAGTTGGTGAGCAAAAAAATCAGAAAAGAAATTGAGCTGGGGAGGATGGGGGGCCCCTATAGTTCTCCTCCTTTTAAAGAATACATATGTTCACCCTTGGGCTTGGTACCAAAAAAAGAGGCAGGCGAGTTTCGGCTAATTCACCATCTTTCATACCCACCGGGGGCCTCGGTTAACGACGGCATCACGCAAGAGGTGTCGTCGGTAAACTACTCAGATTTTCTGGAGGCAGTGCAGTTAGTGAGGAAATCAGGGAGGGGAGCTTGGATGGCGAAAGCAGACATTAAGTCAGCATTTCGCCTATTGCCTGTGAGGAGCGAATCACAGAGATGGTTATGCATGCACTGGGAGGGCAAATACTACGTGGATAAATGTCTCCCTATGGGCTGCGCCATTTCTTGTGCGTACTTTGAGAAGGTGAGCTCCTTCCTGCAATGGGCTCTTACGAAGGAATTGAAGGGGGCACAGGTAGTCCATTACCTGGACGACTTCCTATTTGTGGGTCCAAAAGGTTCAGAGCTGTGCAAGAATACTTTGCTGAAATTCAAGACATTAACGGAGGAGTGGGGTTTTCCGCTGGCAGAAGGGAAAACAATGGGGCCAACCCAAGTAATACAATTTCTGGGCATCGAAATTGATTCACAGGCCGGGGTGTGCAGGATCCTGGAAGAGAAGGTGACGGATTTGTTAAGTACAATCACTGATCTAAAAGGGAGAAACAAGGCCACAGTAAGAGTTGCAATCACTAGCGGGGAAGTTGAACTTTGCAGGTAGGGTCATACCGCAAGGAAGGATATTCCAGAGAAGGGTCGAGCAAAGGACAAAAGGCGCTAAGGTGGGACACCACAGGGTGCGGATCGGTGGAGCAATAAAGAAAGATTTGGAGGTTTGGGAAGAATTCTTGAAATCATTCAATGGTTCAGTGATCTGGCGCACACCTGTAAACGAAGAAAGCGAAAGGGTGTTGTTCACAGACGCAGCTGGGGGTTTCGGCTTTGGTGCAATATTGGGTACAGAATGGTGCGCAGAAAGGTGGCCAGAGGCGTGGCATGAGGCAGCATGGACAAATAATATTACACTACTAGAGCTTTTTCCAATCTGGGTAGCATTGTGTGCATGGGAGACAAAGCTAAACAGCAAGGATTTAAATGTGTGGTCAGATAACATGGCAGTAGTGCATGTGATAAACAACGGAAACGCGGCCTGCCCGCTGGTCCTGGAATTAATGAGGGCAATAACTCTGGCTTGTCTAAATAACAATGTTAACATAAGGGCGAGACACATCGCCGGTGAAGCAAATATGGTCGCTGATGCCTTGTCTCGTTTTCAGTGGCACAGGTTCAGAGAATTGCGGCCGGAGGCAAGGAGGATGAAAACGCCCACGCCAAAAAAGGCATGGGTACCACTGGAAGCTTGGCAAAAAGGTCGGTTAGCCACAAGGTTAACTCAGAAGAGGAACATCCACAAGAACAAGTAGTAGAGAGATTGGCCAGAAATGCCATAACATACAAAACTGGTGAGCAATATAAAAAACATGTGAAGAATGTGTTGAAAGAATCAGGAGTGAAGGATGTGGGAGAGATCACAGTTTCCAATTTGTGTGACTTTTTGGGGAATGCATTTAAACAAGGAAGGAAGAAAAGCTGGGCGGCAGCACATTTGGCCGCAGTCGCTTATACGGCAAAAGTTGCTGGGCTAGAAGACCCAACAACGAGCCCACGGTTAAAATACGCAATGAAGGGGTGGGCTAGGTTAGAGCGCAAGAAACCAGACAACAGGAGGCCCCTGAATTTTTTGAAAGTAATAAAATTGTTACAATTATTGCATAGCACATGTAGCGACAGCTATGAGAGTATGCTGTTCAGGGCAGCATTCGCATTGGCATATTACGGTGCATTCAGGGTCGGGGAGCTCGTAGCAAGTAACACGATAACAGGTAACAGGCTAGCAAGGAGCGACGTCAGCATAGGTTCGAAGGGTATGTCAATATTACTAAGAAGATCAAAAACGGACCAAGGAGGGAAGGGGCGAACAATTGAGCTAAATTGTATTAAGGAAAGGGACCACTGCCCCAGGTGCATTACCGAGCAGTTTCTCAAGGTTCGACCTGATGTCGGGGGGCAACTACTGATACATAGGGACGGCAAGGCCCTCAGCAGGTATCAATTTCAAGCCGTACTAAAGAAAACCATAGCAAAAGCGGGGTGGGACGCAGCCGAGTTTGGGACCCACTCCTTCCGGATAGGGGAAGCCACCTCTGCATGGGCAGGGGGGCTAGGGGCGAAAGGGGTAAAGAAAATTGGGGAATGGAAGTCACAATGTTTCAAAAAGTATGTGCGAGAGTATTTGATATAATCCATCTCCCATCCATCCATGCAGATGAGACCCCCTACAAGTCAGCATGGATAGTCGGCCATTCATTCGTGACACGAGCAGGCAGATGGATCGAGGATTTCAGAGAGGGTTTACATTTTGAACGGACAATAACATCATGGTGGGGTCTCCCAGGCATGCACTGGGAGGACATCCACGATCGGCTATCGGACCTGATCGGGTTCAGGGATCCTCCTGAATACCTGGTCATCCACTTAGGGGGAAATGACTTGGTTAAAACAAATAGGGGCGAGCTGATGCGCAGCATATGCGAGTCATTAAGGGCAATAGCCCACTGTTGGTGGAAAACCGAAATTTTCATGTCAGAAATAATTACCCGCAGAATTTGGTATGGGGCACGCAGACGGCAGGCCATTGAGACGGCACGGAAAAAGCTAAACAAAGCTGTAGAGAAATACTGTAGGAGCACGGGTCTACACTTCATAAGACATGGGCTGTCTCAAAATGACCCTGAGTGGTTCCATCAGGACGGGGTGCACTTATCCAATAAAGGGTTGGGCAGATTTACGGACAACATCTTTCAAGCATTAGCAGCACGTGAATGCAAATAGTTTCGCTTTTTGGGGGGACCTGAGCAGGTTAGGCAACACCCGCTCAGGCGTGGCGGCACGTGTCCAGGAAGGGATGCCACAGGGCAACAAAAATTAGCCTAAGGGAAGGCTCGGCATCCATTACCACTGGACACGAGGTGCCCAAAAGCGATTGATAAGGATGTGTGGCTGTCATGTTTATTTGTATGGCATTATTTTCTGTAGAAAATAAAAAGGCCTAAGGCCACAATTTTTCCACAAAGCAAAAAAACGCCTCGAATATCATTTCATTATCTATCTCAGGTGACAGGTTTTAGGTACAAGACCAGGGGGGAGCCCACACTACTCAGCCTATGCCCCAGGCCCCGTGGCATACAGAGTATGACACGATGGAGGGCCTGGGGGGTTAGGCGCAGGGTGGGGGAAACGAACGCGGGAAACAAAGAGGGAGGGGCAAACAAAGCGGCGCCCCCACCCTCGACGTTGCCAGGGGAACGCACCAAAAGGTGCGAAGGAAACAGTAGGGGGAGGCAGGAAGAAGCCCGGCCCCCAGCAACACATCAAAGGTACAGCGGGGGATAAATACCCCCGTAAATCCCCAAGGAGTCACAAACTGGTCCGGAGCTCACCTCACTCAGATAGGCTCCTCGGACCTGGGAAAAGGGATAAAGAAGCGTTACCACCCAACCCACCCGGCAAGAGAAGAAGGAAGGAGAGCAAGAACGCCAAGTACTCTTCATCGGTACATGGTAGAAGAAGAAGAAAAAGTCATAGGCAGCGGCACATGTCCAGGAAGGGATGCCACAGGGCAACAAAAATTAGCCTAAGGGAAGGCTCGGCATCCATAACCACTGGACACGAGGTGCCCAAAAGCGATTGATAAGGATGTGTGGCTGTCATGTTTATTTGTATGGCATTATTTTCTGTAGAAAATAAAAAGGCCTACGGCCACAATTTTTCCACAAAGCAAAAAAACGCCTCGAATATCATTTCATTATCTATCTCAGGTGACAGGTTTTAGGTACAAGACCAGGGGGGGGAGCCCACACTACTCAGCCTAACAGCTACAGAAGCGCATACACAGGACTGCCGTCGGCCAGTGACTTGCAGCTGCAGAAGCATACACACAGAGCTGCCACCAGCCAGTGAGCGACAGCTTCAGAAACCGACACACGGGGCTGCCTCCGGCCAGTGACTTGCAGCTGCAGAAGCACACACACCAGGTTGCCACCGGCCAGTGAGTTACAGCTGCAGAAGCACACACACAGGACTGCCGCTGGCCAGTGATTTACAGCTGCAAAAGCGCATACACAGATCTGCCACCAGCTAGAGGAGCTCAGTGGGAGCAGAATGCCCAGGGAGGTAGACCTTTGGTAATCTGTTCTGAGTCTTGGTGACTCTCAGGGACGCATTTCACAGGGTTACATAGCCCGTGAGGACCTGGATGGGGACTAACTGTGGAAAGAAGTATGGTTGCCAAACATGAGGGCAAGCAAATAAAGTTAGGGGACTCAGAAGGTGGCAAGATCAAGCCTTTGATCTAACCAAATTCTATCCGTCAGTCACTTGATGAATGCCACTGAGGCCCTCAAAGACCACTGTAAAATTGCAGAGCACACATGGTCAATCTTCTAGTTGGAATCCATCTGCTTGGACAGAAAGTAGGGGTGCCTCTTCCGTGCTGTCATCTTGGGGCTCCAGACGTTCTAGAACAGATAAAGATAGATGGGTGGGGGTGTAGAGGAAGTGCACCAATGTTCCCACAGATTAGTGGGGATAAACTAGACGAAACTGCAGCACAAACTCTCTGCCTGGTGACTTAAGTTGGTGAGCACTCGTGGACTAGCAAGCCATGGAAAGGCTGTCAAGGACCAAGAAGCTGAAAAAAGCAGGGCAATTTCTGACCAGAAGCAGAGGGAATAAGAGAATGGCTGGACAGTGGGGGATCCAGGAACAGGTGTGAAACGTGCACCAGAAATTTGGTGGTGATGGAGGCAACCTTTTGCACCAAATGAAGAGACGCAGATCCGTGTTCCAAGACCCCGGCCGTTCCACTGTTGGAGGGCTACCAAGTGTAGTCGCTCAGAAGCTGCCGCGATGTGGGTGAAGCTGGATTTCTGCACGCCAACCCAAAGGGAACGGCATGCCACCATCAAAGGTGAGAACACCGGCCTTAGGGTAGGACACCCACTGGTACCTGCGGCCGCAGAATCTCGGAATAACGCCCCCCACCCCCCGCGCCTCCTTACAACTCTGCAAAATTGCAAAAAGCCAAGGTCGGAGGAGGAATGTCACATTCCCTCTCATCAGGAGACGGAACGACAGCCTATTGTGGTGTCTGAAGCACCCAGCATAACATGCTTTATGTTGCAATGCACGCCCACGAAATGTCACCCAATGCCACGCCCACTAACTCCAGTACCACACCGTTCTGTGGCTCCTCCTGCGTTCCATATTTTGCCACACAGGTAAGCATGCGCACGTTTAAAATTGAAATCAGTAAGCAATTAAACACGGATCTTTCACGATGTTTTACGTTTTAATGCTGGTAGTAACGTTCTTGCTCAATGTTCTCAGTGTGTCTCTGTGGAGAGAGCTCGAGCAGCGTTCGGGGGTACTCTTGCTTTTTATGTGCTGCGTAGGCGGCATCCCGGAAGCTCAGTGGGGGTGCACAAGTTTGGTGGTTGTTTTTCGCCCTCACCTGCGCTCGCCTCAGTATTAGACCGCGTGGCCTCTTTAGAAATATCTCAATCCAAGATTTTTGCAAAGAATTGTAAACTTTGTGCCCTGTTGTAAAGGGGTAGCCTAGTCACATTTTGGAAATCGGCCAGAGTTTGCCATCCTGCTTGGCACCAGCTCCACACCTTGAATATAGATTGCCCTGCCCCAGACCAGAGGGACCCTGGCTAGACTGGTCGGCTGAATGTGGAGGTGACGACGTGAAAAATTCGAGGATGCGCCCTAATAATATGGCGGGGTCCTCCTCCCTCCCCCCCTGGTTAAGGGGGAGGTGGGCTGGATGCAGCCTGAGGTGCATGAAGCGCGCCACACCTAAGAAATGCCCGCGAAAGGCAACAATGGAAAGGGGCGTGCCAGGATGCATATAAACCGGCGGGCGTCCTGCTGCAGGAGAATCCATTGTGAGCAGATGGATGCCCGCTGCCCCGAAGGACCGGGTTTTCGGCACTCCCCCAGCCCAGGAACACCTGCAAGGGCAGCGGGGCTCAGACACAAATGGTTGGGGGAGCTTTGGCATACTGTGGACTTGGTTGGGAAAGGGAGAAGCAAGTTTAGGACACGGAGCAGTCGCCGCACCTTCAGGACTATTTTCACAAAGTTTGTTTGCAGTGTTTTGAGTTTATTATGTTGTGAAAATAAATCTGCGGCCTTTTGATGCCAACAAAGACCTGTCTCATTCTGCACCTTACTGGGGGGGTACCGAAAGGGGCAAAGAGAATGAGCAAAGGTGTTGGTACAAAGATGGACAGATGTCCAGGTTATGGTTCGTACCTGCATCTCTGCTCAGAACGTAACGCCACCCCGATATTCCAGTTTCAAACTTTTCTCAGATGAAGTGCAAGGTTGGCCCAGGAGCAATTGAATCTAATGATAGTTGTTCCGAAGGCCAGATGCACATTAAAACCTTTGAGCAGTCAGTAGCGCCGCGGTATGATGCGCTTCTGATATAAACATATATTTATGTTGTTTGCTTGAGCCCGAAATGCCATTTAAATAAACCAGAGTGTTTTTGTGGTTGGGTTTATTTTACGCTCCGTGCAGTGACCTTTTCAGAGTGGATGTCTGCACTTGTGTAAAGGGGCAGTGGCTGGTCATAACAGTTACCGCCAGTCTGGAACGTTGGCTCTACAGGAGGCTATGCCAGGTTGCTGCTGGGGGTGGGCGGGTCGTTGGAGCTACAGGGTATGTCAGGTGGCTGTTGGGGGTGGGTGGAACGTTGGTGCTTCAGGAGGGTATGCCAGGTTCTGTTGGTGATGTGTGGAACATTGCAGCAATAGGAGGGTATTCCAGGTTCTGCTGGGGGTGGGTGGAACGTTGGAGCCTCAGAGGGGTATGCCAGGTTGCTGCTGGGGGTAGGTGGAACGTTGGAGCTTCAGAAGGGTATGCCAGGTTCTGCTGGGGGTGGGTGTAACGTTGGAGCTATAGGAGGGTATGCCACGTTGCTGCTGGGGTTGGTGGAACATTGCTTCAGAAGGGTATGCCGGGTTCTGCTGGGGGTGGGTGGAACGTTGGAGCTTCAGATGGGTATGTCAGGGTGCTGGTGGTGGTGGTGGTGGTGGGGGGGTAGAACATTGGAGAAATAGGATGGTATGCCAGGTTCGGATGGGGTATGTTGAACGTTGGAGCTTCAGAGGGGTATGCCAGGTTGCTGCTGGGGGTGGGTGGAACGTTGGAGCTTCAGAAGGGTATATGGAACGTTGGAGCTACAGGAGGGTATGCCAGGGTGCTTGTGGTGGTGGGGGGGGTGGAACATTGGAGCAATAGGATGGTATGCCAGGTTCTGCTGGGGGTATGTGGGACGTTGGAGCTTCAGAAGGGTATGCCAGGTTTGTGCTGGGGGTGGGTGCAACGTTGGAGCTTCAGAAGGGTATGCCAGGTTCTGCTGGGGGTGGGTGGAACGTTGGAGCTTCAGAAGGGTATGCCAGGTTGCTGCGGGGGGTGGGTGGAACGTTGGAGCTTCAGAGGGGTATGCCAGGTTTCTGCTGTGGGTGGGCGGAACGTTGGAGCTTCAGAAGGGTATGCCAGGTTCTGCTGGGGGTGGGTGGAACGTTGGAGCTACAGAATGGTATGCCAGGTTGCTGCTGGGGGTGTGTGGAACGTTGGAGCAATAGGACGGTATGCCACCTTCTGCTGGTGGTGAGTAGAATGTTGGAGCTACAAGAGGGTATTCCAGGTTCTGCTGGTGGCAGGGGCGTGGAACGTTCGGGCTGCAGGGTATCCAAGGTGGCTGCTGGGTGTGGGTGGTTTTCTGGAGATCCAGGAGGGTATGCCAGGTTGCTGCTGGTGGTGGGGGGAAAGTTCGAGTTCCAGGAGAGTATGCCAGGGTGCTTCTGGGGGTATGTGGAACGTTGGAGCTACAGGAGGGTATGCCAGGTTGTCCTGGGGGTGGGTGGAACCTTGGAGCTACAGGGTATGCCAGGTGGCTGCTGGGGGGTGGGTGGTTTGTTGGGGCTACAGGAGGGTATGTCAGGTTCTGCTGGGGGTGGGTGGTTTTCTGGAGCTCCAGGAGGGTATGCCAGGTTGCTGCTGATGGAAAGTTGGAGCTCCAGGAAGGTATGCCAGGTTCTGCGGGGGGTGGGTAGGTGTTTGGATGGGTGGGCGATGCAGTCTTGTGTGGCATCTGCTGGGAGGATTCTCCAACATGGAATTGTTCTCTGTAGATGGAGGGCACTGTGGCGTGGTACAGCCACTACTTTGATATGAAACCATTGCACCCTTTATGCCTTTGTTTTGCAGTGCACCAACATGGCACCTTGAGACATCTGCAGGCTGCTTTTGAGCAAATAGTCGGACCTGCTCATTCGAGGGCCAGCGCCTCTGCTTTGGACCGGCGTTTCTGGTATTTGTTCTCGTGTCCCTGTTTACGTAAGTGCCACATTCTCCAGGGAAGGATGGTGAGAGTCGGGGCCTGGTCTCTTCATAATGTTTTGGAGGGACATTGTGGCTTGCTAGATTCCAGATGCATGTCTGAGAAGGCCAATTGTCTGCTCGTCCTCGCCACAAGATTCGGTTGGTCTTTGAGGGTGCAAGGTATCCCAGAGCCATGTGCCTTGAAGCTTGGGAAATGATCCTGGCCGGCCGGACAGACTGCCATGGCGGCAGGGGAGTTGCTAGGTCTGGAAAAGACCCGGGGCTAAGCTGATGTCGGAACTGTTGGGACTGGGGGCTAGCTAGTCTTTTGGCTGTAGCTCCTGAGATTCTATCCGGGGCTACAACCAAAAGATCAGGGGCGATAGCCCCCTTAGCCCCCCACTAGCAACGTCCCTGCATGGTGGGGTGATTGCTTGTGGTTGGGTTTAGTGAGGAATCCACTTCAGAAGGTAGACTGGGGCAGAACCCCAGGAAGTTTTATGCCTGGTGTGTAATGTTTGAATTTTACTTTCTGTTGCTCCAGCCACCGCTGGAGCCATTTTATAGATTTTTCGGTGCTCTTGTTACTTTTGGCATCGAGTGACCTCGCTTCCTGCTTGGAGAAACTGCATTTCTTGCTTTTTTAAAAGTTTTATTAGTGTGCTTTTGCCATGATTCTCTCATGTTTCATTGCTCCCTCTTTTATTCTTCCGCATCTCGGGGTCCTTGGCATGGGCGGGATTTAGTGGCATCTCACTGCTTGTTATCACAACTTCACCTCCTACACATCAAGCCAGAGGGTGCCTCTACCGAAGCACACTTTTAGCACGAGGAGGGGTATCCACTCTCACACTTCCTGTGTCGTAGCACGTCCCTCCTATGCTCGCCCTCAGCCCCAGCTACATAGTTGCTGTTGACATTCAGATAGCTCTGTGAGTTGAGTGCCTGCTTGCAGCCATTTGTCCTCCCTGCATCGGACAGGCTCTCCAGTCCTCGCAAAGCCAGCTCCGTTTTGCTCTTGTCTAAAGTTGATATGTTACGCTCCAATATACTGAGTGACCGCTAATTCCCTGTGTGGATCAGTGCAGTAACATCTGTAATGTAGAGTTTCTATGTGGTACATAAAACTTTACACAACGGTGTCTCCTTAGAATCCCCCCCCCCAGAATATCTGGCTAACATGGTCCCACCCCACAAACCACTTACTCTTAAGTCTCTCAAGAATCCATCTCTATGGGGGGTATAAGATTTGCAGTAAGAGGAGCCGCCTCCCCATGGAGTTCTAGCCTGCCCAGAGCGTAAAATAACCTCCTGATGCCGCCCTCCCTTCATCAACAGGAAGTTGGGCAGTGGCCATTTTACATCAGGCCATGCCTACAATAATTTGCTATGGGCCCTCACATGCCATCTCATCAGCACATACTTCCAGAAGCCCCACATGTCCCCTACACCACGAATCCGGGTCTGTGGAAATACGAAGACAAGGGTGACGCCTGTTTGCCCCCATGAAGGCCAGAAAGGGTGCATGTCCAGAATGGTAATCTGTGGTTTCGTTAACCACAGTTGCCCCAGACACCTATTGTCAGTCTTGTAGATCCTATGACCAACATACATGTACATGTATGGATACGTTAACGGGAGGGGGGCATGCGGTGACAGCAGGAAGGTCGAGAGCGGGGCAGTGTAGGGGGACTACCATTGAAAAGGGGACATTGGTACAACCAGCAAGAGTAGAAGAGTTGAGTTAAATGTGGTTGAATAAACACCCATAGAACTGTCCAGAACCCCGGCCTCCTTTAATAGGGTGCCGTTTGGCTATATGCCGGGTCCCTTGAAGGGTTTCAAAGTAAGAAGGCTAGCGCTTAAATACGCTCTAAAAATCCGACCAAACGGAAGGCGCGCGCGGCACCTGTTAGATTAGGAAACATTGTTACACAGAAGAGTTGAAGGCAATGTGCAGCAGAGGTGTGGCCGGGAGGTGAGTACCCCTTTCTCTTTTAAAATGATTTGACTTTTATTGCAATCAGTGCAATGAGGACATCCTCAAGGGAACTAGTTTAGTGCCGCTAGTGTATTCTTTTTGGTCGCTACTGACTTAATATTCAAATTTAGTGGCCACTAGCCTTGCATTTACATTTGGCCCCAAAGACGGGCTTTATTGCCCCCAGTGAATGTTTGTCGCCCATCAGACCGTGATCCGTGAATCATGACCAGTGATAGAAGTGTACCAAAAAAGTAGTGGAACTGTGACCCCGGTGGGGCACCGAGTAGGAAGGGAGCGGCAGATTTCAGTTTAGCCATAACCGATATCCAGTGGTAAAATGGAGAAGTGTGCTTTAACTTCACAAAGAGCAGTTCTGGAATGGTGAAAATGGTTGCAAAAGGTAGTGTAGCTGCAAACAGTAAATCTATAAAAGCAGTGGAACACCGCTCCTGACCGTTCCCGCTCACTTCGACCACTGATCATGACCCACGCCACAATCCTGCATGGTGCAGGCTTGCCCCATCTCTGTTGAATCTCTCACTGGATGGCTGAACGCCTTGGACTTTCCGGCCCGGCTACTGCTTGCACCACAGTCCTCTGCAACCCTCACCAGCGCCTGCTCTCCTGCTCCCATCCCTCTCTTGGGATGAAGTCAGAGGCCTGGCCCTTTGCCAAAAGCTGGGGGATCAGGAACGCTGGCCTATCAAGGCCATTGGGCCAGTGCTGGGAGCCACCTTGAGCTGCACCCACAAGCCCCCAGCATCAGCTGCATAGGGAGAAATGCTTTAATGAAGGTAGTCTGGATTATTTTCCGCTCTTCCATAGTCCAGGTCCTAAATTGTTCATGCGGCCGCTAAACATAAACTATTATCCCCTTATATATAACCTGACCCTGAGTAATGTCACTGAACTGGATGCTGCACGATGACGTCAGCAGTGCAAACATCAAGAGTGAGGTGTATTGTGGCTTCATGCCCACTTTTTATTAGAAGCCACTTGGGGGGACATTGCACTGTAGGTTTTGGAGCAGCTAAGAAGCTAGACCCACACGAGTGTCTCGGAGAGCGGACGCTAAGCTGAACACGATGGGTAGAACTTCTTCGGACTTAAAAATGGCCGCCGGGCTGTTTAAGGACTTGGCAGTGCATGGCAAAGCCACAGGTGAAACTGATTACTGAAATAGAGCAAGTAATCTAAAGAAGGTGAAGACCGGGCTCAACCAGTAGCGGGCCTTGTTGGAGGAACATGATGAGCTGGACTCCTACAATGGGGCAGAAGACCATGAATCAAGCGGATTCTTGTTGGGTTCTCAGGAGCCGGCGGAAAATGTGCCAACACCAAGAGGAGGCTAGAGAGAGCAGAGGTAATGATGCTAGAATGGTGATTCTCTAATGCCCCTCTTAAGTTCTCTTAGCAACAGAGTGGCGTAGATGGCAGAGGGTGGTTGAGTCCTTTTTTAGTTTTTGCTATTGGTGGTACTGCAAGCACTGTCCTTAAACTAAAACTATCAGCGTGGGAAGTGAGTGTAGAAGAGAGTGATAGGATGTCGGTTGGGGATGTGGGTTTTTTACCCCCCCATTCACTGCGCATAACCGTTCCCACCCCCTACCTGCCCTGTGCCGCCCACTTCATGGCCCTCCCCACCTAAAACACACCCTAACTCAATTCTTTTAAGGGGAAGCCAATGTTATTTCTAAGTATCCTTTTTCAGGGTAATAGTTTGGTTACAGCTGTAAACCAGTGTCTCGAGTAACAAAATGGATTCACCAACTGTGCATTCTGCCACTTGATTTAAAGGCAGTATGTGTCCCTGGCAATGTTCCTTGCACTGAATACCTGTTAAGGACAAGCATTTGCGAAGTCCACATTTCTGGCTTTTGTATAGGAACTTGCCAGGTACTACCATGATATGACTTGATACTAGGACCGTTTGCCAGCTCTTGCCATGTTTTGGCCAGGTAGTTTCACTATAGCAGTGCCTAGAAAATGCATATCCTGTGGCTACATGAAAGCCAAACCCTTTGCCAAGGGTTTTGTAATATCCTCTTGAGGACTGTAACAACTGTGAGTCCAGAATGTTGCGCAATAGGTTTCCTTGCAGTTGGCAGACGGGAGCAGAGTCCGCTGTTGTGTGACAAAAATACAGTGCTTTCTCGGGAACGAGCAATGGAGCCAAGACTGTTTCATCGGACACCCCTGGGAATATGGGGGCTTATTGTTCGGATTGTGATGTTTATCTTTCTTAAAGGGCCCTACCGTCATTAGTGAAGGATCTTTTAAGTGAAAAGAAAATCGTCAGGAGCTGGCTCTGGACATCAGTCTAATCTTTCAAGAACACCGCACAACTCCACACAGAACCTTCCAGACACTGAGTTTTGGAACTAAAATTGTCACATGTCGTTTAATCTTTAGTAAAATTATTATTATTTTAATTGTTTAACGCGCTGCTCGTCCATGGGCATCAAATCGCACAAAAAACAAAACAAGACGTACAATACAAAAACGGCAGAGATAGGGAAGAAGCAAGTAAAACTGGTCTAGTCTAATCTGACACATACGTGGCCTAATCTGGATCAAGGTTAAACAGATGAGTTAACATTATAACATGCAATTGTACATCAATACTGTTAGTTCACAGTAAACGGTGCAAATAAAATAGACATCCACAGGAACACTACTGTGTACAGGACGGGGTTCAAGCACGATTGCTTGCAGTATACTGTGACTGTTATTATTTTGATATTTGAGTGCAGACCTAGCTTGGACAAGTAGCAGAATGCTTTTCAGAGGTAACAGATGTACAGCAGAGGGTGCGGGGGCGAGGGTAAGAAACGGAGGGACACAGAGGAGGGGTACAGCTTTACAGCGTGGAGGAGGAGAGTGGATAGCGTCTAGCAAGTCAGGAGGCGCAGGAGCGACGTGATGGCCTAGGTGTTGAGGAGGAGAGCCTCCTTGAAGAGGTGGGTCTTGAGTTCTCTTCTGAATTGTATGAGCAGGGCCGATGCTGACTGGAAGGAAGTTCCACAGTCGTGGGGTGTAGGCGGAGAAGGCTTGTTTTATGGTCCTTTCCTTTTTGCAGCAGCAGATTTCAAGTCTGCACGTGCCCTGGTGGTGCGTTGTCCGCCAGAGATGGTGAGTTTCTCCACAAGCTAGTTGGGGGACTTGAGGGTGACGGACTTATTGATTATGCAGCAAGACCTGAAGGTGACTCGTTGGAGTATAACTAAATAGCTAAGACACAGGCTTCAACTGTAGTTTTGCAGAACCCAACATTCGGGGTTCAGAGTCCAGAAATGGAGTCCCTCCTCAGAGGTTTTAGCTTAATAAATACAGCTGCTCCAGATGGGAGTCGGTCAGGTTGGACCAGTGGAGATATAGGTTACGTTAATTTGCTTTTATGAAAATTGTTCTCCTAGGATGCCTAGAATGCATGGTCTTGAGATGACCGGCGATGACCGTTATTCCTCCAGGTCCAGGCGAGAGCCCGAGGTGTAGGCTCTTCTTCCAGTGTCCAGGTTGGAGCAGGTGACTGGAATCTGGGTCCAACCCAGGAGCCCATTGTTCTATGCAGGGGCAATATCTGCTTATATATAGCTTGGTAGCCACTAGGCGGTGAAGGTTTCCAACCCAGGAGCCCAGTGTTCTGTACAGAGGCAAGCCCTGCTCATATCTAGCTTGGTGGTCATTAGGCGGTGACAGTGTCCAACCCAGGAGCCCAGTGTTCTGTGCAGGGGCAAGCCCTGCTCATATCTAGCTTGGTGGCCACTAGGTGGTGATGGTTTTCAACCCAGGAGCCCAGTGTTCTGTGCAGGGGCAAGCCCTGCTCATATCTAGCTTGGTAAGCCACTAGGCGGTGAAGGTTTCCAACCCAGGAGCCAAGTGTTCTGTGCAGGGGCAAGCCCTGCTTATATATAGCTTGGTAGCCATTAGGCGGTGAAGGTTTCCAACCCAGGAGCCCAGTGTTCTGTGCAGAGGCAAGCCCTGCTCATATCTAGCTTGGTGGCCACTAGGCGGTGACAGTGTCCAACCCAGGAGCCAAGTGTTCTGTGCAGGGGCAAGCCCTGCTCATATCTAGCTTGGTAGCCACTAGGAGGTGATGGTTTCCAACCCAGGAGCCCATTGTTCTGTGCAGGGGCAAGCCCTGCTCATATCTAGCTTGGTGGCCACTAGGCGGTGACAGTGTCCAACCCAGGAGCCCAGTGTTCTGTGCAGAGGCAAGTCCTGCTCATATCTAGCTTGGTAGCCACTAGGCGTGAAGGTTTCCAACCCAGGTGCCCAGTGTTCTGTGCAGAGGCAAGCCCTGCTCATATCTAGCTTGGTGTCCACTAGGCGGTGACAGTGTCCAACCCAGGAGCCAAGTGTTCTGTGCAGGGGCAAGCCCTGCTTATATATAGCTTGGTGGTCACTAGGTGGTGATGGTTTCCAACCCAGGAGCCCAGTGTTCTGTGCAGGGGCAAGCCCTGCTCATATCTAGCTTGGTAAGCCACTAGGCGGTGAAGGTTTCCAACCCAGGAGCCAAGTGTTCTGTGCAGGGGCAAGCCCTGCTTATATATAGCTTGGTAGCCATTAGGCGGTGAAGGTTTCCAACCCAGGAGCCCAGTGTTCTGTGCAGAGGCAAGCTCTGCTCATATCTAGCTTGGTGGCCACTAGGCGGTGACAGTGACCAACCCAGGAGCCAAGTGTTCTGTGCAGGGGCACGCCCTGCTTATATATAGCTTGGTAGCCACCAGGAGGTGATGGTTTCCAACCCAAGAGCCAAGTATTCTGTGGAGGGGCAAGCCCTGCTCATATCTAGCTTGGTAGCACTAGGAGGTGATGGTTTCCAACCCAGGAGCCCAGTGTTCTGTGCAGGGGCAAGCCCTGCTCATATCTAGCTTGGTGGCCACTAGGTGGTGATGACTCCCACGCCTTAGTGCAAATTAACCAAACCTCAACCGTGGATGTGTTACTGAAGACCCCTTGGCTAGTAAGATATGAATCCTCCCCTTTTAAGGCCTGGCTACATAGCGAGTCATCTCCTTAAAGAGAACTTGGGAACACCTGAGGGGCTTGCGAAGGGCACAAACCTTTTGGATGTCTGTAACCCTTTGTATCGCACCTGGCCAGGGTCTAAACAGTCTCTTTGAGGGTGAAGGATCCTCCAGTGGTCAAAGAGCAGCTAGCATCTTTTAAATTATTTAGGTCCGTGTAGCTGGAAGCTATTTGAATACAGGATGCTAAATAAATAGTATATCTCATAGTTGTGGGTTTTCCTGAAACCAACAACACACCTTCAATGAGGGACGTGCGTATGGGATCAGGGATTGCCATAGAGTTTTCTACGACACTCTTGTCGTTTGCATGGCATGTTGGTGGATGTGAGGGAGAGTGGGGCTAAGTTACATTAGTGGGGAAAGTGAAAGCTTGCTTTGCTGTTGACGAGTGCGGTTCAGAAGTATTTCAATTGTGTGGGTGGGACTGTTTCAAAGGGGTTCATGTCGAGAGAGCTTGTGGTACCTATGTCACTGCGACAATGCGTTGGTTGGGACTGTGACACATGTTAGAAGAAGGGTCGCTTTTTGATGGTTGTCTGTTTTAGTTTTGAATGGGTTTAGATTGTTGGAATGTAGCTCTTGATCACAGCACCGAGCAGTCGCTGGTGCAGGGACGTCATTTCACCAAAATGCCAGGGTAGCGGAAGTGACATCAAATGACCCTTGACCCCCTGATGACATCACAGGAAGTGATGTCATTTGACCCCACCACGAAGTGATATCGCGGGAAGCGATGTAACACAACCTTTAACCCGTTGACAAAACGGGAAGTGGCATCATATAGCATTGGAAACGAAATACACCAATTAATAGGTTCAAGGGTACTCGTACACGAAGGGCTCCCACAATTGGTTTGAAAAAATTACTCTTCGAAATTGTTATCATAGAGAAAGATCTCTAGAGGACTTTTTATGTTGTAATTGCATGTGTCAAAAACACAACAACACAATTTACAGGGAGCGAATAGACATAATCAATGGTGTGTTGGACCATAACAGAACATAAATGTAAATGCTTTAAAACACCATTTACCACCAATGCTCGGGACAAAGTTGAAAATGGTGTGTGTGCAACAAACCCAACCTCTGTGGATGTTTGTCAAAACAAACACAGATCAATTGTGAAACAATTCAAAGCGGAATTCTAAAGACAACGTAAAACAACTAAGAGGCAATAGTTAAGATTTTTCATGTGTGGTAAATGGTGTTTTAAAGCATTTACGTTTATGTTCTGTTATGGTCCAACAAACCATTGATGATGTCTATTCTCTCTCTGTAAATTGTGTTGTTGTGTTTTTGACTCATGCAATTACAACATAAAAAGTCCTCTAGAGATCTTCCTCTATGATGACAATTTCGAAGAGTCCTTTTTTCAAACCAATTGAGGGAGCCCTTCGTGTATGAGTACCCTTGAACCTATTCATTGGTGTATTTTGTTTCTGATTTAACCCTCCTGGGTAGAATAGGTTCCATACCAGGAGCCCGAATTTTTTGATCATATAGCATTGTACACTACAAAAAATATGGTTACAATATCACTATAATGTGATGTACATTTCATACAAGAATGGATCGCCATATGTATCATTAAGATCAGTGTGTATAGGCCCATATTACCAAATTACTGTGAATGCAAGCATACGTCCATGACCAAATGATGATGTGTTATTATATAGCACTTACGCCTAATCGCTTTATATAGAACAAATATACACCCAATTTCACCCAACCTGTGTTGGTACTCATTTATCGACCTCAGAAGGATGAAAGACCGAGTTGAGGCGTTTATGAACAGACTAAATCAGTGACTCACCCCCTGAAGTGTGCCTGAAATAAACCTTTAATGAGTCTAGCAATTATTGTATAGAATTCCAGAAAGACACATTATTTGATATTCCTATTCCTTCTTATTTAGGGTCAGTGCTGAAAGTGTTAGACTTGTGGCACCCCTGTCTGGTCTTATTTTTCTTATTTTTTTTAAGGGGCCTGAACAAGAAAGCCAGCCACTCTCAGAAGTAAAGCACCACATGGTGCTGGCCACCGCCCAGGAGCTTGCATTAATTTTCTTTTTTATATAGAGGTCGCAAGGGATACCTCAGGGGTCGCAGTTGCAACCTCTGGCGACCCCTAAATGACGTCCCTGCGCTGGTGATCTTGGACAGTTGGGGCAACCCTCCCATGTGGCAGTGCAAATGGAAGGTCCTGAAGGTATTGTTCCCGATAGCTTACATCACTTGGTCCTCTTTCCATTGGGGGTAAGACATAGAGGAGCAGGAATCAGGGGGTACCAAGTCAACAGTGGAGTGAAATCATCCAGGGGAAAAGTCCCTGCAGGGAGACCTAGGAGAATTGCAGTAGGGCTGGCAGGAGCAACATCACACCAGGGAGAGATTACTGTGAAACACCTGGGAGCCACATCACGGCAGGGCAGGCAAAGTTAGTGAGACACCGAGGCGCAATGGGACCATATGACCATCTGCATTACGAGCCTAGTTGTCGGGGGGTCCCTTGTAGTGGATCGTCATGCTATGCAGAAGGCATGTGTATTGCATGTGGGTGCTCCATGCCTCTGCCCCCGCTCTGCGTGCTTCAAGCCTACCCATCACCTGTGTTCTGCATGGGAAGGTTTGCAGGTCTGGCAGCGTTCTGAACTGGTAATGTAAGGGTAAAGGCAGAGCTGGAGACTAAGTAGTGTGTGCGGTAATGCAGTTGGCACGAATATTAACTGTTTAGATCATCCTGGTGTTTTCTTGCCAGCATGAAAATTTATTGAACAATGTGTATATACATTATTCACAATCTGTACTCAACAGCATTTCTGGGGGCTTAGTTGAGCCTACAGTATTTGTATTTATTCAAAGAACTGGATCGTCCATGATGGCAGAGGCATTCCCATGAAGGATCCCTGTACAAGTACCAAAGAAAAGGAGGAGCGGCCAAGGGCACAATTTAGACATTTTTACAAAGGGTGTGGGGGGGGAGACATTAAAGATGACTAGGAAAGACCGTCCTCAAACTAGATTCTCACGAGCTTAGACCAAAAGTGTTGAATTTATTTTTATTTTTTGAAAGAAAACCTAGATGATGCATTAGAATCAAATTAAGACATAGAACAAGTGCTTTGGCCAAATTCAGCAAAATACAAAATGTACAAAAGGACGTAAACAGAAAAATTATATGAATATATATTGCATTGGTAAAAGAACAATGTTACATGACCTATACCGACCGATAAAACAAACCCATCCACCAGACTTTCAAACCCCAACAGACAGATTATATACCTCAATCGCACTTCATCATAGTTATTCATATCCAGAAACAAACATGGTACTCGTATGTCATATGTGATATCGACAGACAAAATAAAATGCTGGTATATATATTCTATCCGGCGGCTCCCTTTATCCAATTGTGCGCCAATACTTAAAATCACCTGGCGTGTTAATGTCACGGCGATACGCCTAGGGACACAGTTTAACCATAACACATCTATCACACAAAGTTCATCCTTGAAATACTACTGCCAAATCGAGTTTCGGCCCTTGGGTTAAGTGATTCTTATTGGAACACTTGGCCTTCATCAGGGCAGACGCAAAATAATTTGCTGATGGGTGGAACATTCATATTTTCAATTATAATCTTGACCAATGTACAGAAAAAAGACCAAACAAAACACAATGTTGTACAAATATTTATTCCATTTTAGACTGGATATTGCCAATTTCTATTCGCTATCTGGGTACTGGATTCAAACTGGTAAATGTGTTTCCTGGAAATCTGGCAGGTGCAAGGGTGGGAGCAACCCGTCCACCCCCACCCCGGCTCCCCCACCCTCGGCACTCACTCGGGCCACGATGAGCACCAAGCCAGGTCAATGTATGTCTGTGAACACAAGACACAGATCTGCAATGACACAACACGTATTCGAAGATGTAATGTTGGTTAAATCAGTCATGAGTGTCTTTATGGGTAAAGCTACGTAAAGTGCATAGCATTATGTCAAAACAATTACCTTAAAGCCCACACATCAAGACCATCTCGCTAAAAACGTCTGATGCTACCATAATCGAGGCCTCGACAACCATCCTGCCAGAAAAGCATCAGGAAACGATCTCTCTCTGGATTAGCCAACCAGAGCCCCTGCAACCTATAATCAGTCAGTTCAGCGGTTCTACACACCATGACACTGTAAGTGAGCTGGAACATGTCCCTATGTGAAGCATGTTGCAAGGTGCCATACTATACCGCATAGCATGCCTCTACCACCATGTGAGAAAAGTTGGAGAAAAGCCTGCCAAGTGCCAGATGCAGTGCCGTCTAGAAATCCTAACGCCAGATATGACATCCAAGTGACAGAGCGGGTACATCTCTGTCTAGGGGGAATAGGGTGGAGAAAACAATCATGAACTACCACACTCTACCAAGCAAGGCAAAGCTCTGTGTGAATCAAGTGCAGAACAAAGCATGTTTTTAGTGGTGGAACGGGAGACAACACCCGTCAAAATTACCGTAGTCAGAGGTCTTCATTCTACCATGTCCGCACGGATCCATGTCGCTGTGCCATACAAACTATGTTGTAGTACCAACTCGCGTTAAGTAGACCTGCTGGATAGAAGCATGGTCAAAGAAAGAGCACTAGCCTCTCCACTAGTATATGGGACAAACGTTGGCAGCCCCCAGTGGCTCTCCAAGGCATATTTAGTCACTATCAGCGATCCTTGACTGGCTAGCCCCATCTCTGTGTGTTCTGATGGGGCATATGGGCCGGTAAAGTATATGCAGAAGTGACAATCTAGGAGAAGGAAACGGGTCCACTGAGTTGAATAGGCAAAGCCACTCCAAAACCATTCTGGAACCAGAGTACGCACTGTGAGATAGGTGTGGTATTAAGAAATGGCAGACAACAGAGTGTAAATTCAACAATTAAATCTTTATCAAGTATCAGGATGGGTGTAATGCCTAACCTGCCCTATAACTATGGTGGGAATTGCCCTACTTAAAGAAACTAAGGAAAGTCCATGGACAGACATCCAAATCAAGAGTCCGTCTGTGTCAAAACCTATGCTTGCCATCATGTCTAATACAGAAATGCAGTGTACGGTAATTCTAACGCAAATAGTGTTCAAAAGAAAGTCTGGATCAGCCTCTAGATCCCTTTGCAAGTTCAAGATACAGTTCCAACAATGTTAGATTTCAAATGTTCCTTCAGATCTTAGGGTTACTTTCCCTAAGCTTAAAGTACTGGTTCACAAAACAGTGTTCCAAAAGAGCTTTGTGTCGTTCCCTCAAGCTTCAAGCACAGATTCACAAAATCAATGTTCTACACTCTTCAGCTTTATCTTGTTTCAGGATGTCTTTCACACTTCTTTTGTATTTTTCGGGGCTTCCTGATGTAGGCACAGTTCACAGGCCGCACAGCCCACCGATTACAGGTCACGCACCCAGTTGCCCTTTTCCAACTTTCTGCCATCTTGGTGGTTTACAAAGACTCATAAGTTCATAGATTGATGGTTTACCTTCTTGCTACTTCTTTAGCTCTCTTTTCCAAATTGTACTTTGTTGGCTTTCATGTACAAGCTTCACTTTTGTTCAACTTGCGTTTGCCGGTTCGGCATTTTGCTCACACTTCACTGGCTCCCCTCGGCTGCTCATCCACAGCTTTCATTCGCTTAATCACAGTGTTCACTTCGTGTTACTTTCTCAATGTTCTTGGTTAATTAGAGACTTTGGAACACATACCGCTCCAATGTGACCACTCTGACATTGTATTTCTACAAAAAGCCCTTTCAAACACTTAATTCCTTTTCAGTTTGTTCCTCTGGTTCAATCAGAGGCTTTTGAGAACGTGCTGATTGAGTTACATTGTAGCAGAGTGGTAATGTGCAGTCTTCGTCATACACGTACTTCGGTTTCTCACACTCTTATGAAACTCACCAGTCAGTGTGTCCTCCTCTTCCCGTTACAATGATTTCTGGGACTTGATGTCCGAGGCTCACCTCCTGCCCTTCGTACACCCCTCAATTGATGCTTCCATTCAGGGGAACAAGCATTTCTTGGCCACATCAAAGGGACTGCCACTTTTCACATCCCCTTCGCCTGCTTCCTCTGGCTCCCTGGGGACACGGCTCCCTGGAGACACGGCTCCCTCACCGTACCATGACACTCTGCTGGGCTCTGCAATCCTTCAGCATCTCGGCATCCCATTCTCCTCTGGCTTCTCGCGTGTTGGGCTGGCCTCCTTGCTGCTCTCTCTCTTCTCTGCTACTCTCCTCTCCCATGTTATACATCTGTAACCCATCAAGGGTATTCAGGTGTGCTTCTCAGGCTGGTTTTGCCGGACTCCAATTAAGCCAATTACTGGGACATGCCTTACCTTATGTAGTATTCGGACACCCTCTTCTTCCTCCCAGTATTATAGCGGTGTTTTTAATAGGACGTGTGCATTACTCTTAGTTGTCTCTTCCTCGCCTCAGTACTTGAAGTAAGCTTACAGGGAAAAGCTGGAAAGGACTGAAAATATCCCATAAAGACTCTGGTGGGTCTGATATGTCAGTGAAGGAGGGATACCATGTCTCGCCTCACGTACCCTCTCTCCAATCCCCAAGGACCCACCGCCCAGGTGGTCCTCCCTCGCTAGTCCACCCCAAGGGTCGGGATCCAAAAGCGATTAATGCATTCAGGTTTCTCACAGCGCCCACAGTCATCTGGGCTAGGTGGTCCCTTCATGCCAAGGCGCTCAATAGTTAAAGGTGTGTCCATCGCTAACTAAAGGATGTCGGCATACAGGGAAAGGCTCGACTGTATTGGCATGCTAGATGCCGGAAGGGCTACATTGGACCTCTGCATCACAAATAGTGTCTCTGTGACATATTCCAAAATCACGAAAGAGCCACATACCCTTAATGTCCAAGGGCATCCTAGGTACCAACAAAGGTTGTTCCTACTGAATAATGAATTGTAGCAATGTCGCCCAATGTATTTCATCATTCAGTTCCGACCTTCCACTGTTAAGGCGATGGATCCAGATTTACTATTGTACAACAGCTGGCATATTCTGTATTTCTTTCCAGGAGTGGGTTTATGATTTCTTTTTAATCAGTTATTTGCATTTTTATTGTTTAATGGAATTGATGGTTTTCATAGAACCTTGATTAGACATTCTTTTATGTTGGCGCCTTTGTGTTGCTGCTACCATCTCGCACCCCTCCTGAAGATATAGCCTAGTGAAGGAGGTGTACAGTGTTGGAAATGGAAACAAATTTGGGGGATCCCCGAAGGGCTGGGGCGGGATGTGGAGTAGGGTGTGGGGAGGTCCGAGGAGGCGTGGTTTAGAGGGGGCGGAGCTGGCAGTTGACCTCTGATCATGTCAAAATTATACAGCTTTTTTCCTGTTCTTGCTGCTACATGTGCTGTGAAATATGTTTTGATGATAAGTATGGCTTGCTGACTTCACCCCACAAGCCACAAATAATTATATTTTCTATTGGTTGTATTTAAGAATAAATATTTTTTAAATACACAATTTGCATCGCATTTCATCACAAACCTCCCCCTTCGATACTACTCAAACATTCTGGCACAAAAGGAATGAAGGGCCATGTGTAGCTGTGGGCCACTTTTGCATTGGTGCCGAGACAAAACGGCATATCTGTCAGGGCCACTTGAGGAGATGGTCGAGAGGAAATACTTCTGCTGCATGCAGTAAAACAGAGGTTGGCCTGCTTTAAACATTGACCAGGGTGTCTGTCACTGTTACTTTCCTGCTGCAAATCTTACATACAAAACGCCAGAACAACTAGGCCCAGAGCGTAATTTCTTACTCTACCCCAGAGTCTAGAATTCACCCGTTCAGGCAGAGGGATCTATAAGGGGCAGGGCATGTAGTTAACCCAAGCTACGTCCCCCAAGTTCTCTGGCTGCACTCTGCTGCCCTCCTTTAACAGAAGAATGCAACTGCAGGTCTTACTTCTCAGCAAGGTACCTACATAGATGAACCTTGGTGTACTGTTGCTAAATCAGCTGGAATGTGTCTTCTACTGGGCCCCAGGTGCTTGTGTGTTTGGGGACATAGGGAAGCAAGGGAGCGGTCTAAAGTACTGCAGTGCTAAGGGGGCATGCCTTCTCCAGAAATAAGATCAGGTTTTCTGCCAATCGGAAACACATAGCAATGCAATCGGGCCAAAGGCAGAATTCCCATGCCCTTGAGTCTCTGTTGCGCAATTGATTAGCGCGTTCAGTTGCTAACCTAAAGGTTGGTGGTTCAAGCCCACCCAGGGGGGGCTACTGTTTTTGGCACAAAGACACAGAGTCATTTCTCCCGTGTTCTCTGGGTTCAGCCTGCTGCCCCCTTTTAACAGAAGTATGCAACAGTGGCTCTTTCCTCATAGCAAGATATGCCTACAAGAAGGAAATGTGGTGCACTGTTGATGGGGTGTGTCCTCTACTAATTCCCCTGTGTTTGTGGATTAGTGCTCTGATTTGCTGTGGGAAATAGAGCTATTTTAGAAAGATTCCTGGGAAGCCTAAGCAAACGGCACACCCATCAGGCCCCAGTGTAAGCACTGCATGAGTCTCTCTGGCGCTATCGGTTTGCACGTTCTGCTGTTAACCGAAAGTTTGGTGGTTCAAGCCCACCCAGGGACGTTGCATTTTGGCTCAAAAATTCAGGGATGGCCAGCTGCGAACTCCTGTTTACCTCACGCAGGTCTCGTCTGCTGACGACCAAAACATCCAATAAACCGCAACCACTTATTCCCGCTTGCTTTCGTTTTTCAAAACTTGCCATTAGATACATAAACATCAAGCCGTCATGGAAAGGGTTTGGCTGCAGCGTGGACTGATGCACAGAAGGAAGCCATCCAAGCCACTCTACGTAAAGAAGCAATGAGGCTCTGCAGGTGCTTGTACGTCTCCTAGCCAGAAGAGCACTCATGGCGGCAATGAGCAGCTCCGGCGGACGCTTTATTTTTTTATTTTTTATTGAAGTAACCCAGCTGCACAACATGGGTTTGGGGTGGCTGGCTCTGGCCGGATCCTGAAATGCGGCTGCAGATCTGGTGCTGGATCTCGGATCTGATAAGGAGGTATACCTTTCAGGCATTGCTGGTTTCACTTTTGATTGGGACCTCTGTGGGTTTGGAGGTTGTGGGGGGCTGAACAGGTCGTTTGGCGACTACCCTTCGCTATGATATATGATAAGTCATTTATAACGCGCCTGTACACAAATTTTTCTAGGTGTGGCAAAACAAGGGAGGGGGCAACAGAGGGGAAGGACAAGGGGAGTGCAATCAGGGCAGCCTTGCTCGGAGTAAGTGCGGCCAGGGCAGCACGGCTCTGGATAAGTGCAAGGAGGCAGGGGACTGTAGGAGTTACAGCCGCCTAAAAGTGCAGTAGGCCCGGAGGCAGTGCAGGGGAGGCTGATCATGGACACCCCGTGAGACTCTGAGGGTAGCCCAGCAACCAGTTGTCGTAGCTGACAGGTAGGTCAGCAAGGGAGGGGGAGAGAGAAAACCGAGGAGAAAAGGAAGGTCTTGAGCTGCTTCCAGAACGTCAGGTAATCCGGCTCAATTTTGAGAGGGGCAGGGAGGGCGTTCCACAGGGAGGCACCTGCAGAGGAGAGATATTTACCCTCACTCACTGCCTGGAGAAGCTTCTGACCCTCAGAGAGTTAGCTGAGCGAATGGTTTGAGAAGGAAGGTATTTTGGAAGAGAGAGTTGGATGTAGTGCGGGCCCTGGCCCCAGAAAGCCTTGTGGATGATGCAGAAGGTCTTGAACTGGATCCTCATGGCCACAGGGAGCCAGTGGAGAGATTTCAGGGCTGGAGAGATAGGGTCCCTGGGCTTGAGGCAAAGGATATTGCTTTCAGTCCTGTTCTGGATAAGTTGCAGCGGGTGGAGAGTAGAAAGAGGCAGATTGAGAAAGAGCCTTTTGCAATAGTCTATAGTCCTGCAGAGCAGTAGTCCTTTTGTAACAATAATATTGACCACTTGTTGAGAATTGGTTGAGAATAAAATCTGTAAAGGGGATTACTGGATGCCAGAATACGTTTCTACTCTCTCCTCCTCCTCCCCCGGTTGCTCTTTTGTACCCTCTCCTCTTTATACAATGCTCTGTTTCTTTCCAGATAGGCTTGCACTATAGAAAACCCCCATACATGCATATATACCGAAATAAAGGTGTTGCTTTCTACAAGAACTGCAGATAAGATTTAGTTGTTTATTTACTGGCTATTTTGTTTTTAATTATTTTTTTGGGGTGTACAAGAGGAATTCCTTTTCCCAAAGTGTTTTTATGGGAGTGAAAGCTTAGTATAATGCTAAAATAAATGCATGTTTGCAATGAATACTTCATTACACCTAATTCATGCAAATTAAAAGATGCATTTTTGCCATAAATGTCCTGTGCAGATCAGAACAGTAATGTGTTTTTTTAGCTCTTTTGCTAGGGCACTATATAAAGAACATCTTTATATACAACTGTGACCCAACAGAATGTAGTACTCCTTTAACCTCTGAAGGATGAAAGGCTGAGTTGGACTTGCCAGGATTGGAACCTGTGGCCTGCAGACCACCAACTGAGCTAAGCAGCAAGCGCTGAACCCTCTGAGCTTTCTTTCCGGCTATACTAGTAAAGCTCCTTCTTGAGGTACTGCTCTGCTTTGCTTGTATCATTGATCAGAACAGTTCAGTGGAGCTCTGTGAGTAAAAGCGGAGAGTAGGTTACGTCGTATCAGTCGTCTATGTTTTTTTAGTAGGGAGAAGGTTTACTTTTTTTTAGGGGTGGTGATTTGCCTCTTTTTAGGGAGTAACATTTGCTGGTACATCATTTAGTTGTATGGCTGGGTTAACCTGTTTTCAAACTCTTGCATTTGTTTGTTGTTGAGCAAATTACGGTCCGCCCAAGGTGAAAAAGCTATTTCCCCATAATCGTACAATTTGTTCAAGTGAGGATGCTGTCTGTTTCCAAAACCTACAACATTAGCACTAGACCAAACCTCATCAGATATTCAATATTAAAAGCGCCTAGTTTCACTGCTCTTAAATGTGACTTTAAGGGGTTTCTAAAGAGAAAGTTTTCTAGTGAGCAGGTTTACTATTGAAGAAGTAAGGCTTGATGTTCATGTTGCACACCAGCTATTGTTATGTTGTGTTCTTCCTTCGGCATACAGTCTTCGTCGAAAATGTTTCATTGAAAACTTTTTTCATTGAAAAAAATCTTTTATTCAATTTTTTCCTTATCTAAAATATATGTATGTATGCTTGGGTGGTTTAAACAGTTAAAAGTGGAAAATGGGGGTTTGGCAGGGACACCCCCCAATAAAAAGAATAAATTATTCGGTGTACAGATTTTCGATTAAAAGTGTCATTAAGTGTGTCATTAATATACATTAGGTGAAAACATTTTCAATTACATATTTTTCGATGAAACATCTTTCAATTAAACCTTTTTCAATGAAAAGACATGTAACCCGCCTTGATAGAAACTATTTACTAAGGCCTGGCGTGAGAAAAGGAAAAAAAACACATACAACGGTCCCGGCAAAACTAGGATGGGGATCCATTGCTGCTGCTCGAGGACATTTCCATCCGTTCTGAAAACTTGGGGAGGCCGGCCAAGATTGGAGCAGCGTGGAGGATGAGCGGAAGCGTGTAATGACTACAGTACGATGGGCATCTGTTTCACGCTATGGGGAACATTATCTTTGCTTGCAAACAATGTCCGGCTTCCCTCCAGATCTGAATTGTACACACTTGTCCTCGATCAAAACCATCCCGCTGTAGGTTTGCAGAATTTAGCGAGTGTTCTAAACCCGGAAGCACTCCAAGGGGGACAATCGGAGGCGTAGCCAGGATTGTGTAACAAGTGGGGCCAGAGACGAATGTTGTTGGGGCCCACCGCAGTGGCATTAACAGCTGCAAATGCCCACGCAGTGTTGCTGAGTGGGCATTTACAGAGTTTGGGTGGGTCTTGCCCGCTCAGGCCTTTACCCTGTCTACACCTCTGGGGACAATGGGTGGAGACTGGCATGTTCCTCCATCTGTGCTTGCATTATAAGATCCTGTTGGACGGGGCATTGTGCCAAGGTGCCAGTAATAACTGCGTTCCTGTAGAGCTGCGATTTCCTATGGCACAACTGATGAAGTTGATCACTCCCAAAAACGAGTGTTCTTGCAGTTCTACGGGCTATTTACATGCATGTAGTGTGGGTCTGCCACGTGCTTAAGTGGACACTTCTTTCAGGACTAATGGCAGGTAGGGGGTCGCGTGAAGAACTGGTAGTAATATAGAGAGGTCTGCAGCACATGTGTAACATCCAGTGGTATGCTGCTGTGTTGGTTCACTGTGATCTCTGTTAATGCTCCATCAGGCAGACATCAGTCGAAACTCATAAATACAGCTTGGTGTGGAACGAAACTGGGGTTCTAGTCCCTTGAATGTGAACTTTTGCCCAGTTTACAAAATGTACTATGCATTATAATGAGCAAGACAGTGTTAAGAATATTTTTAAAATAGCACAAATGATTGTGGCTTGTAGGTTGCCATGCCAAGGCTTAAAAGCAGTGCTCGTGTCCTAAAAAAAATAATTAAAACGATGTGGGCGGGGGACTCATTAACATGCCAAATGAGGAGTGACGTCAAAGGAAATTAACATATGTTAAAGAATGCCAATTTCATGTAATTGCCTTTGCATAAATGAACTAAGTGCACTGTTTGGTTATCTAACACCCCGGCAGGGTTCGAAATTGAGGGGAGCTGGAAGCTATTTAGCTCCTGCTTCTAGAATAGTAGAGCCTGGTTAGCTTGAAACCAACAGCTATCGGGAGCTACGTTTGGATCCTAGGCCAACTGGTGCCTTCCAGACATGTAAATGTGACATTAACTTGGAGTATTTGAGATTGTTAACAAAGAAGAATTGGAACGCATCTAATATACATTTAAACACAATGGTTCATACAAAATGGACACAAAGTGAAAGGGGCATCTCTGGTAGATCCTGGCTCCCCTGCGGTAGCTCCTACCTACAGGTCAATGCCCGATACCTAGGAGCTGGTTTTAGCCCCTGCTCATTGAATCTCAATTTCAAACCCTGACCACCACCCCCCCCTCGTCCCATGCCGCTGCTCGCCTCCCAATCCTTCCCTCCGCCCACAAACGGAAATGAAAAATGTGTAATAAAATGACTGAAAGTAATGGCCATCGCATTTGGGTCTTCACGGCTTCTAAAGGCTTTTCATGTAAATCGGAACATGCTGCCTCGAAGAGTGACGTCACGCACACCATGCGAGTACAAAGGAGGGCACTCAATGTTCACTGGTGAGATTAGTAACGCTGAACCTTGTCCTTGACTGCCCTCGCGTAAAAAAAAAAGATTCCTGTCCTGCCAGTCACAGTAGGACGTTTCTCAGTCAAGGAGGTTGGGCGACGGGCAAGGACTGCTAACTTTCCAATAAGTGTTTTTTTTTCCCTTCGACAACTAAGCTGGCACAGAATGGCCCCAATTTAGGTAGCTTTTTATATTTTTTATTTAACTTTTGTTAGCCATCCACTCGCGCACATAAGTAAAAAGGTTGCGTTTTGCGTTGCAGAAATTGACAGTGAATGAGCGCATGCGCAAATCGCTTTGCGTGTGCACTGTGCCATGAACTCATTCTGCTTTTAAGGGCATGCAAGGAGGCATGCTGAGCACTTGAATGTCTCCTAGGGTGAACAGATTTAAAAAATAAAACCTGGGACGGGCCATTGAAATAGAAGTAGAACTGAAGTAAATACACATACAACTTTAGTCCTACGTCTATGGTGCTGGCCTGTTGCGGGGGGCAGGGTGGAAGGGGCGGGGCTAACAGGCACACTCCTCTCATTGGAGGAGAGTGCCAGGGAGGGGAAAGGGAGGGAATGGGGGCGTGAAAAGATTTTCACACCCCCATTCGCACAGGAAAAGTTGTGCCGGGACCCGATTTCGGGATTTTGAAATCGGGTCCGGCAAAAATAAGGACCGTAGGTGAAACCCCAGACTGGGTTTATAAAATAAAAAAAACTCCAGGGACGTCAGGTGTTTTCCCAGGACTGTCCTGGGAAATCCCAGACGTCTGGTCACCCTACTGTCTCCATTCTTGATTATCAGAGAGTTGTACTTGGGAACCTACTTCTGTCACTAGCTACAACTAGACACAGGGCATACCGTTCTTGAAAGGGGTTGAAACGGAAAAAAGAAATAGCAGGTGTCTGGCCTTTTAACGGCCATTGTCTGAAATGAGCCATCGGCATAAGCAGCAGCCTGTGCCTATGTGAATGGCGGACGTGCACACAATATTTAGACATGCATGGAGGGCCGGAAAGCACATAACGCATGCTCACAGAATCCGTTCACACAGATGCCTTCAGTAAATCCATGGACATGCCTTTTTATTTATTTAATTGTTTTTTTGTAACGCGCCTAATACCACACATGAGTTCAGTTTCTAAGCGCGGATCCGGGATTCGAACCTCTGTTGCTCTGCGTGGTCTTGCTTCCAAGACAGAGCGTTGCCCCGGTGCTATCCTCCGTTCACCATGCATGGTAGTCATGCTGAGCCAGTGGTGCAAGATCATTGAGCTAACCTGTCTTCAGTTCTCCCCCACACTCCCTGAAATTTTAGGCTATGTTGAGTCGACCTGGCTGACCTACAGAGCCATTGCCAGGCAGAACAGGACACAGATGTTAAACAGCGCCTGGGCTTCGCTGTTAACAAAGGCCCCCCCTAAACCACGGCCTATCTTCTCAATACATCCTGTGCGTGAACTCTATATAGGTCAGGCAATAGCATCTGCTATAAGGTGCTTTGCTATGAGAGTATTTTAAAATGCAACTTAAGTCATTGGTGGAGAATAATTTGTTTAAAGGTTTGCTGTGGCGCCCAAAAAATACACTGAATCCCACTACAGTTTGGGTCTCTGGTCTATAAGCGATCAGGTCTCTCTAAAGCCTTTACTTTTCAGGGTACGTATCTGCTCTAGTGACCCCCACCTTAGCATTAGGAGATATTATAAAATGCTCGAATGCTTTATCTATCCCCTGACTTAAGTATCGCCTGGGTATATTACTGATTGTACCGTTATGGCAATGTGGAATTCAACCGAATCAGGGACGTAATTTGGGGGATTAATAGAGGTCGCAGCTGCAGCACCTCGGGCCACAGTTGCAACCCCTGGGGACTCCATTGCAACCACAAATTAAATGTATTTATTTTTCTAACAAAATAAACAGAAGTTATAGTGGGAGCCCCTGTGATGTGGTGGGCCCTGCCACACCAAGTCTGGTGGGCCCCCGGCCCATTCCTCACCCATCGGGGTGAAGGTTGGGCCGTGGAGGTGCTCAGTAGGGGTTGGTGTTGGATCGGACCGTGACATGTGGCACATGTCATATGCCACGTTCAGATCCAACTCCTTCTTCCTCGGTTTCCTCGCAGCTCACATACAAGAACCAGTTCCTTTTTGTGAGTAGCGCGGAGGAGCCGAGGGTGTCACCTGGAAGGATGGACCGAAGCTGCAGGAAAAAGGTAAGAAGGCATTAAAAAATATTATGTTTGCATGTGTGAAGTGCGTGTCAGGTATATGTGTGTGAATGGTGGGTGAATGAGTATGAATGTGGTAGTGTGTGTTTGAATGTTCTGCGTGGGGGTTGGGTGTGTGCCCATGTGGTGAATGCAGTGTAAATGAATGGGACAGCAGATGTATGGGTGAGTGACCGATGGATGAAAGGGGATGCATGTGTGTTTACGGCCCTGGGAGACTGGGGATCACTAGAGCATGTTTGTCACCTCCTTTATTGCCTTTGCATGTTTTACTGGCATTTTCGGGCAAAGTCAAGTTCATGTGTGCCGTTCCATGGCTAGACTGGCATTTTGGTACAGTCAGTCTAGCCATTGCTTACTGTGGCATGACATTTATTACTCAGCATCTTTAAAAATGTAAGCATGACAAGTAGTGTTCTCTTGCTAGACTGATATTTTGGTGTAAGAACCTGTATATTCTTTACTGTAGCATGACATCGTATTAACTGAGCATCTATGATGAATCAAGCACGATAAGTGTTCTTATTGGTCTAGACTGGCTTACACTGGAACCTGTTTGGACAGGTTTTCATATTGTGACGTGTCACTTTTAATGGCCAAACCAACAGGAGTATGTTCTTGCATGGGAGCACTGGCCTATATTGGCAGAGCCAGTTTTGTGCCCAGTGCCAGTAATGACACTATAGAAAAACATCTTAGAGCAAAAAGGAGTATAGTCTTCTATGGGAATACTAGCATATGTTGGTGGAGCCAACATGAAAATGATATGTATATTGGATTATATATTGCAGGGACCTGCATGATAATGCATTGTGAAATGTCTGTGCACATTTGGTGACTTGCATCTGTTGTACTTTTTCCTTGATTTACCCTGTGTACCCTACAAAACTGAGTGTTGGCCTTTTATCCTACTTTTTACAGAAAGTGTGCTGTATAATGAACCATTTTAAACCATTATGCAAAACATTTTTCAGGGTTGGGAGAAGAAACCTCCCTGATAACCCTCCCCCAAACCATTTCCGTTAATTCGGGCTGCCTTTTTCCACTCTGTCGCAATAGTATACTTGTGGCAAATATTTACACCCTTAAAGAAAAATGACTCCCCATGCCCCACTGGAGGCTAATATATTTGTGGACCAGGCACCTGTGGGGTACATTGACCAGCCCAGCAGAACTCCCCTACCTCACCAAACTACATCTCAGCAGTCACCAGCAGAAAGGCTGCCCTGGCTCTGTTGAGCACTATTGCCTTGCATTAAAACTGTGCTTTGCAGTCTCCAAAATGATGGCTGTGGCGCCTTACCAGCCACACATGGGGCAAGATAAAATGCAGAACAACCTGAGAATTGCTGCCAGTATTTTCTTCAGTTGTGCCAAAGAAAAGAATTCAAAGGCAGCACTGCTATGCTGCCAGCTCAAAACGTTTTCACTGAGAAAGAAAATATTCTGCCTTTTTAAAATGACTGCACCCTGATGCTCTTTCATCTGTTTAACAGTACACAGTTCTGATCCAGTGAGACCCAGCTAGGTCCCTCCATAATCAGGTTGTGCTCCAGCAAAAATGGGGCATTTTCAGGACCCAAAATAAGAAATTAAAGAAATTAAAGAGTTTAAAACACATGGGCTGGATTTGCAAGCGCTCAGAAAAAAGTCATTCCAGTTGCCAGACATGAAACTTCCCCAAGGAAGGGAGACCCACCATAATCTAGGACAAAAAAAACTTTGAATGGGCTAGGACAAAGAAAGTTCACACGTTCGTCAGACATTCATCTGTGCTCCAGGCCGGGACAATAGAAGTCCTGGGACACTAACCTGTCAATTGTAAGGGGCAATGAAACCTCCAATTAAGATGGGAAATCCCCCTTGCCTTGAAGGAAATGACAGTTGCATGCAGTTGGAGAAAGAAAAAAAAGGCTCTAGTAACAATGGACTGCCTTTTGGTTATAAAAGACTATTTTATAAAGGAACATTAAAGACTTTTTTATCTCTGCAGCAAGAATTAGTTTCATATCTAATTGTATGGGTTTTCTTTTAAAACTTGGTAGAACTCATTGCCGCATGGGTAACAGAAGTTACAAAATACGACAGATTCCAAGGAAAGTATTAATGTTGCAAACATAACATTTTGTACATGCATCCCTGGGGATAATTCGCATCTGTGTATAAAATTGTCGAATTTTAGGCCAACCTTTTCATGTTTAAAATTACCAAAATGTATCGGAAAGGTGAAACAAGGTCGCACAGACTGGAGGATTGGACTGATATGTGCTGCACATAATATGTAACCCGTGTGTATAATTTGCCAAGAGATTGCAATTGTAGGAATATATGTTTTTGACAAAATTGGATTTTTTGTAAAGTAAATGTGGGAGTTTTCTGGACATTGTAAAACTCGCCTCATAAACCTGACATCATTCCCTTGGAAATCCAACCAGTTGAGAGCAAGGCGGAGACTAGCACCCCAGCCCTATCCGAGTAGTTTAGGGGCATGCCTAGTTGGCCCTGCCCAGCCTATACTTTGATGTCATTTTGCACTATAAATAAGGGTCCCTGACAAAACTCTGAGACACACTCTTCCTGATTTCCTGCACTGCGTTCCTGTACCCGTCATCTATCCAGCTCCCAACTACAAGGCCAAGAATTGCTGATCCTGCTCCAGCAAGGCCTCAAATTCTGAAAACCAGAAAACTTCCCATTAACCAGGAGAAAACGGTGGTACTTTTGGCATCCTGATCCAGCTTGGCTTGCTGCCACTCACTGCATGCTGCTGCCATCCTGCTACCCTGATGACCTATCTTATCCAGTGACCCGAATTGCCAGTCCAGAAGTGCTAGCCAGTAACCAGTCCCTGCCCACCCGATCCTGTCCCGCTGAGTTTGTCTGGCTGTCCTTTGTTAGATCAGATCAGTGTGGTGACCAGAACGCTGACTGTCCAAAATCCAAAACTAAAAATTGGACTATGAGTATCAATTGCCACCCCACCTAAACCCATAGCCTATCTTGTCTTTGTCCTCATCCCGCTCTCTAAGAAGCCACCCTTTCCTTATCCTGATACCTTGTTCAAACTGTCACAATTATTCTTGAAACCCTGCCTTTGATTTCCTGTGCTGGGACCATCTCTGCAGTAATTCTGCCCTGTGAATATCCTAAGCTAATAATCCTATTTGAAAAATCGGACTGGTTCCGGGCGCTGGGGAAGTAGAGTTGAATTCGCGAATCAACCCTGGAGCTTACTGTGTCCCTCTTTGGTATCCTAGCCTGAATGCCGTGTAAAGTAAAACTGTTCTTGTCAAAACTGATTTCCTTTCCTTTTCCTTTTTCACGCTCCATTTTACTCAAAACGCGCCTCACTAGATCTTGCATAACTCACTTAATTTACCAGCTAGAGACCTCATTTCACTTCCATATTGTACCTACAATCTATAGCTACACCCCAACACAATAAAATATTTCACCCGTTTTTATTAAAAACTGTTTTGGTAATTTCAGGCGGGAATTGCAAGTTTGCAAAATTCCCAATGTGTTATTTGCTGCAACATGTTTTAAAACCTGCCACTCAATTTTCGAGCTGTATGCTCTTGCTAATCCATTGCTTATGATTGTTAGTACCTGTACATTGTTGCTGTAGTGAGTAATAATATTTGTTTCAAGGTTTTTGCACACATTCATTATTTTATTCATCCATTTGTAGCATTGCCAGGGTTTAAAATCTGTTCTTCTCTCGTTTGGGGAGGGAAGGTCCGATTTCAATTCTGTTTTCCATTTGTCATTCCTGATTACCTGCTGTTTCTGTTTATCCATTTAGAATTGATTATTTGTGGGTTGAGGGAACCTTGCAGGGGGAAATCCTAGCTTGAGTGCTATCTTACCTGAATCAAAAAGTGCTCCTATTCCCTGGTGTTTTGTAGATGTGTCAGTAGAAGGTTAAACTAAGTGCATTGCTTACATTCCTATTGCTCTCATCACCCCATCAGTGATTGCTGCCCCATCTCAAGAATAGTATGATTTCTTTTAATTTTCAAATGAATAAATAAATATTATATTTTACCAACCAGCCTGGTTCATGGTCCATTGTGACCCGGGGTATTTGAAAAGGGGGTGTGATATGAGTGGTGTACCATCTCAATATTGAATCTAACATAAAAACATAAGCATTTCCGTTGTGTGCTGCATACTAGGCCGAGACCAAGGTGTGTGTCGCCTGATTGAAATCCTTAACAGGGTCTTTGGTATATTGAAAGAACTTTTCCCAGGTATTATGCTCCAGCAAGCATTATTGGGTGCACTCCCCTGTGTGCGTGCAGACCAGTCTAATAGGTTTCTTCTATCGTAGTGGTAGCTGAATCATATATACATTTATAACCAGGGAATTTTGTTGATACTAAATCCTGGTCAATGATTTAATGTTCAGGCATTGCACGTGCAGCATTTTGCTTCTGGGTAAACGGCAGCGCACGCCTCCCCAGGTCAGTGCTTCTTTGGCTAGTTTAACACAGCAATGCCACAGATAACTAGTACTTCTGTGTCCATTGATATATAGATGTTTCATACATGAGCTGTAGTCTGCGTTAGAGATTTCGCTTACCCTTTTACAAGTACTGCGTTACGTATGTTTTACATGGTTTATAGTGATATAATCGAATGTCATTTTCTCGAAAGTCATATCGAAAAAAAAGTCGAAAACAAAAATTGATTAGAAATGGGGGGGGTTCCACCCGCCAACCACCCCCCACTTTTTTTTTACCCATTTTTTTTATTCCCGGACCCCAAAATAAATATATAATTTTAAAAAAGGACATTCGACTTTTTTTCGATCTTTTTGTTTTCGATATTATGACTTTCGACGAAATGTTTTTGATTTTTTTTTTTACTGCACACCGTTTTACATATAAACCCCACGTCGAATCTGGAAAATGACATTCCCTAAATGTGTGATCATGGACAAATCACCCTTCCCTCTGTGCCTCGGTTCATATATCTGGCTGAAATGAGAGCGCCTGGAAACACCAGTGCTAGATGCATCTGAAAAATCTGAAGGTAGTTTGCCATCACTTCCCGTGAAGTCACTTGTGGGCGGGGTCAAATGGCATCACTGTCCCGGGATGTCATCAGGGGGTTAAGGGTCGTGTTATGTCCCTTCCGCTATCCCTAGCATTTTGGTGAAATGATGTCCCTGAAGTGAGGGCTCTCCTTTTTGTCTTGGGGTCACCGAGACCCTGCAGCACTAGCTCTTTCAGTATCCCACGTATGCTGATATTCGTAAGAAAACTCCAAAACCCTGTTTTTATAAACGGGGGACTTCTGCTCAGTTTAACGCTAAAGAAATATGTAAACTGGCAAATATCACTGACGATATATCCTCGGTTTTGAGATATTTGGGAGGGTATGGTGGAGAAGAGGAAACCTCTCTAATCAATGTTGTTAAAGAGGTTTTATTGTCTGGTAGGATGCTCAGTTTTAAATATAATATTCTATTTATTATTAATGTTATGGTAACAATGTTGGAATATTAGATTTCTTTAGGAATGAGATATATTGCCGTTGTATTTCATATGGAACATTTTCTTTTTTATTGTTTTGTACTTTTATGGTTTTTAACCGAAATAAAGTTATATTGATTGAATTCGTCCTGGCACCAGCAGGATGCATACATTTGTGCCAGTGTTTTATTTATACACTTTTATACTGCATGAAATCCCCACCTAGACAGTGCCTAGGCTTGTCCACGGAGTGGTGTACTGTTGACCACCAGTGGTATCCAGAGCGTGGGCTCTTGGAGAGAGGAACATGAGTGAGGAGAAGATAGGATGGGACAGCGGGAAATAAAGGCTTCAAAAACGGGGATGGAGGGATGCAGCAGGGGGAAGATTGTTCCATTAGAAGTCAATAGCTTTGACTCACGCGATTTGTGTACTGCAATCACACTTGCTCTCTTAGCCTTTCATTTTGTTTTTCAGATATTGTGGTTACGTTTCAGAAGTTTGAATGAGGTTTAAAAGTGGGATTGAATTCAATATGAATGCAATTTCAAGAGCTAATCCGGAAGACCCCTTTCAGAAAAGGCTGATCAACATTTAAGCACATTTAAAAATACATATTTTGCTAGGTCTATAGATGTACTTCATAAACCTTATAAACACATTTAGTTTAAGGTAAAACAGAAAAGACTAGTCGAATGCCGCGTTTATATACTCGTTCTAGTTGTCCTAGAAAAAATATAACAAACTACTGTTATTTGTAATCACTAAAAATAAATAAGTCGTTTATTACAATAAAAGTTTGTGTATAGGTATCAATATGAAAATCTTGCTAGTGACCTTATAACTTGAACAATATGTGGTCTAGCCCTTAGACAATTTATGATCTGTTGTCAACCTCTCATATTACGCCCTAAACATGTGGCCTAACATTTAGGCATTGTAAAGTCTGTCCTAACTTCAAAAACATCAGATTCTCTCATTTCTGGGCATTCTACTGTCCCATCAAACTCTTGACACTACCGTCTGCGGAAAACCAAGCTGACTTGTGGAATCTCTCCTGCGTGGCACGGGTCTGCAACTTTTAATCTCTGTGAAATCTACCACCGAGATCCAGGAAGTGACAGCCCCCTAACCCCCGCACTGTCCACCCCCACACATCCCTCAACGTACTCCTCATTACTAAAGTCGTGCATCCTTGAACCTCTCGCTCTCCTGTACGTAACAGATTAGACCCTACCCACCTTTTATTAACAACCATGTTTATTTTTGCACTCCACAGTCTGGCGGGTGGGGAAGGGGGGGGAGGGCATCTGGCTAAACGGCCTGGCGGGTAGCAAACACAAACGTATCGCTTTTCATATCGACACACAGGCATCGGGTACTTCGACCTACATCCACCAACCCCAAAGGTTTCTGCACCTGCCTTCCCGCTATCCGACTAACGCACTCTTTCCACACTGCCCTCCTTTCTTACAGAGTCATGCGCCGCGAGGCCAACATTATTGGCAGAAGAGCGCTGTTAAGACCACTTTATATTACCTCATCAGAACAAAATATTGTTAAACATATGGACATCTAGTCCAAAATATCATTTTGCCATATCATTTTGCCGGCCGTATCATTTTGCTGACATGGCCATGCGTTTCGCCCTCTGGCTTTCTCAACACTATAACTCAAAGATCCACACTCCAGAATGTTTCATAACTATAACTCAGACATTTTATTACTCAAACGTTTCATGTCCTTCCTATGTTGAATTATTCTGTTGCACACAGGGAAGGTAAACCGAATACTGCAGGGAACAAAATCCATAAATTATTCAAATGTATGAAGTTATGAATTAAACAATTGAGTTGATTAATTTATTGGATGTAATGCATATTGTCTGCTCCCCCTTGTAAACGGATGTTCTTGTTGACAAATAAAGTACGAGAGTATTGCTTAATAGAATTGCCTTTCAAGTTTGGCATGACTCCATCAGATGGACTGAGGGAATATTAAATGAGGCAGTGGGCCGACCCTGTCTATAATGACTCGCTGCCAAAATTAAGGGCTCGAGCACAGCAAAGGTCCCTTAACGTGGGTGGCGGTGCCGTTACTGTCAGGCTCAGCCCAACACGAGTTTAGTATCGAAATACTACACGGATACTAATGGTGTCTTTAAAAAAAGAAACTTAGCTTGGCTTTGTGCTCTTGCACCATGCAGTGCTTGTGTCATGGAAGTCCATTTTCACTGTTAACATGAAAACGTATTTATGGGAAAGCAGCACTGCGCGGCACGAAGACCAAAAAAGGCACCCTAGAAATGTCCAGGCGTAAACTACACGGTTGGTAAGGTGAAGATGAACGGGGAGCAGGGAAGGGTGCTGGCTTCCCAGGCTGCTCGGAACACAGGCTTTTAACATACAGTACATCCCGCGTTTGAGCCTCTTGATTGGCTAGCGCCCCCCATCAGGGTGCTAATGGTTAATTATTCCTGAAAAACGTATAGTCCTGCTCAATAATAGTTTTATAGCAGGAGTGGGAGTTGCTGAATCGCATTGGACGTCCCATTTCCCGCGTGGAGGCTACTCGCGAGTATGGGCTCCCAGTTAGGCTGTTTGTGGCAGGAACCGGATTCACTGTTCATTTGCTATCCCGCCCACTGGATCAATTATGGCTGCGTGCATCCAGCACAGGTGTTTATAGTCCTGATCAAGGTATAGACTCGTGTCACTTCCTCATCTCATTACACCCAATCCTCATTGGGGTATAACTGCCCCGGTACTAGAGTACTGTACATTGGGATACACCCACAATTCAATTCCAGCCTCCAAGTACAGAAGATGCCCCCCGGTGGTTCTAGCACCTAAATACTCAAGATGCCGGTGGTTCTAGCACCTAAATACTCAAGATGTCCTTTGGATGTCAATGTAGCAGGCATGGACCACAACACCCTAAAATGCAGTTTGGGGCACTGTCAGAGCTGCCTCCTCTTCCCCCATCTCGCTCACCCTTTTGTCTGATTCTTCCTACTGCTCAGTGTATCCTGTTCCCATCTCCAAACAGCCCCGGCCATTGCATCTCTTCCAACTTGCATGATACCGACCAGTCTGGCTTCCCCTCCCCCCAAATTTTACACATCATATCCACACCTGCCATCTCTCAGAATATGTTGTCAAACTGTCCTTCTGCTGCTGGACATCCTGAGGTGCATTTCCCCCTCTTGGGCCCTCCTTCCCCACTTAGACCACTGTGCCCTTCTCCCCCTCATCTGTGCCAGTGGTCTTAAACTAGGTGCTGCAGAATAACTGTTCTGCAAACTCCAGAATATATAGAAGGCCACAGGCCTACTTCGGCTTATCTTGGCTGTTGGTGCTGCATCTCACTGACCCTAAATATGCATCATTCGCATACTTTCCTGCATTAGGGAAATTTGCGGCTTTGACCCCAAGTTCCTTCAATGCAAATCACCTACCAACCTAGACACCCTTCCAAATCCTGATTGTGGAAATTCCCTGATGCATGAAATCCTGCCGGGCGCCTGCTTCCTTCTCCGTTCAAACCATCAACCTCCGCACCTCCTGCATTTCGAGTCAAGCATCCGCGACCCCCCCTCATATTGCAGACACTTCTATGACCTTGGTGGTTCTTCTCCTCACTTGCCCCCTCCTCCCAGCACACAAGGTCGGACACCCTATGTCCGCTCAGGCACGGGTATCCACCCCCCAGTGCTATTACACATCGAAGCGTACCTCGATTGCCCCTACACTCCTGCCTCATGGTTCCTGCAGGGTAGACTAGACGCGCTCCTTTCGGATGCCTAATGTTTTTGGCCACTACACTGGCACCGAAAGCCGAACACTGGACCACATTGCTGGCTTCTCGCCCACAGCTGCATAGCACACATTGGATACTCTCCAGCCATGCACCCATGTTCTGTCTTGGAAGGCTCCTAGTCAAGCTGGTTGATGAATACGATGAATGTGTTCTTGTTGTATATAATATTTGATGTCTTTCTTGCCTCCTCTGTACGAATGCTGTTACCCAAGGGTCTGGGCGTTACATAAATGCTACATAAATGCTATAAATAAAATTAATAAGTGCTCTGAGGCCACACCAAAGGCTGGTGTGTACTATACTCCTTTCATTTAACATTACAAAGTACTTTTATAATAACCTTTGCATGAAACTCGTGCATGCCGGGAGTTTTTGTCTGATCCGAACTTGTAGTAAATTTTCAGTTATTCACTCCACCTTATCCCCGTGTGGTGGTATCCCCCAGGAACACGAAGTCTAACCTCTTCCCCGTTGTACTTGGGTAACCTCAAATCCTTTGCATTGTTGATACAGGTTGCTGTCTTGGCGCTAGCTTACAGCACTGTATGTCATTAAACTGCAGTGCCACTGAAAAGGGTGCTTCGTAAAATTGAGCACATTTTGTACCCAATCTTTAAAATGTGGCCTACTTTGCGGGCTTTTGAGAATTGCCAGGTATTAAGAGGCGAGGAGTCCCGGAATGCGCCGATGAGGTTTTCAAGCAACTGAGGTTGCGTTTAGATTTACTATTGAGTCCATCGGGCTCCCCATATTTATCTAAGCATTGTGTATTGGAAGAGCCACGCTCAGGGGGACACTAGAAGCCCCTCAATTTGATATTGGATGAGTTTGCGTTGGATGTTGTGAGACCAGATTTCGTTTCAGAGAGAAGCGAAACAGTTTTTGGAATGCAGGCTATTTAAAGCAAGAAGAAGATATGGAAGGCACTCTTCCATCAGATATTGTTACTGTCCTACCTCCTATGCCGATACATATGTACATTTACAGGATTTAGATAGTAATGATATTTAAATAAAGTTTCTAATGAGTTTAGAGTCCTGAGGAGGCAATTTTATTTTAACAATTTCAGCCCAATCTCACTCTAGAAACGAAACTAACCAAAAGTATAAATTAAATGACATAAAATGAGTCTTGACTGGACTCTCTGCTTTATAAATGCCATCCATAGCATGGCCAACAGATTGTCCGCTCTCACCATCGACGATGGCTTGCTTGCAGTGCCAGTGTAGCTCTCACACAAGAGTAATAACTATCTGTAGAGCCATGAGCTCAGAAGACGAGCTGTGACCAGAGAAGTACCACACTCGGTTTTAAAATAAAGAAATACGTGCTCAATTTCCATGCATGCTGCATACCCAAGTCTATCTTCGGTTATGTCATATGGTCATAGAGGCGGACGCAGGGTCCAGCAGGCGGGGGTGAGACCGCAGGGCAAATGAGACCAGATCCACTACTCTGGAATTGTGCAAGTTGTTGCATACAGAGTCTGCTAGTCTGTGTTCCATCGCCTTCCCTTCTTATGCAGGAACCTCCCTTGATTAGCTTGCTTGCCAGCCTCTGGTTGTGTGGGGGAGGCTGGGGCCTGTTGACGTGAGTGGACCTTGTTAATGGGGCACCAGATTCGGAACAATTTGTAACGCTATAACTGTACAATTTCAGATGTTTATATAGGAAACGGAATCTAACAAAATTGATAGCTAGTTGACTGATTGGTGATGAGCATCAAACTGCTGTTGCAAAAAATACTTCTTTGAGAGGCTCAAGATTTTGTATGTGGGCGAGCAAGACTATTTCTGGAATTGGTAGCAAGCACTGCAAAATGGCGACTGCGACCAGCCACTTTCTAGGCCCTCGGCAGTTTCAATGCAGCATAAAGGAAGGCCAGCATAGTGAGTTTGCATAGCTTAGCCTAGCATCAACTAAGGCTCCTGTAATGATCACTTGAGAAGGAGAGGATAACCGAGGCATCACTTTCTCTAGTAGTTTTAATTTACTAACCACTGGAGTAATCTGTGGTTATTGCAGGTCGAATTAAGATGGGTTACCTTCCTACCCATAGGGATGGGGGGGTGGCGGGTAGTTGAGCAAAGAAGCAATTTGTATTTTTTACAGAGGTTTCCCTTCCCTTGTACCAAATAAAATGAGCTCTTTTCTTGAATCGTGCAATGGATCGCAGTGTTTTTTTTTTTGTTCACTTCTGGATAATATTGCAGATGATCGGATTGAGGTTGGAGTTGCAGTCAAGTGTTGAAGTGTCCCTGAAAAGAGGAGAGTTGGATGTAATTGGACTACACCCTACTCCACACAGGCTACACTTAGGAGGTCCCAAGTGATCTGCGTTAGGTTGTGCTACATGCAACGCGAACCGGTGTTACCTTTGGGGAACGTTTTTAATGGTCGACAGAAGATCTCTTGATAGTGATTGTTTGTTGCTCTCGGACACGGGTTCCTCTGATTGCATTGCCGGTCTGCAGGTACATGGCATTTCCACGAGATCCACCTCGTGTGGCACCTATGACAGAAATTTTGTATGGGTTGCGTCACCGCGCAGTGCATGATTAAGGTGTTTGGCTTAGGATCCGTCTATCAGGAGAAAGAATTGTGAAGAAGGTGAATCTAAAACCAGGTTTGCGATGACCTTCCTTGCAGGGTCCTTCAACCAATCCTACTACGATAGGTTTCTTTTCTTACGCTGCCTTGAAGCTCCATCCTCTTACTAAGTCCAGAGCTGGCCAAGCATGGGAAAGTCGCATCTTCTGCCCGAGTGCCCTCACCATTGAATGCGACCCCACACACAAGTGTTTTCAGGAACCCTAATCTTATCCACAATTAACTCCTGGCTGACTTCAGTTTCAAGTCTTACTGCCCCGTTAAAAAGGTTCAACCCCTTTTGCTGGAAGAATTAGACAAAACTGTTTACTCTCAATCTTGCCAGAGCGAATTAAAGAATTACATTCTTGTAATAAAGTGAAAACACTTGTACTCCTCCGGTGACCGGCTCTGTTGCAAAATTCAATTGAAAGCACATTGTGGAAAGATCAAAGCAGCTGAAACCATATTCGGTGCTCTGTGCTGGCCATCTATTAATAAAGAAATGCTATGAATGTTACAATAGTATCTCAATGTCTCGATATCAATCTCACTTGGTCCCTCTCTGTGAACGCGTGTCCAAATATCCGTCATAAACATGGACGTCAATTCTCTGGCTCGCCTCCAGTGTGTCCTGTGGGCTTACGTGTTGCGTGAACGGCCGGCGGAGCCATTCTCATGCCACATGTGCAGTATAGGTTTGCCCCGGTTTATAGGGCAGTGCTTCACAAGTCATTGCTGAAGGAAGATATTTATTACATTTGTATACACCAGCGCTGTTACTTGTGGTTACTTAGTTACAGGAACAGTACAATACATCATGAATTTAGGTGAAACAGTACATTACATAATGCATTCAGGCAGGTTTAGGTTGGGTAGCTGATGTGTGGCGTGGTTGGGTGAAAAGTAGTGTTTTTCTGGAAGCTAGGTGTGAACTTTCACCTCGAAATGTGGGTGGCAAGGCACTCCATTGCGTAGCTGCAAGGTGTGGGAAGCTGGTGCCACCAGCTCGAGCTCTCTTAAATTTGGGCACTGTGAGCATGTTCACATAAGGTGTTCCAGTAGGTCTGGCTGTGAAGATGGGGTGGACTCTTTCAGAGAGGTAGGTGGGAGCGGTTTGGTGAATACATTTGTGTGTCAGAGCAAGGGCTTTGTAAATGACACTCTTTGATATTGGTCTCGCCCCAGCTCTGTCGCACCTGCTGGGTGGTTGGGGGGGGGGGGGTTCAGAATGTTGACCACCCAGCCTGTGTAGAAGCAGGGACAGATCAGGGATGAAGAAAGGCATACTATGCTAGGTCACACAACATCCAGGCAGGCTTGTTGTTCTAGCCCGGATCAGAAGGGAAGAGATCTAGCACAATACATGTGTTGGGAGTTCCTGCCTGACGTTCTAGTGCAGCCATGCTGCCTTCCATATTGAGAACAGAGGTGAGCTGGAGCCTGGATGATGCGGCTGCCCGTGCTGGCATGAAAATGTGTTTGAGGTTTGTGTGTGGTGAATGCATATAAATGATGGGCAACTTAGGAGTGTGTCTCTGCGTGAGCGTATGCGCACAGATCTACGTGGGTCAGTCAGCGGGTGTTTGCCAGAGCCGTTGTACATGTGAGAGTGGGTGCATGCATGCAAGTGCGTCTATGTGCACCCATATATTGTTGGCACATGCGCCATGAAAATTATTTGCCATGGCAATGCCTTCATAGATTGTGGGCACGGGTAACAGGAACATAGTTGAAGGTGGTAACACTGGCATATGTCTCAGGCAAAGGCAACAGAAACATGATTTTACTATAGCAATGCTGTCATATGTTAGGCAGATATCACAAACATGTTTTTCCACTATCTGTACTGGCATATATTTTACACAACTAGCCTAACCTGTTTTCTTTACATAGCTTACTGGTACCCATTGTGCCCACCCAGCATTAACGTGTTTTACAGACACATGCTGGCATATATAGGGCATTACTTGCATGAAGTTGAATTATGGTACCATGCTGGCATATTTTGAGTAAAGCCAGCATAATTGTGTTAATGGACGCAGCCATCATACCATGGCAAAATGAGCATCTGTTTTACAAGGTCACGATGCATATATACTTTTGTGGCAGTCCTCCTGTTTTTTCTTTGGGCACAGCCAATTTAGAAACATGTTGCCAAATGGTCTCGCCTACCGTTGGTGTGGTAGGCTGCCATCTATTGGCATTGTTAGTCTGCTCGCTGTTCAAAATAGATTGTACCTTTTCGACAGACGTTTTTTGTAATGTATGTTTCGAGGGGATTGGGTCCTCCGACGTATTCCATATCTATGACAGTAATCACCACAGCTGTGCTGCTTCGGAAACTTTTTCGGCGTCTGCGTCCTGCGTCGATGACGTCGCTGCGCCGCCGTCGAGGACCTCCTCCGACGTCCGACGTCATCCGATGTGATAAGTAGGACGCACGACGCCAGTAGCCTCAGTTCCGTTTTTTCCGCAAACGTGTTGCTTCGTGTTTCTCGGTTCTAGCCTCGACTCTTTGGAGTTCTGTTCTTTCTGGTTCTTCGAGCCTGTTCGTTTGTGAATGTTCCTTCGCAGCGATGTCTTCCACTTCGTCTTCAACCCCGCGTCCGGGCTTCAAGAAGTGCGGGGTGTGTGGGTCCAAGATGTCGGTGACTGACTCGCACGACGCCTGCCTCTGGTGCCTCGGGGAGGCCCACGACACGGATGACTGTGTCGACTGCCTGTCGCTCACTTCCAAGGCCTTACGCGAACGTAAGAAGAAATTGTCGGTAGGTCGGGTGTCCAAGCCCCGGAAGTCGAAGTCGGCGGGGCTTTCGACGGATGATTCGAGGGGTGACTCTCCGCGTCATCGTCGGAGGTCTCGTCGGTCTTCTTCTAGGAGTCGGTCTCGCCACTCCTCTGCCTCTTCGAGGCGTTCTCGGAAGCGCCGTCACCGGTCGCCTTCCAGGTCCTCTTCCGAGGACTCTGCCCGGCACGTCGGTTATCCCACCAGCCGTGCGACGCCGGAGGAATGGGCTTCCTTCGGGAAGAAAATGTTGGCGATTCTTGAGTCGCAGGGTACTCAACCGTCCGCGCCCCCGAGTGGGGTCGGCCGTGTGAGGTCGAGAGACGCCGCTCGCAAGAGTGGTCGGCACGAGTCACGGGAGAGGTCCCGTTCGGACAAGGAGGCTCGTTCTCGCCGTACCCGTTCCAGGTCCCGGTCCTCGACGCGATCGAGACCGTGTGCACCTGTGATGTCTTCGAGGAAGACATCGACGTCTGAGGCGTCGAGGGCGTCGACAGGCTTTCTCGAGGCTCCGGCTCCGAGGAAGTCGTCGAAGCCGTCGACGTTCAGGTCGTCGAGGGACACGCTCGGGGCTCCGGCTTCGAGGGCTGTGTCGACGCCGCCGATATTGGAGGCGCTGCATCTGACGTCGACGCCGATTTCCTCGACGTCGACGCCGATCCTCTCGGCGCCGTTGCCGGTTTTCTCGACGGCGGCGCCGATTCGCTCGACGCCATCGACGCCTTTCGTGTCGGAGGTGCCCCGTGTCTCGGGTGTACCCCCTAGGAAGGCTCTGGCTAAGAGCAGGCACTCTCAGGTGCCTTTCCACCACTTGGATTATATTTCGGAGGCGGATGAGGATTCGGTTGGCCTGGTTCCTGGTCAGGTGCCGGATGACATTGTCTCGGGCCATAGTCAATTTGACGAATTGAGGCAGTCGCTGCATGATGCTAGTGGTCTGGACACCTCTCCGGAGGTGGAATTTGGTCGGCCTGAGCCTGGCTCCCATGCCGATTCCTCATACCGGCGCCTTATGGCTAGGGTGTCTGAGTATCTGGGATGGTCTGCTCCCCCAGGGGAGTTTGTGCAGGATGATCTGACGGACATCCTTGATGTTGGTCCCCCATCTGACCCGGTTCTGCCATTCCATATGGCTTTACAGCGTAGGGTGGCGGCGGCTTGGACTGCTCCGGAGAGTCTCCCGGCAGTGGGCAGATCCTTGTCGCGGAAATACCGTCCAGCCAGTGGCGACCCCTGCTACTTGACCAGGCACCCCACTCCGGAAAGTTTGGTGGTGCAGGCGGCCACGGCCCCGGCAAAGCAGGCGTCGTACCCTACCATCCCTCCTGATAGGGACGACAAACGTTTTGATGGCTGGGCGAAGAAGGTGTTTTCTTCTGGTGGTATGGCGCTTCAGGCGGCCAACTCCATTTGTGCCTTGTCACGTTTCACGCACACTCTGTGGAACTGTGCTGCGTTAGCGGCTGAACATATTCCCGAAGGGGACGAACGGGATGGTTTCCTTGCTTTGGTCCAGGATGGTAAGGATGCCATGTGTGAGTCCGTTCAGTCGGGTTTGGACTTAGCTGAATGCGTCAGTAGGTCCATGGCGGCGAGCACCGTGATACGCAGGTTTGCGTGGTTGCGGAAGTCGGGGTTTGCTCCTGATGTGCAGTCCCGGCTCCTCAACATGCCCTTTGATGGTGAACATCTTTTTGGCAGCAAGGCTGACGAGAGCCTTGAGAGGTTGCAGACCTCAAAAGCTGCAGCGAAGTCGTTGGGCGCTGCAGTTCGCCAACCTCCGCCTTTTCGTCCTAGGGGACAGCAGTGGAGGGGTGGCTCCTTTCGCTATTACTCGTCCTTTGGTAGAGCGAGAGGAGCTGGCAGTCAAAGGGGCCAACGCAGGGGTACCAGAGGTGGACGACAGGGTACCCGTGGTGCCAAGGCCGCTCGGGCAGTTGCCTCTTTGCCCTCGGGTAACGCCGCAGCCGCTCCTACTCAGTCATGAGGCCTTGTCCCATGGTTCGCCGGTTGGGGGAAGGCTGGCGCAGCATCTTGTAGAGTGGCGTGCCATTACTTCGGATGTGTGGGTTCTGGAGATCATAACCCACGGCTACTGTCTTCCCTTTCGGCACAGGCCTCGCGACAATCCACCGGGGAACCTCTCTTTGAAGTGTCCGGATCCGCTCCTTGCGCAGGAAATTCAAGCCCTGCTGGAGAAAGGCGCCATAGAACTGGTGCCTGTAGCGGAGAGGAACAAGGGATGGTATTCCCCTTATTTTTTGATTTCCAAGAAAGACGGGGGATTGAGACCCATCATGGACTTGCGCGGTTTGAACAAACTCCTCAGGAAGGTCAAGTTCAAGGTGGTTACTCTCTCTCAAGTCCTCCAGGCCCTTCAGCTTCAGGACTGGTTGGTGTCACTCGACCTCAAGGATGCTTACTTCCATGTGCCGATCCATCCCAAGCACAAGAAGTACCTGAGGTTCGCGGTTGGCGACTCGCACTTTCAGTTTCGGGTCCTGCCGTTCGGTTTGACCTCCGCCCCGAGGGTTTTCACCAAGCTCATGGTGGTGGTGGCAGCGCATCTCAGGCAAGGGGGGATTCACGTCTACCCCTACCTGGACGATTGGTTGATCAGGGGGAGCTCTCCCGAGCAGGTCCTGGATCATCTGTCCGTCGCCTGCCACTCCCTTCACAGGCTGGGCTTCTCCCTCAATTTAAAGAAGTCCCATTTGACGCCAACGCAGAGGCTCCAGTACATCGGAGCAGTGCTCGACACTTCCCTGGGGCAGTGTTTTCCTCCCCAGGTGAGGGCTCTTCACATTCAGCAGATGGTGCGCAAGTTTCAGCATGCCCAGACGCTCCCAGCGTTCGAGTTCTTGAGGTTGCTCGGCCTCATGGCGTCCTGCATTCTTCTGGTGCCAGAGGCTCGCCTGCGAATGAGATCTTTGCAGTGGGCACTCAAGATGCAATGGTCGCAGTCCTCCGGCAGGATGTCGGACCCGATTCAGGTGCCGCCCTCGGTCGCCCGGGACCTTCTGTGGTGGGCCGTCGAAGGCAACTTGATGAAGGGGGCTCCGTTTTGGCTTCCCTGGCCGGAGGTGACGATCGTGTCGGATGCATCCCTCACGGGATGGGGAGCTCATGCCAACGGGCTGACAGTCAGCGGTCGTTGGTCTCCGTCGGAGTCCAGACTCCATATCAATCTGTTGGAGCTGAGGGCCGTCAGGCTAGCCCTGAGGGCTTTTCTGCCGACTGTGCGAGGGAAGAATGTCCTGATCCTGACGGACAACACAGTGGCCATGCACTACCTCAACAAAAAGGGGGGGGCAGGGTCACTTCCTCTGTGCAGGGAGGCGATGCAGCTCGAGTTCTGGGCCATCCAGCAGGAAGTTTCGATCTCGGCAGTTCATCTGGCCGGAGTCGAGAACGTGACGGCGGACGCTCTGAGCAGGCAGTGCACGATCTCTCACGAGTGGGAGTTGGCTCAGGAGATTCTCCTGGAGATCTTCGCCCTTTGGGGGACCCCTCAAGTGGATCTCTTTGCCTCCAGTGTCAACCGGAAGTGCGAAAGGTTTTGCTCGCGGGAATTTCCTCCAAAAGGAGCCTTAGGAGACGCGTTCGTGGTGGAGTGGTCGTTCCCGCTGCTGTACGCGTTTCCTCCGGTCCCCGTCATCCCGCAAGTGCTGCGGAGGTTACGGAAGTTCGGTTCCCGGATGATCCTCATTGCTCCGGCGTGGGCTCGGAGGACGTGGTACCCGGACCTTCTCGACTTGTCCATCTGCCCTCCACGTCGTCTTCCCTACCGAGACGATCTGCTCTCACGGGAGGGGGGTCAGGTTCTCCATCCAGAGGTCGGATCCCTCAACCTTCACGCTTGGCTTCTGAAAGGTTGAGGTATAAGGATTGGGACCTCCCTGAAGACGTGATGGAGGTGTTGCTTTCGGCCCGAAGGCCCGCAACTAAGTCTCTGTACCGTTGCCGTTGGCGTAAGTTCTGCGACTGGTGCAGAGTTCAGAATGTGGATCCTTTTGCATGTGACATCCCCATGGTTCTGTCCTTTTTGCTTTCTTTGGCCCACAGGGGCTTGCAAGTGGGTACCGTTAAGGGTTACCTGGCGGCGCTGTCCATCTTTAAGCGCTCATCTGAAGAATGTTCTTACTTTAAAATCCCTTTAATTTCACAGTTTCTGAAAGGGCTCACTAATGTGTTCCCTCCGTCGCCTTTCCTGGTGCCCGGTTGGGATTTGAACCTTGTTCTTAGGTTTCTTATGGGTGCTCCGTTTGAGCCGTTACATTCTTGCCCTTTGAGGCTGTTGACTTTGAAAACTGTGTTTTTAGTTGCGGTTACTTCCGCTCGCAGAGTGAGTGAGTTACAGGCACTTTCTGTTAAGCCACCCTTCACTGTATTTCACAAGGACAGGGTTGTCCTTCGAGTTCGTCCTTCTTTTCTTCCGAAGGTAGTGACGGAATTTCATTTGGCCCAGAAGATTGTTCTTCCGGCATTCTATCCTCCTCCGCATCCTGGTAAGGAAGAGGAGAGGCTCCATAGGCTTGATCCTAGGAGAGCTTTGAGCTTTTATGTTTCTCGCATGTCCCGGGTCAGAGTGGACGATCAACTCTTTATTGGTTACGCTGGTAAGCGCTTGGGGCAAGCTGTGACGAAACAGACTTTGTCCCGCTGGATTATTTTGGCCATCTCGGAGTGTTACCGCTTGGCGGGCAAGGACCCTCCGGCTGGCTTGCGGGCCCATTCTACCAGGGGCTTGGCTGCATCTACTGCCCTGCAGAGGGGTGTTCCTATTCGCAACATCTGTGATGCTGCCACCTGGGCTTCAGTGCATACATTTGTGCGGCATTATTCCCTCGATTCCATCAGAGGGCAGGATCTGGCCTTTGGCAAGGCGGTCCTTTGCTCTGCTATTTGATTGGCTATTCTAAATTTTGTTTCTAAATTCTTTCCCTCCTCCTTGATTTGGTACTGCTTTGGGAGTCTGTCATAGATATGGAATACGTCGGAGGACCCAATCCCCTCGAAGAACAAGTTACTTTCTTACCTGGTAACGTTCTTTCGATGGGATGGTCCGACGACGTATTCCATATCGCTCCCGCCCTGCCTTCCCCGCTGCAGAATTTCTGTTGCGTTTGCAGCTTACGTTCCGCAAGGCTTTGTGTCGGACTGGCAGTTGACTATTGTCACACGTTCTGGGGGAAAAAAGGCTACTGGCGTCGTGCGTCCTACTTATCACATCGGATGACGTCGGACGTCGGAGGAGGTCCTCGACGGCGGCGCAGCGACGTCATCGACGCAGGACGCAGACGCCGAAAAAGTTTCCGAAGCAGCACAGCTGTGGTGATTACTGTCATAGATATGGAATACGTCGTCGGACCATCCCATCGAAAGAACGTTACCAGGTAAGAAAGTAACTTGTTCTTCTGCTTTGCTCGTTACCTCTGAGCTGGGAAGACAGAGGTGTGCAAGTGAGAGTACACATAATAATTAGGATCTAATGCATCAGACCTGTTATCTATAAATGTATAAGGAGGCTCTTAAATGGATTGTAAAAACAATCGCACCTTAGGTGACAGAACCACAAAACCTGTTTTCCTACCTTCAAGGCCCAAAGATTGCTACAAGATTCTAAATGAGACACCTCATCAAAGTGATCATGGACATAATCATTATCAAGCGCATATATCATCAATGAAATGATACCAGATTAACGTGCAAGGATGTACGTTGTAGATGTCAATGTCCACCTCGGCTTCGTTTGAATGTTATTGGTGGTCTCCGCAAGTCTTACCAGTCTTTGCATTTTGATGCCTGGCCTTCATACGTGGTTCTAAATCTTCCTTGGTTTCGATAGACTTTAGGTGCTAGCTTGCTTTTCAGGCTTTGCCCATCGGCGAAGCTAGTTGAATCTGGTGCACAAAGGGTTTTCTGGCCCGTCGCCTGTTAGGATGATGAAAGACTCCACCTCCGGCATGATTCCAATCACCTATGCATGTAGAAGTACATAAACATGTTGATAGAAAGTGTCCAAAGTTGGGGCCGATTTGATCACGAGGAACTTCCAATGTCTAAATTGATGTTGATGGAAGCTGGAGTAGTCGTTCAGAAAACAGTGTATTGCACACCTCTTGCCCTACCTGTGTATTGACGGTTAATGGGTTCTTCCTTTGGTATCAGTTTTCCTCCGTTATGTTGTGTTCTTGGGTCTTGCAATAGGCAGCTTCTTCTATTTGCATGGCCTCTTGGCACTTCAAGCACTACAAAAGTGGGGTGATGTGGTTAGCAGTGTAGTGAGTGGAAAGCATGTTTGCATTTTCCAAAACATGCGGTGAGGTGTGTTTTGCAGAGGGAGATCTCTGGTGTATAGTGGCTCCAGGCTGGACGGAATCCAGAAGCATTATTATGGCTTGTGCATCCATGATCATGTGGAGGCATTTGGCGCATTGGTCAGTGTAGCGCAGTGGCCCGCAACCTGCATCTCTCCAGATGTTTTGGATGACAAATGCCATGATCATTCGCCATTGACTATGCTGGGTAGGGACGATGGGAGACATGGTCCAAATCATCTGGTGAGCTAAAGCTTGCAGAGCCTTGTTGTATCGTTTCCTTAGGTGGCAGGTGTTCTGGGCGACATGATCCTTTGAGGGGGGCCACGCTCCCACCATATGAAACCTCTGTTTTCTAGTTCTTCCTTGGAATGCAGAGGTCAGCCTCAGTTGTCATCTCAGGAGGTAAAGAAGAAGGTCCCTCTCAGTCAGACACTATCTTCCTAACACAATGGTGGGGGCACTGGTATCCAAACCCAAACAGTCATGGACTCACACAGGGGGGAGGGGGGTTTATATCATAGGGGTAGGGGAAAGACTTGGCCAGAGACTAAATATATTCCTTGGTATTGTACCAGGTAGGGAATGAGCCTTCTAGGTGTCCTGTGGTTATCTGCCATGTATCCATTTCTGTTTAGTAGGCCAACAGGTTGTTGGACGCTATTCATGCTTGCTGCTGCGGCCACCATATGTGTAATGTGATCTTAGCAGAGGTCTAAATATTCCGTCTTGATCTTTGGAAATCTGGTGTTCTCATGGACCGCCATCTGTTGGTGGCCTTCAATACTCTGGATCTAGAATCGCACCATCCAGTTTTTCTGACACAGAAAATGTTGAACCAATGCTGCCATCTTGGGTGTCCAAAGTAATAGGATATTTAATGAAGGATTTCAGGCAGGACGGCTCTCCCCCGCAGCCCACATCCTGCCCACCGGGCTCATGCATGACTCCACTTCTAATTCCTCTGCATGATCTTCAGTGTTGGTTACATAGAATACCTCTCTTCTCGGTCAGTTGGGGAGGACGCCAACCACTTCCGTTAAGTAAAGGGTACTCGCTCATCTGCCCAAGAGCTGCATTTATTCCCTAGGCTAATCTAATGGTACTGGGCCCAGTCACAAGCATAGTACACATTAACAAGTCAACTATTTTAGTGGTTCAAAATTTGTAGACCAGGTGCATTAAATCCCTAAATTGCCCCTTTCTTATGGCTACTAACTATGCCACATCCTGATAATCACTACAAATAAAGCCGAAATGTAATTATTAAGTCCTTTATCGCAGCATGGGAGGCACAGCGTACAGGTTGAGGTATAGGTCCTACAGCACAAGCGTGAACCTTAAGCCAGAACTCTTGCCATCAATCGCACGCAAGAGGCTATGCAGATAGAGCTGTGTCGGACGTACCGTGGACGTTTGTGCGGTAATGTACTTGCCTACTTGCACCTGCTGCGTCTTACAAGACTTCCCCAAACCCCCACCACAACTGGTAGCCATTGTAGGTTTGGGATGCCACGACTGAAGAGAAATGGCATACATTTCCCTCATTAAAGTATCACATAGGCGTGAAAGTAGGGCAAACTGAGATGGTGCCGAATACGCAGGACTGATTCAAATCCGGCGCTGAGATCAAAATGGAGTAGGAGATCATTCCTAAGCGTTGCGGCAGGAGTCTGGAGCACTGTACACCTGCGCCTAGTGTCGCCAGAGCGTAGCAGCTGAATCGTCGGTCTATATGAGGGTACTGTGACCGGAATCCCCCAATGGTGTAAGTCTTGTAGATGGGTGTCCCTCACCTGTCCACTGGAGAAGAGCTTGGGCACAGATGCTCTGGAGGATGGAGCAGGAAAGGGGCCAATCACCTGGGGACAGAAAACAGAGACCCACTGGACCAGCCTCCTCCATAGCGTTGACGTACCCCCGTGCTCGTGCAGCATTTACAGTAAGCAACCAGGGTAGCAACACCGTAAATGGTCTGGGAGACCTGGAAGACACTAAAACAAGCACAAATATCGGTGTGTTGGCCAGGGGAGTTGCTAGGTCTGGAAAAGACCCGGGGCTAAGCTGATGTCGGAACTGTCGGGACTGGGGGCTAGCTAGTCTTTTGGCTGTAGCTCCTGAGATTCTATCCGGGGCTACAACCAAAAGATCAGGGGCTATAGCCCCCTTAGCCCCCCCCTAGCAACGCCCCTGGTGTTGGCTCGTGCTCAGGTGGATGAAGATGCGAGTCTTCAGAGCTTTGAGGAAAGGGAGCAGACCAAGAGAGAAGTTTGAGAGTGTTTAGCTGGACAGAGCGTCAGAAGGCTTGGTTTGCGAGTTTGTATTCTTGGTCAATGTGAGGGTGGTGGGGAGTCTGGACTTCCACCTTGTGTTCTAGGAACCGCTTCCAGTGCAGTTTCTCATGGATTCATGGGCGTTGTCTCCAGTGGATGGCCTTGTAGGTGCTTCTGCCAGTTTTAAGGTTATGGGGCACTTGGGAAGAGCCAGTAAAGGCCAATTAGTAACGGTTTATGTTGTCCGATGACTAGTCGGCCCTGATTGGGGGGGGGGGCCAGCGAGGCTGGCATGGCCTCGGTCAGCGTGGGAAGGAATTAAGAGCGTGCACCACAGTTTAGACGGTTACGTAGAATTTGGCAGCTAGCCCAATGATACTCCTATTAAATAATGGAAATATATAGCTTGGTGGGCAGTCGTATGAGGGTGGGGAATTGGTATGGGAAGGCGTCTAGATGGCAGGTTGGATTACAGGGTTGAAGGGGTGTGCTGTAATGGGGAAATGGCGTATCACGACTGTACTTTGGCTTATTGTTGGGACTGGCAGACTTGATTTTACTACCCCATGTCATGCATTATGTTTAAAAATGAATACAAATATTGAAACAAGCAATGGAAAAATGAAAGTCTGAGGCTCACTGTCAGTATCTGAACATTTTAACTACAGTGGCTTGTGCCGCAAACTAACTATTCGTTTTCACTGAAGGGCCAGAGAAAGGAATCCCGGTTAACAATTTGGCTTTGTCCAACCCCACCACTAACGCCATCACTTTCCATAACCCCTCTACTCCCTTATTTTCAGTTGACTCCACATTTCTTCTACTTTTTACATGTGGACCAAATGGATATTTCTGTTTTTGTTTGTCGTGTCCATTTCTGAGATACGCCTTTGCTAAATATCTTTTGTTTCGTATCCACAGGGATCAAAATTGCTAGGCGATAATTCTACCAGGAGCTACTTTTGACTCCCGGGTCAACTGGTACATGTTTTTGTTCAATTTTCACTGATGATTTTCCTCTTAAGCTTGCTGGCACGAAATGAGCAAAACACTATACCAAAAAAGTGTTCATTCGCAAACTGTTCAAAAAGGATTCAGAACAAAGGCAACTTTTCAAAGCTGAACAGAAATGCTGGGCATGTGCTTGTGGGGCAATGCAGCGAATCATGCAGGAACAATGCAAACGTTGTTATTGGCAAAATCGGCATGCTGTCAGCAGCAACCCATACAAAGAAAGGCAGGTAACCCCCTCAAAGCATAGACACCCAGGGCTATGACCATGAAAAATAGAAAAAGTGGTGTCATATGGGATGAATCCTATCCTAGTACCCATTATTACAAACATATGCCAAGGCTATCCAATTACTTTATCAGTGGAGATGTTGTGCTCATAACCAGAGAAAATTCTAACAAATGTATTTTTGCTAGATTTTAAATATTTTAATATATCTTCAGAAGGTAGCCTACTCCCACTTATGCTTTCTGTCCTCTCGACAAGATCATTACCTTTGCTACCAGGACTCTTTGAACTCCCTTCCTTCACACCTACTTTCTCGTACGATCACCAGGCTGGATGCCAGACGATGCGAAACAGGGTCAGATTTAAATGTCTTCTCCTGCTCACAAATCTATCCTCCTCTATCCAACTTCTACAAGCCTTCTCATAATCTCTCTTCTGCCTCTTTGACTACTCTTATGGCTCCTCGTCCTCAATGTGCTTTGTCTCGCTCCCACTCCTACTATCGTTTTGCTCCACTTGCATGGAAGTCTTTCCCCCGGACATCCGAGAAACAATCCACACGGATTTGTTGAAAACAAAACTAAAAGCCTACCTACTTGCATCTGAGTTTCCCTCTTAACTTACCGCTCATCTGCCTGCTAGCTAAAAAAAAATCTCTAGTCTCTAACCTGCCCTTGCCCCTTACTTTCTCTGCCTCTATTGTAGCACTTCACTCATCATGGTTGCATCCCGAGCAAAGCTGGCCATACTGCCTACCAGCACTTAAAAATCATTGTCCTTAATCTATGTATAATTATATTTGCTCTTTTATAACACGCTTAATACTGCAGCTGGTTTCTAAGCATGAGTCGAGGATTTGGACCTGTGTTGCTATGCATTGTCTTGCTTCCAAGATAAACCTGTTGCCCCCGAGCTATCCTCCTGACCCAATGTCTATTTATGTATCATTCCACGGTAACTGTTCCATTTATTCCTCTCCACAACCTGGTCAGAATGTCCCTCAAACTCGCTGCTTCCCGTCAAATCAGAATTCTTATCTATTGTACGTTCTTTTGTGATCAAAAGAGCATTGTTCCTCCTCTATACAAATAAAATGGGTAGATGCGTCAGCAAGTCATCCTGAACACACCCCCAAATCATTAGTAGCACTTCTGGAATGTTGCATGTGACTTTAGAGCGCAATGAGATCTGTTGATGTGAGAATGGCCTCCGATTTGATGATCATAGAATGACTCCGGGATGGTCTCTGGTGTTATTGACACCAGGGCATGATGCACACCCATCCACTTGACCGTAACTTTGCTTTTTCGGAATGTGTATCCAGGAGCGATGGGCCCATCCTTTTTAGGACGACGGCTCTTCTTCAAGGGCACTACGCTATACTTTGTATTTTGCATAGGAGTTGTGGCACGCTCTGTACTTGCCTGCTTGCTGGATGATGCCCTGCACCCAGCAGCTGTTTCCAACAGGTGCTCATCGGTTCTTTATTTGGACCCCTGGTCTACGGCAAGCAAAAGCCTGTGAACCTTGATAGCATCTAGCCATTTCTTTTTGAAGTGGTTTTAACTGCTTCGTCAGGGCACCGCTCCTCGGGCTGGATTTTATTTTGGGGTGCTTGGGCACCGGTTGTGTTTTGAGGTTAGTTTCCCCTGATGGTGGCAGTGCCTCACGAAGGACCTTTTTTTGAGACAGACTACGCTCTGCAGGAATGCAGCAGCAATAACTAGGAGGGTACATACTCAGAAATGAGTCTTGGGAAACAGAGATGAGGCCATGCCACTCACTGTCAGCCTAGATGGAGCCAAGGACCTCAGCCGCACAGGATACCCGGTCCACCATTCGCTCGGCGCGAGGAATTTTATGCCAGCTCTTCTGCTTGCAACCTTCTATTTTTAGTAAAGGCAAAACCTAGCCTGTTGGTTTTTGGCAGAGTTGTAATGACCCAGTTCGCTTCAGCCGCACCTCCCGTCACATGTGGAACCCGGCCATGCAGCAGCCGCTGTCTCGCCATGGCTTTATTCAAAGGGGTTTTAAACAATGCTTGGAACTGCCCCAAAGTGGCACTTAATGCATAGACAGTCGTAAATGGAATTTTTGTTTGATGTTTGCATTTGTGTCGGGAAGTGCCTGGATCTGGCGGACAGCCGTCAAGAGGGGTGGTGGGTCGGGGGGGCATATATAGGAAGAGAACTAATATAGCTATGAAATATATATGCATAGGGATAAACGCACCAGCCGCCCCTTTCCCCTATTCATTACACATTATACTTTTAGGACTTTCACAAGCTGTAGATCACACATATCTTTCCCAGACATTGGTGTTTTAAATAACATATGTTCTCATATATTGCTCAGATTTTAGCCATCAACTCACTTAACCACTATCATGAAAAAAAATAATAAAAAAATATTACAGCACTTGTGCACAATTGGCCATAAAAAATATTTCCAAAAGAATTGTTCAAAATGGCGAACGTGTTTTGATCCAGATATATTGGAGCAATAATCACCCGTTTCACGGGCTGGAACGGGTGAGAACGGCCCGGCCCAAGTTAATGGGCCCGATTATTGCTATTAGCACCACGGGTTGCCAATCCAGTAATGCAGTGTGCTAAGAGCAATGCATAGTTCATTGAAAGGAAATACTCACTAAACATGGCTGCCATGGATCTGGAAGGCGGGGCTGAGCCCCTCTTCCATTTCCATGATGGACACAATGGAGCGGAAGCAGCTGCGGCCGCAGTAATCGGGTACGAGGTGTTGAGGGGTCGGGGAAGGGGATTTAAAATAAGAATGGTATTGAGGGTGGGGGAAGATGGCAGGGCAGGGGAAGGAGCCATTCGGTTGCGCTTGGATCGGTAGATTCAGCCCACGACCCAAGCAACCCAATTGGTTGCTTCCCCGTTCCAGGGGGCTAATAAGTGATGGACCTCTTGTGGGCGACTGTAACCAGCAAACTCGACAAGGTGGCAAGGAACGGAGAAAGGTCTTCCACAAAGGAAAACGCACATTGGCAAAGCCAACAGTTTTGACTTTGCTGTCGTCAGTCATTGTTCTATTCCTAACACTAAAACTTGTATGTAATAGTGTTCTGCAAATCTTCCATTACCATGTTCCTACTTGTCTTTACCCTTTCTACACTAAAAGGAAAATAATAGAGACACTCCAGGTACTTCACTTCATAGATGCATGCTGGGACGCTTCATTGCTTGGAAATAAAGTAGCTTCAGGTGCACTTGCCTGAAAGCTTTTTATTAGACTGGACGGGGAGGAGGGGCTACTTAATAGCTGCAATGAACCCACTCCAGTTGTTTTTGCAGAAAAACATGACTTGACTTGACTTCCTGGAATCCCCTTAACGTGACTAGAATGAAAGGGACAGAGGTTAGCGCCACACCATGGCTATAGCGTGGAGTGCACATGTGGAGGACCCCTACTACTCTATCGGTACCCCTCTCTAAAACCCAAAACAGTGCTCAATGCTTGGTGCTGAGCCAGTAGGTACACAGGGGTGGGGGACAACGGGACTGGGGGGTGGGGGCAGGCACCAATCCATCACTAGAACGTGGGGAGGAGGGATCCGGCATGTGCATGTACCCCCCTCCCCCACCCCATACGTTCAGCTGCTTGATTGAATCCGAGTCCAGGTATTCATGTACAAAAAAAGTCTCTGTGGTTTTGCAAATGTGTTATGAAAAATTATAATTGTTGAGCATTTTCCCATTTCTGGAAAATGCCGGTTTTTATCATTTAAATTGTGTTACTACTGATAGAGCAGTTCGGGTGTGAAATAATCCCATTCTGACGTAGCATTAACCCCATAAAAAAGATGCCCCTCCCAACAGACCCTGATGTTACGTCCGGGGTCCAGGACATCGTTGCTGGGGGTACCCAGCTGGATCACCTCTGGTGGACATGTCGGCCTGGCTCACGGGCACACGCAACAACCCGTGAGGTGGTGGGGGCATCCACCACACAGAATTGCATGGGGGGTGACCCTGATGGGTCATGAACACACGGACCCAGACCATGGCCTGGGGGCACTCGGGCCTTCAGCGTTGGAGTTGCCCAACTGCAAAGTTGCCCGGTAGGGCCTCTGCTGAATTCCAGTGTAGCCGGACACTGTTGCCCAGCAGGGACATTGTCATGGTGGAGGGCCCTGCAGGCAGGCCCTCTGCCTGCTACGCAGCGCAAGCGTTGCGCTGCTGAAAGAACCACACCACAGTCATGAGTCAGTTGGTATCAACTGACGAGCCGGAAATAGCTTGTCCCTTTTATTCAGTAAGTCACATGGTCACAGGAATGTGACATTAGCACGAGCCCTGTGAGGGACTCGTTCTCTACAAGTGGTGGCACATTGCACCCGACTGTAACCAGAAAACTAAAGGGTGGCAAACAGAAGTGAGCAGGTGCCGGGGGCAGTATAGCAAGAGCACCTGAGCATCCTATTCCTCCAGAAGGAAAGCGCAGTTTGTTTTCTGTAATGAATGAAGTCGAATGCCTTCCCGAGACAACTAGGGGTGACCGCTTCTTCTGAATGCCTCTGCGCCAGACAAATGTCACCAGTCCAGGAGTTCTACAACTTCTGAGAAAGCTTGGGTCTGGATCAGGTCTTTGTTTCCAGGCACAAGATGGTTTTGCTGTATGTGGGCCCCCAACGGTAGGGGCGTGGTGGTGGCGGGGGGATGCCCTAGGTGAAGTTTGGTAGACTATGCGGCAAATCCTAAACCAGTTCCTTGGGCTCGTTTAAAACTGCTAAACTGTCTTGCCCCTCTTTTCTCATCAAAGCCCGCTCCCCTTTACGTGCCTGTCCAAACACTCTGGTTGCAAATGTAGCCCCTCATGCCTACCCTGAAATGCCCCTTTGCCACCTCCGGATGCAGGGCAATTCCTCATCTGCCACACATATGGTGGATTGCCCCTTCCTCGCCCAATGGTGCTGCTCTACTCAGAGCACCTTTAAAAGAGTCCTCAAATAACACTGGCCATTCAATGGCTCTAGAACTGGGGGCAGCAACTTCTGGTTTTCCCAGGGGATGCCAGTGCTCCCCAAAGAAGTCCCATTGAAAGTACAGAGACTTTTACGCATATGGCATTTCCTGGGGGGGGGGGAGCGGCAGCCCCAGAGCATTCGCATACTACGTGCCCTTGTCTGGAACAGCACACAAACCCATTGTACTCCAGCCTGTTCCCCTACACTCCTCCGCCAACCCCCCTATGACGTCTGAGCTGAGCGTACTCAAGTGGGATGCTGCCAGTAAAGTTATGCAAAAGATGCGCCTGCTGGTCCTGTCTTGCTGCCCTCCCTCATCCCCAATCCCTGGGTGTTGCTATCAGGCGCACATGGTCATTGAGGTAATCGGGCTCCAGCCCCCCAACACCCCCAAATGTGAGCTTAGGGGAGGGGTTTACATGCTGAGCCTTTAACAGTTAAAAGAATCAGGAACATGCCCCCCCCCCCCGAGACACACAGGCTGCGTCCCTGCCATAATGAACTCGACAACACATTTCTTTTGTCATCGGCAGCATAGCCTTTCTTATGCATGATGGTGAATTTCAGTTAGAGCATCCTTTGAAATATTTGTTCATACCCATAATGTCTAATAGCTTGATATGATAAAAAGTTCAGTTTGCTTTGATGTCCTTAATTGTTCTTAAAACCATACATAACACGTTGGAGGCTTGTGATGAATCTCAAAACCAAAGTGAGTTTATTACATACATTATTTTATGGTGTGTCTTAAAGCACTGAAAATAAAGTGGGTAAATAGATATTTTGCCTTTTACATCTTACATCTTATAGTTTTCAATTTAGAATGTGGAAAATAAAGGTACACTGATATTGTTTTGGCTCAACATGCTGCTACAAGGATGTACATGTTGTCATGATGCTTTACTATGCAATGTGTGTATTTTGCAAGTAAACTCTGTAAGGCAGCAGTATTGTAGGCCTTGACACCAAAACTTAAATATTTGTTCCAAGTAAAGCTAGGAAGAAGGTGGCTGTGCCTAAATTTCAGAGTGGATTAAAATACCTGCTTCGCTGTTTAACGTAAGTGTGTGATCCTGGGCAAATAATGTAATCTCACACTGACTGTGAAAATTGGAGTGCTTATACGTGATAATAAGTGTAGGGACTAATTGGTGTACCCTGGTGCTCCTTTGCTAGTGGCTCCAATACTGTCACATAGAATTGCTTTATTGCTGCACTGACCCTCCCCCAGTCTTGTATCACTTGATTTGACAGATGTAGTGGGACAATTATTGCAGGTACTACCCCCCTGCCTTCCTCAGAAGAACCAATTATAAGATTTAAAAAAAGACACATTTAAATTCTCCTGAAAATGCAGCTGGCACAAAGAATAGTTAGTTTTGCTACACAAGTAGGGAACAGATGAGGCATTAGCTTGCACAATTAGTGTGTTTTAAAATAGAATAGATTAGGTGACGGGAAGGCGTGTACACAAGATAGGGACTCGGTAAACAAGTAGGGAAGGACAACTGTAGGCAGAATAAGGTTGCGGCTATCCATAAGTAGGGAGATATAATGTGAAAGGAAAATAAATGTGTCCTTCAGAGGAAAATAACGTGACCATCAGCTGCCATCCATTTTAAAACTGCACCAAACACAGCAGTAAAGTAAACACTGCAGCTTTAAGAGAGCACCCAGTCAAGCACGCTATTTGAATCGATACATTTAATTCAGGAAAATACTGTCTATGGGACGAACTGAACATCCCATGAAGTTTCATAGGTAGTTGGCAGATTAATGTCTCAGCAATCGTCTGACAGAGAAATGCGATGCAACTAAAAAGACCGCTCATCGCTGTGATGAATTCTTAACAGAGTGCAAATACCATGACTCAAATAGTTATTCATAAATGTGGCAATAACAGGATGGCTTAGTTACTGTTGCAAGAACAGGTCTTTGAGACTCGGCAACATCATGGCGGGGATAACATGGGCTGTTTTATTTAAGAACAAAGTCGATAGACTGGTCTTCTCTTCCCATCTACATAAAACATGTCATGTCGCCAGCTCACAGAGTGTGACTGCATGTTGACCGATAAGCACATGTCCTTTCCACCGCAGAAGTAATTCAGAGCCTACCAATAATATTCAAGCATGATGATGTAGCACATTTTTATGGGGTGGTTTATGTTTGGGATCTTGAATAAGAATTGTCCAATCATTATTTTTGGACATGTATAATTGTATATGTAACTTAGTAAAGGGAACCAATTGCCTGGAGCGATAGGTTTTCATAACTGTGACATCAAAATGTCTATAAAAACAGCTGTTTCCTGTTGAGATGTGGAGTAAAATCTTGAGTGAGAACTTGGCTGTTAATCTTCTTTTCCCCCCAGTTTATATTGCAATAAAGCTGGGTTACCTTGCATTTTGCATACCACAATCCACTTTGTGTTGTCTCTTTATTGGCAAAAAACCAGGGGGCTAGATGGCTTTTTGACCTCTGTTTCACAGACCGTCTTACCAGTCAGTCAGTGCACCAGAGATTCTAGTATAGCGGTTTAACTGTGGTTGAACTAACATTACATTATCTCCCCTGTTGCTCCCAGCCACTGAAGTTGCTTGGGCCATCCAGAGTACTGCCCCACAGTATGTCTTGTTATGCCATGATATTGAGTCTATTATTGCACACGAATGCCATAATCACACTTTCTAGGAGCTTCAAGATCTACAAGAAATAGGGTAGGGGCTAATGCAGTAGCAGAGGGATCAGGCCAAGATTGCTTTGAGACTGACGTCTACAAAAGAATGTTTTCTTTTTAAAAGCTGTAATTTAACGTGATACAAGAAAAATATGATAAATGAAACACATCATGCTTCTCTTTTAGGAAAACGTACGAAGTCAAACTGTTTTCACTTGAGATAACTCTACATGTAGGAGAGATTAAGAAAAGAGAAGGTTAGTAAAATATAGTACGAGTGCTTGAACACTTGCATATTGAATACCAAGCAAGCCTGAAACTATTATTTTGTTCAAATTTAGAAAGAAAGATAAAGGAATTATAAGTAATAATTCTCCTTCACATCTCCAAACAGAAGAGACATGTCTGCAGATACTTCCTATTCCCACACTTAGTGAAATTAACGTCAGTGATTGGCACAAATAAAACAAAATAAAACTAGCACCAATTTGTAGTAATGTTTTTTTAAATGTTTGTTTGTATTAGTGTCCATGCACAAAACATCAAAGGGGTACTCGGACTAAGCCATTCAGCAAATACGACACCGTCCTGAAGATGGCCCAATAACAGTCGAAAAGTGTTATGGATAGAGGCCGAAACAAATGTCCACTTTGCTAAGGCTAGAATAAATAGCGTTTGTCCTGTTTTTTTTCACTTGTGAATATTGTTCTTTTTCACACATCACAGAAAGAAATTATTTGTTAGTTATTCATAGCTTCTACATCTATAATAGCCTGTCGCTTACTAAATATACCACTACAAAAGAGGCTTACTATCCCTCAGTCAGATGCAGACTCCCTAGTCAGCACTGGTGTACCGTCTATCTAGGTTAGGGGATAGAAAACTAAAAACAATAGCATACTGTAGGAAATCAAATGAATTTTGAACCCTTCCTTCTTGTGTGTCTTATAAAATTAAACAAGCAAAATCAAAATTTAAGTTTCGATTTGTATTTCTACTTCCACAAAGAATGTTTTCAGAGTTAATCTGCTAAATAAAGTGATGTATTTTCACCAAGCTTGCTACAATTATTTTCACCAAAGCTGTACATTTCTGGGGGTTCCAGTCATCACCCTGAACCCCTATTTTGGTCGACCGGTTTCAGCGGGATCTGTGTCAGTTTATCTGCTGTCTTCGGGAGTTAACCCTGACATAGCTAGTCAAGGTTTTTGGTTAGTAAAGGCAACATCAATATTTGTGTCAGTCTCCGTCTTGTTTCTAGAGGAGTTTGTCTCTTTTCTTTCTTAAATCGTCTTATACTCTTAAGGCACCCTAAAAGGGGAAATCTAAAATCGGGGAACCATCACTCCGTTTTTCTCTATCCATGGAGTAAGAACATAAATGTTCAACGTTTCGCATACTGGCGTTCTTACCAATACTTTTCTTCTCTCACTCTCTCTTTGGATTTCTCAATAGTCACCCAGCTTACATATTCTCTTACGAATAAATGGAGAAACTGTGTTTCTAGTATCTTTAAATCTATTTTCTCAGTACATATATTGGTATTTCATAACCCCAAGTGGGTGAGTGTGCTATGCTTACCAAAGTATTACCTTGGGCTGATGTAGATGTGCTTCCTTCTTGACTCTTAGCTTTTCACCACTGGTGTGTTTATATTTTTAACCTGTCGAAAAGCATGGTTTGAGTAAATAGGAGGCATTTTATCGTATCTTTTTTACTTTTTTTATTTCTTCCACACAAAGCAACAAGTAATCCAAACTGTATCGTCCCCATGTCTGTCTAAACTTCTGAGGGTGAGGTGATTGTTCTACTTCTATGCCCAGACTGGCTGCTATCCATTCCAACCTTGTGCTCTCAGGGTCTCATTTACTTCATTGTGCATTTGTGTCTCATATGTGTCTATTTTTGGCTTAATGCGTGTTTAATGCATTATCAACTTCCTCTCTCTATGAACCTTCAATTTCAAAATCAGGTTGCTCAGCGTTTCTTCGAAGTGGAATGTGCATTGACAAGCAATTGTGTGTCGCGATTATGGCTGTCACTGTGTGTTTCAAATGTTAATGTTAAAGGACATTTGTACCGTGCACTATCACCACCGTAGTGGTTCCCTGGCGCTCTGGTGGCTCTGAAAGAGGAAGGGAGGGTGAGTTAGTGGGAGGAAGCTGGAAAAGTGCAAGAGAGCAGTGATGTGCTTTTGGGGGCTTCAGCCCGATGGGTCAGTTGGCTGGGCCTGGGGTGTCTGCGGCCGGTAGTCGTTGTGTACTGTTGTGCGAGTCTGTGCGTTTTTGTTTTGTTGTTGCAATGTAGTGAAGTTTGTGCGGTTCGTTGTGTTGTAGGTATGTGGTTGTATTTGGTTTGGAGTTTGAGAGGTGTATGCAGAGGGGGAATTGCTGGTGTGTTCGTATCTCGCGGCTAAGTGTGCAGACTGGATGGCACATGGCCAAGCATTTCACACATCATTATTGTGGCTCACCTTGTATATTTCGGTTGCGGGTTTCCGTGCAGCTCGCATACTTGTACCTTGCTCGCTCCAGTCTTCTACTACACTGTGGATATTGAACACAGGGACATGTCTTTCAAAGGTTCTTCCCTGTGAATTTGATAGGGAAGTACCAAAAGGGTTGACCATCACTAATGTATGTGTCATGATCCGCCGAGCCCGCCCTTTTTGAGCTTCATGGTCCATGATGCGCCGCGGTATTAACTCTGTGATTCTATCAACATGGCCGGCGCTTCCGAAGCGATGCTCGCCAGCTCTCTTACTACGTTCAGCTTCCTAGAAAAAGGCCACGCCTCTGTGGCACCGCGCGTCTCAACGCTACTGCTTGGTGTAGCTAGACGTGCGTTCCGAAGTTCGCTTCGCTCTCATTGTTACCCTATTTTTCGTCCTTCCTTCCTGGCATTCATTTACCCTTTGCCCTTACCTGTTTCGTGCACTACTCCTGGTAATTCCTCGCGCTCGATTGATCTCGGAGCGCGACTGCTTCGAGCTGTCTCATCGGTATCCTGGTTCCCCTCCCGGAGACTGAAAGGTTCCGTTTGGAAGGCTGCAACCTCACGCTGGACTCCGAAGACCCGCGCCCAGGTTTAATCAAGTCCCTGACCGTAAGGAAAAAAGAAGCTAAGTCCAAGAGCGTCACCAGAAAGGAAAAACAGATGAGAAGGGGAGAAATTTGTGACAGATTGAGATGCCTAAAACCTTATACAAAAACAGATATGGAAGCCGCAGCCCAGGACCTCATGAGAGGCATGCAAGAATTAACCACTGAAGTTCAGAGCCTTAAGGCTGAGAATGCTGCATTAAAGCAGCTGGTCTTGTCCAGAGATTCTGCTGCAAAGGAAAGAGTAGTAGACAAATACGATGGATCATCAAAGACTCTACGTGCCTTCCTAGATTCCTGTTTGTTACACTTCACTTTCAAACCATACTATTTTTCCACTCCATGAGCTAAGGTTGGCTTCATGATTTCCCATCTCACGGGCAATGCATTAACCTGGGCTACACCCTTAGTCAATGCTGGCAATGCTCTCCTGGATGACTACGATGGGTTTGTGGAAGCTCTTAAGGCCATGTTTGATCGCCCTGAGCTTGTTATCAGTGCTCAGGAAAGACTGCTCGAATTCCAAAAAGGGACCCAGGACGAGCTCATATATGTGACACGCTTCAAACAGCTTGTCAAAGAGGCTGATTGGTCCCCGGAAGCCAGCTTTACCCTCTTTCGAAGAGGTTTAAATGAGGAATAAAAGGACGAATTAGCCAGAGTGGCTCGCCCTAGCTCTTTTCAAGCCCTCATGGATCTCTCTCTATAGATTGATTATAACCCCACAGTATTTCAATCTTATGGCTACATAACTGTATATTTGTGTTAAATATTGTCGAGTATATTGTTTTTGTTTTTTTACAACAATCGCTGAATACATTAAGAAATGTATAACAAAAAGCATATTTGGTGAACATAATGCCGAAATAGAATACAGCATTTGATAGTGCTATTCCTCTCCTAGTAACGGGGTAATAAGGGAGCGGTAATCAGTTTCTTTCAGTTAGACAAGATTACTTTGTTACAACATTAATAATTAATTTTGCATTTATATAGCACTACGAACCCTCGGGTATCTGAGCGTTGCATATTATTACCCACGGTGTGCAGTGCTCCTGAGTTTAGCCCTGCCGGGATTCAAACCTGCGTTAGCAAGCTCTGCACGGATGTCAAAGCAAGCGCTCTACTCGCTGTGCCACTTGACCAGCTATGATTGATTTGTGCATATATTAAAAGATATGGCTCTGTATGGTGAACATTTTAGATAATTTGTCAGCTGTGTGGAGCAGTGGTTCTCTGGGAAAGTCTTCACTTTAGTCTCATCGACTCATCAAGGAGTTCATCAAAGAGTTTTTTTGATCATTTCCGCCGGTGAAGGTGCCTGCCCCGGCATGGGAACTCAACGTGGTTCTGACAAGGCTCATGGGGGCCCACTCCGGGCCTATGCATCAGTCCCCTCTCAGGTTACTCTCATGGAAAATGCCTGTTCTGGTGGCCATCCCTTCCACCAGGAGGGTTGGTGAGATACCAGAACTGTCCTGCAAACAGCCATACTTGACTTTCCACAAATCGAGGGTGGTGCTGCGGATGCACCCCTCTTTCATGCTGAAGGTTCAGTCGGAATTCCACCTATACAAACCTTTTGATGTAATGTTTTTTTTCCCCCAAACCCTTCATCTCCGGCTGAGAGGACCTTGCACTCGCTGGAGGGAACTGCATTTGTCAAGCCAGCTGACGGAGGTATCCGCGCCACAGGCTGGACGCGTGGACATAAATGTGTGGGGAAAACGGGGCAGTGCTAGGGAAGGGAAGAAGGTCAAATGAAATGCCGTCCAGTTATTGAGTGCACTGTAACTTTGGGTGGCTGATCTCCATAGAGCAGGATTGTGATTTCATGATCATATGGAAATGCTTTAGAGCATAAGAATTTTGTTGGCTCCTTTGAGTCATACAGTCCTAACCTGGAAGTGCATCTGGTCCCCCAAGGTCACTTCCGGTTAGACAAGTCGACGCATATTTCAAATCTCCCCCAGATCACATGGCATCGCCCGCCTGCACTTGAAAATGTCCAATTTTTGTTGCCCTTAATCTATGTATGTCAACTCTTTCATTGTTCCCGTTGACTGTTCCATTCACTCCCCTCCACCACCTGGTCAGAATGTCCCTCAGACTCACTCCATTGTAAGAAGCTCACTGCTTCCAGTCAAATCTGAGTTCCTATCTATTGTAGTTTTTTTGTGTGATCAAAAGAGCATTGTTCCTCCCTGCACATAACTGAATAAAGATATTCCATATGCCATACGTGTGCATAAAGTAACCAAATCCGTGCTAAGTATATCTTGTCCAACTGAAGTATACAAAAAACCCAAACCGTTTAAATAACTCAGCAGTCCAACACTCCCGTCCTCTCTGTCGTGAATGGAAACCAACATCTGAATTGGATGTAGAGGGGACCTCCCAAAATGGAGATTTCAGGGCCAACTCACCACTGCTGATGGGAGAACTATGAGGAGTCAATACACTAGTAGTCCACTAACCGAGGAGGCGTCTGGGTCACTGCCCAGCACACTGCACTAGTTTGCCGGTGTATATTCTTGGAGGCTGCAAACAATGTCCGTTATCAACAGAGCTTCTATATATTCAGTTAAACCAGTTTGAGCAACTATAATACGAGGAGGAACAGGCCACACACCTCGGGGCACGTTTTTTGGTCATCCTCTTAAGGGCAGAATTACAATAATGCTGTGTATTGCAAATAACCACTTTACACAGTCAATTTCCCACAACCAAAACACATGTTGTGCTCAATTCCCTATGTGGCCCAAGGCCAGCCCTATTGAATCTGTACTGTCCCAGAATAAAAAAAATCCATGAGTATGTGTGTTAAAAGTGCCATCCCTCGTCCCTATTCAGTAGCTCATCCAAATCTAACCTCACTTGCCCCGGGTCACCTCAGGTGAACTGCTTCGTCATCCCCACGCAGCCCAAGATCCTCCTGCCGCCCTCCCAACCGGATAAGGTAACTGCAGCCCTGTTGGTGAATGCTGAATAATCTGGGGTATCCGGATAATTCGGTTGTATACTAATTGACCTCTTCACAATTTACCTCGGGAGAACTGACCTGATTTAGGTCAATTAGGACATATATGCAGGGGAAACCCCCTGCAGCCTCTGACCCAATCCAAAACTCCCCGCAATCCCCCACCCAATCCCCTTATATTACTTATAATCCAAAACCAACCCAATACATATATAAAATAACTAAAATAATATAAAGGTCAATTGTGCAGAAGGTCAATTGTAAAAGGTCAATTTGGGTAACAGATAATTCCAGATGAGCCCAGCTCCAATACAGCCATCTCCACAAATGCCTAGTAGAACCGCATGACCTCCCAGGCACCCCAGCCCAGGGCAAAGCCCACCCTCCTATGAGCGACTGTAGTTATGCACAGTTTTCATGCCAATGGCAACTGGACAGCCTGTGGATGTTTGGGACCTTGGAAGTGAGTAGATGGGGTTTCACTGAATGAAGACCGGCCCCACATTTGTTCCTTATACAGCGATGCTCCGCTCCCTCAGACCAATAGAAGTCCTGACTTTCACAGCCAGTTCCCAGCAGTTTCCCAGGTGCAGTATGGCTTATAATGGCAATACAGCCCTTCAACCTTGGCTATACCTGCTCATGTCCTGGATCGCTCGCTCCTGCTTTCGACTGTAATGGCCAGTCCGGGAGGGCTACAAAGCTTAAATCATAAAGGGTGTAGTGTTTGAAGTGAAGATTCAATGAGCAGGAGCTGAAAGCATCTCCTTGGCCGCATCCAGTGATCAGGAGTGGCCTTCTGGGAAAGAGGAGCCAGTACATAGCCTGCTGCAAATAGAACTCGTACATTAGATTCCAGCTACAACATGGAGTTTTGATATGTGGCCCATTGTGACATGTTGTCTACATTGGTCCTAATGCTCCTTTGCACACATTGCCAAACACAAAGAGCTAATAGCCAGCAGAAATAGTTGCATGGCAGCATTTGGACTGCTGCTAGTGTCCCGCTTGGAGGATAGCGCAGGGGCAACGCACTTCCCGGCTCGAACTGCCGGAGGACCGTCTTTATTGACACTGCGCATGCGCGAGCCTCGGTCCCGCTCGCGCATGAGTGTTAACGGCATAATCACTATGCAACACACAGGTTCGATTCCCGGGTCTGCGCTTGGAAACCTCTGGGTATTAGGAGCGATATAAATAACCAATTCTATTATAAAAAGGCTAACTCTAGGCTGCAAGTAAACATTAGCAATGGCTGGCCACCGTGGGAGATGGACGATCATGCTCTTGTCAGAGTTTATCTAACTTGGACCTTGTTCCTTCCAGTTGCCTTTGATCTTCCCACACTGACCTGGGAGCGGGGAGCATCCATTTAGACAGCCGGGTAATCCATCACCTCCAGGGGGTGCGCAGCACGGAGCAGAGCCGTGCACAGGTGCTCTCTGCCCCGGGGGGCGTAGTGGAAAGCAATGACATTCGACAGTGACTGCTCCTCCCGGAAGCTGCGAGGGATTCACCCTAGCCTAGTGTCGGGCTCGCCCGAGGCCTGCATTTCTTTTACACACGTGTTCTCCCTGTGCAGTTCCTCTCTCCTGTATCCTCGGGCGTCGCAGAGGGCATAAGAGTCAGGGCTGTAATTGAAGGCGATTTATGGGCTGTCCCGGGAAGGTTTCTGGCAGGAGTTTTATACCGTAACCAGTGGTGGAAATGGAAAACATGTAATGGTGGTGGGGTGGGGGTCCTGGAAGGGCCAGGTTGGTGGCAGAGTTTGGAGGAGGGGTCGGGGATCTGAGCGGGTGGAGCTGGCAGTTGAATGTTCAAAACAATAGTTTAATAAAAAAAACTGTGCAATTTCTTTCATGCTGCTTCTTTCCAGACTCCACACTGTACATCAATTCCACTATATATCACGTCCATGGCAGTGGTGCACCCAAAATACGGTTGGTAATGCACAGTGGTGGAAATGGCAACAAATTGGTGGGGGAATCCCACAAGGGACGGGGTGGGAGTGGAGTTTGGGGTGGGGGGCAGTGCCCGAGGAGGCAGGGTTAAGGGGGGAGCAGAGCTGGCAGTTGACCTCCGATCAAAGGAAATGTCCAAAATAGTTTAAAACGGCGCTATTTCTTTCATGCTGCTTCTTTTCCAAACTATATATCAATTCCACTTTAAACCACTTCAATGGCACTGGTGATGAGTTACTTCATTATGCAGATAATAGTTTTGACTAGTGTTGCTGAGTAAATATTCTTTAAAATGCACAATTTGCATCCCATTTTATTTTTAAAAAACTCCCCCTTGGGTACTATTCAAACAGGGTGATTTCTGTTCGCCATAAGCAACGTTTTCTTATACTTGAACCCCACCCAGAACGGCTCCTGCAGCTCCCCTCTGAAAGCAGTCGGGTGGCTGCATCGTATGTGATCGTTTTAATAGGGATATTTATTTATGCAACGTTTGTCGGCTACCTGTATCCGATAAACGTTGTATAAATCAATAAATAATCCGGGTCCATGTATCCGACAAACATTGCATAAATAAATGGGTCGTGGCTGAGGACTGTAACTTCCTCTTGTGACCTCTTGCCATGGGGTCACCAGAGGAAGTTAGTTTGTTCGCGGGCGTTTTTTTTTTTTTTTCTTTTTTCCCCTGTACCCAGCACAGAGCAGGGGTTTGGCGCAGCTGACTCTCGCCGGATCCCGAGATCCGGCTACACATCTGGTGCCGGATCTCTGATCCAGCGAGAGCTGGCCCAATGACCAGCGCTGGTAATGCAGTGATATTTAGTATCATTTAGTACATTAAGAGATTCATTGACACGCTCTACAGTAGAACGCTAACAGAGACTGTTGCTGCAATGTTGTATATTAAAAACTGGTTGTTAATCGTATGACTTTTTGCAATGCCTTATAAAAAACACAATGTTCTAAAATGTGTTTGGCCAGGGGATGGGTTAGGCAGGTCACTTGCCTATATTCGGGGCGCAGGTGGGGATATTTCTGCTCCTGTAGTGACAATCAAAAGTTGGCACCCATGAACCCATGAACCCAGCACAGAACTTCTGTCAGCACAACAGAGGCATTTATTTGTGATTCAGCAGTTTGACAAGCATATAACATTTTTATAAATATAACCTGTGATAAAACACAAAGGAAGGGGCACCCAAATTACAGGGTATTTGTGTGGAAGTCTGACAAAAAAGAAAACTAGTGAATGCAAGTTTAAGCAGCATTTATGAGTTTGGATACTACTTTTTTCTCTATGGAAGTGTAGGATGTGTATTTGGAAAACCGTAGTGTGCCCAGCATGTAGAAAGCCTGCTTCTAACGGTGACGGCTCCCCACCCCAGTGATGCTCATGGCCCATTGATTCCCTTGGTGTACCTTTCAGGCCAGAAGAAAGAAACAGGCTAGGCAAATAGCATCTGCTAATGCACGAATGAAGGCTGGGGAAAGGAGCGTAGAGCATATTAGACCACCGAGCGCCCAGCTTCCCTCTTGGACTGAGGTAGGCCGGATCCAAGATCCTGTGAGACATCTAATGCCGGATCTCAGACCCAGCAAGAGCAGGCCCATTGGCCAGCGCTGTCTGGAAACCACCGCCACAATTGTAATTTTTACAAGTGGGACCCGAGAAGCAACAGCTCTGCTCATTGTTTTTCTTTTTTGGTTAAGTGACCAGTTTGACTGAATAGTCTACATTACGGAAAAGGAGAAATGCAAAGATTGAATAAATAGAGACGTGTGTACAATATATAGCGACATGGAAATGCCTAGTGCAAGAAAGAGGCACACATTTAGAGCTCACAGTCAGACATGCAGAAACATGAAGTGAGAGCCAGGGCCTTACAGACACTTGTGCAGGCTGAGAATGTGAAACACAACAAGACGGATGCAGCATTGAGTTGAAATAGCAGGACATGGAGAAACACAATGTGGCAAACGCAGAGCTGTAAAAACATGCACACACAAGAGGGTGCTAAGTCTTTGCTCCATAGGGTTGCTGTCAGACCCCCTGCGTGTAGCCCTCTTTACATCTGAAAATTATAGGTGGGCCTATACATTTTCTTCTTTTTGCCTCAGGCTTGCTCCTGCAAAGAAGCCACTCCAGTGCTGACTTGCCATTGAGTTTTTTTGGGAGAACATGCCCTCCTTGTGCACCCGGAGCGTCCGCGTTCCCTCTCCATTTCCCTCCACCAGCCCTCATTCGATCCCTCCCTCTGCCGGCCCACAAGGCCCCTGATTGGGGGATGCCACGGATCTTTGCTGGCAGACATCCTCTTAAGCACACCCCTCAGGACTGCCCTTAGGGCTCTGGCAAAGGGCACCTTCTCTATGGCACCCTCCATGCCTGTTCACCCCCAGCACTTCCATACCTCAACCCCCAGATAGGTAATGATATTTGTAATTTTAATCTGGCTGCTGCTTTGAATCTAGCCACTACTGTGCATCTTTTCCACAAGGATAGTGTGCTCGTTTTGCTCCCCCCCCCCAGGTTCTAGGAGTCGTCTCAACTCTAGTCTCCACCCTATCCTCCTCCATGCACCTGCCTAAACAGCACTTCACACAAGAGAAACGCCTGCACTCCCACCCAGCTATCATAGACCTCTCTCTTGACTAATGCTGCACTAAGCTCTGCTCCCACACTCTTACTACTCCCTCTCCTAGGGCAGAGGCTGCAGGTCCTCCATCATGCCTAGCAGCTCTAAGGTTAGAGGTGCACCAGAAACCTCCCCTCTCAATCATCTAGCCCTTATATCCACCTGCCACCTCGCCCTCCTCATCCAGACCCTGGTGTAACCCCCCCCCCAATCCCTGCTGACCATCCTTCCCCTAATCCACTCTGCCATGACCCACTATTCACATTGCTAAACTCAGCCCAGGCAACACTAGCCACAACCCTGCACTCGGCCTCCCCTGCCCCCTCACTCGCACACCCCGGGCTTGAAGGAATCTCCTTAAAAACAGACTCTGCACTACCCGGGTGCTTTCTTCACAGCGCACCTCAGCCTATCTCTTTACAGAAACCTGGGTCTCCCAAGACTTCCGACCCATTGTGCACGAGGCCTTCCCTCCAGGCTACACTCTGGTCATGCACAACAAATCCAGCAGGGCAGACAGCATTGCTATCCTATACAAGTCCCTCTTCTCCATTTCACACTCTGAGGAACAAGTCTGCAACCCAGACTGCAAATCCCTCCTAGTATAATGTTTAATCACCCCTATACATACGGCTTCTTCCTCATACACAGACCACTGGGCTTGAGCAGAAATTCTGCGGATGACCACAGCAACTCTTTAGCTGCCATACTTGTTTCTCATCCCCCCTCACCATGCTAGGGGATTTCAATGTATGATTCGTCATACCACATAACACGATTACACGTCCCATCCTATACAGCCTGGAATCCCTTCATCTGACACAACTAGTATCTGGCCCAACACACTCAGCAGGCCACACCATAGACGCAATCTTCAGCACTCCCAAGTTATTCACCATGCCCCTCCGACTCGGCCACTAGTCTGGATGGATCATGCAGCCATTTTCTTCTCCCTCAAAACCATACATCCTCCCGGACAGCCCCAGGACCCCCTCCCATTCCCCTCTATGGAACTAGGTGAAAGTAACCCCGGACCCAGTGGATTCCCTGCTTGCTTCTCTACCCTCCCTTCCACTCCTGTCGGGCCAGTTCTCCAATAGCCATTTGGACCAATGGCTCTCCGAGGCTCTTGAAGTCCAACTAAGGGCTTAGTAAAACCATTCAACTGAGGCAGTACAAGACTCCACACTTAGTATAAGGCTGTACCACCTGAGTTCATGGTAGTGTAGACCGAGCAGTAAGGCATATTTTAGGAGGGAGAGAGTGCTGTAGAATTAGTACAAAGAAACTGTACACATATGGTCCAAAGATACACTGACACACTATGTATTGCACAAATAAAGGGTTTATTTAAATACGAGTAGGCCCAGATAAATCTTGGGGGAAATAAGTACTATCACAGATCATATAAACACATTATAAAAAACACAACACTATGCCTGAAGGTGCACAGACCAAAGAATATAACATTATTTGGAACACCTACCAGTAGTTCTAGGGAAGTCCAAACAAATAGTTACTTTTGGATTACTTACAGCTTACAGGGTAGTAAACCCTAATGGGTGTACTGTGACGCTCAGCAAGAAATCATATAGTAAGTCAACTGGACAACATACTTTTCAGAATAGTGGACCACTTAATCCAGGAACAGTATAAACCTATAACTCTGATTCAGGATAAGTTATTTTAGGGGTGCTGGACCTTTGGGTGTAAGTTGCTTTTCAGTTCACAGACTAAGGGAAAAGACTTAACTTATTTTTTGGATGACACACAGATATGCAATGTAAGTAAAACCTCTATATACGTTTGTAAGGACCTACCGGCAGCCTAAAAGGTAAGTATGACCTCGGCAGACTTATTCTGGACAGGCTAACACTAAGTCGGGGGAAGCAAGTCCCAATTGTGGACACTCAAACAATTTTCCTAACAGGAATAATGAAGTGAAACCAGCAGCATTACTTTTGGGAAGAGGGAAACCCAATTCACAGGTCAGTAAGTTAACCTTCAATCTACTTTCTGTTAGAATGGCTAGACAGTTTCTAAGGAAAGTAGGACTTTGAGAATACTTATTTAAGAAGGCACACAGCTTTATTCAAGTTAAGTAAATCCTATATATACTTTTCAGAATGGCAGCATATATCTAAGTTAAGTAATAACTGATTGTAACTGCTCAATCTGAGAGTTTAAAGTTACCAACAAACTCTTTTACACGCAAGTACATTTTTCAACACTTATTTTACTTTTCAAGGCAGACCCTTTAAATTATCCAGCCCTTCCCAATTCTATTGCATGAGTTCTCTGAGGCAGACGCGGGACCCTAGTGTTCTAGGAGCCAGCAGTAGGCAGGTTGAGATAGGGCTCAGCTGCAGGCAAAGTCAGAGTTCCAGAGGAAGACTGGGCAAACAAGTAAGTTCACTTTGAAAGTTAGCTAAGGTCTAGTGACCTCAGAGAAGACACTCTAGGAGGATTCCAGCAGTGGGCCTAGGTGAACTTAATGAGAGACCTCCCAATCACATTAGCACCCCAAGGATACACAGTAATCGCAAGAGACTGAAGGTCAGTAAATACCTTAGCCAACACAGTACCCCAGCACAGACGTAGTGTTGCAGCAGGAAGACTTTTTAGGATGCACAGCCAAAAACCTGGTTGATGGATTCCTTTGTCTAGAATACGAAGACAGGTATTTGTAAGGGCTTTTGCAGCAGGGATCACAAAAGAAAGCTGCAGGCAAGATGTTCCTCCTGGATGGATGCAGCTCTGTGGAGATGGCACCTTTAACAGGAGTACAGAAGAAGACAGAATATCGCTGGTCGGATTCTCATCGTTTGCAAGGTCCAGCACTCTGATGGGACGTTTTGTACTCGATTCACGTCTCTGGAGATCCAGCAGGATTCCTGCAAAGTTTCAGCAAGATTTGGAAATTTGGAAGGCCGTGCACCACACAATGGCTCGAGGTCCCAGGGTATTGGGGTATTGCAACCCCGCAAGTTCGCAGCAAAATGTGGGGTGGCTCAAAATGCAGGTTTTCTTCTGGGCGGGGGTCGTCGTTTTCGGAGTCTCCAGGTTGATGGAAACAAAGTGTAACAGCAGGCACTGGTTACACAGCAAGCTTTCTGGTCGCTGGAAATTGTCTCAGCAGCTTCCAGGTTTGGAGTTATTAGGAACTACAGCACAACCTCTGAATTCTCTCCCTGCGTTTTACAGAAAGGGGTGGACTGGCTGTCCAAACAGGACAGCCAGCCCGCCACTGGGAGTTGTTCCCTTCCAGGCTAGGTGGAAAACAAAGGGCTGCAGAGTTTTGGACTCCTTCCTAGGAGTCCTAAATGACTCCTAGGTAACAGTAAAGAATATTTTTTCCCTTTTGTTCCCGACGGGTTTTTTTTTCACAATTAACTCTAAAACTATTTCTTAAAAATGTGCATACGCAAGTATACAAATTTATAAATGCTTTTCCCTATGCAAAATGAATTCTATTACACAAGACTTGTCTTAAACCAAGGGGTAAGAGTGTCATCCTAAAAGCACACCCAAATCTACTAGAACTTACACCTGGCATCACTTAATGATCTGATATGATAGGTTATTTATGACGCGTTTAATACCCAGAGGTTTCTAAGCGTGAACACAGGGATCGAACCTGTGTTGCTTTGTGTAGTCTTGCTTACAAGGCGACCACGTTGCCCCTGAGCTATCCTCCTGAGAATACAAATCACAATTGTGATCACTAGCTACATCCATAGTTGTATTCTTTATTGTTCTTTCATCCCATGTCTTATAACCAAAAACACACCACAATGGCTTTTTATTCTAATAAAACCTCGCATTGGAATACATAGAAGTATGCATGCACACTTATGTTTCGTTTTAATTTGCCTTCCCATGCGACTGGTTTGTTGCTCTACGTTCAGATCGAGTGGGGCAACTACCGTGCTCTTGAACAAGTTGGGCACCTGGGCGGAATATAGCTTTGTTGCCTAGCAACCAGTGGGTGGCAGCATCCCACATTGAGTAGGGATGGCCGTGTGCACCACCCACGCCGCTTTTCTCTATTTTTTTTTACTTCTGGTCTGGCCCAGCCAGTGGGAGGTGGGGGGATGAGGGTGCCAAAGAGGGTGGCTGCCCTACTCATGCCTTCTCTACCCACTCTGCGACTGGTGTAGTGCCTGGATGTAGTTAGAATTATATGTTGATTGTAAAGTCTTTCACTGGCCGCTTTTCCAATGCTCCCAGCAGTGAAGACTTTAACTTGTAAGTAAAAACAAAGGTGTTCCCAAAAGCGAGACCTGTACCCCAAATGTACCCAATGCTGTAGAATAAGTGGTCTCACTTTGTTAACCAGCATGGATGGGGATCGGCTGTGAATGAAATTGATTTGAATTAAACCTGCTGCCCAATTTTTCCCGATAAACCCAAAATGTTGAGTTCTACTGCATATGTTAATGTTATTTTATAGTGCATTTGTATAGTGCCTTATGTACCATTGGTATGATCTCAAAGCGCTGTGGGTTGAGCGCCCTTGGGGACCGTGTTCCAGATCAGTCGAGTAATGCAGCATATAGTGCTTGGGTGCACTTGGTATGTGTGCAGCCGGTGCGGATTGCACATGTTTGCACATGTTTGCTGCGTTCAGTGCTAAGTGTAGTGCGATGGATGTGAGAGATCAGTGTTTAAGTGCGCAGCCTGGAGGGTGGTCTCAGAGTATGCATTCTGGCTGCCGTGGGGCATGTGCAGTAGATTGTGTGCTGCTAGGCCGATTTTATTCGTGAGGTATAGCTGTGTTGTACCAGGTTGTTAAGGTGTTATGAGTGATGTAGGAATGTGTGCAGCTAGGCTGAATTGATCCAGGGGTGTAGCTGCGTTCTATTGTTTGTTGGTGTAAAGTGGAGAGTGAGAATAATGTGTATGCCGTTACCGGTGGGTGGCACCATTATATGGAATGGTTATGGAGCTCAGTGAGCCGGGGGAGTCTGCACTGGGGATTCGTGGTAATGGATTTCACTCTGGAGTTGGCTTCTGGTTCCTTTATCGAATTTTAGGCTGGGTTGGTGAGTGCTTCGTGGGTTATATATGATCTCTTGAGGGCGTTTGGCCAAGCATAATTGCTTCTGTCATGCCAGTACAGGGCTGTTAGTTATCATTCCTGGGTAGTGGTCGCATCTATTGATACTACAGCACCAGCAATACTTTGGAGGCCGAGTTCGGTGTGTGTAGCTTTTAGCTGCAAAAGGTAGGAAATGTATCAGTCTCTGGGCCCATTTCTTTGTCATGACTGCCCTGCTTTTCCGCGGTGAAAGAGTTAATTTATTGGTTAGCGCTATTCCATGGCTCACCTGTTCTGTTTCAGGTTAGTGCTTGTTCTTGTTCTCACTGGACTTTGGTCATTGGGGATTGGTTTATGGACTTGAGCGGATCTTTCATGGATTTGGGAAGAGACATGTTTTATTGCTTTACGGAAGGCCATGTAATCCTGAGTGTGACGAATACTGGGAGGTAGCAAATTCCATACGGTTGGCGCCGAGGTTGAGAAGGCTGACCCTGCCATTCTAGCTGAGTTGGAGGCTGGGATGATTAGTAGGAGGGCCGTACTTGACCGTCTGGTGCGTGATGGGCGGCGGTAGCGTATAATCTTCTCTTGGGGGTATGATGAGCCGTACTTGTGCACTGCTTGGTGTGTGATGCATAGGATTTTGAAAGTGGCTCTTTGACTAATGGGAAGCCAGTGGAGGGTTTGGAGAGCAGGTGAGATATCATCCCAGAGCAAGCATGAGTTTAGCAGCTGCGTTTTGGACTCTTGGGAGTTGGTATGCCGGTGCACCCAGGTACATGGAGTACGCATAGGTCCACTGGACATGACAATTCACATAATAGAGATCAATCTATTGGGGAAGGAGAGATGAGGGAAGATGCGTCTCAGCAGCCTGAGGTGGTAGCAACAGGATTTGGATACATTATTGATCTGGTGGGACAGGGTTTGGCCCGAGTCCAATGTGCATCAAAGGTTTTTGTCTGTGTTGGTGGTTTTGGTGGTAGGGGATGGAGTGCCGAGGGAGGATGGCCATGGGAGTGGTTGAGGGAGTAGAGCAGTGTTGCCACATACCATGATTTCAGTTTTCCCCGGGTTACGAGGGAGGTGGTTTCTAGTCATCCATTGGTCAATATCACGGTGGCAAGCTGCTAGGTCGGGGGGTGACCAGAGCTTATTTATCAGGATTCTCTGGCTAATTTGGGTGGCATCGGCGTAATTGTAGCAGGTGAGGTGTGCGTGCGGATGCTCCCTGGCAGTTGGGTCATTTAAATGTTGAACAGGAGCGCGGAGAGGCAAGAGTCCTGGGGTACTCCGGTGTTCACTGGGCATATGGAGGAGGTAAAAGGGGGAAGGGTAGTGATTTGTTTTCTGTTAAGGAATGAGGCATTTCAAGTGAGGGCCAGGTCTCGGATTCTAAGGGAGTTGAGTCGGTTTTGGTGGGTTGAGTGGTTAATGGTGTCAAAGGCATCTGAGAGATCAAGGAGCATCAGAGCGGCACATCTTTCAGAGTCTGCAGTGACTTTGAGGTCCTGCCAGATCGAGATCAGTGTGGTTTCTGTTTCATGGCGGGGTCAGAAACCAGACTGAGCAGGGTCTAGTAGGTGGTTGGATTTGGCAAAAAGGTTGAGCTGAGAGTAGGCAGAGTGGTCAATGAGTTTCGCTAGGAATCTGGTGTTGAGATGGGCCTGTAATTGGATTGCTGGAGGGGGTTGAGGTCTGCCTTTTTCAGAAGGGGTATGGTATGCGCAACTTTGAAGGGGTCTGGGAAGGAGCCTTTGATTATGGACCTAGCCTGTTCTCCAACACAAGTGGAGAAGATTTCTTTGAGGAGGGGGGAGGGGCAAGGGTCAAGGGTCAACCTGGAGGGTCTGCTGCTGGACAGTAGTTTGAGGAATGCCTCACTCGAAATCGGCTTGAAGGAGTTGTTGTTGCTGTAGGAGGGGGGGATATTGAATGGGGGAGTTGGCAGGACGCTTGTGTGGGCGTGGTAGGGGCAATGGTGCAAGTGGGCTTCACGGATTCTAAGATGATCCTGTGGATCTCTTTACTACTGTTGTGGCAGTTTAAGATTCTTTTATTATAGTAGGTCTTTTTGGCCTTTCGGATCTCGGTTTTGTAGTTACGGTGATGGCGAATGAACAGAGATTTGATAGAGGGAGTCTTTGTTGCTTGCCATTTGCACTCGAGGGAGCAGTTATGGGTATTGACAGACTTCAGGTGGGGTGTGAACCATTTGGGGATTGGTCCCTTGTGGGTGTGGGCAGGTTGTGAGGGGGTGAGAGGGATGGGTGAGTCATTGAGCCAAGAGTCAAAGGATTCAATAGGTAGAGGTCTGTCTGTGAGTGGGAGTGAGCGTAGCAATGCTTCAGCTAGGTTAGGGAGTACCATGACCATGTTTCCGCATTTGTGGTCTTCTGGTGAGATTTGGTGGGCGAGGGGTGTGGGGTAGGTGTGTGGATAGAGAAGGGTAGGTCTGAGTGGTCAGTCCAGATGAGGGGTTTGGGGTGGACTCCGAGACGAGGTCAGAGGAGCTGAAGATTGCGTCAAGTGTGTGGCCTCCAGTGTGGGTAGGACCAGTAGAGTGCCTGCAGAGGTTGAATGCCTCTAGGCTGTCGACCAAGGGTTGGGTCATGTGGTAGTTGGATTATCAAACCAGATGTTGAAGTCTCCCAGTAGGGTGAGTGCTGGATGGTTGATGAGGATGGTAGCTAGTGAGTGACAGAGATCATTTTCAAAAAGTCTGTCGTAGCCCGGCGGCGTGTAGATGAGTAGGAAACTGTGACGAAGTGGCTGACGGGGAGAGTTGGATCAGAAGGGATTTGCAGTTGCTGTTCATGGCTGGGTTTTGATAAGCGAGATGGATACGTTGGGTTTGTGGAGGATGGCTATTCCGCCACCCCTAGTGGCTCTGTTGTGGGGCTGGAAGGGAAAGTCTTGTGTACGACTGGTTTAAAGTTGTCTCTGAACCATGTTTCAGTGATGAAGAAGAGATCAGGTTTTTATGTGGATAGAAGGTCGCAAATGCTGCAGCGGTTTCTGGCCACGGAGTGGGCATTGAATAAGAAGCAGATGACTTGGTGGGAGTGGGGGAGTAGTGGTTCTAGTGGTGTTCATGGCAGGATGGGCATGATGGGCCCGGGTAGGCGGTGGGGTGGGGTCGGGGGCAGCTGGTGGTTGAATGGTGTGAGTGGCCGGGACAGTCTGAGTATTCAGTAATAATGTTTGGGGGGGTGGATGGGTGGAAGCGGGAAGAGGGCATGCAGTGGCTGCCTTTGATGCAATGGAGGTAGTTGAATGGAAGACCGGGGCCAGTGAGTGGTGTTGGTGCCGTGGGTGGGTATCGACTGGATGGTGGGTTGGTCGCAGGTCTGGAGGGAGGTGGATATGAGGAGGTGGTAGGTGAGAGATTATCTAAGGAGGGACAAACTGGGAGTTGATAGCAGAGAGTTCCTGGCAGCTGGGCTTTGGGTGGATGGGATGGAGGTGAGAAGTGAAATGATTTCGGCTTCGTCCAAGATTTATAATAATGCAAAGCAAAAATCGCGTTATGCTTCATCTGTGATATTAATAAAGATGTACAAAGCATTGCCCCCAACTTCTCCGCTTAAGTCATCACGTCGAATTCCTAGCTGTCTCAATTGTTCCGCACCAATCTTCAGGCCATAATTTCTTCTTTACTTTGGTTATGTTGGCCACCATAGAGACACCCTTATAGTCCAACTGTGACAACATATTTTCAGTCCTTTTCCTACCTTCAGTTTCCTTACTTTACCAACACACCTACATGTACAGCTGGCATGGCAAGTATTGGTATTGGTCCAAGAAAATGAGTTTCACACTTGTGTTTTCTCTTTCTGACTGGATGCCCTGTGACCAGCATGTAGAAATATTTAAATACTTTTGAATGATATTTTAATCTATTTTAAAAAATGAACATATAAACGGTTTATTTAAAGAAGTGACACACAATTCAAGTGAAATGCTCACTTAAATTACAATCATGCAAAATAATGATAACTATTCTAATATAACATTTTCTGCAAAACTATGAAACAAATATTATTTAACAGAAATATAAGAACCGTAAAATGGCATGAAATTAATAGAGGCTAAATTAAAAGACTGAAGGCGACTACTATGTGAAAAAAATGATCCTATCATACTCTAGTTTTGAAAAGGTTTACGTACTTTTCAACTATTTTAGACGAAAGAATTGTAAGCCGGATAAGATGTTCTACCAGTCTCTGGCCGTGAGTCTCACATTGATCCCTGATCAGTGTGGCTGTACTAAGTATGTAACATTGCAGCTTTCATACTAATGGGCTTTAGGCATGTAACACCCAATCCCTGGCTCTCAAAGAGCTTGCATATCTGCTTAAGAGGAACCCACATGTCCTATAGAGCTCTGCACAATCTTAGGGCTTCCTTGATATGATATGTTATTTATAAGGCGCTTAATCCGCAGAAGTTTCTACGCGCGTACCCGGGGATCGAACTTGCATTGCTCTGTGTCGTCTTGCTTCCAAGGCGAGCGCGTTGCCCCATATCTGCTTAAGAGTAACCCACATGTCCCATAGAGCTCTGCACAATCTTAGGGCTTCCTTGATATGATATGTTATTTATAAGGCGCTTAATCCGCAGAAGTTTCTACGCGCGTACCCGGGGATCGAACTTGCATTGCTCTGTGTCGTCTTGCTTCCAAGGCGAGCGCGTTGCCCCATATCTGCTTAAGAGTGACCCACATGTCCCATAGAGCTCTGCACAATCTTAAGGCTTCCTTGATATGATATGTTATTTATAACGCGTTTAATACCCAGAGGTTTATACGCGCGGACTCGGGGATCGAACCTGCGTTGCTCTGTCTCGTCTTGCTTCAAGGCGAGCACGTTGCCGCACATCTGCTTAAGAGTAACCCACGTGTCCCATGGAGCTCTGCATAATCTTAGGGCTTCCTTAAATGGCTTGATCTCTGGATTGCTCTCTTGCTTCTAAGACCCATTTCATTTTTCCCAGGATAGAGAACAGCGATGCTCTATGAATGGGTAGAATTGAAAAGTCGTCCAATACCTTTGTAAGTATAAAGACCTGGGTGTCTTTAGATGAGTCCTAGTTTCTATAGAGTCAGACTGTCCCTTGGAAGCTGATCCCATCTCGGTTAACTCTGCCATGCCTGAGATCTCGCCACTCGCTCATTTCCGCTTCCACCATTGCATGCCCCTCCCCTTGCCAAGCTGCTTATGACTCTCATCATAGATCTTTTTTTGCATTGTTGATGCTCCATCCCAGAAAATGTGTGCAGGTGATGTCGGAGACTTCGGACAAAAAGAATACCTGCGTTTCCACAGACGGAAGCTTCGTGGTTCAGATACCGAGGCCTCTTTCCCGTCCGTCCCCACTTGATTTGGTCTTTTAGATTCACTTGGAATTCCTCACCTGATGACATTGGCCAATTTGGCTTAAAAGCTTGAATGCATGTTCTCCAGGGCCAGTGCCAAGGAATTTTAGTGCCTAGGTGATGAACTTTGCTGCACCTCTCCTGGACCAATAAGCCCTTATGTACTATTTGGAAGGCATATTGAATGCCCCTGCTAGCGGTTCCCTGGGTATTCATCTGGGGTAGACCATTGGTGAACTTGTCCTTGGTGGTTCTCATGGACGCATAAGCTGGTGCCAACACGCTCCCCCAATGACCATCGTAAGGAATCGGAGCCCTGAGAAACTCTTAACTTCAGCAAAGTATCTTTTGGACCTCCTCTAACAGTACCCAAAAAGGCTCAAGGTGGGTTTCGAAGCAATGTCTCCCATTTGAGCGGCTCGGGTGGAATGATATATGATCTAATCAAATATGAGCGATCACATGATATGTTTTGTCGCATGGTTTCCCGTGTCCTGGTTCCAGCGAATATTTATATGCCCGGGTACCTAAACACTTCGGTCCACTTAAAGCAAACTCAAGTTATAGTACCGTCTAATTCTGGGAAGCCTTAGGTACTGGATTTTTCAATCATTGCTCAATCGTCAAGTGAGGGAACTCCGACCCCTCTCGCCTCCTGATGTGAATCTTGCATCCAGACACGAATCAGTTTGATGTGCCACCATTATATGCTGCAGGCCTTTTCTACACCGACCTGTATATTGATATAGGTTGCTCTGTATTCATTGGACACAGCTTTGCCCAACTACGGTGCCAAAATTCACCGGGCACATGCCGGGGAGCACAGCTGTTTTCAGAGGAAATAAATGTGCTGCCTGAGAACGTGCCCCAATGGGACAGCTGCTGTTGCAAGTAGTTGCTATAGAAACACACCATTTCTAATTAAATGTAATTACCGAAGCAAGAGTCCGTCTTTAGCTTCCGTGGTGATACAAACTGGAGAAGCCTCGGTGGGATTAGAGTGATTAAGACGGGCGTATGTTTTCCGTTGTCCCAAGACATTTGCCGTTGGTCGGGGGAGAACCGAACCGAGTACCACTTGGCCATCAGCATCTTGCTAAATGCCAGCCAAAGAATGCTTCTGCGCCAATCCAGTTGCATTTAGTGTCTTTAATGGGTAGTGGCCCTGGTGTCAAGGGTGGCCTTCAAACAGGAACACAGCCAACTATGATGGCACTTTAGCTGGGCTGGATTCAGAAAAGCTGCAATTTCAACTTCAATGCAAGCCACAGAGGGAACCGCAGAAACGAGATCTTATGTGAATTGCAATTGTAGAGGAAGGAATCTGGAATTCCAGCTAGATAACCTCCCCTTTATCGTCCTCATGGCTCGAGCTTTCTGTTTTCCCTCCTTTATCATAGTAGCCCACCTGCAACTCTCTAGATCGTTTTGCTGCAACACCCATCAGCCCAAGCCAGTATCGTCAATAGTGATGGATCATGGGAGTTGTAGGCCAGATCATCTGGCCAGCTGGAGGCTTCCAATCCCGGCACTGTATGAATAAGTTCAGGGGTTGGTGCTTATTCAATTATTGTTGCTATGGTTGTTTTTCATGAACTCTTTTTTTTTTGTTACGTTAATAGGCTTTTATACTGTGCCAAAGCACCGCTGTCCTAGTCGGAGTGCCTACGCGTGCCCATGCAGTGACCTACTGTGCCCCTGGCGTGGGTATCCAGACCGTAGTCTGTCAAAAGAACGAAAAAAACATAGAAGATGAGAGGCTAGGAAAGTGAACAATAGATGCTGCGAGCACAGAGATGGAGCGATGCAGCGGGGAACACTGTTGTGTGATCGCAGGGGTGCATGTCAGTCCTATTAGGTGGGACATGGTTTTGCAAAAGGGAAGAGGTGGATATGTCTTAAAGTGCTGTGATAATTGGGTTGTGTCTTTAGGGTAGTTTGGGGAATTGTAGTTTAGTACACAATAGAATGGGAATTCTACTAGTTGAAGGGACAAGCCCCGCTTTGTGGGACAAAACGTAATAAAACCCAGTCAAATAATACATGCATTACTGCTTATGGACATAGATCTAAATTAAGTGGTGTGATGGGCCGTTGTGGCCCTGTCAAGGGGCGGAAGGAGCCTGACCCCCAACACCCCTCTATGGTGCCAGAGTGAGGGAGGACCCCTTTCACCCCTTCTTACCTGAAGGATGCCAGCAGCGGGGCCAGGGAGGGCCCCGCCACTGCAGCCCGAGGGATGCAGCTGCGCTGAAGACGCTGGAGCCGCAAAGCAGCTGCATTTCTGTGCTGCGAGAGGCAGCAAGCGTCACTCCACTGGTTCGCATAGGGATGCCAACTGTGAGAAAGAAATCAAGCGGTGCTGCAGTCTTGGCAACCCTGGCCACATCAGAACAGGGCTGCATGGAGTCCACTAGCCCAACAGGGAAGCACTTTTGTAAATTAAATGCAAGGCCCCCAGGATTTCCTTTATCATCCACTAACCCTCCAGGGACCTGTATGGGTAAAAGTCTCCAGGGAGACCTGCATGCATGGATGCATAATTCCAGGAAGCCTTTGCAGGCTCCAGGTTGGGAATGCCGCAAGAAGGGGGCTGGGCTTTCTAGCCCCTTTGATTCCTTCTCCAGTCGCACCAACTAGAGATTGGTAGGTGATTCACCAAGATAGGTCACCAATCCTGGCAGGGGGTTGGGTATATAAGTAAGTGTGTGAATGCTTCAGTTTGGGTTGGTTGGGTGAGGACAAGCAGGGCCGGCCTTAAGGGCAGTAGCGCCCTGGGCGAAATGGCGCCCCCATTCGCCCACCACGTGCCCTTGGTTAACAGGTGGCGTGCGAAAGGGGGCGGGGCCAGGATGGGCAACTTATTTATTATAATTTTTTTTTTTTTTTTACCTCACTCTGGCGAGGCGTTTAAATAGGGCGCGTTAGCACCCCATTGTCATTGAATGAGCCCGCCGTCGCGGGTTCATTCAATGACAATGAGGCGCCTGCCACCACGCCAGCTCGGGGGAGCCCTTGAAAGACTCCCCCGAGCTGGCGTGGTGGGGGGCTAATGGTGCCTTTTCTTATGAAAAGTGCCCGTGGCAGAGGGGCGCATTTAAATGCACCCGCTGTGGGCACATTTCACAGTAAAAGGCCACCTGCTGCACCTTCTCCCACAACGCCAGCTCGGGGGAGCCCTTGAAAGACTCCACCGAGCTGTCGTGTTGGGGGCTAATGGCGCCCTGGGGGGCGTGGTGCCCCGGGCGGCCGCCCGGCTCGCCTCCCTCCCCCAGAGGCCGACTCTGAGGACAAGAGTTGGTGGAGGATGTCCAATCGACCATAGGCGGCGAGAGCGACCAGCGTACGGAAGCTATTGGAGAGAGGTGGGTTAGCTGAGTATTTGTGGGTGGGTCGAGAGTGTGAGGACTATCAGTAGAGTAGGAGGGCAATAGTGGTAGTGGTCATGGGATTAGTGGAAATGGTGGTGAGAGTAGGAGGTGGTAGTTGCTAGTAGTGGACGGTAGTAAGTGCGGGTGAGTGGTAGTCAGAGGTGAGGGAGTAGAGAAGGTGAGAGATGGTGTTAGGAGAGTGGTGGTAGTAGTGACATGGAGTGGGAGAATAGGAGTAGCGGTAGGGAAGGAGAGGCGTTAGTAGTAGTGGCAGAGGAAGCCAGGGGGGAGGAAAATATAACAGGAGAGGTATCGAGGAGTGGTAGTTGGAGATCAGGGTGATCAGTGGTTGTTGGAGCAGGTGTAAGAGGAGATGTCAGATCAAAGGATGGAGGTGGAAAGGCAGTGTAAAAGGTTGGGGGGACACTACTATGGTGCGGTCAAGGGTATCTTGGAACATAGTGCAGGAAGGGTCAGGCGAAACTGTGTGTGCAAGACTAGCAGGTGGACCTGGGTGGAAGAAGGCCCCGTTCCTTTACACCCCGAGAACTCTAAGCAGGGCTAGGATAGGGAGAGTTTGAAGACACCTAGGGAAACGGGTAGCCATAGGGAGAACATTGTTTTAGGTAGAACACCCTTAGTCCCAGTTAGATCATACAAATAGGAGGCACCATTTAGTAGAACTAACATCCCCGTTATGGACACCTGGGCTAGGGAGAAGGGAAACAGCGCAGGAAGTCAAGCCAGAGAGCGACGGCCCTAAATCGCAAGTCCCAAGAACCAGAGTGCACCTAAATTTCCATCCAGCCTGTCTGTACAACTACAATAAAAACACCCTTGGACTTGCCATAAGAGACGGCATGGTTATTTGTGTCAGGACACTTCATTACAGTGGACAATCCTATGACCTTCAAATGTGTAATGGAATCTTGTACACCTTCAGACATCTCATTGAGAGCATAACTTGTTATGCACTATCCGACGTAGGAGGATCATATGCAACCTCCAGAGGTGGTCTGTAATGAGGTGCATGGCTCACCTCTAATCCCACCAACTGGACCCCGACTGTCATCAGTGTCCTTCCTGGAATACCATGTCGAAAACTGATGTAGAACACTGTAAATCGTTAAACCTTTTAAAACATCCCATTGCCAGAAAATACAAAAGATCTCTGATCCTTTCTAGGTCTGATAGGACACTGCAAGGTCCATATTCTCAATTTACCATTCTGGCCAGGCTTTTGATCAACATGTTATTGCATAATAAATCCTATCACTAAGAGGGAATGAACCTGGTGTAAAAGTAAAGAGTGCCTTGTGCAGTCCACAATTTCTAATATCACCAGATTTAAGCCAGCCATTTGCCCTTCAAAACAAGGCCTCAAGGGTTGGTTTGAGAACACTTCTGTCGCAGGGCAAAGGCAGAGAGGAGAAAGCCACTGTCTTCCTTTTCCATCCTCTATCCGGTTTTTCTTTGACGTGAAATATTTTCATTGAAAAATGCTGTTTTCCTCCTGCTTCCAGGTTTATGGCCTTTCAGATAAGGCAGTCATCCCAGCCTTTAATTCCATGCATGCTTTCATTCACCCAATAAAGGTTACATTGAAGAGGCACTTTTGTTTTGCTCCGAGAAGGAACTGTCCAGTGTGTGCCTCTCTTCACCTTGCACATTCTGATGGTCTATGGAACTTAGCTAATGGTTTACTTCATCTCCCCATGCTATTTCCAGTTGATCCAATACGTTATCAAAATCTGCGTGTTTGATTTTCATTTTCCGTAATATTTTTTAATGGGAGACCCTTAACTCCATCATTGAGCGAGAATGCTGCACCAGTAAGTGGGCATGTCTTAGCTGGAAGGCACTTCTTATGGATGGATCATGCAACATTGCTACATGCTATTGACCCACGTTAGCTATTGACTTATTTCCTCTGGTCCTTCTTTAGGCAAGGCAGCAAATTAGGATTTAGTCAATTAGTATCTTGGTAAGTAGAGCTAACCGTCTAATATTTTGTCATTAAAGTGAACTCTCTTCCTTGACATCCATGGGAATTTAGAGCTTGTACAAGTTATTCAACAGAAAGCGTTAGAAATTGGGATTTTAGTAATTCATTGGAAGAAAATGTCAATGTTAATGGCCGTGGTAAGGCCCCTGCTGTCCCATCACTGCATCACAAACTTTTCTTTGCATTGTGTTGTAGCGGATATGATATGATACCTTAATACCCAGAGGTTCCTAAGCGAGGACCCAGGGATTGAACCTGTGGTGTTCCGTGTCGTCTTGCTTTCAAGGTGAGCGCGTTGCCCGCAAGCTATCCTCCCGAGACAGATAGCGATAGGATAGCATCTGCGTGTATTTGTTCCTACGGGTCTCATCTGAAAGGTGAGAACTGTGATGCTGGTCTTAGTGGATCTTTGGCTGCCAACTACCTGAACTTCCCACGTGCCAGTTCGACTGGTTTATCTGCCGATTATGTAGCTTCTGCTCTTTCTTCTTCGCTTTCTTTTTCTCTTGATGCTTTATACCCAACATCCTCTTTTTCTCCTTCTCGGAAGCCACCCCATCGTCGCTCACCTCTCATCTTCGCTCAATGCAGCGAGTTCGTCGTCGCCCTGGAAGACGTTGGTGCAAAAATCTTTTTGCCTCTCATCTTTCATCTTTTTGCTCATTTCATGCGACCATATGATTGGCAGCTAAACTTTCATATTAAAAAGATACAAGAGTGGACACTAAAGGCTGGATCAACTCACAAAGCACTGGGTAATTAGGTATATGGTCTGTATTGTATAGATTGAATTGGCAGCAAGATCATGGCACGGAGAGGTGTTGTCCACACCTCTTTTAGAAAATAAGGATTGAACCCTGGTTATCTTGTGCTATGGAGTGCAATAAAGAAAGCATAGTTTCCCCAGGTTTTCATAAACATTTAATTGGTAGTTATAGGTTGGTCAGCCGACACATGTTTCAATCCATGCGGGTATTTCTCAAGGCTAGAATATCTCTGGGCTGCCCACGGTTGGTGGGAAAATTGGTTTGCTGGTTCGGAGAATCCTGAATGTCATTAATAGAGATGGCACTCCTGTGTTTGATTTAGTTTTCTGTATTGATACGAATATCTGTAGGTGTTGAATTCTGTGGGCTTGGAGAAGCTTTGCCTTTTGGCTCATGGTCAAGATTGACAAGGGCCTTTCAGCTAGGCATGTGTCCCTTTTCAGACGAAACTATGCTTCCTTTATTGTACTCACTAGAGCAAGATATCCAGGGTTCAATCCTTACTAACTTTCATTTTACTCTGATCTTCTGTGTGCTCCATATGCTTATCCATCGCATTTGTTTCAATCACTTTCTCATCTTCATTCTCCTCTGTTGCCTAACTGTTCTTTTAACTCTACTTTAACTGCCTTGGACTTTGCATTCTATTTTTCCTCAAGTAGCCACTCTTCAAGCTGCTATTGTTCCATCATCTTCCTCTACTTTAACCATTTTGTCATTTTCGCCTATCTCTAATTCTGATACTTCATCTATTCTAGCTCGTGTTCATCCCTAAGCTTCTCCTTTGGATCCTATTCCTTCGTCACTTTGACCAAAAGTCTACGCCTTTCTGATCTCTTATCTTCTCTTTTTGATATTTCTCTTCTTACATTCACGTTTCTTTCTTCTTTTCAGCATGCCACAATTCTTCTGATTTAAAAAAAAAAAAAAAACACCTTTCTTAGTTCCTTCTCTGGCTGCAAACCTTTGCCCAATTTTACTTCTTTCTTTCCTTTCTAAGATGCTTGAACGCCTTGTTTATTCTCGGGTTTCTCTTTTTGTCACTTAGATAGGTTTCTATCCTCTTCACTCTACAGAAACTTCTCTTCTTTCGGTCTGTGACTCACTTCTTTCTTCTTGCTATTCTAAACACTCTCTTATTTTACTGAACTTGTCGACTGCTTTCGACGCGGTGGATTATACTTTACTTCTAACTTCTTTCTTCTTTTGATTTTTCTGGCTCTGTTTTATCTTGGTTTCGTTCCTATCTATCTCATCGCACATACTTAGTAACTTGGGCTGAGCCAACTTCTAATAGTTCACATCCTCTTCACTTCATGGTGTTCCCCAAGGCTATGATATTGGAACTTTCCTCTTTTCTCTTTAAACTTCTCCCTTAACGGATAATGTCATCTTTCAGTATATTGCATCCGTTTTATGCAGATGATACACATTTTTTTCGGTCTTTCTCTTCTTTCACGCCTTCTATTCATGACAATATTGCTCACTTAAAGCCATCAAAACTTGGATGTCTGACCATTTTCTTGTTCTGAACTGAGCCAAAACTGACGTTCTCTTTACCCCTGCTAACACTCCTCCTTCTTTCATCTCTTTTCCACCTTCTCTTCTTCCCATCTCTGGTTCTGCTCGTCATCTTGGTCTCTACCTTGATTCTAAGCTATCTTTCTCTAATCGTATCTTGATAATATCTCACTCCTGTTATCACCTTTACAATATTCGGCAAGCTCATCCTTTTCTCACGTTTAATGCTACTCAACTTTTGATTTCTTCGGTTATTTTTCCATGCTTATTCTATTGCTCCCTTTTACTCTTTAGTCTCCCTGTCTCTCGTCTGGCTCCATTAAAGCCGGTCATTAATGCTTCTGTTTGTTATATTTACTTTCTCCTTGTGATTCTATTTCACTCACTATCCTCCCTTGGTTGGCTATCTTTTCACTCACGCCTTAAATTCAACTTTCTTTGTATTGTGTTTATTTCTCTTTATGGTCTGCCGCCTCTGTATCTTTCACCTCTGCTCTCTTTTTAGGTCCCTTCTAGTGCTTTACGTTCTCAGACAATTCTTGTGATCCGTTCTTCACCGCCCCACCCCCCTTGTGCTCAGTCGCGGTTTCGTTCTTTCTTGTTGTTTGTCCCGCACCACTGTAACTGTCTTCCTCTTCACTCTATTATGTATTCTTTATATTGTACACCTCTTAAAAACGACCTTACCCAGTCTTAAAACAAATTTGTATAGCTTATGATTTTACTCTGATTTTACTGTAATTGTCTTATGTTTAGCGCTTTGGTGTAAAGCGATATATAAATTACAACCAAAATACAAAAATAAACTTGACAGCCTGCCATATCTGTATAAAAGCCTGGACGTGTCTTATAACAGGCTAGTTGTGACATCGGAACTGCTCTGTAATCAGTTATTATGCTTCAGTTGTGACATCACAATGCCTGCTGCTCGAGCCAGCAGAGAGAATTCCAGCTGTCACTGCAGCACATAATTAAAGCTGTGGAAAGCTTTTCAAATGCCTTGCTTGCAGAGTACTTTTCTGTGCCACTTTACAGCCATTAATTGACCAGGAACTGTTTATGGTAGAATGTTTACTTTGTGCACTGCTGGGGTAATTAACGCATGCAAGCAAGAATCTGAATGTTATTACTTATTTGGAATAACAAAATGAAAGCTTTTTTTTACGATAAACTGCTTTGACAATTTTTATGCAACATGCAGAATGTAACATGTTGGATTTTTGCTTTTTTTAAAATCCAAACAGATTCTACATCAATTATATGGATCACAAATGAAAGATCTCTTACATTCTAATAAGCAAGAGATGAGGCATTAAATGGAACGACTGTGTGTGGTCATGCATTATAAGGACTATAAATTACCCCCTACCATATGTGAAAAGGATATTTCATCAGGGACGTCATTTGGGGGTAACCAGGAGGTGCACCTGCGACCCCTGAGCTCTCCCTTGCTACCCCTGTGGTCCCCCTTGCTACCTCTAAAAAAAAGAAACTGGGGAAAAAAACGTGTTTTCATTTTTTCTTTTTTTCTTTTTTATAAATCTAAGTTCCTGGGCTTTGGCCAGTTCCATGTGGCTTTGTTTCTGGAGAGGATGGCTTTCTTGTTCAGGCCTCTAAAAAATAAAAAAAATTTAAAAAACGGGTGATTCCAGAAGTGTAACACTGTGCACCAGACCTGCAGATGAACTGGCCTGCTGTTAAATCTCTACCAGTTTAATGGTTTCCACTACAGAGTGTAATTTGCTTTCTGACTTTCAGAACGTTCATACATGCATTTGCTCATTTTACTATAGCCTGTAAGATAGCTCTGTGGGTTGAGCGCTCGATGCTGAGATGTGAGTGCAATCAGCAGGTTTCATGTTCGAATCCCTGCATGGTCAATTACACCTTTCATCCGTCCGAGGTTGATAAATGAGTACAAACACAGGTTGGGTGATATTGTATGTATATTTCTTATAAATTAAACGCTATATAATAACACATTGTCAGTTGCATTCACAGTAATTTGGTAATCTGGGCCTATATGCACTGATATGAATGCTACAAATGATGATACATTCTTGTATGAAATGTATATCACATTACAGTGATATCGTAACCATATTTTGCGTAGTGTACTGAGGAACAGATGCTACTTCCTGTTTTGTCAAGGGGTGAAACTTTGTGTTCCATCGCTTCCCATGATGTCACTTTGGGGTGGGGTCACATGACTTCACTTTCTGTGATGGCATCAGCGGTCAAGGGTCATGTGATGTCACTTCCGCTACCCCTGGCATTTTGGTGAAATGACGTCCCTGTATTGCAAGTCACCATACCCTAGCTCCTCTATTTGGTCACAAAACTCCTCGGTGACTTGCAATATCCTTATAAAGTACGGTAGAGGGGGTACTTTATCCCATAAATATCTTGTGAGAAGGAACATGGTAGAGTTATACGTTTCTTTAATTTTATAGAGAGCACTTTGTGATGCTTGATTGCATTGCGAGTTCCTGCATATTTTCGCAATTTCATTTTTTATAACGAACGCCCAACTCCAAGCCCCTGTTGGATTATTTTAAGTTCAAGTTCAATCAGGGGTAGCATAACCGTACAGATGCGAATGCAGAAACGTTGGCTCTGAATACGTAATTTCATTAGAGGCAGTGCAACATTGTAGTTGCGTGCAAACTTGATTTGCGCAACTGCATGGTAAACCTGTCCATGGCTCTGCTAAATGATGACGGGGAGGTAAACCATGTGTCCATATAGTGCTCTATGCCAGTCTCTCGACTTCGTACCCCTGTAATAATAGGTGGTTATGTTACCCAGTGTAATGGTACTCACTTTAGAGGTAGGGCTGATGAAACAGGAAAGGATGTCATTATGACCTCCGTTTGCACATAACCTCTAGAGCAAGCGCTCAACACACTGAGCTATCTTGTTTAGGCAATCGAGCTAGAACGCAAACTCCTTGTGCCAGAACTAGTTCCTTCATCATTTGGCTGAAAGTATCAGTTTCGAAAGGTGATTCCCCTCCAGCCTGTCATCCAAAGACCATCAAACAATGGGGGCCACAGTAAGCAGGAGAACGGAGCATCGCTGGGCCGGACAGGTGAACCACCGTCCAGGTCCCTCTCACTGGTATCCGCGTGCAGCAGCCGGCCAGGGATGCTGTGCAGTGGTTGCTGCTGCTGCCGCCGCCTCACACCCCAGAGCTCTGCCAGTGCATCCAGCGCCTGCCTCTGGCTGCCTGGCAGATGCACTGCATCTGCCCGCCGCCTCTCACTCTTCCTCCGCTGGCGTGTCACCTCCCCAGCAGCCAGCCCTCTGGCGTGCGATTCCCTCTCGACGCGCTGGAGCCGGCAGCAGCAGCAGCTCTCACCTCCCCGACCTCCCCCGGCTCTGGCGGCGATTACTTCTGCCTGCTGGATGTCCCTGATGATAGCAAGGAGAGCAGCGTTGTTGCAGGCAGGCACGGCACCTGCTACACGAGAGGGAGTAATTGCATTGCAGGGGGAGCGGAGGACCGCGGAAGAGGGCAAGGAGGAAGAGCGCCCTTTGTCGCCCCCCTTCTTCCTCCCCTTTGGGCGGCCCCGGTCCTTCTCTTCCCCCCCCTGGAAGTTGCTGCTGTCGTCGGACGGGCGTTCCTGGTCAACGTATGCTGCAGATGGTGAAGACGCTCGCCCAGTTCACCATCGCATTGGAGGACATGCGAGACGTCGGGGACAGCGCAGACGCGTCCCAGGCCGCCGAGGAGATGCAGGAGAAGCGCGCTAGCAACGGCGATGGAGGCACCCCTAGCAACGGCATCACCGAGGTAACCAGGGACCAGGATCTTGGGATGCCCGGGGGAAGCGGCAGGCAGAGGGGCCGCTCATTCACCCGGAGGGGACTATGTGCTCTCGTGTGTCGCCCCCAGGCGCCCGTATTGAAATCCAGCCTCTTTTTGTTGTTGTTGTTTTAAATGTGTTTGTTGGCTGCGTTCTGGGTGTATACCCCAACCTGTTGAGTCAGAGCAGGGAAATCATGCTTAATGTGGCACGAGGGGGGCGCTGCAGGCGCGCTCAAGGATGGCTCCACCAAAGAAAATATCACCCGTTAATTTAAGGGGCACAGTGTTCGCAAGGAACGTTGGGCTCACCTAACATGTCTACGCGCAGAGGAGGTGCGCGCTGAGCTATGATTAGGCGCAGCGAGACGGCCGCGGAGGGGAAAGCGGCGCTCTAATTGCACCCTCCCAGCCGGGGCCTGCCGCCGCTGAGCAATCATTTGGAGCTCACCGACGTAATAATCCGTCTGCAGTCACCGGTGCCTCATTAAATGGTGATTATTACGTTATTCTGCCTGTCCAAGAGGTATCTCCGTCCTCGTTCTCTTCTGTTGTGCTTGTGAACGGTATCCTCTGCCCTGTGCGCGGCGCCTCTGCCATCTTCTACGCCACGCTGGGAAGGTGGGGGTTGCCCCCTACCTTTTTTGACGCTTGTTTTTTTGGAAAGCCTTTCTACATTACACCCCCTGCGGCACAGCATTTCCTCTCCAGTGGCCCGCCGAGAGCACTGGGCGAGAAGGAACGCTACTAAGCGTGGTGAGACTTGGCACACGCGTGCGTGAGATGCAAGTGCACGCCATGGCTGTTCACCACGCTGCAGAACGTGTGGGGATTAAAATTCATCCACAAGCAGACCGAAGGGGGAGTGATGGGACGGTGCGCTTTGCGCTGTCCGCACTCCGGCGCTCTGTTGCTTCTCGGAGCTAGGTCCGCGCTCAATAAATAGCATAACTCCCCACAAGGCCTTTGCATGGCATGCAGCCTGGGAAGGGCCTTCTCTGGCCTGGTACTCTGTATTCTACGTGCTGCACATTCCTGGCCTGTTCTGGGAAAGGTGTGTGTGTGTGTGTGTGTGTGTGTGTGGGGTGGGGTGTGGTGTGGTTTGGGGGTTGGGGAGGTGACACCAAGACACGTGCCGCTGCAGGCCTAGCTATTGCTGACACACTGTGTTCATTACAAAAGGGGAATATTATATCTTGTACATATCACCGGTTCGTGGGTATTTGCAAGAGTCGTGTATAAGAACACAGCAGAATGTGTTTAAAAGCATACTGATTGCAATGAAATGCTGTATAGTAGAGACAAACACAACACTTGTTTTTACAAATGTATGATCTTTTTTATGATACAAGCCCATGTTCCAACCAGCCTGGGTGCCACTAGGCAGCGCCGCCTTCACTTCCAAAAATATACCTTGTAGTGCCGAGCAGCAATCCTCTGTAGTTCCCGAGGCCTGTTTCCTAGTTGATGACACCATGATCATAAACCTAGAAAATTGACCCTCGGGTACTACAGAGCATCACTGCACCGCACTACAAGGTAAGCTTTCTTTAAAAAAAATAAACTGCATTAGCACACGCCTACGATCTACACGGGTTCTAATGGCGATATAATTTGCAGGGGCGGCCCGACTGCCGTCAGTAATGGCCCGCTGACTCTGATGAGGGAACCTCGCTTTGCCCGGGCCCTTAACTTGGGCGGCAGGCTGTTACCCACCTGAGTAGGCCCGGGCTGGTTAGGCCCGCCCCTTCTGGTTATATCGCCCCAATATGAACATTGAAACCCATATATTTTAGATTCAACCTGAGAAAAAAATTTTCATTTCAAGTTGCATGTTTTCAAGGTAAAAATATATATATTGGTTACTTCAATTCCCACATTATCAAGGTCGAGAAAAAAATGGTTGCAAAATGCATAGGGAGTTCCTTGTTATGGCAAGGAGTGTAATTTCAGCACTTTCAGACAGAAATGTGCATAATTTCAAACATGCGTTGGCTGCTATTCATTCCAAATTGTTGGTTTGTTGGATTTCCAGCATTGTATGTTTTAGATTGTGAATCAATTTGGAGTCTTCCTTCATCCTCCTTGATCAGGAGGGGATGGTTATTTATGCACTTTTAATACAGTCCTCGTTCCAATTATTTCCCCCAATCTGCGGGATGCACTCTTTGCACTTCCTGCACACTGCACTTTACATATTTATTGTGTACTTTTGAAATGTGTATGATGTTTCCAACCCTTTTTCTTTTCTTGTTCCAAAGCCAGCTGAATGCGGCTATATACATAAAAAAACTAAAAATGAACTAAAACCTATTTGGCTACATTTTACCTACATTCCACCCCCATTTTGATGTATTGAGGAGATGAACATAACTAATGGCTGCGTAACTGCCAACCTGTGGTTTGACCCCTCAGGTCCTTATCAAAGCTTGGATTGAGATAGATCGCCTCTTGCACAGGTGATATCAGGAGCACGTTGTGGGCTTTGAAGTGTCATGGTTGATGCAATGGATTTAATGCTGCCTTCTCCCTCGATAGTTAGGCTCCATCCATTCACCACATAACTGCTCCCCATTTCACCCTTTTGATGTTAGTGTATGTCTTCATTGGGATGGGGGGTGTAGTAGGTACTGTCCATGTCCCAGGGAAGTGCCTGTTTTTTGGCTGCAATGCTCTGGGGCAATGAGGTGGAGCGAGGCAGATCGAGTTAATCCTTGCAACCTAGGAGTTCTCTTTGATGGAAAACAAAAACCCAAACAGTTTATAATCTCCACTGCCAGGGCAGGCCTTCTGCATATCTGCAACAAGGCCCCCACCTCATCTATCGCTTTCTGAAAGCCCTTGAAAAGAGTCTCAAAAAGCCAAATTGCCCTCTAACTGGCATTTGTCAAGAAAAGAGAACACAGAGTGGTTGTGGTATGCCAAATGCAAGGTAACCAGTTTATTGTAGTAGACTGGGGAAAAAGCAAGATTAAAAGACAAGCTCTCACTCCAACATTCTCCACAATTCAATAGGAATTCACCCCTGATTATTGGCTCCCCCTACTAGGATACATATGGAATCCTGTATGTGTACAACTACGGATTGGACATTAAGATCCCACCTGTGGACCATCCCATAAAAAGTGCTACCTCATCACATCTGGAAATGAATTGGTAGGCCCTAAATTACTTCGGTGAAAAAAGACATGTGCTCATCAGGTACAATGAGGTCACACTATCCATGAACTGGCTGCATGATGACATGTTTATACATGTAAGAGAGTGTGAGAGACCAGCATATCACCTTATTTTAATTAAATCAAATAGCCCATGTTACCACCTCTGCGATGAGTTGCCGAGGCTCAAGGCCTTGTTCGCAATCCGTGATCGCCATCCTGCTCTTGACTTTTTTTATGAATAACTATTTAGTGAGTCATCCTGCTTTTACCCTGCTAAGATTTTATCGCAGGCATTTAGTTGTTTTTTCTTTAGTAGCCTCTTGCGTCCTTCTGTCATGCCTAGCCGGTTGCAGAAACACTAATCTGCCAACTCTTTCTGATTTCCTGGGATGCCCAGTTCATCCCATAAACTTGAAACAGTCTACGAGTCTTCACAATTTATCTGACGGCACACAATCTAGCTACCATCTAGCCAGCAACAGTATTTTCTCTGAATTAACTCTATTTGCTGGAGCAATTTAAAATGGCAATTTCTGTTCCTCTGCAGAACACATTTGGTCTGCATTTATTTGCTCTCTACAAAGTCCTGGTGCGTGCCTGGTGCATGATTTATCTACCAATGGGTACGCTGAAATGTAATCCTACATATAGAAATGCTGCCCTACTTGTGTCGTGTTCCAGGGTCATCATGGGACTTCCACTCTATTTATTTACCCTCTCCCACAAAGTGCAGCACTTTATCACTAGAACACTTATCACTCTCTGGCCTCCTTCACCCGCCTGTACCCAGCGCCACCATGTAGGGTGGTTCTGTATGCAAAACCAGTCCTTCACAAAGTTTATTTTCCTGGTCTGTACATCTGTCCGTACACTGGCTCCGCCCAGCCTAGCTAACCATGTTCACCTACACTGTATTCCTGCACTCTGAGATCCAAAACCATGCTTAACATATGTTTCACAGCTGCCATGCACTGCTTTCCGCTTCCCCTCCTTGCTCCTTACCAATGGGACTCTTTGAAGCCAGATGGCACCACTGTAATCGGCCACACCACAATTAAGAAGCTCCCCATATCCTTAGAATGGGCACCCAAGTTGTCCACCTTCCCCCTGCTGTATGATCACTTTTCTGTTTCTACCTGTAAATAATCAACTGCTGTACTTTTCTATATAATGTTGACCTGTTTTTGTCCCTTTTTGTTCTTTATTCACCCCCCCCCCCACTCCACCCAATGCATATTCATCCAAATTATATTTAAGCCCCCAGTTGTGACTGATGAGCAGTGTTTCTTGTTGATGTGCTGTGCCAGGGATTTGCCACCTGTAGCTCTTCAGATGTTTTGGACTATGAATCCCATGATCCTTTAGCATTGACCACTGGTCAGGGGTGAAGGCGAGCCAAAGGTTGCACATCCCTGTAGCCATGGTATCAGTGTTTGCACATTCACACTGAAAGGCCTTGTTATTTTACAAGTCAATAGAAAAAGTGAGTGATGCCTTGTTGTGTTTTACAGCATTGCTCACAAAGAAAAGCTACTTAATACTGAAGTTCGCAGTGCTTCACAATATACCTCTTTTGCCAGAAATTGTGCTTGGGGTGCCTTTCGCTGGGATCATTGGTGGTGAAAATGGCTGTTATCTGCTATGCACGGCAGGCAGTATGCATCTCCACTGTGGGTTGCCTACCCTGAAACTGTAGCATCTTTGGAGGTCTGGTGGTGCAGGGCAGGGCCCTGGTTGCAATGTGAGGTCGCCTTCAAATGAACACTGAACCCCTAGTTCTCAGATAGGGATTGCTTTCTGATTTTTCTTGTTTGGTGCAGCAGATGTGCCTTTCTACCTTCACTCGTCAGTAGGAATCAAGTCCTAAAAAAGTGATGGGACTCATTAACCCAATTGAATATGTTGTCCCCAGAAATTAGCATATCAAGGTTCCCTCTCAAAAATGTGGTGGGCCACTGAAAAAAGTGGGGGTACTCCGTCCACCTGTGTGTACCCTCGACTAGAGCCCTGCTCTTCAGAGACTTTGGCAGGCCCATCAACAACTTTGGGTATAACTCAAAGATCCTCAAGCCACATATGCAATAATATGTGGTCATGCAGTGTGTGCTTTTGACTATGCTGTTGCTGACCGCCCGGTCGAGTCAGTGGTGGGCTGGCCTACCGGGCAGTCTGGAGATTTCCGGTGGGCTTTTGCATCATGGACTTGTTGTCTGAGGGCCTTCAGAATGTTTTATATTGCTGCACGGCGGACACACAACTAAGGCGAGTCGAGAGCAGCGGGAGGATGTGGGGGCAGAGGGCCGTAGGGGAGATCTATTCTCAAAGGTGAGTGTGGCGAGAGCGCCTTTAGTCAAAATCACAGGACATTATTGTGCAGCTGCTACTCGGTGACCAGAGGACCAATTCCAAGGGCAGAGTAGAAGCAACTTGAGCTTTTGCATGGCATCTAGCCACTGCAATGTAGCATTGAAGCGAAAGGCTTGCAACCAGAGGTGGAGCCAGGATTATCTAAAAAATGGGGCCTGAAGCTAATGTAGTTGGGCCCACCGCGGTACTGAGTGGGTATTTACAGATTTTGGGTGGGCCTGGACCACTCGGGCCCTACCCGGTCTACGCCTCTGCTTGCAGCGTAGGAGATGCGAGGAGAGGACAACCGGCTTTCTTTTTGGGAGGTCATCGTTGTGGCGACTTGCTGGAGAGCAGCCTGGTGGTCGTTGGTTTTGTTGCAGGAGTCTGTGCCATGGCCAGTCTAGCTAAAAAGATGTCTGAGGGGTTCAGTCAGTTTAAGAGTGGGACGGTCTAGTGCATGCTTGAAAGTGTGGGGTACACCACGTGACCACAGACAAAAAGGGGGCTGCAGTGGGCAGAATTACATTCTTTGGTGCTTTTTACATTAATTTGATGTTATTGCAACCCTTACTTACTAAATCAAGCTTTTAAAGAGAGCACAATCCGAATTGATTTTGGATTGACATGTAAATGACTGTTGTTACCCAACCTAGTTGGTCTTTCATTTACCTTAAAAGGAAGTAAGGGAGGATGAGTCGGAGGCGTTTCAACCCGTGTGTCTCGAGTAGAACCTCCAGCACAGGTTAGTGTGAAGAAAATCCAAGTCCAAACTGGAGTACATTAATATATCCTCTTAAGTGTGCTCCAGTATCCCCCCAGCACACCTTTCCAGTACCCATAACAGACTACAGTAAAGCGTCTATCACACTTAAGCATACCATTCAGCAACCCTTGTTTTCGTTCAGCATATCGCCTCTCTTTTCTCGGTTCCATGTGTTAATATCCCCACAATAATATTGCCATACAAAAATATTGCCATATTTCTGCGGCGATATTAAGGCATGGAACCTGCGGGGGACACCCCCGCTACCCCTGCCTTATTTTTAAAGGAGCGGGGGACACCCCCGCATCTCCTGCTCCCAAAATTCCCCCCCCCAAAAAATATCGCCTATGGCCGTTCCAGATGAACAATATATACGGCGGTATTTTTGGTGGGGATAATATGTAGTGATACCGTTTTCTCATATCACAAATCGTTCCGGTCAGTGCATCCCAAGGAGAGTAGCGTTCTGCTGACCCTGTGTGGGACTTAACGCACCTTAACTCGGACAAGGTTTGTGCTAATAACATCCATGCTCACGGCACCCTCTCCTCCCGTCACATCCTAGTACACTCTTTCACACAGGTAAACATTCCATCCCCACGGGGTGCTTTCTAGAGCTCTGAATTATGATGTCCACCATAAGGCATTATTACTTAAATAATTATTGCGTTATTTATTGAGTGCAGACCTAGATTTGGGAAACTGATTGTTTTACAAATCATAGAGGGATGGACACAGTGAGGCAAGCAGAGATGCTTCCATGTCATTTCATTGTGGGATGTTTTTTCACAGGGTTTTATACTGCAGATTTTTTAATGAAAAATCTCATCGAATTTGAATTTATTTTTGGGGGGTCCCCCAAACCCCATCCCCTTTAATTTTTTATATATTCCTGAACACCCACACTCCAAATATATATTTTTCTAACCCCCGTAAACATTTCAATGAGTTTTTTGCATTAAAAAATCTGCGGTAAAAAAACCCACGAAAAAACTTCCCGTGATGAAAGGACGTTGTACAGCAGAGATATGGGGCAGGGGGTGGGTGGGCAATTATGCAGCCAGGCAGTCTACAAATCACCAGGGGCGATCTTGTGCAGAAGGGACGTGACCAAGCAGTTTGGGCTGAACCGCCCCTTTTGGGGTGAGACCAAGCCTGATTTGCATATGGTCTTTCACTTTCCGTAATGGTTTGGGAGGCTGAAGAACGAATGTCTGGACGGTTGCCCAGGGCAATGCCAGAGGTTAGGATTAATTCCAAACCTTCCAGCCATCACAATTTTGTGTTGCATAAATCACCCCGCGTGGGACGGGTATGCCCAGACGTGGGTCCCAAGCCTGCTGGACCTAGAGACCCAAGCTACTCCTCACTGATGAGGCCCAACAAGGCTGAAACATGTCTGGGGATGCTTGTGGTCTCGTGCAGATGGGATGCAACCTAGTAGTTTGGGCTGGACTGCCCCTTTTGGGGTGGGACCAATCCAGATTTGCATATGGTTTTTCCCCTTCTTTAATGGCAGGCTGAAGAACGATAGTCTGGAGGGGTGCCCAGAGCAATGCCATAGGTTAGGATTAATTCCAAACCTTCCAGTCATCACCGATTTTGTGTTGCATGGGGAAACCAGTAGGAGCAGATCATCCAGTCGCAGTTTAGGTGGGACGTGGAAGATGTGTGGACCTAGGCGTTGGGTAGGAGCCATTCCTTGAAACGGTGAGCGGTTTCCTGAAATGTATAAGTAAGGGGTGAGTCTGGCTTTGATGGGGCAGGGGGTTCCAGAACTAGGGATGGAGACGGATGGCCTGTCTTCCGGTTGTTTCCTTTCTGCAATGACAGAGTTCAAGTCTGCACTTGTCCTTATTTCTGGTGGGACAGTAGGGATCCGGGGGGGCTGAGCGTCTGTGTGGTAGCTTGTGGACTTCAGGTCGAGAACCATGTAGAGGAATCAGCAGAATTTGAAGGTAAAAACCGGCAGTGGAGAGCCAGTGCAGTTAGATGAGGGTCAGGGTGATGTGGTCGAGTTTGCAGGGTCCTTTGAGTCTTGCTGCAGCTTGTAGGACACATCTCAGGGGAGCCAGGGTAGTCACCATGAGACAATCCAGAAGGGCATTGCCACCATCCAGGTGAGGGAGGACGAAGACTCGGACAACTGATCTGAAGTGGTTTTCTGGGATGAAGGGTATGATTTTCTGCAGGAGGGAAAATTGAGTACAAAGACATTTGTGCCCGTCTTGCCATGTAATGTTTGAAGAAGAGGTGTCTGTCGATGTCAAACCCAATAGAATTGCTGTAGTGTGAACCCCTTGAGGTTTATACCAGAGAGCCAGGTCTGGATGTCAGGGTTTTCGGTGTTGGTAAGAAGTAGGAATTGGGTCTTGGATGGGATGTGCTTTAGGTAAGCACTGGACATCGAGGACTGGATCAATGCGAGGCCGGCCTTTAGCCAGTGGATGTTTTCGATAGAGAGTATCTTCAGGTTGAGCTACATGTTATCTGTCTTGTGGTTGTTGTGTTAACCCAGCAGGGTACTAAGTGGTTCCATGTAAAGAATGATGATCCTTACGGGACTCCATGCATGATGGGTAGAGTTGGTGTTCTATAGGAATCCATTTGGACTAACTGATGGCGGTTAGCAATGTAGGATTTGAAGCGATTGAGGACGACCTCGCTGACTTTCAATCAGCGATGAACATAGTTGAGTGTCTGGTAGTCTACTTTGTCAAACACTGCTGAACGTTCAAGGGGAACCAGGAGGTAAGGATGGCCCTGATGGAGGATTTTAAGAGCATGGTCTATCAAATGTATGGTATTCTTTGCTATGTCTGAAGCCAGATTGGCAGGACTGAAAGAGGTTATTTACTTCGATGTGTTGGAGGAGGTGCATGGCTACTGCTTTCTCAAAGATCTTACCTATGAAGGGAAGATGGTTTATGGGGCAGTAGTTGAAGTCATCCAGGTCCAGTGTTGGTTTCTTGGGATGTAGACGAATTTGACCAGTCTTGATGATGGAGGGGAAAGTGCCTTGAGTTAAGGAGCTCTGGATGAGTGTTCGGTTCCGTCACAATCGTCTTGCGTTGAAGGCAAGGAGAATTTCATCCACAAATGATGTGGCATAGAGGCATGCCAGGGTGGCAGTGAACCCTTCCATAGTGAGTGTCTTGAAAGTTGTCTAGCTATAGTGTGCTTTCAGTTGTAGCATTGGTGTCTGTGTTGGCAGATCATGCTGATTTTCTTCACCAACAGGGAGTTCATGGGAGTAGATTTTGCAATGGAGTGGAGTATGTGTGGGTTGGGCAGAGGGTTAACGCAGTGATTATCTTTGAAGAGGTCTCTGTTTTCATTGTTGGCCTTGGCGGTAGTGTTTTGGTAGCAGCTTTGGCGTGTAACAGAGTTCGTTGAGCAGGATGAGGTTGGATGTGCTGCAGGATTTTCACCATGTCTTTTCTTGTTTTCGGAAGGTACTTCTCTCTAAGTTGCATTCTTGATTGTACCAGGGAGCTAAAGGTTGGGACTGTAGGGTGTGTTATTTCACTGGGGCGTGTCCGTGGTAATGAGGTCAAGGATATAACTTTTCCTGTATATTGGGCCTTTTGTGTGCTGTATGAGGTTGTGTGTCACGTAGGCAGTGGAGAACATCCTTTGTTTGGTTGCTGGGTTGCCAGGGATGTTGAAGTAGCCAAGGAAGATGTAGTTGCTGTGCATGAGAGACGTGGTGGTGACCAATTCTGTGAAGTCTTAGCTGAAGGAGGTGTTGGGATCGAGTGGTTTGTAGATGAGGTGGAAAGTGACTGTCCCCATTGGGGAGAGTGGAAATAGGCAGAACATCTTTTGGGAAAAGCTGATGGTGACGATGTCCACTTAGGTCTTAAGTGAATGACCATGATGCCTTGTGAATGATGGCGATGCCTACACCCATTTGTTTAGACATTCTCCTTTTAGAATTCTGTAGCCACTGGGATAGAGGACATCTAGCATGTGAGTGAGGTGGATATCATCCATGTGACTGTAACGAAAATGGCATCCAAGTCATGCGGTGATGACGTCAGTGATGTCTGATCAATAAGTGAACATTGGTGAGCATTAGTTTCCGTGTATTTGTGGATGATGTAGTGCGGAGGGATTCCATGGTGATAGGGGTGAGGTTGGCAATGCAGTGGACATGATGTTGAGGTAGCAGTGAAGAGTGGTGATAGGCTGTTGGGAGAGAGTGAGAAAACGCATATTCAATGGGTTTACCTAATGTCTGAGGAGAACGTGTTCCATTATTGGGTTCTCCCTGTCCAAACAGGAATTTGCCCTTTCTTCATCTGCCCTTCAGTTCGGAAGCTGGGTGAGAGATGCTCTTGATCTAAGGGTGAAGAAAAGGTAGTGGCAGGTCTAAGCAGGTGAGTGGCACTTCAGCCACATGACCTTGATCAACTTGGACTGGCGCAGCTGCAAAAGAAAAGCGGCTGGACAGATCCTTCAGTAGGAAAAGAGGGAGGCAAACCAAGAAGGCAACAACATATTAGCAGGGGTGGCAGGTGGGTGGCATAAGCGTATAAGCGCCATAATACCTCAAACTATCTAGCAAAGCCATATCCCTCTCAGAACACCCCAGTGTAGTCTACAGCTCACAGCACTATATAGTACAGGTTACCCCAATGTAACCGCCAGCACCATTTCCATGAGACTGCAGTAACATTTACACCTTTATCAAGCCCCACTATACTGTCCAGTACAACCCAGTATACCTCAGCATTCCATTCAGCAAGTCCTGCATCCTTTCCAGCTTTTAAATAGGATATGGATTGTTTGACCTAAATAACTTGACCTACTGCCGATTTGACCTAATTCTCTTGGTCTAATTTTGTTGGACCTAATGTAGGGGAGATCCCTCCACCCCCTTAACCTCTGTCCCCCTCCACCTATTCCCTTACCCCACAACTATCTTTTAATTAAAATATACCATTTGATCTACTGAATTCGACCAAAAAGATGCAGTCAAATCCGAGTAAGTCAAGTCAACTATGCCAAAACGCTTAAATAGAACCTCAATAGTAAGCCAAATAGGCAACCTTTGTCAGTTCCAGCACACAACGGCACACACAACCTGCAGCATATTCCAGTACAACCCTCCGCACACCATGGTAAAGCTTTCACTTCATGTTGGTATAACTTCCAAAGAAAGAAGAGCAGGTTGTCCAGTAAGTTGAGCTGTTTTCCTGAAGCTATCTTGGTTTCCACCTACTACCACCTGTTAACTTACTAGGCAACTGCAGCTTAGGGATGGGGTTGGAAAGGGTTTCTTTATATGCAGATAATTTGCAGATGAGCCAATCAACAGCCTAAGAGGGTCCCAGTTGCAACAACGACCTAGGAATCCCCAAAGATTGCATGGTAGCAAGTTAGAATGTCACAATGCCTACGCGTCCGCAACCTCGGGGGTGTATCGTCCGTAGAAGGCCTGCCTACTGGAAGCCACCTTAACCTGTAATTATCTTACGGGTCATTCACTTTTCCCGTAGGGCTGAGGGGCGGTTGGTGCTGCTCTTTGAGCACTCTGGTGCTTAGCAGCCTGAAACTTTACCGCCCTGCTCCTCTGAGCTCTGAGGTGACTTATCTGTGGCATGAATGTTACATCCTGGCATTTACACACTGTTTACCGCTCCATGCCCCATTCCACAACGGGCCCGATTACTTTTGACTCTGAGGTGGAGGGGTCTGGTCTGAAACTTGAGACCTTGGTGGTTGTTCAGTGACCGACCCGCCAAGGCTATTAATGAGGCTTCAGTAAGGGAAAGAGTAGAGAGGTTACGGCCACCTTGTAAATTGACATATGACACTAACAAGACTCTTATACCTTTGACCCTTACATAGCTTCGCTCCACAAACATGATTGGTCCTTGCAATGGGGTAGGCTCCAGAAAGTGTCTCACCTACTCCAGGTTTGGGGGTGAATGAGAGATTTTGGGTGATAACTAGCGACATGAGGGTCTGGAATGAAGAGGCATTAGGCCTAATCCCTGCCAAAGCTGAGGCCTCAATTTCTCCCAAACCTGGACCCAACCTGGTCCCTGCACAGGCCGAAGCCACCACCTCTGCCAAACAAGGGATAGGCATGTTGTCTTCTGTAGACCGGGAGAGTGAGGACTCCAGGAAGCATTCTCTCCAGACCACTGAGGTTTCATTTATTCTCCGCTGTATTCCCTGCCTCTGGTTAATCCCCATAGAAGAGTGGAGATGTTACACCCAGGCTGTTACTCCTCATTTGTGCAATATAAAGAATGCCGATGTGCCACTAAATTTCTATATGTAGAGGTCTAGGCACAAAGGCCCCAGGAGCCAGTTGACCCAACGAGACTTGTGGAGAGTGCATAGGGCTCGGGAGGATAGCACAGGGGCAACGTGGTTGCCTTGGAAGCAAGACAACACAGAGCAACACGGGTTCGATCCCCGGGTCCGCGCTTAGAAACCTCTGGGTATTAAGCGTGTTATAAATAATCTATCATATCGTACCCGGCAAACGCTACCGACATTGTGTGTATTCCCGTTTCTGAGCAGGACAACACAGGGAAGCAATACACAGAACTGCATGTACTTTGCATCTGGGGCAGACCTAACATATTTAGTATATCAATTACGGTAATCCCACTCACTTTCCCTTTGTTCTGATCAGTATTCACGTATCACATGACCTACTCTTGGAATTGGCTTGGCTGGCCCAAAATGATTATTCTGGCATTTACCGGAGTACCATACATAGACATGGAAGGTATTTGAAGCCTGCACTCCCTGGAGCCCCTGATGCACCCAGCACTACTCTTTATATTTCTTATAACATTCTCTGTGTGTATTTTAGCACAACATAGACTCTATGTTGCCTCGCTCTAGGAAATAGTACATGCATATAGGATGAATACACTTCCATACCAATGCAAGCATTTAGCCCTGCCCAACTACCTCAGTGTCCACACTCCTTTCCCTACCTCTTATTTCCTTCTTGCTATTCATCTTAGCAGACTAGATTCTGGTTATGCTGGGTGGGAGGCGCAATGCGCCTCGGACAAGGATTCGGTAAGAGACGTTTTTATGGGAGGGCAAAAGGGGCTCTTGACCAGGGCCCCCACCCTGGATGGAACCCCACAAGGCTGCCTGGTCTAAGGAAGTAAGATTCTTTTGTTCACCAGACTTAAATAGCACACATCAGGATATTTTATAGCATGGTGCTGAGGCTCTGAACCTATTGCCTGTCTGTTTTGGCAAGTACATTCTGCCTACATCAATTCATCACGTAATGCTGTTTGTGTTGACAGTGGTATATATAGTTTGTGTGTTCGTTCCTTGTGGCACAACTTCTGTAGCAGGAATCCGGAAAAGTTTGTCCAGAGAAGACAACTGTGTTACTTACAGATTGTATCAATTTTATTTAATCGTGATACAAAAACTTAGAAAATAATCAATTAATGACACAATACTTTAAGAAACATATTATTACATATCACAGCAAATAGGGGGTACATATAAATAAAAACATGACAAAAATTAGTCCATCAATCAAACCATTCGTAGTGCAGCATTCAATCCATACAGCATTCATCGTGACATTCATCCAATCAACACTAGCTAAAAACAGCAAGAATTACTTCATGTGGGGAGTGAGCACAATCATCACAGCCCAGCTACTAATTTTAATATATATTATTTGATTTTGTAGAAGTAGAGAGAAATATAGTAGAAGAAAAGTTATTAAAACAATCTATCTGAAGGGCAGATCTGAAGATGACCCTGTAGTGTAGATCACATCCCTTGAAACCAAAACTCAACCGGTTTCGACGTAGTATGTCTAATGTACAACGTCTTCATCAGGAGGTATGGAACAGAAGACTCACACAGTAAACCGAGCACTAATGTGAGGATGGAACAATATGTATGTTCTGAAGGAATGGGCCCTGCCGAGGGCTAGGGTGGTTCTTATGCTGTGAGACCAGAGGTCCTATATACCGTAGTAGCCATCATCGGAGGATCTGATGAAGGAACCAGCTGGGAGCAGGATACGAACAGAAAAATCAGTTCGGTACAACAAGCCTGGGTAAGCTGATAACCGGCCAGGATGAGCCGGTGAAAGCGACCATCAATCCGCTAGTTTGCGGGCGACGTTAATAATATATATTAAAATTAGTAGCTGGGCTGTGATGATTGTGCTCACTCCCCACATGAAGTAATTCTTGCTGTTTTTAGCTAGTGTTGATTGGATGAATGTCACGATGAATGCTGTATGGATTGAATGCTGCACTACGAATGGTTTGATTGATGGACTAATTTTTGTCATGTTTTTATTTATATGTACCCCCTATTTGCTGTGATATGTAATAATATGTTAAAGTATTGTGTCATTAATTGATTATTTTGTATCACGATTAAATAAAATTGATACAATCTGTAAGTAACACAGTTGTCTTCTCTGGACAAACTTTTCCGGATTCCTGTGACACCATAATACTCTGGTCCAGAGTTTAGAGTTTTCCTGCTCTTTTCTGTTTTTGTACAACTTCTGTAGCATTCTTTCATTCCTGCGGGAATTCATTCGATCATGTGCAAAAGCCAAATTTTAAATGCATATTGGTAAATTGAGTGCCACAATGGTTCAAACGTTAGCTCAGTCAGTTAAGCACTCATTGCAGAGATATGTGTTCCTATACAAGATTAGAATAGCACACTCCTGTAATGCTGGCTGGGCCTTTCCTGTGTCTGAAGTTTATAAACCTGCCAGCGTATGTACTTGGTTTTGCAGCACAAGAGGTGCTATTATCAGCAATGTACCTGCACCAGATAGGGGTTGCTATAAAAACGAACATGTCATCCTTATGGTGAAGGTCTAGAAATTGGTTTGCTCAGATGGGGTGTTGTAAAACCTAAGCAAACACCTCCAACAATGAGCATAAACTGTTAGTCCAAGAGATGAATAAGTATCCACATTTGGAACCAAAGCATTCATGCTTGTATCCTGGCTTTGCCAGCAGACATTACAGTGATCCTGGTCAGATCATCTAATATCTCATACATTACTGTACTGTCTTATGTGAACTTTGCTTCCTCGCATGCTGGTGGCATTATTTAGCCCATTACTTGATCTTTCTTCTTATGTAGGCCATTTGAGTGGAAGGGGTGGTAGACAGAAGGGAGCGGACCAGATGGTTCAGGAATCGGGGAAGCATTATTTAAAGTCTGCTCGTTTGACACAAACAACGCTTTGCATTTTTGTAAATGTCAAAGGTTTTTCTGCACGTTTATAAATGACAATTTCCCAAGCCAGTGTTTTGGAACTATGAAAAGTTTTAAAATGCTAAAGTCCAACCCAGATTAAATCTGTTAAATCACACTGATTGGTATGCTGGTACTTGTATACCTCTCTTGGTGATGGAGAGAATTAAGCTAGAATCATTCTGTGTTACACCCTTCGTAATGTGCTGTGTGTACTTTCCAAGTCAGTTTTATAAAATGAGATTATTTTAGTTAATGGTAAAAACTGGTAATGAGTGTTTAAATGCAGAAATTGCAGAATTGGCAGAAATCCCAGATTCACCCCTTAACCAGTGTGTGTAATGCTAGCCATCAAATTTTATCTTGTATTGCCTAGCCTCTCGGAATTGCCAGTCCCCAAACCTTTCGAAATTGTTAGCTCTTCAGAGTCATTTCCTTTCGGGGTATAATCTTCAAAACAGCTTCACTCATGGTTTCACTGGCTATAGTGTTGCTTGCACTATAATAGTGATCATTGATATATTGCACACCACAGGCACTTTATTCTTTTGATCTCTAATGGCAACACTATTTGAAAACCATGTCTCACTTATAATCGGTCTGTCTGGATGCATACAGCTTCCTAGTAGCTTCTAACCTGCATCCACTATCCATGCTATGTTATGTGTAGCTTTCTCCTTCCTACCAATTGGTCTCCTCTATCCATACTTGAGCACGTTTGCGTTCTGTGAGGCAGCAAATGTACGTTCTCAGTCTATTCTGGGTTACATGTATCTTTTACATACAGTCCTGCATTAATACTAAAGCCAGGAAGCCTTCCTGGATTCTATTGATAAAACGTCTCCTGAATCTATACTAGAACATAAGTAACTTCTTCGTAGACTGCTAATGTTGGCCTTCAAGTAGTACTTGTTTATCATTCTGATTAGAGCAAGAATGAAGAGGGTAAGGGGACTTAAAGGGAGTAAACATCCTTATTTATAATGCTGTGAGGCAGCATATCAACCTATGGGTTGTGATTGCGGGAGGGAGGGGGGGGTTGGACAGATATTCTTTATAACTTAATTCCTTTGGTTTGATGGAGGAGGACCCCAAAGATATCCATGCCCAGGGCCCCAAAAGTGCTTACAATGACCCTGGATGCGGTGGTTTGAAACTAATGCAGTGGTCATTTGTCAGAGTAATGGTGACATGCCTGTAAATTGTGAACAGAGGATAGCACAAGGGCAACGCGCTGGTCTTGGAAGCAAAACCGCAAAGCAAAAGAGGTTCGAATCCTGGGTCAGCGCTTAGAAACCGAACTCGAGTATGGTATTAGGAGCGTTATAAAAAATAAAAATGGGATCCCTGAGGCAAAATATGATCGCAATCTGTTCCCGCCTCTTTCATGAGTGCCAAGCGTGCAACGGATCCCAGAATGGGTCAAACGAGCCATGGCTGCCCTTCCTACCCTTTCAACATTCACCGTTCTAGGCCAGGCCACCTCTGGCCTCCACACTTAGCGGTCTGAAAATACTTTTCTGGAGTTTGCCCTTTGGAAAAATCTCTAAAGCCGCCATCATTTAATTGGGTGGCTGACGCGTCTCTCGCGCCGCGTGCGCGGCCAAGCACTGTGTTCACTACCTATGGCACCTCTAAGATGCTTCATATAACGCCTGGCTGTTCCAAACACGCCTAGAGTATACTCTGATTTCTGCAATCCTGATTCAGGTTCCACCATAATGGATCCACACGCAACCATCTTTACCACCCTCTGTGGAATTTCACCTGATTTCTCATCCATGCAGACAAGTCGAGACCAATACAGTGCTCATTTGGCGCAGTACAAAAGCTTTGTAACATAATAGAACATACACCGACTTCACAGTTGACACTGATTTTCAGGTATTTGTGCTGCCTTGTTCTTCTGGGTGCACATACTGACGTTTCACAGCTAGGGGTCCTTGTGGGATAAGTGTACTACCTTCAGCTTTGCTTCTTAGCACTATATTATAGAGCCTGCTCACCAGCTTCCCTGTTGGGGGTATGTGGTGCCAACAGTACTGTCCTGTGGTTTGTGGGACTACATCATAGGGTACATGCAGCAGTAGCACAGTTAGGGGTTATTGTGGGGGTATTTGTACTAACATGTGCTTCTGGGTGCTATACCATAGTGCATTTAGCCTCAATACTATTAGACCATTATGCTGGTGACCTACGCATTATATGAGAACATTATCTCAGAATAGAACATTTAAAAACCTCCTTTGACATGCATTCATTTCGGTTGCCTTATTTACACTCCGCTTCAGTCACCTTCAGTGCTTTGAGGCCGCCTAAGCGCCTTTAGGAGCTATACAAGGAACCAATACGATAACAGCATGTGCCTCCATTCTCTTTCAGTGAATGCCTCTGTGAAATTCAACCATTATACATCCTCGCCTTAGAGTCCAAATTGTGTTCAGTTTTCCTTGAGGGCAGACCGTAGCATTGCCATGAAAAGCTTAACCTCTCTTGCAGGCTTGGAGGCAAACGTTGCATTTAGGATCTGTGCATGAAGGGTAAGGAGGGAAGAGAAGTTAGGGGAGAGTATTTAAACCTCCGATTGCTTAGTCTCTCTGATAACCCCTTTAAAGGGAAAACGTTATTTGGAGCTATGTTGAATGCACAAACTGAAATATACTTCTACTTGCTGATGGTACATGTTTAGTGATGGGTGGGGCAGCATCGGTGCAAATTAGTGTGCGTTGGTTTTGAAAGGGTATTTGCATGATTTGCAAGTGTATATATTTTGCAAATCCCCACCTATCCGGCTTCTGCCAAAGGGCCTAGGTCTGTGATTCAGCTCTGCAGTAAAGTAGTTTGGGTTACGACAGGGTTTAGTGCAAACTTTCATGTTCATTTTAAGGGGTTTCCAAGTTTTAGGTTTCCCAGATTACCATATATGTTGCCTAATGAGTCATTCTGGAGCAGATTAATTTGCGGTTTGAACCCCTTCTCTGTATCCTGGTATTATGGGCCTCAGGACTGTCCTGGGACTTTGGGCCTGAAGGCTGTTCAGTGCTATAGAATTAGCCGGTTGTCCAGTAGACGGAGGAGTTTCCCAAATCTATCTGGGCTTCTTCCTACTGGCCTCTGTTAACCTAACTAGAGAACTCCAGCTCAGGGAAGGCTTTGGCCTCGGTAATGGGTGGATTATTTATTTAATTAATTGTTTTTTTATAATACGCCTAATACCGTACCCGAGTTTGTTTTCCACGGGCCAATCCAGGGTTCGAACCTTTATTGTTCTGTGTGGTATTGCTTCCAAAACCAGCACGTTGCCCTGTGCTATCCTCCGATTATATACATTATTCCCAGAGGAGCCCTACCCTGGCAAAAAAAAGGGTCCAGCAGCCACGCTCACTCATGAACCTGGCCTGGCACAATGACTGGTTGAGAAGGTGTCTCTAGGCTGTATCCTCAGCAGGGAACCTGCATGCTGAAAGCCGCCCCTAACCTGGAAGTATCTTCAGGCGCACCCACTCATCCCTACACATTCGGGGCTTGGAGGCTCTTCAGGGCTGTTTTTTAGGCGTGCTGCTGCTGACAATGTTGGCTTGCTTCCTGAAGATTCCTTCCCTGCTGCTCTGTGCTTGAGGTGGCCTTACTCTGGCATGAAACGCTATAACTGCGACTTTCTTACATCCAGGGTATCAGACATAACACCCATTCTTTCCATCTCACTCCCCTGCTTTCTACTACCAATATTCACCCTGGGGTAAAAAAGATATTGTAGCCACTGACCAGCTCTAAAAAAGTCCCTTGCCACTTTAACGTTACTCATTCACACAGCACACTACTCCCTACTCTCCAGGGGTTAAGCCAATGGCTATGGTGAGTGAAGGTTTTGCACCTGATTCACCTATCCTACGCCTGGACTTGGCTGCCTTCTGATTTACCTTGGCGGCCCCGGAATTAGTATTCAGGAATTTACCTGCAGAAACCTAGACGGACGTGCAGGCGTTTTCAGCTTGCATATCTACCTGGATTGCCATGGCACACTCTTGAGACCCTCACACACTCCACACTACTCAAATTCTAGCTTATAATACCCCAAAACTGGCTTGGAAACCCAGTGTGTATAATAGCTCAGCACATACCCTTCGACTTCTCTCTAGGAGATGGTCAATATTTAATGGAGGACCATGCCTAACCTCCCTCAGCTCCTGCCTGCAAATTCCTTTTCTGCATTCTCTCCCTCTCACTTCAGCCTTGCACGCGCTATTCTTCCCAGTAGACTACGTTCTGGTGATCCCCGGCAGGGGGGCACCATGCCTCAGGCAAGAATTTGGTGCTTTGAAAGTACTACTGTGGTGATGTGGTGTGGTACAATCCGTGTCCCTTCCAGCACACCTGACCGTAAACTCCTGTATCCCTTCTGAAAGCTCAGCATCCTTTTTAGCACATAACCTTCAGCACACTGCAATATCCCCTTCTGGCACACCCCAATACAGCCTCCTGCAGACCACAGTATTCCCTCCTTCCAGCAGGTGTCGGCTGGTGAAATTGACAAAGTGGTGGAGTGAAAATGTTTTGCCTGAATTGGGGAGGCCACTTAAAGCTGAATGGACCCAAATAGATGTGGTGGCTGCAGGGGCGTCATTTAGGGGTCGCCAGAGGTGGCCAGCACCATGTGGCTCTTTACTTCTGGAGCGGCTGGCTTTCTTGTTCAGGCCCCCTAAAAAAAAAAAGAAAAATAAGAACAGGAATGCCACAAGTCTAACACTTTCAGCACTGACCCTAAATGAGAAAGAATAGGAATACCAAATAATGTGTCTTTCTGGAATTCTATACAGTAATTGCTAGACTCATTAAAGGTTTATTTCAGGCACACTTCAGGGGGAGAGTCACTGATTTAGTCTGTTCTTGAACGCCTCAACTCAGCCTTTCATTCTTCTGAGGTCGATAAATGAGTACCAACGCAGGTTGGGTGATATTGGGTGTATATTTTTTCTATATAAAGCGCTTAAGCGTAAGTGCTATATAATAACACATCATTATCCTTTGGTCATGGACGTCTGCTTGCATTCACAGTAATTTGGTAATATGGGCCTATACACACTGATCTTAATGATACATATGGCGATCCATTCTTGTATGAAATGTACATCACATTATAGTGATATCGTAAGCATATTTTTCGTAGTGTACAATGCTATGTGAAGCCACTTCCTGTTTTGTCAACGAGTGAAAGGTCGTGTTCCATCGCTTCCCACTATATCACTTTGGGGTGGGGTCAAATTACATCACTTCCTGTGATGTCATCAGGGGGTCAAGGGTCGTGTCACTTCCGCTACCCCTGGCATTTTGGTGAAATGACGTCCCTGGGTGGCTGGCGACGTCTCCTCCCAGAAAGATATTGGTTTAAAAAAATGGCCCAATGGTGTATTTTATAACTCAATGTATTGCAATGCTCCAGATACTAGATGATGCAACACTGGTGGGAAAATGGTAATATGAATGAGACCAGTTTGACGTTATGATGAGCATCGTTCTTCCTGTACTGGGTGAATAGAACACAATCCGTTTTTCCAGAGCTATCAGAATTATTTGAAATGTAGCAAAATATGTCAATCAGCCTGTTTATCCCTCACTGTGCCAATTTCTAAATGTCCCTACCAGTTTCAACCCGCTCTGCCCAGTTAATCACAAATACAGAAAGTCTTATACATTTCGATTTGCACGCTATTAGCCTATGTAAAGGGGCAGCAGTTAAGGTCACGGCTGCCGCCGGTAATGATTTTTTACCGGGCCCATGGAATGAGCAATTACCGGGTCATGCCGACCTTGGCGGACCCAGTACATCACATTATAGTGATATCGTAAGCATATTTTTCGTAGTGTAAAAATGAATCCCCATTCCTATTTGAGCACCATAGGGCTAATAACCATAGGGTTAATAACGGGCCCATTGTTGGCTCCCTGGTTTTACCAGACATCTTTTCCGGGTCCCGCGAGGGAACCCCGTAATAGGGCGGAATGGGTTTACCGGCACCATTACCGGCGCCGTTAAACCCATTCCGCTAACCTCGTAATGAGGCCCTTTGACTCAAAAAACGGTCTCCTAATGCAAATAACGGCTTTACAGACTTACCATGCTATGCAAACTTGATCTTGGGTATGAATTTTATTTTTAATGTTAATCACATTGCACTTTTATGTACTATTTGCGCAACCTTGCCTGGTGGTTCACACGTTTTTTGTTTTTTTTTTGTTTTTTTGTTTACAACTATAAAGAGAAAATGAGACAAAAAGAATGCTAATCAGAATGTAAATATGACTTACTAGCCTCACGGCAAATTAATAAATGATAAAACAATTTCTGTGGAACTGATAATGGTTTTTCAAGATAACATTTTCAAATGCTTCTCCAGCACCGTTGTGGACGAGATAGGGCAGATTAATACTTGGCCCTAAATTGAAAAAAGTTTAGAAATTACTAGAAAGCCTAAACGAATAAGAGTGTGGTAGAGAAAAACAGTTGTGGCAGGATGCCTTATGTTTCATAAAGACTTTTTTATCCAGGCAAACATAAAGAGGAAACCTCTCCCTAACTCTGAGTGGTTTCCCTGCCTCTGCTAAGGAACTAAAGAAGTGGTTGCAATGTCCAAGTAAATAAATCCACCGTAGTGTCAAAATGCCCACTTCTATCCCTCACACTTGTAACTATTACGGAAAAGGAAATGGTTCTTCCTGGTCCAGCAGAATGACTCCCTTCTTCTGGACAAGGAGCCGCAGTTCCAATCGTTGGGGGAATGTCACCTGTGAGAATGATTCCCCTCTACAGGTGTCATTTCCCGTCTCCCATCGACTGTGCTTTACAGCTGCTTCTTGTGCCTGGACTCCTGCTTCTCATGGCGGACCGGATAGGGACAGCTCTGCCTGCAGAGCAGCATCGCCAGCAACAAATTCCTCTGTTCTCCACTCCGGTCTGCTTCTCGTCTCGCAGTTCCTCCAGTGAGGGCTTCTCTCACCTTTCTAGCCTCTACAGTATTGAATGGGTTCTGCCCAGTCAGGTTTCGGGTGAAACTAGACTGTTCATTCATGTTCTCCTGAGTGCTATCTATGCTTCTGCACTTCGTCCTCGTCGTAGCACTGAACTTAAGGTCTTCCATGAGTCAATTGGTCTCTCCCTCGCCTCAGTACAATGCCCCTTGAGGAGTCCACACACTTCCTCATCCCAGTACTTCCTATATTAGTAGTATGGCAAAGACATATAGGAACACTAGGGAAAGTGTTGGGGGAATGGAGGTAGGAAGGTGTTAGGACATGTGGGCTATGGGGATACCATTTTCTCCCGAGGTCGTCACTAATCCGATACAGGGCTTCTCTCCTGATGAGATCCACCCGCCGAGTACCACCCCAAGCAGTACTATCGTGCAGCGGCCTCACCTCCCTGGCCTTATGGGAAGGGGCTCCCCCAGGGGAAAAGTGACGACATCCGGGGATTTGTCACACCATGCTCCCTGGCATGGACGCACACAGCGCACTGTTTCCTACTTGTCAATAATAGTTGCTGCAAATTGTGTTGCCTGCATATTACCCATGTCATGCCCCTTTCAGTAGTTCCGGGTATGTATGCTGCCACAATAAAACCCATTCTGATGGAAATATCTACATTTCCTCCTGGAAATTGTAATGCAAGTTATTTTGTGACGGTATGGCCATAGTAAAGCACATTATATGGTCAGTATGAAAATGTGTTTTGAAAAGGCAATACTGGCATATGGCATTTTGTGGAATCTCTGAAAATTGTTATGCATGTTTACAAAAAGCAACCGCAGTGTTGACCCAGTAGAAGAAAAAAAAACTATCATGCTAGCAGGTACATGTGAAGTGATTTGGGGTTTGAGCGCACACACCCCGGTGTCTCTTAGCATGAAGACTGCTGACTGCAATGTTGGCGGCCAGGGGACGTCGGGGCGGGGACAGCAGGACCTAGCCTGGGATGAGCCATAAAGCATTGAAGCCGATCTCGGTGAAGAAAAGCCAGGGTTTACCCAGCAAAACACATAATGCTTATGCCCACCAGAAATGGTGACGCCAGTATCACCAATGCGATGCCAGAGTTGATGGGGTTAAACTCTTTCGAGACATAATGAGGCTCTGTGCTTCCAGGACAACTCTGGCATAACATTGTTGAATTTGGCAGCTGTCAAAGGCAGTTTGACGAACTCCAGTTCCTCCCACAGAAGTGGCGTGTGCTGTGCCTCCCAACTGCAAGACACACGCCAATATGGCCCAGTACTTCAATATCGGACTATGGGTCTCAGAGGGGAGGTGATCAGGGCGCTTTAGTCGACAGGTTTGCTGTAGCTGGAAAAACTGGGATAATTATGGAAAACCAATGGATAGGTAGGGGAGAATTTAAGTAAGGTGTGCAGGCTCTTCAGCCCTTGACTTCTGTTCTTTGCCCTTGACAGCGTTTTTGGATTGTTTGTAGCATATACTGTAACAGAACAAGTATACATTTGATTATTGTTCATGTAGCTTCTCTTTGCTGCCATGCCATATTCCTGAACTGGAGTGATTCCCACATGGTTCTCTTGAGTGTCGCCATCTGCCCCTAGTTTCATTTAACCAGCATCACGGACCCCTTGTTCATTCATGCATCCATACATTCCGATGACGTGCCCATATACACTACGGAAGACGGCCCTTGCTCCGCGCATTGTTTGCTGCGTTTCCTCTGCACTTCCATAGTCCTCAGATCATGTGCGCTTATTTATTTATTTTATTGTGCATGTGTTAGACGCTTATACATGAAGTAAATTGTGTTTCAAAGCGCCCACAGGGCAGCAGGGAGGGAACATGGGAATGAAAAGCAAATCTAACAATGAAAGATGGAGGTGGTCCTACTAGGCCTTGTGAGCATTCATGTGGTGTCACGTGAGGAGTGTTTTCTGAGTACTCCCTAATAATGGGGGAAGGTGCATTGGGTCTAGGATCAGCACTAGTACCCTCTTAGCCCCACAAACACTTTCACGCATGTTCAGGCTGGAGCGCCCCTCTGCGATCATCAAGTATTTGCTCTTTGATTCTACTGCAGGCGTGCCCTACAATCCAGCCACCACTGGATCGAATTTTTAGTGGGAGCGAATGAGTAATGTGGTGACGTTTTGTAGCTCTGCGCAGCAGGGTAGCACGTGTGAGGACCCTGCCAGTGTCGGTGTGCATACCTTCCCCCTTTGCTCTCGTTTTTGTGCCCCCTCTTTGGTGCCATGATTTTCGGGACTCCACTGTTGCTGATCGCTAGGACTTTTGCAGGTTCTGGCCTTTGACCATGGGGGGGGGTGAAGCTCTCTTATCCTTCTCCCATGCCTAACATGGCTGCCGGCCCAGCACATGGGCATTCTGGGATATGTTTTGGGACTGGAACCCTCCTTCAGTGCTGCAGATGGTCCATGGTGGCCTGGTCTGCAGAACTGGTCTCTGCTGGTGGTGTCTCATCCTGTGCACTGTCCGCATTTCCCACAGCTTCCCTATACACCCTCCAAGAGGCCCATATTTCCCTGTTTAATCTTCTGGGCTACTTGTACATTGCCCTCGGAAATACACAATCTTGTTGTGACTCTCAAGGTTTGATCGGTATGACTATTAGCAGGGTGCAAAATTTGCAAGCTACTAGCCAGACGAGAAAAGTTACGTGCCACCTCAATTCTACACAAACACCCAGCACACCATTTCTTACTCTCCAAGAGTCAATTATCCCTAGCCAGTGGGGATTGCACATTTTGAACCCTCCATCATCCCTGACTGCCTCTCTGCAACCCAGACCTGGTCACTCTGGTGCACTTCCAATTATCTCTGCCTCAATGATGCCAGCAAAATAGAGATCCTTACTATTGGGACCCCAGCACCCAACTTCTTCCCTTCACTATGGCCTTCTTCCATGGGTTCCAGGGGCTCCCCCCTCCCCCTTCGGAAGCCAGAAACCTCAGAGTCCTTTTAGACTCCTCTCTGCTTCCATCCTCACACTCCGGACATTGCCAAGAAGTCCCACTTTCAGCTCTTCCTTCTGAAAGGAATTCTTCCTTTTCTCACTTTTCTCCAGAAGCTCAATGTTACCCGGGATCTGGTTCTCTCTAGGCTTGACTATTGCAATAGCCTCCTCCTGAATCTACCATCTTCCACTGTGCGACCCCTCCAGCTAATCCAGAATAGGGCAGCAAGACTTATCCTTGGACTCAAGCCCAAGGACCACATCTCTCCTGCCCAAGGACCACATCTCTCCTGCCCTACAAAGTCTTCTCTGGCTCCCGGTTGCAGCACAGATTAAATTCAAATCCCTCTATCGTCCGCAAGGCTGTCTGGAGCCAATGCAACTCTTTCTGACTATATATTTCTTCTCTAGAGCCCTGTGCTCCTCTGGCACCAATTCCCTGTGTGTAAAGCGATTCGCTAGACAGAAGGCGGGTGATTGATCACTTTCCTCAGCTGGCTCCCTTCTTTGGGGCAGCCTCCCCCTCCCTCTTCGTCTTGAGCAGGACCTTCTTAAATTCCAAAAGAGCCTCAAGTCTTTCCTCTTTACCTCCTCATTCCCTCTCTCTCTCCCCTGCTAATCGCACAGTCGCTGGATCACTGGACAGGGCCCTTATGCATCATCGGGGCCCTGACCTCCCACATCGTATCATCCCAGCTGCTGTCTGTCCTCTGCACTTGCCTCAGAACACCCTCCACCCTTGGAGGCTTGCACTTAACTTTTTCATAGCACTTCACCTGCTTCTCTGGACCACAAGCACCACAGCACCTATCCTATGCCCTCTGCCTTCTGCACTTGCACGTTCTAAACACTCACAAGGCATAGTAGGTTCGTCTTCCCCTCCCCATTGTTTGTCTCCTTACATTTTTGGTATCAACATTTTTATTGTCCCGTATAAGCGCCTAACAAGAGAACAATAAATACATGAAAATAAAATAAATACCACAACATGGCTTTTTTTAAGCTGGCATCACATTTGTCTGCTGACATTATAGATACATTTGCACTGCCCCCAGAAAATGTTGATGCCAGTATCAAATATTCCTTACCGAAGTTGCCCACATTAAGTAGATCATTTTACTAGCATATATTGTTCCCAGAAAATATTGTAGGTGGTTTCCAATAACAAATGCCAGTGTTGCCACTGCTAAATGCATTCTCATGCTGGTGTCGGTATTGCCCCGAGAAATGTATGATATCAACAAGGCAATGTCCATATTGCTGCAGTAGCATAATGTGTTTTCGGGGGCAACATTAGCACCACATTTGGTAAGTAGCATTGCTATCTTTGTTGCACCCAAAAGATAGTGAGGCCAGTGTTTCCCTGATTAAGCACACTTTCATTCTGGCATCTGCATTGCCCCCAGAGCTTCCCCGTGCTTTGTCGCATTGCTCCCAGAACTGCCAAATGACCTGTCTTTTCCCTGGAAAAGGGTTTCAATCCCCTCTCTTCGGTGAGTCATAGAAGACCTCAGTGGAATCTTCGCAAAGCCGAAGGCCTCTGCTGTCCTATACGTGCCCAGAGCTGTAAGGGTCGGGCACTCCCAAAACCATGTTTGTGTTGTCCTCCACAGGGTGGCCATTTACTGACATCCACCCTGAAAGAGACCCTGTATCGCAGCACAATGAGCATTCGTGGCTGATATATGCCTGCAGATGCAGACTAGATAGCTCAGGGGCATGGAATTGTCTCGGGAGGATAGCTCTGGGGCAACATGCTCGCCTTGGAAGCAAGACGACACAGAGCACCACAGGTTCGATCCCCGGGTCCGCGCTTAGAAACCTCTGGGTATTAAGCACGTTATAAATAACCTCATCGTATCATAGCCGTGTGACCCAGGGTCATACAGAGCACTCTACTCGCGAGTGCTGCACATCCTGCTCTGTGCGTGGCCTCTCTTGCCTCTTATGGAGCAGCTGCCACTGATTCCCACCCTTCCCAGACTCCCGTGTCAGGCCCAATACGTTCTCCAGCACACGCCCATTTTGATTCCATCACAACCCTGAAGAAAGAAGGCACACCCCTATGCACACCACACAATTGTCTGAAACACACAATGTTTCCTCCAGCATGTTTCAGTAGTCCCTGTAGCACACCTCAGGATCCCCTTCCCCGCTCTAGTACACCCCAACATCCTTTCTGGCAACCCTAGTATCGCATGCAGATACTCTAGCACAGTTTAACATCTAAAATGCCCCAAAGTCCTCTCCAGCGCAACCAGTATCCCCTCCAGCAGACCGCAGTTGGGCTTTAAACACCAGTTTATTTTTTGGCATACCCCTGTATTTCGTAAAGCACACCCAGGCAGTCTCCATCATATGTCATCTCAACTCATTTTCAGGCTCCCTTCAGCCACCTCCTCTCCTTCTCTCATCTCTGACTGTCTGTCTGCTATCCAGGAGTGGTGTGCCGCCAATGATCTCTGCCTTAATGCCAGAAAGACTGAGATTGTCCTCATCAGTACACCTGCTCTCTCCTTTCCTGTCACTCTCTGGCCGGCCTCTCTTGGCCCCTCTTCCTGCTCCTACCTGTGTGGCTAAAAACCTTGTGTATAGGCGTGTTATAAATGCCATATCATACGCCACTAAAAATCTCCAGAAAACTCTGCTATAACATCCGTAAATGCCATATTTCCTCTCCAACGCACGCCAATGTAAACTTCTACACCCTCTAGTATAGCCTCAAACATGCCCAAGTGAAACCTCAAGCATTAATATGCCATCCGCACACCGGTGGATTACCTCCAGGAACCAAATGTCGCATCCGACACACCTGAGGAGGGCCTTCCTTACTCCAGTGCACCCTGGCGCCAATCCTGCAGTGTATTCTAGAAAGACTCATAGCCCAGCCTTGTAGGCACGGTTCCATGTGTTAAAATCGGGGCAAAAATGGCCGTTTACTCAAAAAATAGTGGCAAAAATGCTGTGGTTTTGCTGCTGCAATCCATGTAAAGGATGCGGGGGGACTCCTCTGCAACCTCTGGCCCATTATACCATTTAAGGGGAGCGGGGGACACCCCTGCAACCACCGCTCTCTTTAAATGGTATAATGGGGTACACCTTTACCGAGTCAAACCACATTTTTTCCGTGATTGTATTACTGCATACCGTAGGCACACAAAACAGCATGCCCAGGGCAGCAGCTCATGCTTTTAGTTTTGGTTCATATAGGTGGCAATAGTCAATTATACAAGAATAATAGAAAGTATTTACAACTTTGGCTCTTTTTGTTTTGATTTTTAGGTGGCGCAAGCGTCACCTAATAGGCCAAACTATTGCATTACAGTACAGGTAGGGAGAAATGGCATTTGAGGAATGACACCCAGCTTGTAGGTGGTGTTCGGTTAGTTGACCGGCCATGGCCATGCTAATCCCTATGGTCCGTCCCACGCAGTTCCTGTTTCTTGCCCAAAACACCACCTTATAGGAACTCTTTGAGCTCGCTTTAATCAAGACTTACTATCAAACTTTGCACTCGAAGTGCCTGCAGGTGTTTTTTCAAAGCAGTCTTCTGAGAGTTAATGACTTTGTTGGAGCTGTAAACCTGCTACTCGTGTAAATGAAACATTTCTTAACCAGGTCTGCCTTCAGCCACTCCATTTTTATACTCACTATGGGCATCCTTCACTGAAGTCCTGCTAAAGCCAGCATTGGCAAAGTCAAGAATTTTGGCTTGTGTGGAAGTATTAGGCATTTGCCAAGCACTATTCGATGCCCAGGTATGTGCACCATTTTCCACCTGCCACCATCAATGGCCATTAACACGACTACGGCAGTGCCTGATTAGTGCCTTTCCCATGACTACACAAAAGCCCAAACTGTTGGCATTGCCAATGCTCATTTGTCTCATTTGTGGAGGCAGGGATGGAAGCCAGTACCAGGAGTATCAAATTATCTAAATGCATGCCACCTTTAGGTTATTTAAAATAATCATTTCTGCCTTCAAAAGGTTGTCTGTAAAATGGGTTAATTGCATCCAATCACCTGATACTGGTCCGTCAAAGTGAGTGGTTTAAAACAGCCATATCTGCCCCCCAAAAATCATGTGCCTGTCTGATAAGGAGTTAATTGCTGCTATTGCGCAGCTTCTGCTGTAATAAAATCTTCTTAACCAAGTGTGCCTTCCGCCACTTGATTTCCAAGCATTGCAGCATCCAGCGGCGCAGCCATGACTTTTACTACTAAGCTTCTCTTCTGCTTCCTTCTGTCGTATAGAAATGGCCAAGACTAGCAGGAACCTTATGAGCAGATTGGCATCGTTAGGAGAACATTCTCCCATGGTAAAGCCAAACACGTTGCTTTTGCCAGTGTATCTTTCCTATTAACCAGTACAAACTAAAACCATATGTTTAGAATCGTCCCCCTAGAAATGATATAATTTGATGTGTTTACCCGTTTTTGTAAACTTTTTTTTTAAACAATGCACGCTATAATACCACTTGTAATTGGTTATTTATTGTAATTGGTTATTTATAACACGCTTGATACCAAGAGGTTTCTAAGCGAGGACCCGGGATCATCGAACCTGTGCCACTCCGTGTCGATTTGCTTCCAAGGCGAGTACGTAGCACCTGAGCTATCCTCCCGAGCTTGAGCACATGAAGAGGGACAACTGATGGTGACTGCTCGCCGAGGGGTGGGAATTTAAAAATGACACATTTCAATAAAATTGCTATCAGTTAGGATGTTGTATCTAACATTTATGGTTTGGTAACAATAAAAACGATACATTTGAAGATAAAAATTCAAGCCCATTATAAAGTTGAGTTTGAGCTTTCCCTTTTTTGTTTTCTCTAGTCCCCGTGCACAATCCTTGCTTCTGAGCGACTCTCAAAAGCTGTCTGGGCTAGTGTGGTTACCAACTGGCACATGTGATTACGGCATTATTGGTGGCTGGGGAGGAGCTTACCAGGCCAGTAATGGCCCCTTAGTCTGATATCTACTTGGGCAAAGCGAGCGACGGTCTTCACCAAGGGCCTTGAGCCATTACAGGATGGGTGCGTTCCCCCCTACACCAGGTGCCCATTGACGCTTTTTGCACCCCAGCATCACTCTCTGGATGCTAATGCGGTTTGTGAGTGCAGAACAAAATGGTTCCATTTGAAGAAAAGGCACCTGCGGGCGTGTGCCCTTTAATCAAAGGGAATCGCTGCCTTAACAAAGATGGCCGCGATGGGAAACCGTGTAGGGCGCTTGGGAGCAAGTGCCTTCTCTGTTTCCATGGTGGCAGAGTATGAGAATGGGAGGCGCAGCGACAGGTAAGTGTGGGAGATAGTGGTGGGTGGGCAGCAGCAGAGTGGATACAATCGGGGTAGCAGAGCGTGGTGCGGGAGCAACAGTGGCACAAACCTTTGACTTTGGAGGCTTAAGCCCTTCCACTTTGGGGAGTTTGCAAGCAGAAGGCTGCACTCTGCCATGGTGCGCAGCCTGGGACTCGGATGGGAAAGGGGTGCTACCAAGACATTTAAATCAAAAACAGCAAACAATTGGAGGCCGAGGACAAATTCCTACCCCAGCAATATCCCTATAACGCCTACGGTGGAGCCAAGGGGTTCACTGGCCGGCTCGGCCTTCAGATGGCCACAAATGCATTGATCTGCATCTTTGTGAAACTAACCTTTGCATTGGGATGATGGATGCATCTTATGGGCCAATTTTATTTATTTATTTGTAATGTGCCTAACAGCCCCTGAGGATAGGGGCGCACATAAACCCAGGAGACAAAATCCAAAAATGAACAGGGCAAACCTATTATCCTGATCAATGAAGCAGAGCAAACCCCACCGCATCGAAGCTGGCGGAGCATTGTGCAAAAAGGTGTCTTTTTAACAAACGGCTGAACTGGCCAAAGGAAGCTGAAATAGCTATTCAGTCTCATGGGCTCCAAGGAGCGGGCTGACGGCGCAAAAAGTAATGTCTCCACAGCCAGGATTGTCAAACAAGTGAGGTCTGAAGCTAAGGTGGGCTGTGGGAGTGACAGTAACATCTGGAAATGCCCACACAGCGCTGCTGACTGAGCATCTAGAGATATTGGGTGTGGCCTCGCCCGCTCAAGCCCTACCCTATCTACGCCTCTGCCTCCACTCATGAACACCTTGCAAAACAAACGCTGCCTCCCCAAAAAGTGGAGGCTGGCTCCACCCCGGTGGGCCAGGGAGAAGTATACAGCTCCCTCGGAACGTGGAGCTTCATCCCTGGATTCAGATCATCCCCAGGGCGAAGTCATTGGCGGCCTCCCCTACGCCACGTGCTAGTATTCAACTTTATCCAGGGCTGGCTTTTTATCAGCAGTACTGAATCTGGGCCTTGTAGGGTCGTACCATTTGAGAACCGCAAAACTAAACACTCAGGGTAGGATAGCTCAGGGGCAACACGCTTGCTTTCGGAGCAACACAGGTTCGCGCTTAGGAACCTCTGGGTATAAAGGGAGTTATAAATAACCAATTACAATTATAGAATGCAAAGTTCTGTTGGCTGAAGATCCTGGGACTGGATCAAGGTCATTTAAATGACCCGCGTCAGCTCGCACTATGTTAGCTGTTCCATGCAGGATATTTTAGCAGCCTTCAAGGCTGTGGGTAGGAATATTACCCCGATCAGAATTGCTGTTTTTTGCTTCCATCTTCTAAACTGGTGTGTGCAGTGCCCTTCAGCACCACAGTCAGATTTTGTTTTCATTGAATGCCCATTGGTGGAAGTGAGCATGAACGGCTGGGAGCAGTGTTCCCCAACGCTTATTTTTTTATTAACAGCTTCACTTCTTTTTGCAACCATTTTCACCATTCCGAAACGGTTTGTGAAGTTAAAGCACACTTTTCCACTTTACCACCGGATATCGGTTACTGCTAAAGCGAAATCTGTTCGCGTTGCTCCCTTCTTACTCTGTCCCCTGGCGGAGTCACGGGTCCACTATCACTGTACATGTCCTGAGACCAGGCCTAGAAAGCGCTGCCGCAGCGGCACTGAGGACCTGCCCCCCAAGCCGGGTCCCAGGATCCACCACTGTGGCCTTAGTCACCACCTGTGAGGCTGGGTCCCGTTCCAGAACGCTGCTGTGAAGTGTGTGCCCGTCTAGCGAGCCTGCCGGCCGCTCTAGACATACCAGCCCTTCCAGGGATAAAACGGCTTCTTTCAGCCCCCTGTGCGCACGTTTCACGCACTGCATTCGCGGCTCCCTGTGCGTGCCTTGGCTGCCACGCAGGGCCCGGAGCTGGCGCGCATGCTCGCCTTTTATCAGGAGAGAAAAGCAAGGCTTTGAATCTTCAGCCAGAAACACGCTTGTGTCGCTGGTTCGGAGCCAGCCATCAAACGATGGCTTGCTCTTGTCAAATCTGACCAAATCATGTACAATACTGCCTTCCTAGATTTGAGTCGAATTAACAGCGCCATGCCATGTGAGAAAATCGCTAAACCCCCGGCCCCCCAAAAGAATAAAGTACGAGGACGAAAATAGCGAATTTTTCGATGATTTTTGCACCTTTTTATACAATAAATAGATGGGGCCGTTGAGTTACAGTATAAAAAGGTGGTTGGATGATGATGTGGGTGGCGGAGATTTCAGCCAAGCGCATAAAAAAAGTGCTACAAAATATTTTAGAAATTAGACCCAAAAAATGGTTGTATGGTTTGTGCTTTCTGTTTTTTTAGGCATTTCAACGCAGAACCAAATAATCAACAGGGGGCGTAGGGGTCCGTTATGCCATTTGTTAAGCATTGTTCAGTTGGCTTTTAGTAAACCCAGTGGGTCATTTTAAGCAGACAGAGGAAAGGAAAAGTTGTTGGATCAGTCCAAGGTTTCTTTGGACTACCTATAACTTCAATAGAACAGAAATTGATCCTGTTTTTAAAAACAGGATTACCTGGGACAACATGGTAGGTGCAAACCCCTAAACAAGGGTTCCGTCAATCAACTGGTTGCCGGACTTTTGTGAGTTCATGCCCGCTATGGTGCCAGATTCTCATGTAGCGCATAGAGGGCCCTACAGAATTAAAGTGGCCAGAGCTGTGCTGTACATGGCAGAAAATGGCAGGCACTCCAAAGTATATGCATTTGTTTAGGTTTTGCAAACCACATGTCCATGTGCAGTTTGTGTTCAAAAGCAGGCTCGGACTGGTCTATGGGGCAATGCCCACGTGCTGTTCCCACATCCTGATGTGGGCCTATTCCTTTGGTTAGAAGTGCGCCAGTTTCAGCCACTGTGCGCCAGTTTTAGCCACTGTGCGCCAGTTTCAGCCACTGTGCATACCACTGGCATTGAACATCCATTCTTTAAAATGCTGCATTTACAACACATCTAAAAGAAGCTCCCCCTTGGGTATTTTCAGTCCGTCATAAAGGAAACAAATTGGCATTTGCAACTGTGGGCCACTTTTTCATTGGTGCCCGAGGCAATGGAACGCCCCAGTCCCCGACTGTTCTACAGAGCCTCTCGCGGGTGCTGCGTAGCTGTTCTTGGAGATTGTTGGGTTGAGGCAGCCAGTCTGTTCTCTAGTGTCGTAAAGATGAATAGCAACGCGGGGTACCAACCCAACAACTTCCTGCTCGGAGCAAGCTCCCAACGGTATCACTACAGATTATCCCCACCAAAAATATCGCCGTATCACGGGATGGCACTTCCCTGATTTTCCATGACGTCAGAACAGTGTAAGCACTGGCAGGGAAGGCCACGTTGAATGTCTCGTAGTAGTAGCAAAGTAGCTGGTGCAGGAATCCAACCGATGTTCAGGCAGGAAGATGGTCCAGATAAATGGCACCAAGCAGAGGCACGAGAAAAGGGCAGAGCAATAAGGAATCAAGGAGAGTGTAAATACAGGCAAGGGAGGACAGGGTGCAGGACCTCCCCGGCCAGAACAACATAGGGCAGGAAGAACAGAAGAGCAAGGGTGAAGGGAGCTAAAGCCAGAGGGAGGGGGAGAGAGAACGAGCACAGATGCTAGTAACAACTAGTATCAGCGAACACAATCCGGTAAGGACTGCGTTGAGACGCAGTGAGCTGCTAACCGTGGTCCCCTGATATAGTTCTGGGCTGGGAAAGAGGCCTGGAACGCATGCGGATGCTGCTGCATTGCTTGGAGGACTGTGAATGCGCGTAGCGTCGAACATAGACGTCCGTGCATGTGCAGACCAGCAAACATGGCGCCCTGAGAGGCAGAGCGGCCCAGAGCCAAAAAGAAACGCCACCGGGAGTACCCGGTGAAGTCGTCCCCTTGCTGTGGCATGGCACTGACCCTTTTCCAAAGTGTACACCTGCCTGCACTCTCGGCCTACACACAGTCCAAGTTTAGGTTTCGAAAGCACATTTATGAGATACTTATTGCAATATTGTCGTACCAAATATAACTGCAATATGTTTACGAATGTGGAAGCCCCTGTTGTTGAACGGCTTATTCTTGGGAAAAATTTATAAGAACCATTTCAAACCCATGGGGTCTGAGGGAGTTGCCATCCGCAAAGAACATTGATGGTCGCACCCTTCTTACCAGGAAAATGAGACCGAAACCCAATCGGGAGTGGCTTCAACAGGATTGGGATGTTCTGATTCCATGCACCACCTTCTAAATCCTGGCCGGGTGGTCCTGCAGTCAGAGTTGGAAATGGAGCAGATTGTGGTTGTGGTTTCCCTTCGGTGGATTGGTATTTAGATCATCAGGCAGGGGGTAGCTGCTTTTCGGTGCATCCCTCTGCAGCAATCATGTTTTGACTTGACCGCACTCTAGATGGTGGATGCCCTGCAGACCAGGTGGGCTAATGAATAGGGTCTATTTCACTTTGGTTTGTTTGCTGGAGCATCAGTTGATGTGAAGGTGGCATACTTACCAACATGACTGAATCCAACCTGTAGGTCATTTTACAGTCTCTTGTTTTTCTTTGCTTTCTAAGAATAGGTATGCTTTTCCCGTTACAAAACCGGGACTACTAGTCCTAGAAGCTAAAGCAAAAACCAGGGCTGTATAAGCACCTAGAAATTGGAATCGATCGGGATGGCAAGTATGGGGTGTTCCTCCTGGATGTGGTGCTTCTGAGATCTTGGTGTCAGTGCACTCCTTAAGTGTGCCGTGGAAGTGCTTGAAACACTCTTATCTGGGATCCGTTTTTTTGCATTTAATGCAGTAAGTGGCTCAGGTGGTGGCGAGCCAGGAGAGTGAGGCCTGAGGCAGCAGAAGGTGGGCTGGTGATAGTGAGGTTTAATAGGACTTAGGATAGAAAGGTGTGGGCGGAAGATACCCACAGATAAGCTACTCCACTTTCAGTAGCGTTTAATAAAAAAAAAAAAGAAAATTGTGCATTGACAACTATCTTGGTAGAGAAAATGTTGCAAAAGGGTGTACGGTTGGAACAGTTTTTCAGTGTCTATAGCACGCAGTGTTCCCCACGCACACCCCTGTTCTGGCTGGAGAAAGCAATGCATCCCCATGGGTTGAACTGTGCAGCTCCTTCAAACTAGAGGAACGTATTTGTCAGGAGGGATGGCTGGAATCGGACAAACAGAAAGGTCATAGATGTACCATTTCTTGATTGGGTTTTCTCGAGAACAAGAAAGGGAAGGGGCGTTGTTGACATAAAACTGGTGAGAATCGCCCTGGAGCCAACCACCATCAATGGAAATGTGTAGGTTATAGACACAGCTCTTTGTTGTCCTGATCTGCCAGCTAGAGGCAATCTCACCGGTCCATACCGCTGGCAAAAGTGAGCAATGTTTTATCCTGCCAGGATTGGCAATCTGTAAACGGCATTAGGAGTCGGGTGGGGCGAGGGGGGGTGTGACGAATCCTTGAAAGTCGTCACTTCTCCCCGATGGTGAGCCTCTTCCCATGAGGCCATGGAGGCGAGGCCACTACCCGATAGTCCCCCTGCAGCTGGTACTTGATGTGGCAGGATCTCCTGGGGAGAAGAGAAACCCCCCTACTAGGGACAAGGAGGACCACCTAGTGAGAACACATTACAGCAATCCTCACCCAACACTCTAGGCACCCCCCTACTATGTAGAGCCAATACCTTACCCCACACGTCCATGTAAGTTTGCATACCTGAAGATTTAACAACTATTGATAGTAGACTTGGGTATCCCTGCAGTGCCTGGACAACTGACAGTAGTGGCTCACAAGAAACACAAGGGTTACCTCAGAGCCACTAACAACGAGGTCTGATGTTACACAAGGGTGGAACAAGCCCTATAATAAGGAAACTGAAGAAGAGCTCCACGTCATCTACTGCGGAAGTGATGAGTCAGTGACGGCTGCCTGGGAGATTCAAACCGGGATAAGGGAGCAAAAGGGCGAGACGTCGCCAACGCTGAAGCAGCGGAGGAGCTGCCAGTCCAGGTGGAGGGAGTCATTCTCCTGGACCAAGAACATTGGCCCAACCTTTGAGTTCAGTTAAAAGTGTAAGGGACAGAGATGGGGACGTTTTGACACAGGACAGTGGACTCTTTAAGTTACTGACAGAACCATTAGTACTTTAGTTGAGGCAGGGAAACCCCTCTTAGACATTTGTGTAGACTGAATAAAAGTCTATAGCAATCGCCATGCAACCCGCATCTCGGCCTCCTTCTGCACCCTTGCAGAGGATGAAGTAAATTCCAGCTCACTGTTGCCCAACGGTCAAGAATTGCTAGCCATCTCAAAAAGAGAATGAGTTCACAGGAGTAAATCAAGGCCACCATAGCCTGGTCATGAACAACAGCAAACAATTTAATTTGATTGATGGCAAGAAAAATGTAGCCGCTCCTTCAGTTCTAGGACTTTTTACTGCAGAATGTTTTACAGCCATCTATCACCTCCTCTGCTGTGTTGACAAAATGACCTTTCCATCTGCATGGTGTATCCTCTATGGGAGTGCCTAACACAGTGCAACAGCGTTCTGGGGCCCAATACGCCATTCTGTAAACTAAAGTGCAGGGGCTTAGCTACCTAAACCTTGGTTTTCTATGGACCTGGCAACACTGAACTAAATGGACAACTCAGTCTTTGAAACTGTCAACACATTGACAGGCTCTGGCTTTTTTTCTCTGCTTGCCTTTTGGTCATCTAAAGTGTTGGTAGCCCAGTCGCAACAGGGAGTATGTTCTACTCTACTGCAGCCACTGAAGAGGCACAGGCCTCTACCCCAAGCGCGTGCTTTTCTTGGAAATACCAGATCATAGGAGCAGATGCAGGCTCCAACCACAGGGCCAGCTTTCTAATGCAGGGGTATTTTGCTTTACCATCCACCCAGACCTGCCCAGATAAGGCTCAGGAATATCCCACAGAACACCAAGACCCAATACACACAAACAGGGACGTCATTTCACCAAAATGCCAGGGGTAGCGGAAGTGACATCACACGACCCTTGAACCCTGGTGACATCACAGGAAGTGATGTCATTTGATCCCACCCCAAAGTGATATCGCAGGATGCGATGGCATGCAACCTTTCACCCATTGACAAAACAAGAAGTGTTATCACATAGCATTGTACACTACAAAAAACATGCTTACGATATCACTATAATGTGATTACATATAGCGATCCATTCTTGTATGACATGTATCGTTAAGATCAGTGTGTATAGGCCCATATTACCAAATTACTGTAAATGCAAGTAGACGTCCATGACCAAATTATAATGATGTGTTATTATATAGCACTTACGCTTAAGCGCTTTATATAGAGAAAATATATACCCAATATCACCCAACCTGTGTTGGTACTCATTTATCGACCTCAGAAGGATGAAAGGCTGAATTGAGGCGTTTAAGAACAGACTAAATCAGTGACTCACCCCCTGAAGTGTCCCTGAAATAACCCTTTAATGAGTATCAATTATTGTATAGAATTCCAGAAAGACACATTATTTGGTATTCCTTATCTTTCTTATTTAGGGTCAGTGCTGAAAGTGTTAGACTTGTGTCACTCCTTTTCTTCTTTTTTTAAGGTGCTTTAACAAGAAAGCCAGCCACTCCAAAACTTAAGAGCCACATGGTGCTGCCCACAGCCCATGGCACACAAACCACACTCATTCATACTCAGATACCGCCATTTTCAGTTGGTTATCATGCCTTAAAATAGCTACTAGGATTGATATGTAAACCACTGCATCTAAATTGTGCCATAACGAAATACGCACGCTCAAACCGGGTAGTGATTTCAGCATATAATGCCTAATGTTTGCCTGTACATTTCTGTGGGTACGTATGTAATGACAGAGGGTGGTCCTACTACTTAGCACTCAGTGTTCAACCAAAGTTGGTCCCCAAACACAGAACTAGATAGTGAAACTATGGGACAGATGCAAGATAATTTCCTTCATGAAAAATCTAGTCTGTACTTTGAGATTCACCATCCACCAATACTTTGGACTGTTCCTCGTTGATAATCAATTTGTTCCGGGTACAGTATTTGTGGAATGCTTCGATCTGATCTATCTGTGCATGGTGAACTCTGTCCAAGATGGCGGCATCAGAAAGCAGAAGCAGGGGGTCCCATAGCATCCCACTCTAGGCACAGCCATTCAAACTTGTAAAAAAATTATGTTCAAAATCAAATAAAATCGGGTGGGTGTCAGAACACTCTTGCACCCTTCCCCAAAGAAGTGAGTTTTCGTTTCACAAGGGTTTGAAGCTTGTAACCTTTTTTTTTTTTTTCAAAAAACCTTTTATACCTACTGTGGAAAAAGACATATACATGCGTACATACTTTACGTTTCAATAAGATCACATGACCCATATAACAATGTGAGACGGTAAACGGGGGTAGGGGGTGGTATCCAGATCACATCTTTCCTGTGCTGCAGTCGTTGTCCAGACCCCCAGTCCTATCCGGAGGCGCCATTGGCCAACCCTGCAACCCAGGAGCAACTTTCTCGGCCACTCTCATTACATTAATGCAAAGTGTCTCATAGGTGGGGGCTTAGCCACTATCGCTGGGCAGTTTTCTGCAAAGTCAATGAAAGTTCTCCAGACGGATAAATATGTGTTCCATCTCCCCTCACAAAGTGCAGTAATTTTATCTGCCACTAGAATGTCCCATATTTTAACCCACCGCACCTGGACCAGCGGCACCTCTGCATTTTTCCAGTTACATGCGATGGTCAACTTGGTTGCCAAGAGAAAGTGCCCAATGAAGGTAGCCATCGGACCAGGCAGGTGAAACAGCCCATCACCTGTGTCACCCAGCAATATCACCCAGGGATTCATAGGAAGAGACAGCCCTGTGAGGCCCCTAATCCTAGACAACTCCTCCTTCCAGGAGGGCCCAACCTTTGCACACGTCCAGACGATATGGAAGAGAGCACCCACTGCACTGCAGCCCCGCCAACAATTCAGTGAGTAGTCCGCAGAGATGGGGTGAAGATTCTCTGGTGTAAGGTACCACCTGTGACGAAACTTGTATGCACATTCTTACAGTGACACATCTAGAGGATGTATGAATTCTCGCCCATATTTGCAAACGTGCTTCATCCTCGATTGGCCCTTCCAGATACTCCTCCCACCTACTCATGTATGGCAGGTGCACCACTGGGTCCCACATGTCCAATAACCTGCAAAACGCCCTACCCACATAGTACAAATGTATTCCTGGTGTCGGTCAGGAGCGAGAAACCATGGGCCGAATCCAGGGATCCCTGGCCAACATATGGGAGGTGACCCAGCGCCACAGCTGACTGCACCTGCTCTATGACTTTGCATATCAGTTGCATAGCGGGATCACTGCAGGTGACCATGTGGAAGACCTGCGAAGTAAGTTGTAACGAAACACGTCCGGGACTCCCAGGCCTACCACTCCTGTAGGCCTCATTAACAGCTTCTTGGAAATTCTTGCCTGTTTGGTCCGCCCTATGAATCTGAGAATTTTCCCCTGCAATGTGTAGAACTCTGAGTCTGGAATCCTGACCGGTCACGCTAGACAAACCCATAGTAAGCAAGGTATGAGATTGATCTTCACTGCTGCGATCCACCCAAACTATGTCTTGCGCCCCCCCATCTACCTAAATCATCAGACGTTGCTTGGAACAGCGGTGGGAAATTGCAGCGGAACACTTCATAGACCCTATTAGGGATGCGCACCCCCATTTAAGGGATCAATTCCCGGGAACACTGCATCAGTGCCAGAGCCTCAATGACTCGGTCTATCCCGGGCACCCAGAGAAACGTCCAGCCCATGCGACTAAGTTAATTTTGAAGCCCGAGATCCGGCCAAAGCTTGTCATTTCATCTAGTTGTCGAACCAGGAAAGTGTGAGGTTTTCGAAGAGTGACCAAAATGTTGTCAGCATAGAGTGAAACCTTACAGCTGACCCACCACCCCCAGCTCTGATCTTTCTATGCCTGCATTAGCTCTGATATGACGGGCCAGCGGTTCCATGCTCAACGCAAAGATCAACGGGGATGGAGGGCACCCCTGCCTAGAACCTGTGGTAATCGGCAGCCCAACCAACATTTGCCCATTAAAACAAAGAGCGGTTGATTGATTGGTTCTGATAAATGGCCATAATCCATTTGATGTATCCAGGGCCAAACCCAAAGCTTTCTAAGACCCCCCCCCCCACTAAGGTAACACCAGCTAACACTGTCAAAGGCCTTATGTGCTTCTAATGTGATAATTCCCATTCCAACCCCCGATCTCACCCCGCCCCTCTGCCCCCCACCTCCAGCAGGTCAAGGACCCATCTCACGTTGTCATGGGTGCTGTAACCCAGTTTGATCACTTGCTATAATTCTGGGGCAGAATCTCCATCATAGCCGGTCCAAGATCTTGGAGAAGAGCTTCAGATCTAGGTTAGCAACGATGATGGGTCTGTATGAATCACATAGTGCCAGGTCTCTCCCTGGTTTGGGGGATCAGTACCGTTGTAGAGGTACCCATGATAGGGGCCACCTTGCCAAACACCCTAAATTAATTAAAGAGTTCCAACAGTGAAGGAGCCAGGAGAGAACAAAATTGTTTGTCGAAGGGAGCGGTAAACCCATCAGGACCAGGGGCCTTGTTCTTCAATGTCCTAATGGCCCATTGCACCTCCCCCAACACAATCGGGGCTTCCAAGGTCTCACATTCCTCTGTTATAAATTTCAGCAGGTTCACCCCCCCCTGCAAGTTCTGGGTCCTTGGCTGCAGGCTGGTCCCCTGCCCCCTAAAACACTTTCCCAAAGTGATCCCCAAATATTCTCCGCTTCTCTGCCTCCCCCGCTGTAGTACAGCCCTCCCACCACGCAGGGCCAACACTGCGTTCCAGTTCTGAGTTTTCCTAAGTTTAACCACCAGGAGGCGATTGGTCCGGTTCCCATTTGCATAATGATAATAGTTTGGTTTTTAACATAGCCTGGCCCGCCAAATGCTCCTCCAGCTTATTGTGTGCCACCCTCGATATGTAAAGAACAGTGTAAGCTCCATGGACTCTGTTGAAGACAAAACTGAAATATCCCAATGTTCACACACAGGAAGATCTGTCTCTTTAAGGGGAGATGTACATTTACCTGAGACGATGAGGCTGGTGAGAGAGTACACCGAGTAGAGGCGAAGCATGACCAGAAAGAGGAGAGCGTAAGCAGGGGAAGCTCCCTGACGAGGTGAAGCTGGGAGGAGGTGGAGCCAAGGAGAGGCGCAGAGGCCGTGACTTTCGTTGGAGTCCTGGGTAGCAGAGGGAAACGTGAGCAGCTCAGTGTTTCCAAGGAGAAGGTAATGAAGGAGGAAAGTCTTATCCCCTTGGTGGCATGACCACCATAACCCTGTGGTGGACAGTCCACCCATCGAACACCACCAAGTAAGTGTCCACGAGAGACCCTGCGACACGCAGTGCGACAGTCACGTAGAGGAAGAGAACAGAGCGAGGAATACCGACGCAAAGGAGGAATACGAGCAGCAGAGTAGAGGAAGAGAACCCGAGCGAGCAGTGAACCCGAAAGCGTTCCACTGCAAAGACTGAGGTAACCGGGAGAATGGGAGTACCAGGAGGACTCTGGGGAATTGCTATGTAAGAGGAGAAACCTGTCTCAGTGAAATTGATGAGATAATGAAAATAACGCCCGTAAATTGGAACTGTACGAATGTAACCACAAGAATAACGAATAAGCCTGAGAGAGAAGATATCAAAGAATGAATACTAAGAGAAACTCATCCCAGTAAAAGTGACAAATTCCTAAATATAGAGCCCATAAAGTTGAACTGTAATAAAGTGATTCCGTGGGTAGTGAATAAACCTCAGAGAAGGTGTTAAGAACTGGAGACCAACATCCTGTGAAGAAGGCCGGGAATCTAAATGGGTACTGAAGTCAAATGAAATAGGACAGAGAAGAAGTGCTAAAACAGAGCCACACAAGGAAAGGGGTAGGCTTGCGTTTCTACAAAGGATAGCCAACCTAAAAAGGCCTGAGTTACAGAGATCAGAAAGGCATATACCCCCCTGGGAGAGACCATAAGAAAGAGAATTACAAAGCCTTGTTCAATAACTATCCCAAGAGGAGAGAGCAGACCGAAGTACATTATGAAAGAACTTCAGGACCTTGTGCAGACGGTGTCAAGAGACTGAAGATACCTTACTAACGAGAACTATGGAACACATAGAGACAGTGCCATAAGAGAACAAGAAGGAGGAAGGGACATTTTCCTAGTATCATTTGTTAGTCAGATAGTGGTAGGGTCAGCTAGAATTTGTTTTAGATGGAGGACATCTTCATTTCAGAATTCCTGACAAGCACCTTGAGGTATTTAAATAGGCAGGGAAACCCCTATAGTGATAGGGAAAGATCGGCCTTATTTTTATACGCTTTTTAAATTGTTTGCATAAACCCCACTCAAAATGTTCACGTGTCCGCCTGCTCCTTCTGACCCGCTACAATTCTCAGACTTGCAGTCCTGGATTTATAATGGGAAAAGCCAAACAAGGCCCGACACGGAAAGAGAAAGCACGGTAGAGTGAACATCTCCCGAATCATACGCGGCATGCGTTCCTGTGAGATTTCCAAGAGGGTAGTAGGGGACTGCCAGGGACTGACTGGATCACAGCTTGTGGCTGGCAGCTGTGTTGCCAGCCAGATGGCATTGACGCTCACTATGCATGAATCAGCGGACTCTGCCTCCGCAGGCAGCGAGCATCTCTCATCAGCTAATAAGCGGAGTACAGTATTCCAGCAGCACAGGGGAAGGGACATCTGATCCTCGCGAATGCGATGGTAAATGCGCGTTAATCTGCTGGGGATTTACCCTGGTAAAGGAGCCATGAGGGACGCATAGACAACATGGTCCAAAAAGTGTGCCTGCAGGCCCTGCCATCCTCCCTCGCGTTCCATCCCCTCCTTCCTCCTCCTTTTCTCTCATCACTAGAGACCTCGGACAGCCGAGAAAACGTCCTTCCTCCTTGCTGTAAGGTTACACCAGAACTTGTATATTCCACAGCGATGATGTTGGGTCTGTGGATCAGTGGACGAATTCACCCACTAAATGGGTTTGTGTTTGATCTCGTTGATGGTCAACGGTTTGATTCCAGGCAGGTGTACTCAGCTGTTTATCCTTCCAAAGTCGACAAAATGCATACCGTTGAGTTCTAAACCAGTCTTTAGGACTTGCCCGTAGCTTCCAAATATCCCCTGTTGGATGATCTTGCGCTATATAAATATCAATTCTGTTATGTCCTTGCAAGAGTATATTCAGAGGCCAGAAACTAATGTAGTTGGGCCCACCACAGTGACATTAACATCTATAAATGCCCACGCAATGCTGCTGAGTGCACCTGTACAGATGTTAATGTTAAAGGACATTTGTACCGTGCACTATCACCACCGGAGTGGTCCCCTGGCGCTCTGGCGGCTCTGAAAGAGGAGGGGAGGTTGAGTTAGTGGGAGGAAGCAGGAAAAGTGCAAGAGAGCAGTGATGTGCTGTTGGCGGCCTCAGCCCGGTGGGTCAGTTGTTGGATGGGCCTTGCCCGCTCAGGCCGTACCCTGTCTACTCGTCTGAGTATATAGCCTTTAGAAACCACTTGTATGCTTATGGTTTCCTATCGGAGCCATGCGCGGCAGTGGTGTTGCCATAATTGAGGAAAGATGTTAAGCCTGCACTTAACGCTGAACTCCGAAAGCCCCTTTTCATATATAGTATCTCAGTGCTCCAAAACAGCTGCACCCCTTCATGGCAGAGCCCAGTGTTCATGGTGCCTTTCTAAACAGAGAAACTCACTAACGAGGTAAGGATTCTCAGATAGGGCTAGATTAAAAAAAAAACCTCATCTTTCATGCACTTGAAAGGAAATGAAAGGACGGGCACAGGGGTGGAAGGACGGGCACAGTAGGGGTGTAAAACTGGAGGGAAGTGAAGACTGCATTGGAGACCACATAGCTGTGTGGTTTTATCGCAGGTAGAGCACTAGGCAAACTCGATGGGCCTGGCGTGTTTAATTTGTCACAAACAAAACCTGTTGTAGCTGGATGGTTATCCCAACCTCTGGCATTGCTCTGTGAGGGCCTCCAGACCATCGTTCCTCGCCTGCATGGCCATGACCAAATCCCCAATAAGATACATACTAAGAAGGAAGCTAGGACTTTTACAGGGTTCTGCAGATCTGGGAGAAAATTGTCTCTTGTTATTGTGGTGCCCCTTCCCAAAATAAGTAGTTGGGGGAGGGGGGGGGCTTCCAGGTTGCAACAGTTAATATTTGATTTGGAGGTTGGGGCTGAAATCCTGTGGGCTCGTGGTGGATAGTTTACAGCAGGTTCTATAGGGTCCAAAGGATTTTAATTGCGACTGCAAGGTGGCTCAGAAAGAGCTGCCTAGAAGAGTCAACTGTTGGTATGAGAACTGAAGATGACAGACAGGATAAATGTGTGGTAAATATTTGATGAAAGTATGTTGAGGTAATGTTGTTTGCAATGTTTTATTCCCAATTAAAATGTTTACATAAAATGGCGTCCTCTTAGTCCTGCCAGTGGAGGACCCCACTACTCAAAGTTCCTCCTTTACTCACTAGAGGGAGAGACCTGTTCCCTCTGCCCACCAGGGGTACACTAGAGGTGGAGTTTTCCAGAAGGCAGCGGCAGTCGCATGCACCTTCTTACACACATCCCAATTTCAGTCAAGACTCCTACTGATGATTTCGGGGCTTAAAGGAACAGGCACGCATCTCTCTGCTGGAGAGAGGCGGTGTCGCTCAGGAAGGCCGAAATAGATTAGACATGCAGCCTTCTCCAACGGCCCTACATGGGGGAACATGGACCTCTTCGATTCTTCTGATCAGTTGGTTCAACCCAAACAGTGGCCAGATAGGAGTCATGCCCAGCATTTGGAATGGCAGCCTCAGCCCTGACACACGCAGGGCCTCTGTTCACCAGCCCTTCTTCAGTGTCTACGACCATCTGGGGTAGATCTGAATGTGCACTGAGTATGTCTCTGCCTTCGGTCGAGGTTGAACCTCTGTGATTGCTGCAGGGAGCACTTCCTAATCTCCAAAGAGGAAAAGTTGAAAAGGGACCCACGGTTGGAGGGTTCGCTTAACGGTTGTGAAGCTCTAGACCGCTATATTCAATATGGAAGCATCTTATGCATTGATAACATGTTTTTTGGGGAGGGAAAGGAATGTTCATTGTATCCCTGCTTGCAAGCAAATCTCATTGGTTAATGCGGTGCCCTTTCATTGCCGTGGATTTTGGCAAGCGCTTTTGGTAAAATGCCAGGGCAATGAGAGGGATCTACATCTAGTTCCTGTGCATTTGACGGAGCACATGGTCCTATGCTGGCATTGACCCAGCCAGGGTTGCTCCGGAGCACCTGGTCCCGGTGCAGGGGTTGCTCCTGGCAGGGTTGCTTCCTAGGTAATGTAGGATGCGAGATACTTGCGCTGCCTCGTAGTATGGACGAGGCAGCTGCCGGTGTGACTCAAGATGTCCTCGGTGGACCACTCTCAGGGGCATCTCGTCATACAGCTTGCAGTGCTCCACAGCATGCTGGGGTTCCCGGATACTCGCTGACCCAGATTTGCTCCATCAAACACTGCAGCTCCATAAGTGTGGAGAGAGTGCAGCTTCAGCCATGATATCAGGCTGAAAGTGAATCAATACTTAGTGAACGGTTGCCAGACAATCCATCCATGTCTCCTGGCGTGGCGTCATAAGTCTCTTGCAACCTCCATCCTGTTTGACGCCCTGCTTCGGCTAACCCTAAACAAGTTGACCCTTCTACAAAGTCCCACCCACTCTTACAGCAGATGTTTGCGATGGTGCCCGTCCCCCTTGTCACACCAAAGACTGAGAGTTAGAGTTTACAATTATACAATGCAGCCAACATCTTCATTAATCGTGCCGGGGCGGGTATCGGAAAGCTTTGAATGTGGCCATTATTAGCTGGTATAATGCGCGCATTCCAAACTTTCAGAATCCATTTCACCCCATTCTTCTTGAGTACGCTCCCATAGTTCCCTTTTTAGTTTGGGCTGAGCCCAAACTATTACATTTGAGTACTTCATTCAAGTACAGATAGGTGGGAAGGACATATTATGATGGACACAGAGGAATGACATTTGAGGAGGCACACAAATCCCACCCATTTGCTGCCCATAGTCCTGCTAATCCCTATGGCCATTCCCACCCATTCCTGCCTCTCCCCGGCCAAAACTCCTCAAGGGAACTACTTGCACTTGCGAGCTTGCTTTGAAGGCTTTCAGTTCGTGTAGTGTGCTGACGTAGGACGAAGGCTGGCTGTTTTTTAGTTTTGTTCGGGTCGTGGGAGGAAGGAGGCGGGTCATGGGAGGAAGGAGGCGGGCCTTCAGGAAGAGTTCTGCAGTGTTGCATTGCTTGATGAGCTCGAGTTAAAGTTGCCGAGATTTTGAGAGTGCTTCTGTTTTTTTTCTTTTCTCTTCATGACGAGCATAAAGAATCACACGTGCAGGAAATGGCCTCGCAAAGCGGCTTTTGAAGATTCTGCTTCGGATGAGGTTAAGTTCTTCAATTTGTTGGAGTACTAGAATCTTAATGCATCAAAATGGCACAGGATCCTCGTGTCTTCGAAATAATTGCAATCCTTTGAAAACCTTTCTCCTGTGCTGCTATCGCGAACAGCATATTCCATACAGGTTGGCCACATTTTCAAAACCAACAACCTGTTGAAAACACACTGAATATACTCGTCGCCTTCGATGTATAAGCAGCATTTACCAGGCACTGCGATCAGATGCCCTGGTATTCATACCGGTTTATAGTGATAATGTTGAAAAAAAAATGTCGACTTACAAAAATGTCGAAAAAAAATGTCAAACAATAATGTGGAAAACCTATACATATAATGAAAAGAGTAAATTTTTAGAAAAAAAAGTCGAAAAAAAGTCATTTAGCACTATCAATAAATACATAAACAAGAAGAGCCCCCCCTCACCCAACACCCCCGTCACCCCCCCACCACCCTCTCACCCCTCATACTCAACACATTTTAATTATATATATATTTATTTATTCAATAAATAAACAAGAGTATCATTTACTAGGGGGGTCCCCGCCAACCCCCCCTCACCCAACACCCCCCTGTCACCCCTCACCCCCTCACCCCCCCACCCTCTCACCCCTCATACTCAACACATTTTAATTATATATATTTATTTATTTTTTTCTAAAAATTCGAAAAAATGTAGAAAAAATTCGGCATTATTGGTTTTCGACATTATTTTTTTCAACATTTTTTTTTCGACATTTTGACTGTCGACATTATTGCATTCGACATTATCGCTGACCACCATTCATACCATTTTGCACCTGCTACCATGAATGGGAAGTTAATACTACTACGGCTGTGCTTGGCATTACCAATGCTTGTTATTAAAAGAAAGTGAAAACTTACTTTAAGTCTCCTCTCCTAGCTCCCTCCTTGGCCACACCTCCACATACTCCATGAACATAGAAACAGGGCTCTTTCCTGAGCTGCCTTTAATGGCAGCCATCTTGTTATCTTTTTTTGTTGTTGTGAATAGCTTTGCTCGTCTCGTGCTACCCTTGTTAACGTCCCAAAAAGTAATTGGCACCCTAGTCATTTTGCCTGGGGCTAATGGCGACAGACATTTGGGCCAGCTATAACCATGCCCCTGCCCTCGGTAATGGCGTTTGCTTTATTCCTGTCGTTACCATGGGTTGAAAGACCCTTACAGCTGCACAGGTGCCTGTCCGCTAATTAATAGCTGCTGACCTGTTGCCAGGTTTGATCTGGTCATGACATGTTCTCCAGGAAGCCCCAAGCAGAATCCTGCACATCACATCCTTCATGAACATTGAGCCAGATGGGGCCTGAATCTAAGGTAGTTGGGCCCACTGCGGTGACATTAACATTTGTAAACGCCCACACACCTCTGCTGAGAGGGCATTTACAGATTTTGGGTGGGCCTTGCCCGCTCAGGCCCCACCCTGTCTACACTTCTGCAGTTCTGCACTTCTCCCATGTTATACTGGCTCCTCAAGAGCTACTCTCCCTGCCCCAGCCCTGTGAATTAACACCAGTATTGATCCCAGGTGTCACGCGTGACATGGCTTCACTTTCCTGAGGTATCGGGTAATAAAATTGCGGCAAAAATGTCGCTGGTAAAAAAAATCACTGTGGTTTGACACGGTAAAGGTGTACCCCATTATACCATTTAAGGGGAGTGGGTGTTTTGGGGGTGTCCCCCGATCCCCTTAAATTTGTATAATGGGTCCAGGGGTGTACCCCGCATTTTTTTCAGGATTTTGGCGGCAAAACCACAGCATTTTTGCTGCAATATTTTGTATTCAGTCATTTTTGCCGCAATTTTAAGACGTGGAACCTTTCCAGCAATTGGCGTTAGGTTGCACACTAAGCAACATATTTCCAGACATCTCAATATACGCAATAGATGAAAACTAGGTAAACCGTTGTATACAATAAACACACTCTGACCAATTCAGTGCACTTCGGAATCAACAACATTAAAAATACTTGCACAAAACACGAACGAATGTCTAAAAAAAATAAATGGTGAATACTTCAAATATCCCTCAATTTCCATCAACCAAACCGGTATCTGTAATTCACCCCAGCTGTTTGGAGAGTGACATTTTTAAACTTCTATTCGGACAGTGCCATTACGCCTTTTGCTTATTGGCTGTGTAGTGCATGCTTTTGCGGTTAGCAGAACATGTTACACGTTTAACTGAAATTAACATGCAATGAAAAGCTGTTTCAGTGCTCCATTTTAACACAATTGTGGTCGCCTTTGTGACCTTTTATTGGTATAACGTTCTTTCATCGATGGGTGCAATTTCAATGTTTTCTTTTTTTTACGAGTACATTTTACCACAAAACTCATCAAAATATATAGGGGGGGTTGGAAAAATATATATAAGAGGTGGGGAGTCAGGAATAGGTAAAAAACAATAGGGGATGGGGGATTCAAGGGGGAAACTCCCCAAAAAGAAAAGAAAATCCATTTCGATGAGTTTTTTCGGTAAAACATACTCGTAAAAAAAACAATGGAAATTGCACCCATCAGTAAAATGACATAGAACCCATTTATTTTCAAGTGACGTCAACAATTGCTTCGGAGAGTCGGCTGGCTACCGGGAAGAACTGAACAGAAATCTGTGGCGTGTGCTTCAGCAAGCCATGTTCCGAGACTTGCTGTGGGGGAGACTGAAGTGAACACTCTTTGCTTTGGTTCCCGCCTAGTTTCTAAATCGTGTCCAACAGCAGTTTCAGGGTAACTACTGAAGGGGAAGAGACATGTTTCCCGTTTGCATCAAGTCATCGTCATTCTGCCGACAGGCTGTGTGGGAAGTGCAGTAGCCATGGGTGTAATTATAGAGGGGACAAGGGTGTTAGTCCCCCCCCCCCCAAACTTTCGTGACACACCATTTTGTCCCGCTCATTTGGCAGGGGCCCCTTTCCTTTAGATGTCATGTCCCCCCCACAACGTTTTCAGAAAAGTCCAACCGCAAAAGTGCAAGCCATTCTTAACTGGACTGCGCGTTCATTGTGACGGGAGCCAGGGATGCGCCATGAGTGACGGGAGCTAGTGCCACTGATAATCACAGGTAGGAGCCAGGGGCAGGCCGTTTCTTGGCCCGGGCGAAGCGGGTGGTTGCCTGCGGCGCAATCGCCCTGGGGCGGTGGGAAATTAAGCCTGGGAGGGTGTGATTGCCGTGGGGGGCGCAATTGTACTGCTGCGAGTAGCGGCAGCAGGTGCTCCCTCTGCCTCTTCTGACCAGCGTAACGTTACGTGAGTCAGAGAGGCTCTCTGAACTCGGGCCACCTCGGCCCGGGGAGCAGAGCTAAACCGCGCAGGAGGGGGGCGCAGTAAGGGGCCCACCCAGAAAGCTGACTCTGATCTGACTGCACAAAAGATTAAGCAGCCTGCTGTGCCGGTGAGTGCTCCTCTGTAATGTGCATCTGGCTGCTCTCTGCCGACTTTTGGATGACTGGGAAGCGTTGGAATATGCAAACAAAGGAATGCATATTCCAAACGCAGCATGTGAGATTCTCTGGAGTCACACACCCTGTGCCCCTCATTCTTTGTGTTCACAGCCTTTCAAGTGGGGCAATTTATAAGTGATGGCTCATTTCACAAGCCATTGTTTTTACATAGTATGTGTCTAACATTTCAGTGTTAAGAACTGAAGATGGAGCATTTTTATTTAAAGAGAATTAAAATGCCACACAGAAAACTTTTAAAACGATTTTCTTTATTTTCATGTCTCTTTATTTGAAACACCAAAACATTTTTTTTTGTATATTACTTTTTAGTTGCATATGGCACATCCCTGTCATTGTCTTGCTTAAGTATTCTAGTGGCTGCTTTGGGACATTAACTAAATGCATGTGTTCAGCATCAAAGGTCTTTTAATTTTCTAAACAAGCCAGCCACTGCTTAGCGTGGACACCAGGTGGCAACTCAATGTCACTTGGCACCTTGATTAGGAAAGTAGAGTTCATTGTTTGTCACCATGTAGACAGTACATGGCAAATCAAAGCAGTGATGTGTGCAACAATGTTCTGTGCGCTGCACAAGCCAACACCCTGCTGGTTAATGGCGTCTGTGGCACTCCCGTATGTAACCACACATATGCCTGTTTTTGACTGATGTTTCCCAAGTCCATACAATAGCATACTGGAACGTTTTGTGTATGTGGCTCTGATGGGCATGCCATACTGTGCCCACACTTAAATGCATGAAGCAAACAAAGAAGTTGCCTCAAACTGTAAATCCACTAAGCCAAATGAAATAATATTATATGATAGTGTACTAGGCCTGACAACATTTCAGATAGTGCTGGAGGGGTTGGAGGAAAAAAACAAGTACAGCAATCATACTAGGGACAGGGACAATTCTGATAGAGTAAGTGCATAGAAGAAAGTAAGGGGAGGAGATGGGAAAGGGGAGAGGAGGAGAGAACAGAGAGTAAACAGTCAAAAAGAGGAGAGAGCGAATACAATTTTATTTTGATATGTATAATTGGTTTATTGGTCAAACACAAAAGAAAATGTCAACCTTTAACATACAGACCTTATTTTCTTTGGCCCACTTGAGCCTCTTTAAATGTGTCGTCCTGATCGGTCTGTCCCCTGTCAGGCTGGACGCCGTTCTCGAAGAGCGATGAGAAAATTCGTTCCACCCGTTTTAAGGCATCCAGTATCTGGCCAAGTTTATGTACCGTCATTAGGTGTTCCCACCATTCCTCTTCAGTTGTAGAGTCCGGTGGGACATGGGTGGTCTTCAAATGCAAGCTCCGTAGTTTTTGAAATCTCGAGCAAGTGAAAGTCAGATGTTTCGGGGTTTCCAGGGTTTCGGGGATCCTACAGAAATGACAACATGCGTCTTGCATTATAATCTGTTTTCTTAAGTACTGCACTTCTCTTGACAGCATTAGGTTTAATATGCAGCGCATCAATGCATTCCTATAGTGAGATGATGGGAATCTTGTAAGGTACGGGGGGATGACTTAAGTTATTCATTTCCCAAATGATATGGCAGTAAATGTTTTGTGCCTTCTGCCGGTCCGTTTCGGCCCAGTCCTTCTCCTGTAAATGTTTCTTAGCCTTATCCGGATTGTCTTTCAAGGTCTCTATTAAAATGTTGTTCTGTTTTAATGAGTCATTACATTTGTTTCCAAATACGAAGACATTTCAATCTCTTGTTGTTGTTCCTTGAGTTTACCAAAATCTCAAAGGGAATTGGGGGATTATCCAAAAGGCATTTACCATAGCGAGATGGTTTTCCATAAGACTATCAAAACCATAGATTGCAGTCTCAATTCATGTCTAATTGTTTCCACTTTTAGACAGTTTGGAAGTCTAAGGATTTTCCGCCAGAAATAGGACTCGAATTTCCCCCATTCTGCCAAGGATAGGTTTAGACAGGTCTCACCTCCGTGGGTCAGGATAGGTACAACCTTTTGTTTGTAGAGGAGATAATCAGAGTCATGGAGTAAGTGCCGTATCTCTGATGTAAAGCTCTCCCCTGATTTGTTAGTTTTCTAGTCGTTCCCTGATGAAGTTTATTTGTGCCCACTCATTGATGTTTTTGTTAATTTTGACCCCCAGGGATGTTAGTTTCCACAGTTTTCAGCACCTGTTTATCGATTCTCCATGTGAAGGTGGACTTTTTTTTTCTGGCACCAAGGGCAGATTGCATTACCAGGATCATCGACTTATCTACATTGATTTTCATTCTATTTTGATCGAGGTAATCCTTAAATACCACTATTCGTCGTTGCATCCCTATTGCTGTTTGGCCAATAAAGACAACATCATCTGTGTAGAGAATCCAGGGGAGTTCTGTCCCAGCTTCGATGAAAATGCTCATATTTTATCCTGGGAAGCTTTTATGTCTGCCAGATACAAGGCAAATAGAAAAGGAGCGAACGCACAGCCCTGTTTGATGCCCTTAAACGTCGGAATTTTCTCTGTTGTATCCCCTCCCTTTGAGACAAGTATTTTAACTGTTGTGTTCGAATAAAGCGCTTTTATTGCTTCCAAAAGGTCTTTGGGGCAGTGCCATTTTTCCAATTTAACCCATAAGTGTTCTCTACTGACTGCATCAAAGGGCCTGTTCGCGGTCTATAAATTCTAAGTAGATATTCCCTTTAGATTCAAGTGCTCGTAGTTTCAACAGGTTTAATAGAAACAGATTCAGCGAGGTGCCCACCACGGTCATAAAAGCAGTCTGCCGTTTGTCCAGGATTTCGGCCTTGATAGTCCAGTTTTTCAAGTCTCTTAGCAGATCGAGGAGAAAATCTTTAATATAGAATCTAAAAGGGCAATAGGCCTGTAGTTCCTTGGGTTAGTACGGTCTACTTTCTTGAAGATCAGATCTATCAGGGCTTCCTCCCAAGATTGCAGGATCGATCTAGTTTTTGCAATCTGCTGGAATAGAGTCCAGATTAAATCCGTCCATGCCTCCCCGTTTTCTTTTAGCATGTAATTAGAAATGCCATCGGGTCCGGCCGCTCTAGAAGAGCTCAGCTGTTTGATTCAATGTAATATGTCTTCCCTGTTAAACTCAATAAGCCAGGGCGATGATTTGGCCTTTTTTGTGGGGGGTTTGATGGTCTCTTCTGCTTTAAATAGGGCCGTATAATGCTTCACCCAATCTTCCTTTGAGACTTGGTTTGTAGTTAGGGCATGTTTGACATATTTGCCTTTATTTATAATATCCCAAAGGGAACTTGTATTACCGGTACTGATCGCGGCTAACATATGTTGTGCATCTGCATGTGCTCGCCATTTCTTCAAGGATTTGAGCCAGTTTTTATACCGCTGTTTACATTGCTTTGTTCTTGCCTTGCTATCAGGCGAGGTTCTTTTATGGATTTTTCTTAGATCAGCATGATACTCCCTTCTCCTTTTGACAATGTCCATATTATAGGCATGTTTTCTTACAGTTGCTGTGATATTATTGGTATCCCTCTTGACTTCAAATTTCTTCAACAGCCATCTGTATTCCAATACATTTGTTGACCTTTTGATGTTGTCGTCTATCTGAGCCGCTAATTTAGGAATAGCAGATGCTTTGATCCTGAGTAGATTTCTGCCCTATTTTAATTCTATTGGGCATGCGTTTTGTTGGTGCGCCTCTTTAGATTTCCACCCGAGTTCCACTTCCAATAGTGCGTGATCACTGGTCAGCTGTTCTTTACGGTAAATGATTCGATCCACTTGAGTGTGTGACCTGCCACAAAACAGTAGTCCAAGCAGGCACTACTACGATTAAAAAACCAAGTATCCGCATCCGGAATGTCGCCCTGAGTTTGTCATTTAGTATTACCATTTCTCTGATGTTCATTTCCGTGATCCATCTATTTTCCCAGGGTTCCAACCCTGGGAAAATAGTTGGCCTTTTTTGTCCAAGAGCTTCAGGTTCAGATCGCTGCAAAGGATCAACTGGTTTTGATCTTCGATCATGGACTCATCAATGCATTCCATAATGTCTAAAAGGTACTTTTCAGTTTCGCAGTCTTGACTGCTCCGATATGTGTTGATTAAGAGGAGTCTGATCTCCTGGCTCCCTCCATTTTATTTTACCAATTTCAGCACCTGAACCTATGGATTGGGTATTTGATTGTCCCGAACCTGCAAGTCACTGTCCTCTTTAACTAGGTTCAGGGGCCCAGTGCAAGGCCATCCCAAGGATCCTTTCAGTGCGGGGTTGATGAAACTTTGATATCCCTCGCATAACAGGCTTGTCCTCAGCCAGGTCTCCTGCAGGCATATCATTTCAAACTCACTCAAGAAGTCACATTCCCCAGAAAATAAGTGCCCAAAACCCTGAGTATTCCATGAGACCAGACAAGATCTTATTTCTGGTCCCTTCTGCGGGCTCTATTGCTTCTCTTTTTCCCATCGGGTGTCCGGCTTTACTGATCTTTTATCTTCTCCTACTTGTTTGGCATCTCTGGTTCCCAGACTATTCTATTTAGGTCTTGAATTAACAACAGTAAACCTTATCTTAATCAGGGTCCTGTCAGCAGGTTTAAAGTGAGCGTCTCGCTGGGCGTAATTGCCAGATATAGTATTGCAGGTTTCTTCACTACTTTGGATTTTATTAGATTGGGGGTTAGGAGGTGGCCTAGGCCGGTACTTCGATGGATTATCAGCAGATGATTGGGTTTTATAAATATGCCGGTCTTGCCTAGATCTAGAGGTTTCCTTCTTCCGGTATCTTCCCTCATCAGCCTCCAAGATAATAAGCCTAAAGCCTAGGTCCTGCAGCTTTTCCTTTGTTAACACCAGATCCATTACTTTCTGCGATCTTCGATGAATGGTGATAAGATCCGTTCTGCGTTCATCTGTAAATTTGATGATTGCTAGATCTTCAGGTACTAAATTCCCTGATGAAATCAACTGGTTAAACAAAGTTAGTGTGTTTTTCCTATTCAGGAGGATCTTATTGTTGTCATTTGTGGTCCTTTCTAATTTTACTTGAAAGGTTTTTACAGTCTTTTCCCTTGAAGAGTCCGTTTGGGCCGGTTGATCTCCATCCCTTTTTTTTTCTCTCGAGATCCTTTTCTTTCCCCTTCTCGTGGATACTGGTCGATCTGGGGGCTGGTTTCCCCTCATGTCGTCTTTGTTGTCTTCGATGTTCTAGGTGTCTTATCGGGTCCTGGGTTTTTCTATACGAATGTGACTCAGTTTCCGTCCGATCAGAAGGCCTTTCTTTCTCAGCTCGATGTTCAGTTTGCGGCGAAGTTTTGTCCTCTAATTCCCAAAGGAGGTAATTCAATTTTCCCTCCTTCGTTTGAAGGTCTTTGGACTTGTTTGTTGCAATCAGGCCTTCTTTTCTCGTTCTTTTCCATTGTAATTCTTGCCTTACCCAGTCTTTCCTTATTATCGGGCGGGTTTGAACATTCGTCTATTACTTGCCAGTCAGTCAGGCTGATGTTCTCCCAAGATTCTTCCTCCTTATTGTTTTGGATAATTTCAATCAAGTCACTCAGACAACCCGAAGAATCCAGGTCCGCTATCGATCCTTGATCATGTTTGTGTCCCCTCCGTTAGACTGAGTCCATTAATGGGTGGAGTTTTTTTATTTAATTTTATTTCTCGTCACAGCCTTTTTGCTGGGGGTATCCATTCATCCCGGGGCGGTGTTTGTATGTTCCTTAAGAAAGCTCAAGAACCATTTGCTTTACGTTTAGTTGCTTGTTTTTTTTTTTCTTTTGGGAAGGCAATGGCTGAGCTTGTGATGGGATACATTTAGCAGTCATTATTGCGGGCTGACTCGTTTGATTTGGATCTTGGAACATGCTTCCTTGGTTTTCCCAGAGCCGGCTTGGCCTTTGCCCAGAATCAAAGGGCCCCCAGTTTGTTTCGGGGCTATATTTGGAGCTGGAAATTTAAGAAAAGGCTTTCCGTGTTGGTCAGCTAACAGGCTCGCAGAGAGGAAGGCCTTTATCTGTGTGGATTTCCTGATCCATTTATGATCTTCCAGAATGGCCTCCACGACTAGCTGTTTGTCATTCGAGTCCTAACGGGCCAGGTCGCATAGGCGATTTTGCCCTTTGCAAGAGTCATCTGATTCCTTCTCAAGTCTTGCATCTAGTTTGTTCACAAAACTGACTAATTCATTTAACTGCTCCCTCACAATCAAGTTTGATGCATGGGCCGAGTTCAATGAGTCATTAATGTTCTCATAAAGTTTTAGAAATGGAGTGATTGCGATGTTGAGTGCAGCCATGACTACATTTTGGGTATGGATGAAGTCATCCATCCTTCCTTTGCTGCAGAGTTCACCGATTTTCGTCAGGGAGAGTTCGTCGATCATCATCCAGGGAGCTTCTTTTTCCCGTAAGGGCGCAAGCTCGCTTACTGGGTCCATCCGCTTTCTCCCTTCGATGTCTGGCCAGCTTTCCTCTTGGGACATTATGGTTGAGGATTGGAGATTTGTTGTCAATTCTCCATCGGGCCGCAATTTTGTCCATGATGGAGAGACTCCTCCTTTTTTCTGCCCCGTAAGGTTCGAGATATCTTGGATCAATTTATTAGCCAGACATGCATTTGATGGTAACGGTGTTCCTAGTCCCGGGGGCCCCTTTGGGGAGGCAGGGGGTGAAGATACCACTGCATCGAAGCCTGTATCTCTACGTTAGATATATGGTGGGGACCCTTCTGAAGCTCGTCCTCAGGTTTACCATGTTGAGCATTGGGCAGCTCCGATGCGGTCTTAAATATCTCCTTTTTTCTCCGGGGTGGACTTGGGGGAGATCACACACGTTTTCCCAAATTTCCTCCTCCCTGTCAAAGCCCCGATTGGTTCCCAAGTAGTCATTACTCTCTTCCTCAATGAAGCTTTCGTCACAAAGACTCTCTTGATCCTGTCGAGCATTCAGCTTTCGGCTTCTAATTGCACTCCTTCCAAAGCAGGGAGAGTCTGTGACGGGAGATACCCCACTGCCGCTGATTTGTGCTGACTTTCCTCCTCTTCTGAATTCAGTGAATTCTGCGTTGCCTCATGTTGATTTATAGCTTGTGGCGGAATGAGAGAATGGGGATCGCTGGTAGCAGTTGGATCAATCGCCCCTGCAAGACAGATTTTCAAGATTGAGGGTTCCGCCACCGCGGGATCATTCAGGGGCTTTCTTGACTGGGGGTGTCCGGGAGGGGACAATTTCCTTAGTCGGCAGTCTCTCCACATCATCCAGTTTATCAGCGGGTGGGGGCGTGTGGTCCACCGTCCTGTGTGTCCTGTATGGCGGGAGGACTACCATTTTCAGGGGCACTTTCCCCTTCCGGATCACATAGGGATGGACATGACTGCTCTGTACGTTTCTGCCCCTGTACGTTTCAGTCCTGAAAAGCTCTGTGATTTAATGCAAAGTATCCATGAACCCTCACTGGTGCTATTTCCCCCCCCCCCCCCTCTCCCACTCTGAAGTATTTTGAAAGCGTCGAATAAGAGTGTACCAGAGTTTCCATCTTGGAATGATAAACTTCCATCATAAAATAATTCATATGGGTAGTCTAGTATTGCCCCTTGTGAAATACAATTGAGGTGGTACGACCAGAACACCTGCAACACAGGGCCAGTGGTCAGTGGGCCCCCAGACCCGGGTAGGCTGGTCACACCGGAGTTTGCAAGTATGTACAGTTTGAAACTGCTTTCAGGCAAAGACTTCCCTAAGAGCAGGTGACAGAAAAACCATTTACTTGGACAGCAACAACAGTTTTCACATTAGAATTCTTCTGTAAAGTACTTGCATTACAATGTAATGAAACCAGTTTCATTTATAGAGCAATTATTTATACATACTGAGGAGGGGGTTTCGTCGCACGACACATAGGTGTAGTTGGGAGTGGTGTGTGCCAGTCGGGGGGTGGGGGGGGTGGAGGGTGCATTCTGGTGTTTCGCCCATGGCACCAAGTTGGCTAGAAACTGCCCTGGCCAGGGGGGAGGGAGATTTTCCATTGGTTGGCTGGACCTTGACATCACTGAGGCGTTTGGTGTTGCACTTGACATATGATGGCAGCGCATGTGTGCATGGGAATTTACCTTACACATGGTGACTTCTTAAAGCGTATAACGGATTAACTGGGATTAGAAGGCATTACCAAGAGGTGTTTGTAGCTTCACCTGCATGGGTGATGTACCCTGCATATGGTGACTTTGCCATACATTTGAGGCATTAACCAGGATTAGTTGTTATTAGAGGCCTTTGAGGATTTCCTCTGCATATGATAGCAACTGTACCGATGTTAGCAGCTGGTATTGCAGAGGCATTTTAAGCCGCCTTTGGAATAGAACGATTTTACATATAGAGTATTTTGACATGTTAATTTTACATTTGTGGATGCCTATGTCTTGTTTTCTGGCTCCTAGATTTGCATGGCTGCCAGCCAGGGGCTGCTAGGGTAGAATGTTAGTATTGAGTCGACCACTGGATTTGAGTGATCGAGTGGAGAAATGAGAAACCATGCAGACACGTCATTTGGGGGTCGCCAGGGGTCGCAACTGCACCCCCTGGGACCAGAGTTGTAAAACCTAGGGGGACTCCCTTGCAATCCCAACTTTTTAAAAGTCTTTTTTTGCAAGAAAAGAAATACAGGGTGCCCCTGGTGTAGCGGCCCTGCCGCAGCACGGATGACCTTGCCCACCAGGTCTGGTGGGTCCTCGGCCCAGTCCTCGCCAATCAGGGGTTGGAGCTGACCATGACATGTGGCACATGCCATGTTCAGCTTCAACCCCTTATCCCTCGGCTTCCTTGCAGCTCACATACAGGAACCAGGAAGCTCTTGCCACTTTCTGGTTCCTGTTTGTGAGGAGCACAGGGGAGCTGAGGGGGCCTGGAAGGACGGGCCGAAGCTGCAAGAAAAAGATAAGAAGGCTTTTTTATTTTTGTAATATGTGTGTTTTGCATGTGTGAAATGCCTGTCAGATGTATGTATGTGAATGGTGGGTGAATGAGAAGTGATGTTTTTTGGGTGTGTGCCTGTCCACAGAGAATGTAATGAGTCGATATAAGAGAAAGTGCGGGTGACTAGTGGGTGAATGAGAAGTGATGTGTGCTTTTGAATGTTCTGGGTGGGTGGGTGTGTGCCTGTGTAGACAATGTAATGAGTATATGTAAGAGATGGCGTGAGTGACTGGTGGGAGGGGGCTGAATGAGAAGTGATTTGATGTGTGGGTGTGCGCTCCTGTGTAGATAGTGCAATGAGTGGATGTAAGAGAATGTGGGTGTGCGCCTGGTGGGTGAATGAAAATGATTTAATTGTGTTGGTGTGTTTTTGAATGTTCTGGGTGGATAGGTGTGTGCCTCTGTAGAGAGTGCATGTAAGAGAAGGTGAGTGAGTGACTGGTGGGTGAATGAGCATACATGTGGCATTGTGTTTTAGAATGTTCTGGGTGGGGTGTTGTGTGTCAGTGTGGTGAATTCAGTGTGAGTCAGTGCAAGAGGAGATATATGGTTGAGTGGCTGGTGGGTGAAAGGGGATGCATGTGTGTGTAAGGCCCTGGGAAACTGGGGATCACTGGAGCATTTTTGCCAAATCCTTTTTTGACTTTACATGTTTCACTGGTATTTTTGAGCAAATGAAAGTTCATGTGTGCCATTCCCTGGCTAGACTGGAATTTTGGTGCAGTCAGTCTAGCCATTGTTTACTGTGGCATGACATTTATTACTCAGCATTTTTAAAAATCCAAGCATGTAGTGTTCCCTCGCTAGACTGATGTTTTGGTGTAACGATTGTATATTAGTCACTGTAGCATGACTTTTTATTAACTGAGCATCTATGATGAATCAAGCAAGATAGGTGTTGTTATGGGTGCATACTAGCTTACAATGGTACCAGTTTGGACAGGTTTTCCTATTGTGACATTTCACTTTTAATGGCCAAACCAACAGGAGTATGTACTTACATAGGAGTACTGGCATATATTGGCAGAGACAGTTTTGGGCCCAGTGCCATAAATGACACTATAGAGAAACATCTTAAAGCGAACATAAACATGGTCTTACATGGGAATACTAGCATATGTTGGTGGAGCCAGCATGGAAATGTATGGGCACAGCCAGCATACAAATGTTTTTTATACTGGCATATATTGCATGGACCAACATAATAATGCATTGGGAAATGGCCTATGAACCTTTTGGTGACTTGCATCTATTGTACTTTTTTCATGATTTACCCTACAAAACCGATTGTTGGCCTTTTACCCACATTTTCCCAGAAAATGTGCGGTGTAATGCACCATTTAAGCCATTATTCAAAACATTTACTCTGGGGAGGGAGAAGAATCCCCCCGCCTTGCCCCACACCCCTTTTTCATTAGTTCGGGCTCCCTCGCTATGCTAAATCGGAATCGCAACTTATGGCAAATATTTCCACCTTCCAAAAAAACTCACCAGCCACCAATGGTGGCTAGTATATTTCTGGACCAGGCACCGCCCCCTTCTCTCTGATATGTTAAAGATTTAAGCTTTGATTGAAAAACACATTTACTTCTTTCACTTGCAGTAGTGCATGCCCCTGCAGCGGCATAATCATCACAGACATTGTGCACATGTGGTGGTCCGGAGTGTGGCGTGCCCTGTGCTTTAAGGAGCTTGGAGGGGCTCCCCACAGCATGGCTCGCAGGGGAGCTGCCAGGTTTTTTGCTACGCCATTGGGCACTACTGGGTCTGACAAAGGGGTAGTTTGCAGTGTGCACCTTGAAGTCTGCCAGTGAGTGCCTGGGTGAGAAGCAACTTGTGGGTGTTTTCAATTTTAAATAACTGCGTGGTACTATGAATTTGTGTGCAGCAATGAAATAACATTTGTTTTTTTTATGTCCTCTGGCACCCAGTATTACTCTTAGACAATAAAAACTATGGGGGGTCTTGGGTATATTGAAAGAACCTTTCCCAGGTATTACTCCAGCAAAGATAACATTATCAGGTGCACTCCTCTCTGTGCACACAGACCAGTCTAATAGGTTTCTTCTATTGTAGTGGTAGCTGAATCATATATACATTTATAACCAGGGAAATTTGTTGATACTAAATCCTGGTCAGTGATTTAATTTTCAGGCCTTGCTCGTGCAGCTTTTTTCTCCTGGTTAAACGGCAGCGCATGCCTCACCAGGTCAGTGCTTTTTTGGTTTGTTTAACACAGCAACATCACCGATAACACGTACTTGTGTGTCCATTGTCTATAGATGTTTCATACATTAGCTGTAGCCTGCGATACAGATTTCAGTTACCCTATAGACCCTAGGTCGAAATCTGGAAAACGCATTGCCCAAATGTGTAATTGTAGACAAATCATGCCTCCCTCTGTGCCTCGGTTCTTATATCTGGTTGAAATTAGAGCACCTGGAAGCCTGGGTGCTAGATGCATCTAAAAAAATCTGAAGATCTTTTTCCATCACTTCCTGTGATGTCATCTGGGGTCAGGGTTGTGTGATGTCACTTCAGCTGGCATTTTGGTGAAAGGACGTCCCTGAAACCAAGTGACTTTGTTAATACTGCAGCCTTGGGACGATGGACACATCAGTGTGGATCGATTGCCTTCTGGACACTGAATTCAAGCTCAAAAGGTTAGGGACAGGCCACCCAAGATGGCTTGATCTAGCAGCAAGCTGCCCAGACAGCAGGACTCTTTCTTGCCTGTATTATGGGCGCATGTGCGAGAGTTGTAGCTTGACACCAGGGTACAGCACCCCAGAATAGGGTGCCTTTGTAAAATAACTTCAAAAGTGTGTTGTTGATGAAATGTGTGAAAGTCTGTTTTCTGGGGTAGTAAAATGTTTTTATTGTAACTTATTACAGTGACTATAGTTATTACAAAGCTTGGCAGCATGAGTAATGCTAGATCTCGAGCAGCAAGGTTCCTCATACCAACCAGTCCACAGGGAGCCCCAAAAACAATCTAACTTCCGCAACTTAACGTGGGGCCTTTGGTCCCCATCAGCAGATAAGCTATGCCCGGTAAATACACCTCCGCAATACAACCCTTTCAGCGCTCGCCCAAAACCTTGGAAAAACGTCATATTTGGCCAGAGTCTTCAAAAATAAAAATCTAAAATTCAAGGAGGAAAACTATCCTATTCCTCCAGGCCTTCCCAGACTGACTATCCACTTCTGGCCCTTTGCATATTCGCTGCCGCCGTGGATATCTTTCGTGTGTGCAACGCCCCTTTGGAGTGGATCCCCTTTCTAAATCACCTGCACCTGTTTATCCTTTTCCTCTAGACCAGCCACCTCAGAGTCTTCCCTCATAAACACTGGGGGGGGGGAGGGAGGGAATTAACAAAAATCCCAAATAAAAATGTCAATCAATAGCATGTGCATGCATACCCACAGCTAAGCTGATTACCATCCATAGTTACTCCCTAGAAGGAGGCAAATACTCCCAACAAGGATAAGTGGTGAGTAAGAATACTTCCCCAAAAAATAGCTAACCACTAGCAGGTAGGAGCTGGCTTGCGCTCCCCGCGCCTCCCCGCCCCACCTTTCTACGGATCTGTTCTGATCAGGGCTCCCAGCAGAGCAATGCTGCAGAAAGGCACTCTAAAACTTGCAATGCCTGATCTGCAGAGGAACTTCTGTGTAAACATTAATCTCTTCATTTGCCCAAATCTGGATTTGCTCACCTTTACTCCCTAGACAATCATTTAACTCCCACCTTGGATGCGTTGACAGTGGCTCAGAGAGGAGCGGGCCCTGGCTGGCTGAAGTGGCCGAACCCGGTTTTGGGGAAATTGCCAGCCTCACCCAGCAAGACAATGTTGTTAAGTTGTACTTTTTCCTAGGAGACCGGTCAGCCCCGTTTGCCCATGAGTAAAGATGGCTCGTGGACAATACAGCACTAAATCTGGCGCCTTAGTGAAATGTGCCACCTAAGCGCAGGCGCAGTGAGCCGAGTTATAAGTGGTTTGTGGCTGCCTCCCAAATCAATGCAATTGACCACGTTATTGCAACCCTTCTTCTGCGTGTTACTCATGGATTTGCCATTGCTTTCTTTAGAGATGAGGGCAGTGGAGGATAATTGAGTTACTTTCTAGAAATATGTAAATGGGCCTATCAGTCTTTACCAATTAACCTGACCATGTGTACTGGGCAGATTGTGACTTTCCTAACGAGCCTTTTGTCACTTCCACTTGCGAACTGAGGCCGTTTTACTGAGTGCTGATACATTTTACACCAGGAGTCTGCAACTTCTGTTTCACTAAGTTTTTGGACAACACCTTCTATCAGACTTAGCCAGCATAGTCCATGGTGAGGGCCCATGGCTTGTAGTCTTAAACTTCGAGAGTCATGTGGCAGACCCTTGCTTTACAACTTGATATTAAATGTCTGTCGCTTCCATAAAGGCATCAGTTGTCGCTTGCATGTCCGCCTTGTGGCAGCACATGTTCACACACCACTGACACTTCTGCCTGGTTCTGTGTGGTTTCTTACTACCACATTACTTAGTGGTTGTGACGAATCAACTTCTGGGGCACCAGTGGTCCTTGGATGAATATCGCTTTCTAAACATTCAATCAACCCCAAACCTCTAGTACACCTGAAGGGATCCGAACATATTGGAATACAAGTGAATCGTAAGACCTCCTTGTCCAATTTTGGTAATGTGGACGGAACGGCAGGCTCATCTCTGCAAGGTCATGGATCGTTGGTTAGTTGCAACACAGTGAAAATACAATTACCCAATGATAAAAGGGACTGTCCGTCAAGGTTGTATAACAATATCTACTTTATTATTACTACAATAGACAGTTCTAGCACATTACAAATTCGACCCACCCTGTAAAAGAACACAGAGGACAGACAGTTTCACGAAGAAAAGGGATGCACTCTGAATACTGACAGAAGGGTAGTCTGTAAAGTAATCGGTCTTACTGTTCAAGGTTATTCGGTTCGAGCAGCAAGGGGGCAAAGGGTCGTAACTGTCTCTAGGGGCCTTCGTATAACCACAATGTACCTGGCGCTGAAGAAGTTTTGGTGGTAGACGGTGTCAAGGTGGTTCCAGGGCGCTTCTCAGCCCTTGAGACAGTGTTAGTGGCGGGAGACAGCTGCGGGTACCAGGTGGCAGGCAGTTTGGCAATTGAGCCTGCTGGCCGGGCGGTGCGGCTGCTCGGGCCAAGAATCATTGTCTCTGTGCTGATTGGTGTATTTGGAATGCTGGTCGAGGTGTCTTGGACGTCTCTGGTGACTGTGGCATGACAACAGTCAGTGGTGCAGCCGGATGCGGTTCAAGGACTTGACTGTCTCGAAAATGTCATTAAAAGATGGATGCTGGTTGATGCTTGTGTGGCACTCCTCCTAGCTTCTACGCAGGGCTTGTGTCCTTTCAAGGTGGACGGCCCAAAGCTCAGGAGAGTGTTTAAAGGCAACGGCCTTGTCCTTTGTCCAGAGACTCTCCGGCACTTCCCACCGAGGAAGCTTGCTGACAGAACCTAGCAGGGCATGCTGTGTGCTGGCTGGGTACCAGTTCTGGAGCTGCTTGATAGGTCCTCTGAGTCCGGTACCTCCCTCTGTTCGCTGGGAGATGTTTAAGGGAGGGATACTTCTTCCCTCTTTTAACTCCTGTCCTTGCTTCACTGCCGGAAGATATAAGGTAGACTGCACCTTCAACCCGGGTCCAAAGGAGTCCTTCTTACTCCTTTTGAAATCGTCGGATGATCTGTCAAGTGAGTTGTTCAGCCCTCTCTTAAAGCCAAACGGGCCCCAGTGATTGGTGCAGGCTAAGCCCACCTTAATGAACCAATCCTGGCTCCCCACCAATAATCTTCTGTTATGCAGGAGGTCAGGACCAGATTGCTCTGCAACAGGACAGACAAGGGGTGACAACACATGCCTAAGTCCCACCCATCTTCATGTCTGTTGTAGATCAAAGTGTCTCTCTGGTTAACTGAGCCCTCTGTGACTCTTGATTAAAGCGCAGGTCTCCCTTGAATTTTGTGATGGGAGCAGACTTCCCGTCTCTCCCAAATCACATCCTACATCTCTCTGAAAAGGGTCTGCTCTGCAGGGACACCTTTGGTAACTGCTGGACCCAGGCAGGCCATTCACTGTCTTTCACAAAGAAAGGAGGGAACTAGCTTCAAGTTGACACATTGCATACCAAAGGGGCGTTAGCCGCACCTTCCTGTTGTCTCTCCCTGCCCCTTCAAGGATTGCCTCAATTATCTCTCATTAGTATGCACTGCCACCAGCCCCGTTAGACAAAGGGAGGTGATGACAAATGTGGCAAATACCCCTGACGATACAGAATGAGCCGCATAATCCCACCTGCATCTTTTGAACACCCTCACATCTTTGCAATCTACTGCGAGATGGTTTTATTTAGCGCAATCTTAACCATTTGTGTTGTTTCTATGCACTGTCACTGTGGGCAAAAGGCAGCACATTTGAGTCATGTAGACCTCGTGAAGGTTCCTCCTGTGTAGTGGACGACATGTTCCTGTAGTTGGCCCAGGGTGACCAAGCTCAGAATGTTACAAAAGCATGTCCTCTTGTGGCCCCGCCCACTCCAAAAGACTCTGCAAATGGCAGGGTGAGTTGCCTAGTCCTGAAGGGAGGTCCTTATTCTTGCCTCGTTATTTTGACACGCCTTCTGACCCATAACAAAACTGCACATGCCTCAGCCAGTCAATTAGTAGAGCTATTATTCTTTGGTACCACCACCACCACTGGAAGCAGGAAAGGGCAATTACGTGAAGGTCCCCATATGTTACAATGGGACTTTTATGTTTTTTTGTTTTTTTTGCCGCCAGTCCCGGCCAGGAACACCAAAAGTCTGTATCCCTGACGGGAAGGATCTGTTCGTTCCATTGAAAGAAAAAACACGAAAGTTGGTCAAATATCATCGAGAGAGCAGCTCTAAACGCCTCATGCTTAAAACACTGAGATTCACACACAGGAAATTCATTCAACCTTCTTAAAAACGCATGACCACCTGTCCTGACACTGATTGGCCACCGCCGTCACTGTGTACAGAGGCTACAGGCAGATTAGCACCCGGGACTGGGGGAGCCGCTATTTGGGTTCCCATGAATCCCAAATGCATTAGAATAAACTAATTTTCTATTTCAGACCAGACAGGGCTGACATTCACCCCTGCTCTCACAAAACATGTGCCCCCATCGGCTCCATCGCTCCCTTCTTTTGTCTTCAGCCCTTACCCCTCTTCCTGGATACCCCTGGCCGGGGGGGCGATGTGCCAACTCTTGGGCAAGCCTAGGCGCTCTGAAACTACTACAGTGGTGATTTGGCTCACTATAACTTTTAAATGGAACACGTGCAGTGCGTTTTTTAAGCAAGTTGCCTGGAAGGTGATTGGCTGCAATACTGACCTGGATTTCACCTGCGTTCCAGGTGGAGAGAATGTGTGGGAGGGTCTCTAGTGTGCTCCTGAGGAGGAGGATTGGAGGAGGCCATCTCCTATGTGGCTGGGATGGGGGTGAGTAGGAAAGGGAAATCTCCCCCCTGACCCCCACCCAGGTCTCACTGGGAGGAGGGGGTGTATACAAGGAAGGTGGAGAGCAGAGGAGTGGGGACACATCATTTGTTTCCTTTTGAGATGAAGCTCAGGAGCAGTACAGGTAGCAACACCTCATGGCTTGGGACATCAGAGAGGAAACAAAGAAAGTTACCTAAAATGTGGCCATGCCGTAGGGAGCAATTTGTAAGGGTCACAAAGGATTGGTTAATATCAGTCTTTTCATTAGATCTCGGTCTTCAATTAAACACACTCCTTTTGGTGGGGCTTTACGTCTCGGCGCACATTGTTTCCTTGTCTAATGGCATTTATTCATTCTAGGTGGCAGTTTTAAGAAGAACAGTGGTCTGAAGGGCTTCCCAGAGCAATGCCAGCAGTTCAGATTCATTCTAAACCTTCCAGCCATCACCTCTTTGTTTTTGCTTTATCACCCTGAGTGGGACAGGTATGCCCAGACGTGGGTCCCGTGCCTGCTGGGCCTAGAGACCCACGCTACTCTTCACTGATGAGGCCCGACAAGGCCGAAACATGTCTTGCCGTTGCTTGTGATCTCGTGCAGAAAGGATGTGACCAAGCAGTTTGGGCTCGACTGTCCCTTTTGGGGTGGGACTAATCCTGATTTGCAAATGGTCTTTTACCTTTTGTAATGTCTTGGCAGGCGAAGAACGGTGGTCTGGAGGGTTTCCCAGAGCAATGCCAGAGGTTTAAGATTCATTCTAAACCTTCCAGCCATCACCTCTTTGTTTTTGCTTTATATTCCATGCCACCATTACAATTTAGGTGAGCAGCAGGAATGTGTTTTACGAGCAGAGAAGGCTCCCAAGCACATGGGCCGTGAGGCAGAGATGGGACTCGGAGCAAGGACATTCCTTGCAGCAGTGATGGAATTGAGAGTGGGCAGGGATGGGCTGCCAGTGGGACGGTATTAATGGGCAATGGGTAATGAACAGGGATGTCTTGGATGAGTAGCAGGCATGGCACTCCTGCCAGGAATGTTGTCTCTGAGCACAGGTTTGTCAGGGCAAAGGCGTGATGAGCCTCGGGTGGTTTGCAGTGCTGGGACCTGGATGGGAAGCAGGGATGAGCCTTGGGTGCAGCGCTGGTTGTCCGTCTCTGGTGAGGCGGTCGTCCTTGGCTAAGGTGTGCCACAGGCGTAAGAAGAATGCCTCTACGTAATGACAATATTCATTGCTTGCTGTTCTAATGCTGAGTGTAACAGTGAGTGTAACAGGACTTCTAGTTGCAATGCATTTTGGTGCTTCAATAAATCTTACATGCAAGAAATTCTTTCAAGCACACAATTGCCCCTTTACTTCTTTACTATCTAAAGCTACTGATGGACTTCGATTGACTCTCTGATCTAGTGGAGGCTGCTGTCAGTCCATTGCAGTAAGCCTCCAGCTCTGGTCTTGGAGGGCCATAGCTGAAGACTACTGTGTGCACAACTACCCAATATTTGCAGGGTTTGATTCCACACACAGGTGCCATGTGCATGGTGTCTTGGCGCTATGGGGTCTTCAAGGAAACGCTGGTTGAGTTTGGCTAGTGGGGACAGAAGGAAAATGCAAGGTAGCTTTGCTGTTCTGTTGATGCGTGCAATTCGGGGGTTCTACGTGCAGGGATATGTAATGTAATTTGTCATATGTAGAGCACCATTTCCCGGTTATATGTAATTTTAGCGACCACAATTAGAGTGGTAAATTTCATTGTGGACAAAATACTGAAAAATAAGGATTTTCTTTAATTGGGGGGGGGGGTCCCCTCAAATCCCCTATTTTTTTACCGTTATAACACCATCCCGACCCATTTTAACCTCACTACGCTTTATTTGTGTTTGTTGTTTTTCGGTATTAGGGTCCACTCTGAAATTTACCACTCTGTATTTGTTTTGGATATATTGACTGGGTGCCCCAGTTCCCATTGGTATGCCTCAAAGTGCTGTAGGTGAAAGCCCTCGGGAGGGAGGTGGTGTGGGGGGGGGGGCACGGGTAAGGAGGAAACCGAAGTCCAAGGTATGGTAGGTTCATCAGAGGAGCTTAGAATGCGTGTGTGAATTTTAGCCAATTCGAAGGTAGGTAGGGGTGGCCAAGTTCCTGTTAGCGACTCATGTCGAGCTGGCTTGTGGATACGTGCTGTGTGTTTGTCGTGAGAGCCTGCGAGTGCAGGAGACTGATTATGTCTGCAGCTAGACTGAATTTTTGTTGTGGGACATAGCTATATTCTAATGGCGGTGGTGCAGCGCAATGTGTCTTCAAGTGGTTTATGATAGCAGAGGCGTGCTTGCGCGTGGCCGTGTCTGCGGCAATCTTCCATCTACATGGAGTGCAATACGTACCTGTGTGTCATGGCTGGGTTAAAAATACACCAGTGGCCAGAGGCCCTATGTGGAGATGGTTGGTGCCCAGGTCACTTTGAGGTGCCTGTATCCAGAAGGGAGCTTTGCGTGCCCTTGGAGCACGGATGCATGTGCCGGGACGGTCGCGCAACCTGGCGGGGGATTTGTAGGGCTGTGATTGCTTTAGTTTGTATAGGGGTTGCTCATTTGCCACATGCAAATTTTTCCTAGTTGCTTGGGCTGTGGATGCCGTTAGGACCCAAATAGAGGGCCTCATTGCCGCTGGTGATGACCACCTGACACCAAGCTTAGAGCAGAAATGAATGTAGAGTGGCCCCCTTTCACCCTTGGCAGGGCACTGATCATGTTCTGTGGGTTCCATCCTTATCTCCCCGCCAAAGAACAGAGTGAGCTCAGCTCCCCGCAGCCTTGTCAAGACACTTGTGTGGCTCCCGTGCGAGGGATACAGCCGTGTCAACGCTGAGTTATGGACGCGGCCCGAGCACGCCGAGTTCTGGGACTAAAATAAGCTTTCATGTAACTTCGCCCGACGCACTCCCGCGCGGCAATCCGACGCAGCAGCGTCATCGCGCGACAGCACCCGTCTGCTATGGAAACCCTGCGCTTGCCCCTCTATGAATCATGGGTTAGAGTGTTCGGCTGTTTCCTTGAGGGATTGTCTTATACCGTTATACAGTAGTATTAGATCACGTCTGTACCACGGAATAGCCATAACTTATCAAGGATATTTTGTTTATTCACTTTTAGTTGACTTTCCAAGGTCTAACCGCAGCGTAATTTTAACCCCATATCGCCCAATGATTTATTATAAGTATGAAACGTTCCCCAAGTAAATGCATGTGTTTTATACAATGCTAGCATCTAGGCCGTTTCCCAGAACCACCAAAAATGGCCTTAAAGTGAGGTTGTGGTTCAGCCCAGGTGTTGGTTCTGAGCATCACTGGTGTCCAGTAAGTCTGAGGCATGTCTGCGGTGGCTTGTGCTTTGGCGTAGAGGGACTGTGGCGCCTCCGTTGGCGCTCCACTACGCTGTTTGGTCAGAATTGATTTGCATATTTAGGTCTCCACTTTTATTGGTAGAGGAAGGCAAAAAAAGGGCACCCGCCCTTAATCCCCATCCGCCCCCGCACTGCCCAGGAGTCCTCAGCGGCGAAGGATCTTTGTCACACTTCTCTTTTGATGTTGCTAGGCCAATGCGACCTTTGCATCTACAGATTACTGCTCACATCAGCCCTAGCTAATATCGTCAATGGCGAGGGATCATGGGAGTCGTAGTCCAAAACATCTGTAGAGCCTAAGGTTGCTGGCCTCTGTACTAGACCTTGTGGGCCCTGGTTCTGCAAGCACCATCGGTTCTACTGGGCCACCTGTCACTCCAGATGAAAAGGCAGCCCTGTGTTGGGATGTCTTCTTTTTTTGTCCATGTCTGTTTTTTTTATCATGATGAAAGGCAGACTGTTACCTAGGCGTATCCAGGCGGATCCTGTGTACTAATCTGCCTCCGAGATGGGTCCCTCATTTGAAGGCAAACCTTGGCCTCTCCATCGATGCACCCCAAATGCCAGTGCTGGTTTATTGCTTGCTTGCTTGCTTTCATTAGGCAAGGGAGAGTAGGTTGACTCATAAGCCAGTTGATCAGTCAGCACTACACGTATGTCAGTGTGCTAGCTTGTTATGTTACGTTGATTTATACTGTGCACCGCTGCCACACAGGGGCAGTCTCCAGGTGCTCATGTGGTATGGTTTAAGTGCTTTCCTGTGCTTGTCTAAGGAACTTCTTTGAGGCACTCGGTTCCATCTGATGCTTTCCAGTCCTACTCGGAGAAGCAGTTCCTACGACACCCCAAGCATTGCACAAATGGAAGGTTTCTCTCAATTCCCAATGGCGATGGCTTCCAAAGGGTAGTAAAGAGCTCCTAGCGGTATCTTTTATTTTTTTATTTAAAATACTATAGTCCTTAGTTGTTGACCGGACCACCAGGTTTGCTAGTGGTACCTGCAAAAAAGCGAGTTGTCCACAGGGACAGAGCAACAAACATCTAGACCACTATGATTTACCCCTCTCCTCTGACACCCATCAGAGAGAAAGAAGCAAACCTACCGGGCAGATGCATTGCACTCGACGCCTCGCTAGAAATGCCCCAAACCGGCTGCCCCAGGACTCTGGCGCCAAGGGGAAAACCCAGGACTTGGTGCACAGAGTACCAATCCTCCCATCTCCAACTTATCCCGGGTATTGACGAGTCTCGGAGAAGGGATGGGTGTTTTAAAGGGATAGGGCTGTAACACCAGCTGAACTCCCGCTGGTCATGTACCCACAGTGCTAGTCACAAGGTGGGGTGGGCAAGTCGTCCTGGGTTTACTGGGGTTGGGTTCACTATGAAGGAAAAGCCCCAAAAAGAAAGCAACTAAAACGGAAGTTCTGGGTCCCCTGTAGCTATGACTTTTTTGGGTAATTTCCTGCAATTAGCAGCAATATCCGGAATTCTCCGGCTGCAGCGTTTTCCCCTCGCTTCCATGTGGTTTGCAAAGACACTGCAGACAGGTAGCCAGCGTGATTTTGTATTTTATTAGATTTGTATAGCGCCTTTACCAAAGTGCTTGGCAGACCTTCAATTGGTACGATTAAGGAATATTACAATTTACGAACAGTGAACCGAGAGCAGATTTATTTATTTGTTGTGCATTTGTAAGGCGCTTAAACATCAAGTAAATTGTACATCAAAGCTCCCACAGGGCAACAGGAAGGGCAAATGGGCGAAAAAAAATCAAATATGACAATGAAAGGGAGGCGGACCAACTGGGCCTTAGGAACATTCAGAACGTGCAAGTGCAGAGAAAGCGAGAAGAGATGAGGGTTTGGGAGGGTAAGTGCTAAGTGTACCAAAGAGTGAAGTGCTAGGGAGTAAGCGGCTGTTTAGTGACTTGGTGAGAGTGGTCAGCTGCCAGTAAATAAGTGCAAGCCTATGGTGGCGTAGGCCAGTGGGTGCCAAGGCAAGTGCTGAGAGTGGGCAGAGGCTGAGGCGATTGGGTGTGGGAGGACAGGACCCAGGAGGACACAATGGTGGCCTGGTCACCAAGATCAGCATAGAAAGATTTGAGAATCATCTGCGTGGAAATGATAGGAGAAACCAAATCATGCAATGATAGAGGGGAGTGGGATAGTATAAAGGGGAAAAAGGGGTGTAAGGACAGAGCCTTGACGTACACCGAATTTGAGGGGATCGAGAAGGAAGAAAAGCCAGCCAAGCCAATGGAGTAAGAACATTTTGGGGCTGATTCATGGTATTTGTGCACCGAAAAAAATGGGGATTTGTGCGCCATTCTTCCCGCAAATCCCTGCAGTCTAGGTTGAGTGGTGAGGGCGGAAGCCGGATTGATGGGGGGCAGTCTAGAATACAGATTACGATAGACAGAGACCTGGACGTAGACGATTTGCCATAGAAGTTTAGAGATGAATGGGAGGGGAGAGTTAGGACAGTATTTTGAAGGAAGAGAGGAATCAAGTGTAGGTTTTTTAAGCATTGGAAGAATTCACATGCTAGAAATGAGCAGATAAGGTAGCAGAGGACAGCGTTATGATGGAGAATAGTGAAAGTGGAGAAGGGTAGACATTAGGGATAAGGGCAGAGAGTTGGGATAAGAAGATGCAGCAGTGGAGTGAGCTTGAGAGAAGTATATGGCGAGGTCTGCCTCAGTAGAGGGAAGAACTAACTCATAGAAGGAAAGATTTGAGTTAGTGACATTAGAGGGTTGGTTAATTGGAAATGAGGAACAAAGAGGAGAAACTTTCAAGGTGAAGTAGATCGCAAGCTCCGAGGCAGTAAGAGAAGATAAGTGAGTGATTTGGGGGGGGGGGGATAAGAATATGATTTGAGTCGGAAAAAGACAGCAGTGGCGTGTGATAGTGAGACCGAGATTAATGTCTTTCAGTGAATAGTAGTGATGAAACGTAAGAAACGTGAAGAGAAGCTAGCATGTCAAGATCCTGAGGAGATGGAGTCTTTTTCCAGTGCTGTTCTGCTTGACGCAGAAATCGACTGTAGGAGCAGAGGGCAGGGGTTATCCAGTGTTCAGGCAGTTTTTGAGTAGGAGAAAAGAGGATAACAAAGATTATGTGGCGCACATGGGGCCTTCTTTCATATGTAGTGGGAATGCCCGAAAGCAGGGGCCTTCTGGGAAGAGACCACACACATCATTGAGGATATATCCCAACGCAAGCTGCCCATGGACCCGGAGGTGATTCTACTGGGAGTAGCAAGACCGGAGTGTGCCAAAACATGGCGCACCGCCAAACTGCTCACGCAACTGCTGCTGGTGGTCAAGATAACCGTGGCTCGCAAATGGAAAACACAGGAAGGCCTCTTGGTGCCCCTATGGTGGATAAAAGTTTGGGAGATCCTGGTGGCCAAAAATTACAGCGGCAAAGGAAGGAACTTTACACCACTTCACTGACTGCTGATCCCCGGTCCTGGAATACCACAGCCAGTTCCCTTCATTAACCTTTCAGCCACAGTTGGTGAAAAAGTTCCTAAGTTCCTAGAGTCCCTCGCCCCGCCCTCTGGTGGAGATGGATGCACAAACTCAGAATATCTGTGGGCGCGCAGAAAGGGCACACTGGAGAAGGATTGGTCAATTTAATTTATGCTATTTTTTTTGTAAGGCACTGGTTTGTCTCTTGTGCTTAACTGTTTGAATATGCTGCTACCAGAAATAAAGTAGGGCATAAGAAAGAGTAGATGAGAATTCATCTGGTGAGGGAAGAGCATGGGATAGAGTAGAGATGAAGGAAAGGGGATCAAAAGGTTTCAGTTTTCAGTGTATAAAAAGGAGTGCTGTAGGATTTATAACAGGGACATCAGGGAAAAGAGCGAACAAAAGCATATAATCGGAACAGTAAACGGTAGGCAGGAGAGGAGAATTGAATGGTAGAACAAATCAGTCAAGATATGAATAGCAAAAGAGTGAAGAGGAGGATTGAGTAGATCTATAAGAATCACACACATGGAAAAATTAAATGGAAGCATTAGTATATGAGAGATGGCGATTACGGTCCCCAAGAAGAATAGGAGGGAAATCAGTTGGTAGAATAAATGAAAGCAGAGAGTCAACGTCTTCATAGAAAGAATTGATTGTACCAGCAGGACAGTAAATAATGAGGACATTTCAAGGATGGGATCAAGTGAACATGGCATAAAGGTACTCAAATGTGTAGAGTAGTGGTGGGCAAAGGACAGAGAAGCCAAGGTGAGTGATCAACAATGCCCACCCCACCGTCCCTTGTGCCAAGACTGGGTGGTGTGAGAGAAGGAAGTTTGGTAAGAGGACTGTAGAATTTGGCAGGAGTCGGCCAAGTTTTCTATTGCGATTAAATAGCGCCTGCTTCCGGGTCACTATGATTCAGGGTATTTGGCTCCACAAATACTTCCAGTGGTTCCCTGTTGGAGCAAGAAGCTAGTGGAGTGTTTCCAGGCTGTGTGAGCCGTCGCATGATGTGCACTGTGGAAAGTGGTTTCAGCTCTGGACCTCGCTCTACGTTCCTTTGCACTTCAGGTTTCAACCGCAAGAGGTGACTGGGTGCCAGTGGCGGGGGGTTTGCGGTGGGGTGGGGACTACTCGCCCAAGGATGTTCAATTTTTGTAGGATCCTTTGCTGTGTTATACGGGGTTTGAGGGTAGGATCCCTAATAGTAGTTGTGCCAAAGGCCTGGATTGGTAAATCGTGAAAGTGAATCTTGTGATTGCATGTGTATGTAAATCTGAAAACCCTAACTGGGGCTAGAGGCTAGAGACTAACCACACTGTTGTGCAATTGCAGTGCGGTTGATCTAGCAAGTAGTGGAAGATGGCAATGGGGAATGGGAAAATCTACGCAAATCAGATGGAGCGTGACACTCAGCCATGTAGGGTCTGTGGCTGCCCAGTGCACATGGAAGTTGTTGGCGGATGGAGTTGGTAAATGAGTGCTTTGAGTGACGTTTGTTGCATGCTAAGAATGCAGGTGACTAGTGTTGAGGTTCATGGGTGCCTGTTGGAGTACGAGGTTGAGAGTAAGCTTTTGCTTGCATAATACAATTGCATACCTTGCATAACACTGCATGGGAGGCCAGTGGACCCGTCCATACCACTCAGCAGCGTATGCTGGGGAACAGCAATTGGAATCGACGTAGGATGTGTCAAATTGTGGCATAGTTTGCGCTAAACTTATCATTATGTGATATCAAAGGGGATCAGGACCAATGTTATAATTGCCCAATGTAGAATAAAACAGCACAGGGCAGTCATGATATGACATTTGTAACGCGCCAAGGCGCGACGAGGCAAGGGAGGGGAACAGAGGGAAGACAGACAACGATCTTACCAGGCCAGGTGACACTGAGATCGCACAAGCGCGGGAGGGTAAAGTGAGAGGGGGCAAAGGGGAGGGTAGTGCAGTACATGGGATAACAATAAATAAATAAACAATACATTAGAATAATAAGTGTGGCCAGCTGGTGGCAGGTGCAAGGGTAAGTGCAGACTTCAAGTATCAAGCGCTGGTAGGGGGCTGTAGTGATGCATAAATGGCCCCAAGTGCAAGGGTTGCCAGGGGGGCAGTGCAGGTGTGCAGCTGGCGGGGAGGGGACCTGAGCCAGAGAACAGAGGGTAGCCAGGTGACCAGTGCAGTTTCAGCCAGGAGCTCAGCAGGGGAAAGGAGGAGAGAAAGCAGAAGCAAAGAGGAAAGTCTTGAGGTGCTTCCGGGGATGGTGTTCCAGAGGGTGGCCCCAGCCGAAGGAAGAGATCTACCACCAACTCGTTGCTTGGAGAAGCAACTGACCCTGAGGGAGTTGGAGGCGGATGAGCGAAGAGCTTGAGAAGGAAGATATTTAGGAAGAGAGAGTTGAAGGTATTGAGGCCCCAGGCCCCAGAAGGCCTTGTGAACGATGAAGAGGGTTTTGAACTTAATCCTCGCAGCCACTGGGAGCCAGTGCAGAGATTTCAGTCCTGGAGAGATACGATCCCTGGGCTTGAGACCAAGGACAAGTCTTAGAATCCTGTTCTGGATGAGTTGCAGAGGGCGGAGAGTAGAGGCAGGCAGGTAGTTGACCCAAGTGCATCATCATACCTGTTAGTAAGATGAGCGTAACAGTCTAGCCAGTGGCAGAGGTGTGGCTAGTGATTGGAGCCTGTGGCATCACTAAGCTCATGCTTTTGGGTGTATGATTCCTTCTTTATTTACAGCATAGTTGGACAATAGTGGCCAGTGCAGGGCTGCTGCTTAGTTAGAAGTGTCTTTAGGTCATAGGTGCTGCCAGAGGGTTGATGATGCTGGCCCTGTGAGATGTTGGGGTTTCCGCTGATCAATTGTCTTTAAGGGGCAGTGGTTCGAGAGGTGGACCAAGGTGGTCTCTGGATCGGTGGTCTGCAACCTTTGGGGCTCCAGATGTTTCAGACAAATAACTCCCATGTGCCCTAGGCATTATAGGCAATGGCAAAAGAACATTAGGGTCATTATCCAAAACATCTGGGGTGCCACAATAGGCAGACGCCTGGTCTACATTAACCTGGTGCTCCTTTGATGAAAATGTGCATGTTCCAAGAGGGAGGCAAAGGGACCTGGCTGGGTGAACGTGGGCAAGTGATTAAGAAACGATTAATTTGTAATGGTGTATGTTTGGTAGAGAGGCGAGTCCTGGACGGACTCTCATGGCAGGTTCTAGAACATTACCCAGCAGTATCATTCCAGTTCTATTGTAATGTGAGGGCCGTGTGGAATAATACACGCTGCAAACGTGCATGAAGAAGCTGGCGCCTTAGGTTACTCTTAAGGTAGGGTCGTTGGGTTAGTTGCACTTCCGGTTAACGTGTATATGTAGAGACCTTCGTTCTACCGGCCAGCCTCTGCTGACTGCTCCCAGTTTCCGTCGCTCCCGGGCGGGTGGCAGGTCCTTTTCGGTGCTGGCTCCGACGTTGTGGAATGCTCTCCCTCTGCACGTCATGAGCATTCCGGCACTATCCGCTCTTTCCGTAGGCAACTAAAAACAAGTCTGCTTTGAGTCTGGCTGTTTACTTCTCCCTCTCTGGCGGTTCGCTGCCCCCAGCGCCTTGACGCCTTTGGGTCTTTGCCGCGCTTTATAAACCTTTATACAAAACAATAAGGTGACTTAAGAATTCACCTTCCCGACCACCTGTACTCTGCCAGCTCTTACGCCACCCTGCAAGACTAGAACACTCATTCAAACCCTCAAGCTAACATTCTATGCTGACCCATCAGCTTGCCATTACACACATTCCAGTCAGCAACATTCATGCAGCTCGCACATGCTCATTACATCTTCCCACCCTCTGAAAAACATGGCAAGATCAATTGGAAATGGAACACAACAGCGACTTAACTCTGCCACAAAGGAATAATGCTTGCCTTCTAGCCGCATGACGCACATGGCACCTAGCACCGCAACTGCTACCTTTAGGAAGCAACATCCACTTTTACCATTATCCAGCTGTATTCAGCGATGCTACACCTTGTCTGGGGAATTGTTAGTGTCTTTTTTTTAATTGCAGTTTATTGTACGTTCCGTGGTTCTGGGTTGCATGGGAAGGTTATTGAGGGAACAGGCAGGGTCGGTGCTAATACTTCCCGCATGCTCTTTGTAATGCAAGGGTCCAGGATTGGTGCGACGTTTCTGGAAGCTCTGGAGATTGGTCTGGCTGAGAGGGGAATCCCAAGGTTATCTGTGAAAAAATGTCTCTAGTATTACAAAGTGTCTGCTAGGCCCTTGCTGGATCAATGTGAGTCCTAAGAAAAGGATTTTGAATGTCCCAACTCAATGCAGCTCTAGTAGTTAAGCATGGCACAACATAGCGTGAAAAGCCACATAGTATAGCAGGGCAAGCATAGTATAAAATAATGTGACCTCACAAAGCACAATATAGCATCACATGAAACTGTATTGTAATTGAGCCTAATCAAACTTTGCCCAAGATCACAAGGCGTTGCCTGCTACAGTTTAAAATAACGGCATCTACGGTACCCTTTTGTTGTAATGCCATTTTACTATGCTGTAATTGCAAGACAATTGTCACTTTTTAGTGTAAAAAGTTGTGGAATCTGTGGACTGCTACATCGAAATCAACCTTTACCAATGATTGTTTATATTTTTGGGGAATTGAGATTACAATACAGTTTAATTTAACCTATACTATGGTCCATGTCATCCTTGCGTCATGCAGCTTCATAACTGCAATGTCGTCAACCTAATGTGTTAAATGAGCTGTACATGTACTGTTAAGATAGGCCCAAAGTCACCAATAAAGAGGAAATAACTGAGTAACTCCAAGTGCACGAGAAAACCCAACGTTACTCTGATACAAACAGCCACTGGGAGAGCATACAAAGGACAATCTCAAAATGGTGTTTGAAACCACAAGGTTTTAAAACCAGTTATGTCATAGCTGATGTCATAGAAATCATTGTAAAACTTCTGCTCTCTTACTTGATTGGTTAGTGGAATATAGAACATATAGTTATCTATAGGTGAACCTTTCACTATCTGTTCTTCTACAACTAATAACTCCTCCTATGTGTACCCTTCTTCAAATGATAGATCTCAATCTACCATGCCATTGATTGCCACTCTTCTGCAATAGTTGATAAAAGGAACATAATTTGATTGGACAGTTATTTTCTTATCCGGCCTCTAGCATTTGTATGCACTGCCAAGTTATCTGGTGGGTAAGGATAAGTGGGCGAAATGCTATGATCCAGTTTAAAGAAGTTACTCCGTTCCCAGGCCTTACGTCTTCACTTCCAGCCTTGTTTGTGGCCTTGGCATGTTGTCTCTGTGTCTGGATGTGCAAATGAAGTGGCAGGTGCACTATCTAATTGGGCCCTGACATTGTTTCAGTCACGTGGTATAGGAGCACTGGTCAGAGCTCAATGTAATCTATGTATTGGATTTTCTGCTATCCTAGCATGTGTGTGCTTTCCCTCGCAGCCACTTGGGGCGCTTTGTATTAATTTGTTATGGGATCAATTGGCACAGTAACTACTTGCACCTGGCATTCAAGGATAGGTCTGTTTCTTACTGATACAAATTAAAACTAACTAACTTTACTGATTGTATGCGCGTGCCCTGTGAAACCTGATCTGGTGCGGTTTCAGCGTCTAAGCAGAACTCCCCTCTGCATGCTGACCTTGGTGATTGGGCTACTGTCTGAACATAGTGAGGCCTAGAATTTCACGTTAAGCAATTTGGTGTCTGGATGCAGAATTGGGGACTTGCAGGATTTGGTCTGAGTAATCGCGGCACTTTGGTTCTTTCTCTGCCATGTTAATGTTCTTGGTATCTTGCATGCCGCCCTTCATTATTCCCTGCCTGGATATGATGCAACCTCGCTCTGCTTGCTCATCTTTATACTACTTGTATAACCCTGTATGGGTATTCTGCAAAATGTCCTACTTGTGTGAATGCAAACTACTTGTCGCCCTGCTTGTCGCGCACCCTGTTCTACTCTACATGGCGACTGTGTGACCATTTTTGTTTTACTGAACGTTTTTCAGCTTGTATTTGCGTTCATGATTGGGAACAGGTGGGGGAGTGGCTAGACCTGGTGCAACTCTCATCTCCATTATCACACTAGGAAGGTAATTGGTGCATGATAAACTAACATTTATGCACAGCATATTCACATTCACTTGTAGCAGATCCAGATTTAGTGTTTCATGGTCAGATTAACTGTTGATTAATCTGATTCATTGTTGCATAACCATTAACTGTTGCATAATCTGAGTATACAACAACGAATCTGGTTATGCAACCATGATTCAGAATAATCAACAGTTAATTTGACCATGCAACACTAAATCTAGATCTGCTACAAGTAAACCTGAATATGCTGTGCATAAAGGTTGCGCAACAAACAGGTCGACAAGTAGTTTTACAGTTTTGTCAGACTTTTTCTTGCATATCCAGATTTACTGCTGCATAGTAAAATGTATAGGCTGCATAACCAGATTGTTTGTTTGCCATAGCCTTCATGAACCACTCATTTGTTTGCTTCATCTTGTCCCTGACCAACTGTGACGAATCAACTTCTGAGGCACCAGTGCTCATGGATGAATATCGGTTTCTAAACCAACAATCACCCCCACACCTTTAGTACACCAGATGGGATCCGAACAGATTGGAAACACAAGTCACTTATAGACCTCCTTGTCCAATTTTGGTAACATGGACGGATCGGCAGGCTTATATCCGCAAGGTCGTGGATTGTTGGTTAGTTGCAACACAGAGAAAATACAATTATTACCCAATGATAAAAGGGACTGTCCAGTCAAGGTTGTATAAAAATATATACTTTAGTATTATCACAACAGACAGTTCTAGCACACTGCAAAATACAACCCTGCCCTGTAAAAGAATGCAGAGGACAGAGAGTTTCAAGAAGGAAAGGGGATGCACTGTGGATACTGATAGGAGGGTAGTCGGTAAAGTAATTTAGCACAAAGGAAGCAATGGGTCGTAAAATGTCACTAGTAGCCTTCGGAGAAGGCAAAGGAGGACAGAACCGCAATCTACCATGTGCCTGTAGTAGTTCTTGGTGCTTGACAGTGTAGAGTCGGTCTGAGGGTGCTTTGCAGCTTCTGTGACAGAGTTAAAGATGGGAGACCGCTGCGGATATCAGACGGCAGGCAGTTCAGCGAGCGAGGCTGGCCTACACAGCGGCTTCTGTTCAGGAAGCGTTCTCAGTGCTGGTTGGCAGGCTGCGGCACCGGTCAAGGTGTCTTGGACGGCATGAGCGACGGCAGCATGACAACAGCGGTACAGTCGTTTGCAGCTTGAGGGGCTAGACTGCCTCGAAAATGTCCTTTACGGTGGATGCTGGTTGATGCTTGTTGGTGTGCCACTTTTAGCTTCTTCGCTGGGCTCGTGTCATCCTTTTAAGGCGGACAGCCCAACGCTGAGCAGGGTGTTTCAAGCAACAGCCTTGTCCTTGGTTTGATTCAGAGACTCTCTGGCACTTTCCACATAGGAAGCTTGCTTGCAGAAACTAGCAGGGCACGCTGTAAGCTGGCTGGGTACCGGTTCTGGAGCTGCTGGAGGATCCTCAGGATATAGAATCCCTTTGTTCCCTGTGGGATGTTTAGGGGAGGGATCTTGCTTTCCTCTTTGGAAATCCTGGCCTTCCTTCACTGGTGGAAACTGTAAGGCAGACAGTACATTCAGCCAGGGTCCAAATGGGTTCTCCTGCAAAGTCTTCAGATGATCTGCCAAAAGAGGGTCTCAAACCTCTTCTAATCCTGGGTCCCCACCAACAATCTTCTGTTATACGTGAGGTCATAACCAGAGTGCTTTGCAACAGGAAAGTTAAATGAGTGGAAACATGTACTACTAAGTCCCACCCATCTTCCTATCTGTTGTGGATAAAAGGGTCTCACTGGTTAATTGAGCTCTCTGTGGTTCCTAATTAAAGGCAGATCTCCCTTGAAGTTGTGGCGAGAACAGACTTTCTATCTCCATCAAATCACATACTCCTACCCTCTGAAAGGGGTCCCCGCCGTGGGGGTTGCCTGCTGTAAACATATGTACCAGACATGACACTTCACTGCCCTTGATACTGAGGGCGGGATCTGGCTTCAAGTTGACACAGTGCAAATCAAAGGTTATAAAAAAAGCAGCCCATTGACGACACCAGACATACCATAAACCTCTGCTCATGGAACACGAGGGGCTTTCAGCATCTGACCTCTCCAGGAGAAATCCACTTAGGTGATTACGACATAATCTGCTTACAAGAAACGTGGCTCACGAAACCACCGACCTTAGACGGCTACGAATTTTCCTTGGCCCCGGCCCTCAAAAGTATTAAAGGACGTCCCTCTTCTGGCCGCCTGACGCCATCTCGCATTGGACCCGGTCTGAACCTGGACAAAGTCCTAAGTGCAAACCACTTTCTCTTGGCAGTTTTGCTAAATTGGTCCCACAAAAGTGAATTTGACAAGAAAGAACAGTGTACGCCCTTAGAAATCCTAAATATCTATTGGAACCCTGCGAAAATAGAAGCGGAAACCTTTCTCAGAGAAATTGAAACAACAATTGACGAAATCCTAACAGTTCATTTAGTGTCATACATACTAATCTGTGGAGACCTAAACGCTGTATGTACACAACAAAAACCTAAAAAACCTTCGACCCTGGCAGATCTCCGAGGGACTCAGTGGCAAGTCTTAATGAAATCCAGAAAATTCCAAAGCCTAGATGCGGTCTTCCCTGACCAGTACCGGCCAGCGACCTGGTATAATGGCGTGCTACAATCCTCAATTGATCACATATTCACGTCACAACAGTTTCTGGATTTGATCTCGTCCTTCGAGGTAAAGCAAACCAAAGCCAGCAACCACAATCCTCTATTTACATCTTGG